>NC_092378.1:30341714-30959214 GCF_030028105.1 Mobula birostris | reverse complement strand
ATAAGCATCCGTTAGACTCGTGAGACCATGGATTTGCGCCTTGGAAGGTTTCCAGGGCGCAGGCCTGGGCAAGGTTGTATGGAAGACCAGCAGTTGCCCATGCTGCAAGTCTCCCCTCTCCATGCCACCAATGTTGTCCAAGGGTAGGGCATTAGGACCCATACAGCTTGGCACCGGTGTCGTCACAGACCAATGTGTGGTTAAGTGCCTTGCTCAAGGACACACACACTGCCTCAGCCAAGGCTCGAACTAGCAACCTTCAAATCACTAGACGAACGCCTTAACCACTTGGCCACACACCAACACCATATACCTCTAATACTGCTAGTAGTACTAAACACAGTATATAATAGCATCAACCCGATGTGCTCTTCCTCCAAAAGCCATTCTACTGATGTCAATGAATTTTTATGTGCCATTACCTGCAGCAGTGAGAAACAGCATCTAGCCCAACCGGTCTATGCTGATATTTTTATTTCATTATGATTTTCTTTTACATCGATTGAGCTTTCCTACCTTGGTTGTGATTTTTTTAAAAGTTCATTTTGTGGGATTTGATGTTATTGACAATTTACGCCCACCTCTAATTGGCCTCTTGTTCGAATACTGCCACGCTGCTGTTCAGCTTGATGTCCCAAGATTTCCAGGGTGAAACATTTAGGGCAGCTGAATCAAGTCGGCCATTCCTGCAGCCACAATATCTAGGTGGCTGGACCCTTTGAATTTTTGGTCAATAGTGCAGATGATGGTGGGGGCCTTGGTGATGGTAGTGCCCATCAATGGCAAAGGTGTTTTCTAGTGGGAGGTGGCCATTGCCTGGCACTTTGATATGACAAATGCTAGCTGCCACTTCTCAGTCAATGTCTGAATGTGGTTCAGGTCTTAGTGTATGCAGGCATACACTGCTTCTTTTGTTAAGGAGTTCTGAATGGAACTAACATTCTGCAATCATTAACAAACATCTGTATTTCAGGTTACACAGTGATAGCTAAATAATTGACAAAGCTCTTGAAAATTGCTGGGCCTGAGACCTTGGCTTACGTAACTCCTGCAGTGATGTCCTGGGGCTGAGGTGACTGACGCTGAACTGCCACACTGTTACATTTTGTGCAGAGCATAACTGCCACTTGAGAAGCATTTTCCCCTAAATTGCCAACAAATTCAGTTTCACCACGGAGCTTTGATGCCACTCAATCACTGCCTTGATGCTAAGGGCAGTCACTTTGACCTCGCTGCACTTCAAGGCTTGGGACAGTTTTGGATTAGGTCTGAGATAAGTCTGAATCTGACTGATTCTAGCAAAGATCAAGTTGGGCATTGGTAATCAGGTTACTGGTGTGTATGTGCTACAAGATAGCATTGCTGATGACACATTCCATCCTTTTTCTAATGATTGAAAGTGGACCAATTGGGCAGTAAACCTGACTGGGTTCGTCCTACTTTTTGTGAACACATCACAGCACCAGCTGTATGGTTGCGGTTCAATATCCACCGCTAGTACATTCTCCTGGTCACTGCATGGATTTCCAGGCGGTCCAGTTCCCTCCCTCATTTCAAAGACCTATGTGGTGGGGTGAGTGAGCTGTGGATGCCGGAACCATTGGGACATTTGTGACACAATCCTTGCTGATTTAATTTGACACAAACAACGCATTTCACTGTATGTTTTGATGTACATGTCATAAATAAAGCTCATCTTGATCATTGTCAGATGAATACGAGTGTTATGATGGCGCTGGAAAAACTTGGTTGGAAGCACAATTGTTTCCAGAGCACATGTCTTCAGTACTATAGTAGGGATATTGTTTGGTCTCGTTGCATTTACTGCGTCTTCTGCTCCCAGTCATTTCTTGATATTACATGGTTTTAATTGGCTGAAAACCTGTTTTCAACAATGGAAGAAGCAAAGATAATCTCTTAGGTAATTTGGGCTAAACACTGCTGCAAATACGTAAATACTAGCAACCTGCTACCACCCATCTCCACTACACACTGCTGTCGCTAAGGCTGATGATAGAGAATCTCCTTTCCCCACTAGTTATGAAGCCAGCTTCTTTTTTTATATGTAACAAGGCCATCTGCAGCAAATAGTTCATGTGTTGCTAAGTTTCAGACTCCCACAAATCTCCAACTACATGTGAAAAGTTTCTTACAATTATCTATAAGGCTATAAGACACAGGAGCAGAATTAGGCCATTCATTTCGAGTCTTCTCCACCATTTGATCATAGTTGATTTAATTTCCCTCTCAACCTGCCTTTTCCCTGTATCATTTGATGCCCTTATTAATCAAGAAACTGTCAACCTCCGCTTTAACTACACCCAATAACTTGGTTTCCACAGCCATCTGTGGCAATGAATTCCATAGACTCACCACGCTCTGGCTAAAGAAATTCCCTCTCATCTCTGTTCTAAATCAGGGGTTTTCAACCTTTTGTTATGCCATGGACCCCTACATGAATCAAGGGGTCCATGGACTCCTGTTAGAAAGGAATATTCTGAGGTTATGCCATGTGGTCCTATACTGTCCCACTATTGGAAACATCGTCTCCACTTCCACTCTATCTAGGCCTTTCGATATTTAGTAAGTTTCAGTGAGATCCCCCTCATTCTTCTAAACTCCAGCGAATACAAACCCATCACCATGAAACACTCCTCATACATTAACCCTTTCATTCCCTGGATCATTCTCATAAACTTCCTCTAAGCTTTCTTCAATGACAGCACACCCTTTCTTAGATATGGGGCCCAAAACTGCTCATAATACTCCAAATGTGGTCATACCAAAGCCTTATAAAGCTTCAGCATTACATCTTTAGTCCCCTTGATCCTAATTTAATAAAACCTTTGTTTCGAGAAACAAAACCATTACCTGCTGAATCTTTCCAGATATTTCCATCCTCTCAGTTCTGTTAATCTTACAAATCATTTCTAAGCTTTCTCCATAGCTCTCCAATATGTAACAAAAATAGTAGAACTACACACATATCCCAGTATGGTCTGTCTAGGTTCCATATTACTGTTAAACTACCCCTTGTTCTTAAATGTTATGAATCTAGAAATATTTATTGCCTTATTGGCCAGTGCTGGAAACTTTAGTAAGTCGTTTATCCGAACTTTCAACTTATTTAGCTATTTTTCTTACCAGAACAAACTATCTCTTTTACTTTTCTCACAAAATGCCCACCTTTTACTTTTGCACATCGAATTTTTATTTCTCATTTCCCTACGTGTGCTTTTATTTTGACTGTAGTCCTCCGCAAGTCAGTTTTAACTGATTTTATACCTTCAACAGTTGTTTTGTTTTTCGGAATCGAATTTATTTGAGGCCGATTGATAGAGCTTCATGTGATGCCGCTTTTCACATTCTATCAATCTGAGAATTCCCCTAAACTCTCAATTTCCCTTTCTTTTCATCCTCTAGCTATTGGTATAGCTTTCATACTCGTCCCCCGACTCCGCATTTCTTGATTGATACTCCAAGTCCGCAAATTTTGGCAACCGCACCACCAATATTACCACTCTGAATCACCTCCTCGAACACCTATTGGTGTTTTCAATCTCTGACACTCATCTTCTCTCACGCCAGTCAGGGTTTTCACTCTGACTTTCGTCTTCTGTTGCAGTTGTCATTCCCTTGCCTAGTCTCACCCCTATCGGTGTTTTTTTTTTACTAACACTCGCCTCCTCTCACTCTAATTGGTATGTTAGACCCTCGCTTTCTCTCACTGCAAGTATTTTTCACGCTGACTCTTGCTCCTCTCACCCCTGTCGCTGTTTTCCCTCTCTGACCCTCACCTTTTCTCACTCCTCAATGTTTTCTCTCTGTCACTCGCCTTCCTGGGTCCTGTTGTAATTTTCACCCTCTAACACCAGACTTCTTCTTTGTCCCGAAGGCGTTTTCACACCGTAACCCTCGCCTTCCAGACTCCTGTTGGTATTTTACTTCCCTCGCTCTGGGGCTTTAGCCCGCTTGTCACCTTGCGTTCCATTTTAATCTTTTAGCCAATAGGAAGCTGCACTTCCCGCAGGGTAGCAACTCGGCGACCAATGGCGGGCGGCAGCTGGCGAAGGGCGGGAAGGCAAAGGGAGCGACGCCGGGAGGGATGCGGTGCTGACAGAAGAGGGTCAGGGCGGGGGCGGCTGCCCACGGGGAGGGCGCTCTTGGACGGCTGAAGGTGGTTGGCGAGCACTCGACCGGAAGCAGGAGCGCTGAGAACGGGAGAGGGGTCCCTGCTGAGGGTGAGGGCGAGGTCAATGGGCGGGGGCCTGGGGCCAGGTGGAGGTGACGGGAGTGGCAGCTGTTATTGGAGGCCAGGGTTTGTTTTTCCCAGTCTGCAGGAATAGTGCGAGACTTATTTCATCTGTTTCAGTGGGGTGGGGAGCAGGGCAGTTGGCCGGTGGGCTGTATGGGGGTCTTTGGTTGTTCGTAATCAGAACATCGAACTGCACCTGACTCACTCGATGTCCTCAACGGGTTATGAAATGGGAGTGTGGTGGTGTGCGCTGCATTCGGGGGCGGGGGACTACTAAATGTCAATATGGAAAGGAAAGCAATGTGGTTGAGGAAATTGTGAAAGAGGTGAATAATAGATGATTATTATTAGACCATAAGACAAAGGAGCAGAAGTCGGCCATTCGGCCCATCGAGTCTGCTCCGCCATTCTATCGTTAACTGATCCAATCTCCCGCTTAGTCCCACTCCCCCCCCCCCCCCCCGGCCTTCTCACCATAACCTCTGATGCCCTGGCTACTCAGATACCTATCAATCTCTGCCTTAAATACAACCAATGACTTGGCCTCCACTGCCGCCCGTGGCAACAAATTCCACAGATTCACCACCCTCTGGCTGAAAAAATTTCTTCGCATCTCTGTTCTGAATGGGCACCCTTCAATCCTTAAGTCATGCCCTCTCGTACTAGACTCCCCCACCATGGGAAACAACTTTGCCACGCCTACTCTGTCCATGCCTTTCAACATTCGAAATGTTTCTATGAGGTCCCCCCTCATTCTTCTAAACTCCAAGGAGTACAGTCCTAGAGCAGTCAAATGTTATATGTTAACCCTCCCATTCCCGGAATCATTCCAGTGAATCTTCTCCAAACCCTCTCCAACGTCAGCACTTCCTTTCTTAAGTAAGGAGCCCAAAACTGCACACAGTGGAGCACACAGAATTTTTATTCGCTGTTATTTAAGTGGCACCTCCTACAGCCTCTGGATCTCTCAAGCTTCTTCACAGACAATAAGTTCACTGCCAAAATTCTGTTTTCTAAAATCAAAATAATGCTGAGATGACTGGTACATCCACTTGCATATGCGGATGATTGCTCAGTTTAACATCTCATAAAAATACAAAGAAAAAGAAAATTTGAATGGCCATAGAAAAAAAATAGAAAACTGGTCCTGTTGGATATTTCCTTGAAGGATCTGAACAATGGTGTTACAGAACAGCTTTCTGGGGTGTTGATTCTGAATCTCTCACTGAAATTGTGATGTGCATTTAGCCATTACCTCAGTCTGTAGCATAGACTTAAATCCATAAGACACAGGAGCAGGATTGGGCCATTCGGCCCATCAAGCCTACCCCGACACTCCATCACAGGTGGTTTATTTTCCCTCTCAACCCCATTCTCCCGCCTTCTCCCCTTACTAATCGAGAACCCATCAAACTCTGCTTTAAATGTACCCAATAACTTGGCTTCTGCAGCAGTCTGCAGCAATGAATTCCACAGATTCACCACCCTCTTGCTAAAGAAATTACTCCTTATCTCTTTTCTAGTGGGATGTCATTCTATTCTGAAGCGACTGCCTCTGGTCCTAGACCACTTAAATGCATCAATTCTTAATATATTTTGCAGATTCTTGGTGCTGCACAGAGTGGGGTAAATGGGTACATTTTGATGGTGTGGTATTGGAACATGAGTGAAAGTGAATTAGAAACATAGAAAATAGGTGCAGGAGTAGGTCATTCGGTCCTTCGAGCCTGCACCACCATTCAGCCATGGCTGATCATCCAACTCAGAACCCTGTACCTTCCTTCTCTCCATACCCCCTGATCCCTTTAGCCACAAGGGCCATATCTAACTCCCTCTTAAATATAGCCAATGAACTGGCCTCAACTGTTTCCTGTGGCAGAGAATTCCACAGATTCACCACTCTCTGTGTGAAGAAGTTTTTCCTCGTCTTGGTCCTAAAAGGCTTCCCCTTTATCCTTAAACTGTGACCCCTCATTCTGGACTTCCCCAACATCGGGAACAATCTTCCTGCATCTAGCCTGTCCAATCCCATTAGAATTTTATACGTTTCAATAAGATGCCCCACTCAATCTTCTAAATTCCAGTGAGTATAAGCCTAGTCGATCCAGTCTTTCTTCATATGAAAGTCCTGCCATCCCAGGAATCAATCTGGTGAACCTTCTTTGTACTCCCTCTATAGGAGGAATGTCTTTCCTTAGATTAGGGGACCAAAACTGCACACAATACTCCAGGTGTGGTCTCACCAAGGCCTTGTACAACTGCAGTAGTACCCCCCGCTCCTGTACTTGAATCCTCTTGCTATAAATGCCAGCATACCATTCGCCTTTTTCACCGCCTGCTGTACCTGCATGCCCACTTTCAATGACTGGTGTATAATGACACCCAGGTCTCCCCTTTTCCTAATCAGCCACCATTCAGATAATAATCTGTTTTCCTGTTCTTGCCACCAAAGTGGATAACTTCACATTTATCCACATTAAATTGCATCTGCCATGAATTTGCCCACTCACCTAACCTATCCAAGTTACCCTGCATCCTCTTAGCATCCTCCTTACAGCTAACACTGCCGCCCATCTTCGTGTCGTCCGCAAACTTGGAGATGCTGCAACACATAAATGGAAATAGAAGTCAGGACACAAATTGCAAAACAAAAAGCAGATATTGGAAATCAGTTTTTCATCACTATCCAGTTTAATTTTTATAAAGAAGTCTATGTTAAAAAGTGAAAAAATTGTTTTACATTGTATCTTTTAAGAAAAGGATGACATTACCAGAGTCATTGTGTATCCCTCCTGGTAATGGTAAAATTTTATAAACTTCTATAAATTGTCAGAACTTGTTAAACAAAAGTTGTGATAAACTTTTTAGTTTCGTGTTCAAAGTTCAAAATAAACTTATTATCAAAGTACATACAGTATGTCAACCCTGAGATTCAATTTTGTGCTGGCATACTCAATAATTCCAAAATTGAATAATAACCATATTAGGATCAATGAAAGACCACACAAACTTGGGCATTAAACAAGTGTGCAAAAGACAAAAAACTGCAAACACGAAAAGAAAGAAATAATGCTACTAAATAAATGGCAGAAAACATCAAGAACCCGAGATGAAGAGTTCAAAGTAAAATTTATTATCAGAGTACATACATATCACCACATACAACCATGAGATTCTTATTCTGCAGGCATACTTAGCAAATCTACAGAACAGTAACTGAAACAGAATTAAATCCACTGTGATTCAAACATAAAAACTTCTGGGTGTATGTGGAGGGCGGGTGAATACTTTTTATCAGCATTGTATATAGAAATGGGACATTTCTCTGAACCAGGGTATAAAGCACATAACACACAATAACTTATGAAGGTAGGATAAAATCTACAGATGAATCACACATAAATAACAAACTAACGTGCATTAATAGTAAATATTGTACTGCAACAGATTAAACAGTGTCTCATCAAATACAATGCAGCAGGGGGTTCAGAAGCCGAGTGGCCTGGGGGAAGAAATTGTTTCCCATCCTGACCATTCTCATTTATATGCATCAGAGTCTCCTGCCTGATGGTAGAAAGTCAATGAGGATGCTGAATGGATGGGTGGGATCCTTAATAACCCTGCGTATGCAGCATTCCTGATAAACATCCCCAAAAGATGGTAGGGAGACCTCTATGGTCCTCTCAGCCATTTTCACTGTCCTCTGTAGGGACTTTCGGTCTGACGTTGGCTGCTCCGTTATCAGATGGAGATGCAACTTGTCAGGACGTTCTCAATGGTGCTCCTGTAAAACACAGTTAAGATAGGGAAGGGGAGACTTTCTCACCTCAATCTTCTTAGCAGTGGAGGTGCTGCTGTGCCTCCTTGTTCAGGGAGGTGATATTAAAGGACCTGTGATGTGAACTTCTAGGAACTTGGTGCACTTCACTCTCCCTATGGAGGAGCCATGTGTTTGCAGAGGGGGTTGGTTCGGTTGCACCTTCCACAACGATTTCCTTTGAATAAACTGTTACCTCCCCATCAGGGAATTGAATCACTATATTAACAAGGATTATGTGAGGATTCTGAAACTTTTTAAGGGACTACATCTATGTACAGAAAAGGATAGCTAAGGCAAGGGAGGATGATGTGAGATGAAGTCACAAGTTCAGTGAGGAAGACATGAACACCTCAATGAGATGGGGACAAGGGAACTATTGTTCCTAGGGAAGACAAAGTGTAGGGCTCCTCAGAGTCAACAAGTTGGCAGTGAAGTAGATCATTGAGGCTGTGAGCCCAACTCACCATACCTAAATGGAAACTAACGTGTTGCCTGTACTACAGTTACATGAAAAGTTTCTGAGGTAGAACAAATATATTGAAAAGCAATGGTTGGGTGGTAGTAATTCAAGTTAAGTTTGTATTGATAAAATTCATTTGCCAGTAAGTGACCTTACCAAGTGTTCGTAAAGTTGGATTGAACTGAGAAATCAACATATTTATTTTCTATGTCTGTGCAGAGCAAAGGAAGTTGCAATATCCTGATGCAGGGTGTCAACCCAAAATGTCAACAATTCCATTCCTCCCACAGATTTTGCTTGACCCTCTGAGTTCGTCCAGCAGATTGTTTATTGCAAAGTCACACTACACCTGGTGGTGCGGAGGGAGTTTTCTGAATGTGGAGAGAAAGTCACTCAGTTGCTGAGCATCAGGACGAGTCCAGGGTAGTCAGAGACAGAGCTCAGGAAGAGTGAGAGCAGACTCAGCACGTTTCAACCATGCTCATTCGCCTTGCTGTGTGCGAGAAGAAAATCAAGCTGCTTTTCACCTTCTGATATCAGCCAGATGAAAAGACCTCACCAGGGCCTGGTTTAATATGGGGTCTGATAAAGCCTTGGATGCAAAGCAGGATTATACGAATTAGAGGAGGAAGAACTTGATTGGCATTCTGAGAGAGAGAGAGAGATATGGACAGAAAGTGCAGACAAAATGCACTGTTGCTCCAGACTTCAGATTGTACCTTGAGGTTGATCTACGAATGAACATGTGACTGTGACATGCCTTGATTCACCACCTTTCCATCACCCAGTCCTCTGCAAGAAAAGTTGTCATTCTTTTGTAGATGCATTAGGAGAAGGGCAATTTCTGCAGAGATGAAGCAGTTTGTTGATTCCCATTGCCTCTATCAGACCAGAGATTGGGAAATAATTGCAAATATTTTGCATTTTGCTGGCTTTTCAAATTAAAGCATAGCAGAGAGTCAGGCCATTATGGAAACTGAGTTATCATTAAACTTGTGGTGCTGTGATATCTACTCATTTTGTTAATATTTTCACAGATTTTATTGCTTATATTATTAAAGTCCAGAAGCAATTTTTATGTGATGAGCCAGTCCTGTTTTAGTTTGGTTGTATCATTTGGTAATTCTGATGTTATTTACTGATATTTGAGAGTACTTTTACATACAGTATATTTTTGTGAATAATGTTACTGTAGTGGCATTTTAGTTGCTCCAAGTTGTTTGTAAATACCCTGTATTAACAATTCAGTAAAATTGATGCCTAGTAAAGTTCTTTCTGTCTACATTTGTTTTAATGGGGAGCGATTCATACGTCCAGGAGGAAGGATATACTGTGTTTTGTCAGTACTTAACTTCTGGCTGATACCAGTAGAGGTTTCTCTGTGGCTGTACTATTTGATGTGATGTGTCCTGTCCAAAAAAAAATTGTACGATAAGTCCAATCTGACTATTCTTTCCCATCAACCAGGTCAAAAACTAAAGCCAAATAATGCGAGGCAAATTTTCCAAGGTGCACAAGAGTTCCTGACGTAGAGGAGGTCAATTAGCGTGGATTGAAAACTGGCTATCACATAGAAAACAGATTCAGAATAATTGGCCCTTTCCAGAATTGTTTTTGGAAAGGATACAGTTAGTGGAATACTCTTGGTCCTCAGTTACTAACTATTTATATTAATGAAGTGCAGGAAGGACTACAATGTAAATTGTCCAGATTTGCTAATGGTATAGACATTGGTGGAAGGGCAACTTGTAATGAGGATATTGTGACTCTTTGGCAAAATGGAGCTAGAATTTTGAAGAAGCTAATTATGATTCATCTGAAGCCGCCCTGGCACAGAACCTCGAATCCTCAGTATAACTAGCATTACCGGATGTTTCAAAATGTTAAGTCTGCATGTATAAGAATGGTAGAAGAATTAATATTACTGGAATGTGGGGGGTGGGGGTATCACAGTTTGATGGTGTGTTGGTATAAAAATGGCAATATCATTAAAGACCCAATAAAATTTTGCAGCTGTTATTCAAATTCCGCCTCTCAGAGCTGCCACTGTGCCTCATTCATTCATGCAGAGTAATTCCTTTTAATGAGACACGGGTAATCTTAGCAAAGGCTCTTTATAATCTAATAACCAAACAAAAAAGCACTTGTTCATTGGAAATAAAGGAAGGCATCCTGTTAGAGTTTCAGACGGGGAAAAGAGCTTTAATCACATTCGATTTGGTCCAGAGTACTAAAGCAACAAGGCTTGACTACAACACACATCAAAGTTGCTGGTGAACGCAGCAAGCCAGGCAGCATCTCTAGGAAGAGGTACAGTCAACGTTTCAGGCCGAGATCCTTCGTCAGGACAAAGGGTCTCGGCCTGAAACGTAGACTGTACCTCTTCCTAGAGAAGCTGCCTTGCCTGCTGCGTTCACCAGCAACTTTGATGTGTGTTGCTTGAATTTCCAGCATCTGCAGAATTCCTGTTGTTTGCATTTTTAAAGGCTTGACTACAGACCATTTTAACCACTCAACTTTCCCCAAGGCTGTCTATAATCACTTGGGGGCTAAATTCTAATCCCCTCCCAAAAAAACACGTGAGGAAATTGTTACGCAGGACTAACTCTCATCACTTGTTTCTAACCCTACAGAAAATCCTCGCAATTCTGGGCAACGTTTCTCACTTTCTGCATGCCACCTTGTCTGAACAGAGGAAGACCTTTAGTCATAGACTAAGACAACTGTGCTGCTTCAGAGAATGCTAAATGAGGTCATTCCTACCCACGGCCATTAGGGTTGACCTTAATGAGTCAACCTATAGCCAGGGAAGTGACGAGCCCCTCCTGTTAGACTGTTTGTGGTAATTTATTTTTTATTCTTTCTCACTTCTAACATTTGCGTATCTGTGCACTTGTAATGCGACTGTGACACTGTAATTTCCTTTGGGATCAGTAAAGTATCTAGCTATCTGTCTAATGTAGACACGGTCCTGCTGTGCAACCTCTGATTAATATCAAATGGGTACCACGAGTTATAGCTAGCCTATAACTATATTTGGACCTAACCTGCACTTCTGAAAAGCCAGGTGGGGGGAAAGAAAGGTTCATTATGGTGTAAATGTAAAAGCATATGTCACACACATTACTGGTGACCCCAAGTTTCAAAATTGCTGAATAGTCAAATGGAACTTTGATTGATGGAGATATGTTAATGTAACTGATTTTAAGATTTCATCAGATGCAACGGAAAATCATGTAGCTTGGTTCAACATAAAATAGTCAATGGAGAAAGGCCAGTTTCAATGGGATGAGGACAGACTTGGCCTGGGTAAATGGATGACGAAGAGTCTCGGCCTGAAACGTCGACTGTACCTCTTCCTATAGATGCTGCGTTCACCAGCAACTTTTATGTGTGTTGCTTGAAATTCCAGCAAATGCAGATTTCCTTGTATTTGCGTTTTTAAAGAGTTCAAAGGGGAGGCCAACAAGAGAGGAAATAAGAGAAGCAAAGTGAGTATGAAAAGCAGGAATCCAGAATAGGATTGATAGATGAGAGGTGGAGGCAATCAGACCAAAAAGTAAAACTAATTTTGTAGGGGGGTGTGAACTGGAGCATGGGGCTGGGGATGGGGCCATTGGTACACAAATAGATGCAATGGGTAGTGAGACTGTGAGGAAGGACAGACAGAGTACAGGGCAAAATTACAGTCAGTGGGATGAGGTGACGTGTAACGTGGGGGCAAAATTGAAAAGGGTGATGAATACAGGATTGAAGGTGTTATATTTGAATGCACACAGTGTGGGGAATAAGTTAGATGATGTGGTAATGCAGTTAGAGATTGGCAGGCATGACGTTGTTAGCATCGCTGAGTTGTGGCTGAAAGAAGATCATAGTTGGGAGCATAACATCCAAGGATATATGATGTATCAAAATGACAGGCAGGTAGGCAGAAGAGCTGGGGTGGTTCTGTTGGTAAAAAAAAATCAAAACCTTGAAAGAGGTGACAAAGGATCAGAGGATGTAGAAATGGCAAGGGTATAAAGACCCTGATGCGAGTTATATACTGGCCTCTGAATAGTAGCCAGGATGTGGGGTACAACTGACAATATGAGATAGAAAAGGGCATGCTGAAAGAACAATATTATGATAGTCATGAGGGATTTCAACAAGTAGGTAGATTGGGGAAAATCATGTTGGCGCTGGATCCCAAGAGATGGAATTTATAGAATGCCTATGAGATGGCTCTTTAGAGCAGCTTGTTGCCAAGCCCATTAGAGGAACGGGAATTCTAGATTAGGGTGTTGTGTCATGAATCAGGTTTGATTCGGAAGCTTAAGGTAAAGGAATCCTTAGGAGACAGTGATCAAGATATGAGAGAATCCACCCTGCAGTTTGAGAGGGAGAAGCAAAAGTCAGATGTATCAGTGTTACGGTGGAGTAAAGGAAATTAGGGGCATGAGAAGGGAGCTGGCTAAATGTTGATTTGAATGGGTCATTAGCAGGGATGAAGCAAAACAGCAATGGCTGGAATTTATGGGAGCAATTTGGAAAGCACAAAAAGATATATCACAAAGATGAAGAAGTATTCTAAACAGAGGGGCCTTTTCTGGTTGGCTGCCAGTTGCTGGTGACATTCTGCCAGGGTCAGTAGGTGAGTGTTGGGACCTCTTCATTTCACGTTATATGTCAATGATTTGGATGACAGAATTGATGTCTTTGTGGCCAAGACACATGGAGGGGCAGGAAGTGTTGAGGAAGCAGGGAGTTTGCAGAAGAACTTAGACAGACTGGGAGAATGGGCAAAAAAGTGGCAGATGGAATATAGTGTAGGGAAGTGTATAGTCTTGCACTTTGGTAGAAGGAATAAAGGCACAGACTATTTTCTAAATGGGAAGCAAATTCAAAAATCAGAGGTGCAAAGGGACTCAGGGGTCCTTGTGCAGCATTCCCTAAACGTTAACTTGCAGGTTGTGTTGGTGGTAAGGAAGACAAATGGAATGTTAGCATTCATTTCAAGAGGACTAGACTATAAAACAAGGATGTAATTCTGAGGCTTTATAAGGCATTGGTCATATCACGCTTGGAGTATTGTGAGCAATTTTGTTCTCCTTATCTAAGAAAAGATGTGCTGGCATTGGAGAGGGTCCAGGGGAGGTTCATGAGTATGATTCCAAGAATGAAAGGGTTAGTTTATCAGTTGTGTTTGATGGCTCTGGGCTTGTATTCATTAGAGCTCAGCAGAATGAGGGGCGATCTCTTTGAAACCTATCGAATATTGAGAGGCCTAGATAGAGTGGATGTGGGGAGGATATTTCCTGCAGTCGGTGAGTCCAGGACCAGAGGGCTACCTCAGAATAGAGGGATGTCCGTTTAGAACAGAGATGACGAGGAGTGTCTTTAGCCAGAGGACAGCGAAGCTGTGGAGTTCATTGCCAAAGATGGCTGTGGAGAGCAAGTTATTGGGTATATTTAATTTGGAAGTTGATAGGTTCTTGTTTAGTCAGGGTATCAAAAATTATGGTGAGAAGACAGAAGAATGGTTTGAAAGGGTTAATAAATCAGCCATGGTAGGATGGTGAGGCAGACGCAATGTGCTGAAGGAGCAGAATTAGGCCATATGTCTTATCACTTTATGGAAATCTCCTAGAAGTCATGGCTGAGACACTCTGATTTCTTTCTGCAAATCTTTACCAGGAAAGTTGTTGCTGGAGGTCAGTAAAGAAATAAGTCTAACTGCATTTAAAGTGGATAAATCCAGATGGGATGCTTCCCAGATTGCTGTTAGTGTGAGGGAGTAAATGGCAGAGTTCTTGGCCACAATCTTACAAACATCTACACTCTGTGGCCACTTTATTAGGTACACCTGCACGTCAATGCAATTATCTAATCAGCCAATCATGTGGCAGCACCTCAATGCATAAAAGCATGCAGACATGGTCAAGAGGTTCAGCTGTTGTTCAAACCAAGCATCAGAATGGGGAAGAAATGTGATCTAAGTTACATTGACCGTGGAATGATTGTTGGTGCCAGAGATGATGGTTTGAGTATCTCAGAAACTGCTGATCTCTCGGGGGTCCTCACACAGAATAGTCTCTAGAGTTTACAGAGAAGAGTGCGAAAAGGAAAAGAGCATTCAGTGAGAAGCAGGTCCATGGTTGAAGTGCCTTGTTACCTAGAGAGGTCCGAGGAGAATGGCCAGACTGGTTGAAGCTGACAGGAAGACAACAGTAACTCCGACAACTACACATTACAACAGTGGTGTGCAGAAGAGTAACATGTTGAACCCTGAAGTGGATGGGCTACAGCAGCAGAAAACCACAAACATACAGTAGCAACTTTAAATACCTAATAAAGTGGCCACTGAGTGTATAGGGTCTCTGAGGAACAGAAAATAGAAGATGTTGCACCCTTGTTTAAAAAAACAAATAAACATGGTAACTACACACCAGTATGTTTAACATCTGTGTTGGAAATTCCATTAACTTGTTGACTTTTGTTATTCCAATTATTTCCTTTTCTCATTTCATTGTTTTTTTTTAATAAGCCTGTGAGTTAGTGTTGAGGGTAGATATGAAGTAACTGGAGACCACTGTTGGACTTTTACTCCCTCATTGCTGTGATGCATGACGACACATGTCCTTTGGCCAACTGGCAATATTCAGAATTAATTTGATAGCATCAATGTTGGTAAACCAACAAGCTGGAATTTAGTGATCCTATTAGTCTAACGTATTGTACTCCTTTGCAAGCCTAACATTTCAATTACCTTTAACAATCGTCTTGTGATTGTAAAATCTTCAGGAATAATAATCAATTGGTATAGTGACAATGGTGTAGCGAGTAGGAGGCGGTCTAGACAGAGCGTGAATACTTTGTGCAAACCTCACCACAATTGACTTCTGTCAACCAAACCAGTATGGAGGAAATTCTTACCCAAAGGCACTAGAAAAACTGAAATATTCCAGTAAACAAATATGGAATAGGGATGGTGTATACTGTCTGCCCTAGATCTGGAATATATATGAGAGTCTCCTCTGCCCGATGGCCTTAATTTGAGACTGTGCTGCCACCAGAGGGAAGTATTGTGCTTCATTTGTTATAGTGTGTGTCGGTTTTGGTCTGTATCTAAAGAATGATGTTACTATCAGCAGAAAGAATTAAAGACTTGATAATTGAAATTGCAGGCTGAGGAGAAGATGGTCTCTTCTCTCTGGGGATCAAAGGAAGATAGGCTTCTTCTGACTGTTTAAAAATAACAGCAATTTAATCTGGTGGATGCATACAAAATCCTGAGAGGAATGGACAGGACAGATGATGAGAGACTGTTTCTTCCAGCTCCAGAACTAGAAGGCGCAATGTCAGGTGTTCTTGGGAGCCCGAGACCTGAGATTTAGAGCTGAAATGAAGCAAACCCCCTTTACGTAGAGGGGTTTTAACTCCTCAGAATGCTCTGTGTCAGAGCTCTTTGGATGGTTTATTATTTAGCCTAATGTTCTCTAGCCATTTGCCAGAAAGTCAAAGAGTTGCTTGAAGCCTTGGCCACCCGACATTATATTTACAGAGCTCCTCACCATTGGAACAGGGTAGTTATAGAAATCAAACCCTGGGAATCAGAGGCCCAGGTCATTATTTTGCCTTCACTCCCAATACTGTATCAGCACCTTAGACAATGGTCTCTCAGATATCAGCGTCACCTGAACCTCCCAATGACTGATTACTCTCAAACTCGGCTTTGATGAGCATAAGATATAGCTTTAATTTTTCTAATGCAGCACTATATTTAAGTGGGCGTGCTTCAGATGCAGAGAAAGAAACTGCATTCTGGAAAGAAGAGCCATTCTGATGCTGTTGTCTCTGAAAATAATAGATTCTTTGAAGATATTGTTGAGAAGTAGTTGAAAATGGACAGGGTCTGCATTTCTCATTTTTTGCTTCAGTAGTTCAATCAAGCTCAGGAACAGTTATGACCTTACAACAATCAGGCTCCTTAACCGACACGACTAACCTCAATCACCACTACTCTGAACTGGTTCTATGACTTAAGGACGTCTTCTCAGTATTATTTCTATTTGCACAGTCTGTCTTCTTTAGGGCATTGGTGTTTGCCAGCCTCTGTTTATGTATAGTTTTCTGTAAAATGTCATGGGAAATCGCCACAGATTAATGCCACATATTAATCTATCACATTTCCTATTTCTGGCAAGTGATAACTAAGAATGATTCAATGATTACTGTCTTGATGACTTGCTTACTAACTTCCACCCTAGATCTGTTGCTAGGTTCCCAGCCAAAAGAGATACTGAGGATCAGAATGGAAGACAGATTTTGGAAAGTTGCAAAAATAATAGGGTCGTTGTCTGGTTGACTTGAGTGACTTCAGCTTCCCTAATTTTGACTGGCACCTCCTTAGAGCAAAATAGGGTGAAATTTGTTAAGTGTCCAGGAAGGATTGCTGATACAATACTTAGACAGGCCAACTAGAGGAAAGGCCAGACTGGATTTGGTGCTCAGCAATAAACTGGGTCAGGTGTCAAATCTCCTGGTAGGAGACAATTTCAGAGACAGTGATCACAACTCCCTGACCTTTACCATAGCCTTGGAGAAGGATAGGATCAGATGGTATGGGAAAGTATTTAATTGGGTGAGGGGGAATTATGATGCTAATGGCTGGAACTTGGGAGCATATATTGAGAACTAATGTACTCAGCGAAGCACACAGCAGATATGTAGATGTTGTTTGGGGAGCACCTGCATGGTGTTCTGGATTGGTTTGTCCCATTGAAGCAGAGAAAGGATGAATGAACCGTGGTTGACAAGGTTTCGAATTCCGCCAGGATTTGTGAATTGCCATTTACCACATTTTCTACATTGAACAGAGCTGTCCAAACACCCAGAAATGTCCTGTTATGCTTTTTACCTCTAGAAGCTAAGTGAAAGAAAAACACGGAGCCTGGGATAACGTGTCCTCAGATTCTTTTCTGAGATGCTCATATATGACATGGTTTCATAATGCTATTCGTGTGCTTCTTGCACATAACCCATAATGAATTATGTAAAGAAAGAATACTTAGTCAAACAATATTTACAATATTACTGAAATATTAAATACACCATACTCCTCCCTACTTAGCAACTCAACATAGAATGCATCTGAACAATATCATTAATACAACTACTATTTAGACATCTGCAGCATAGTAAACTTTTAATTGTCCTATTTAGGCCTAAACATTTAAATGCTGTGGAGTGTTTCTTACCCCTGTGGGATAACATCTTTCCTGACCGGCGGTGGGGGTGGGGGGGTGGTGGAATCACTCTGCTTGGCAGGTGAGACTTGTGGTTTTGAAACAATTAGATTAGATTAGATCCAGCTTTATTGTCATTGTGCCAAGTACAGATACAAAGCCAATGAAATGCAGTTAGCATCTAACCAGAAATGCAAAGAATAGTGTTAGTTACAAAACAACTGTGAATAAAAAGTAAGTGCTACAGCACACAAATATAAAAGTACTGAGACAGTACAATATGGGTGCAATACCACTTAGCACTGTCAGGTTCTGGGTCATCCTCTGTGGTAGTTGTAGGAGTTGACTCTGGGACTGCAGAAAGTGGTTCTGACAGCTCTTGACACCTTTCTTCTCTAACAGTTGACTCTGCTCTCCACAATCGAACTCCAGATGACATCAGACACAATCTCCACTGTGTAGAAGAGTGGTCCAGTTCTGTCTTTAATCTTTCCAAGTACCTACTCTTGATCACCTCTGTAGTCTCCCATCAGGACTGCTTGTCCAGGAGTGAAACATCAAACCTCCTTGTTTGAGGAGTCCTCAATCTGTCTCTGCTGATTGTCCTGCATACTCCTTCTGAGATTGGGTTTGAGGAGATCCAAGCGTGAGTGCAAGGGACAACTCAGGAACAGCATAGCTGGTGAGTTGTTGGTTGGGGAATGTGCTACATTGTGATATGCAAGGAGAAGATTGGCAAGTTTCTGATTCAATGTCAGTGTAGTGTGCTCTGCTAACATTGCTCACAGTGCGTTCTTTAGAGTCTGGACAAAACTTTCCACAAAGCCACTTGCAGCTAGGTGGTACAGTGCAGATGTAATATGTCTTAATTCATTCCATGTTCAGGAATGACTGAAACTGTTCCACAACAAATTGATCCATTGTCACTGACAAAATGTTCTGGAACACCAGTTGTTGAAAAGAGGCTTCTCAACACAATAACAGTGGAAAAGCTGTAGTGGAGGCTACTGGGAACACTTCTGGCCACTTAGTAGCTGCACCTACCACTACCAAGAAATTTGTGCCCGTGCATGGTCCAGCAAAATCCACATGAGTCCTCTGCCAGGGCTTTGCAGAGCTTTCATTTTGACCATGCCTAGATGACCAGCATGTAACTCCTCTAACACGTTAGCTATCAACAGGAATTCTGCAGATGCTGGAAATTCAAGAAACACACATCAAAGCTGCTGGTGAACGCAGCAGGCCAGGCAGCATCTCTAGGAAGAGGTACAGTCGACGGTTCAGACTGAGACCCTTCATCAGGACTAACCGAAGGGTCCTGACGGAGGGTCTCGGCCTGAAACGTCGACTGTACCTCTTCCTAGAGATGCTGCCTGGCCTGTTGCGTTCACCAGCAACTTTAGCTATCAGCTTGGATGGTACAGCAATTCTTAATCTCCATTTAAGACAAACCCTGTCAAGGGAAAGTTAATTTGGGCACTGGTAAGAATGGAGGGACTGAAATTTCTGCTGCACATTCCAGCCATTTTGGCTTGCCGTGTAGAAGACCTGAGACTGTGTGGTTTCTGGTTTCCCTTTGGATCATCTCTGCCGTAAAAGGAATTTGTATTAGGAAGAATACGTTAAGTGCGGTGTTCTTTTTTTTTAATTCTTCATGTATTTCCTTTTCTAAGGGTAAATGCAATAATCCATCAGCATTTCCATGATTAGTTGTCCTCCTAAATTTGATCTTGTAATCGTACCCTCCAAGAAACAGAACCTGTTGTTGTGTGAATGAAGTCAGCAGAGAAAAGTACTGGTAGTCATGAAGCAGCCTCTTTATTCAACAAAACAAGATACACTGAAATGTATTACACTGAATGCTTTTGGTGGAGAGGTCTGACTGGCCCACACTACCCGATTATTTTGTGTGCCTAACATCAGGCAATTCCATATTTACAATGCACCCACAATGTTTTCTTTGAAACTACACACAAACTTCACACATCCCAATTTGCACCCACACCAGACATTAAAATTAATTTTAATCAGCATTGTCTGGTCTGTAATTCAAGGCTTTTAGGATCCCATTGTTCAGAGCTGCATTTTAAATTAAAACTACAATCTATCTTCAAAGTTGAGGATTGGTGACTGAAATTATTTGCTAGATGTGCTAAACCCAAAAATTGCTGTAACAGAGCCATTCTCTGCATTTGTGGTGCTGCTGTTAGTGGAAAACCCTCTGTGGATTGAAAATGGACAACAGTGGTTGATGATCCGTAATGAGAGTAAGCTCTCTCCCATACAGGTACTGATTGAAACATTTTATGCCCCAGAGACTCAAGGGCTCTCTATCAATCTATGTGTAATTTTTCTCTGCAGCGATAAGGGAATGTGATGCAAAGGCTATGGGCCATTCACTTCCATCACTCATAACACGTGACATGACTGCAACTATACCATAAGGCAAGGCATCACAGGCTCACTGGAAGATGTTCATCTTTGTGTGAGTACAATGTCTGACGTCACAATTTCCTTTGCCTTTTGGAAAGCCACCTCACACTGCTTTATCCATTGTCATTTCTTCCTGATCTGCAGTAATGAGTTCAAGGGGTGCAGCATAGAGGCCAGATTTGGCAGGAACCTGTTATAGTAATTGACAAATCCTAAAAATCCTAATCTGTTTACTGTTTGAATTTTCTCAGCACACTTGAGTAAATGTTGTGTGTCAATGGTGTGACCACAGTAAGTGCTGCTTGGTTTAAAGAATTCACGCTTGTTGTGTTGTGCTCTGAGCCTGTAATCTTCAAATCTTTTTAACACTGTTTCTTGTCATCCAGGTAACTCCGAGTGCCTAGACACCCTTGCATCATTTTGTCTACAGTTCTCTGCCAGAGTGCAGCCTACTCCAAAAATAAGCCTATTGTAGCAACTAAGTCCTTTGTGAGTGTTTATGGTAAGAAACACGTTGGACTTTTCTTCTACCTCTATCTGTAGACAGGCCTTGGCTAAATCCACTTTGCTTAAATGTTTCATAGAAACATAGAAACATAGAAAATAGGTGCAGGAGTAGGCCATTCGGCCCTTCGAGCCTGCACCGCCATTTATTATGATCATGGCTGATCATCCAACTCAGAACACCGCCCCAGCTTTCCCTCCATACCCCCTGACCCCGGTAGCCACAAGGGCCATATCTAACTCCCTCTTAAACATAGCCAATGAACTGGCCTCAACTGTTTACTGTGGCAGAGAATTCCACAGATTCACTACTCTCTGTGTGAAGAAGTTTTTCCTAATCTCGGTCCTAAAAGGCTTCCCCTCTATCCTCAAACTGTGACCCTCGTTCTGGACTTCCCCAACATCGGGAACAATCTTCCTGCATCTAGCCTGTCCAATCCCTTTAGGATCTTATACGTTTCAATCAGATCCCCCCTCAATCTTCTAAATTCCAACGAGTACAAGCCCAGTTCATCCAGTCTTTCTTCATATGAAAGTCCTGCCATCCCAGGAATCAATCTGGTGAACCTTCTCTGTACTCCCTCTATGGCAAGGATGTCTTTCCTCAGATTAGGGGACCAAAACTGCACACAATACTCCAGGTGTGGTCTCACCAAGGCCTTGTACAACTGCAGTAGTACCTCCCTGCTCCTGTACTCAAATCCTCTCGCTATAAATGCCAGCATACCATTCGCCTTTTTCACCGCCTGCTGTACCTGCATGCCCACTTTCAATGACTGGTGTATAATGACACCCAGGTCTCGTTGCACCTCCCTTTTTCCTAATCGGCCACCATTCAGATAATAATCTGTTTTCCTATTTTTGCCACCAAAGTGGATAACTTCACATTTATCCACATTAAATTGCATCTGCCATGAATTTGCCCACTCACTCAACCTATCCAAGTCACCCTGCATCCTCTTAGCATCTTCCTCACAGCTAACACTGCCACCCAGCTTCGTGTCATCCGCAAACTTGGAGATGCTGCATTTAATTCCTTCATCCAAGTCATTAATATATATTGTAAATACTGGGGTCCCAGCACTGAGCCTTGCGGTACCCCACTAGTCACCGCCTGCCATTCTGAAAAGGTCCCGTTTATTCCCACTCTTTGCTTCCTGTCTGCTAACCAACTCTCCACCCACACCAATACCTTACCCCCAATACCATGTGCTTTAAGTTTGCACACTAATCTCCTGTGTGGGACCTTGTCAAAAGCCTTCTGAAAATCCAAATATACCACATCCACTGGTTCTCCCCTATCCACTCTACTAGTTACATCCTCAAAAAATTCTATGAGATTCGTCAGACATGATTTTCCTTTCACAAATCCATGCTGACTTTGTCCGATCATTTCACCGCTTTCCAAATGTGCTGTTATCACATCCTTGATAACTGACTCCAGCAGTTTCCCCACCACCGACGTTAGGCTAACCGGTCTATAATTCCCCGGTTTCTCTCTCCCACCTTTTTTAAAAAGTGGAGTTACATTAGCCACCCTCCAATCCTCAGGAACTAGTCCAGAATCTAACGAGTTTTGAAAAATTATCACTAATGCATCCACTATTTCTTGGGCTACTTCCTTAAGCACTCTAGGATGCAGACCATCTGGCCCTGGGGATTTATCTGCCTTCAATCCCTTCAATTTACCTAACACCACTTCCCTACTAACATGTATTTCGCTCAGTTCCTCCATCTCACTGGACCCTCTGTCCCCCACTATTTCTGGAAGATTATTTATGTCCTCCTTAGTGAAGACAGAACCAAAGTAATTATTCAATTGGTCTGCCATGTCCTTGCTCCCCATAATCAATTCACCTGTTTCTGTCTGCAGGGGACCTACATTTGTCTTTACCAGTCTTTTCCTTTTTACATATCTATAAAAGCTTTTACAGTCAGTTTTTATGTTGCCTGCCAGTTTTCTCTCATAATCTTTTTTCCCCTTCCTAATTAAGCCCTTTGTCCTCCTCTGCTGAACTCTGAATTTCTCCCAGTCCTCAGGTGAGCCACTTTCTCTGGCTAATTTATATGCTTCTTCTTTGGAATTGATACTATCCCTAATTTCTCTTGTCAGCCACGAGTTTCCCTCCAGAAAGTTTTGCAAAGATGTCCTTGATCCTGTGCAGAGGATATTGATTTACTTTCAGTACTGGGTTGATGTTAACTTTAAAACTCCCACAGATCCTGAAAGGCCCATTCTTTTAGGCTACTGAGACCACTGGCATTGTCCATGGGCTCCACTCAACCTTGGAAAGAATTTATTTAGCCTCCATGCAACCTAACTTACTGACTACTTTACCACAGATGGTAAAAGGAACTGAATGGACTTTGTAAAACTTGTGTGTGGCATTTTCATTTAACACTATTTTACCCTTGATATGTTTGAGTTTTCGAATGCTGTCCTTGAACACATCTGTACAATCATCCAGTACCTTTTTTAATTCACTTTCAGTTGACTCTATTGCAGGGGGTGTGGCATGCAAATGGTGAATTGATCTCCAATCGAGTTGCAGTTGTCTCAGCCAATCACAACCCCACAATGCTGGCTCTTCTGTTTTAACCACATACAAACTCAATTGGCTTGTTGATTGTTGTATTTCACTGTTACAAATGTCATTCTCACCGGAGTTATCTTTTCCCCAGCATATGTTTTCAGTTGGATGTCTGCAGGCCTTATTTCAATATCTTTGAAATGCCATTCAAACTCATTTTGTGGAATGACTGAAACAACCAAGCACATGTCCAATTGCATTTTAATTAATTTGCTGTTCTCTTCTAGTGTAAGCCATATTGCTTGTCTATTGTTAGTTTTTACATTGTAAATCTCAAGGCTACCTAGTCCTGGTCACTCACATCATTGTCAGATTTTTCATCAACAGCATGCAGATTTGTGGTCTTCTTAGAACTGCAATGAGTCTTTATCTTTTTCTCTTCCCTGTGTTGTCCACTTATTTTTGTTTTCCCAACACGCTCTATGTATGTGTCCTACTTTGTTTAATTTTCTGCAAGTTTTACCTTTAAACCTGCATTGGTCTGGTATATGAATCAGAATCAGAATCACCTGCATGTGTCATGAAAGTTGTTAACAAAGCAGCAGCAGCTCAATGCAATACATAATATAGAAGAAGAAAAAATAATAAAATAGTAATAATTTAAAAATTAAATAAGCAAATCAATTACAGTATATGTATATTGAATAGATTAAAAATTGTGCAAAAAACAGAAATAATATACAAACGTATATTTAAAAAGTGAGGTAGTGTTAATGGTTCAATGTCCATTTAGGAATCAGATGGCAGAGGGGAAGAAGCTGTTCCTGAATCGCTGAGTGTGTGCCTTCAGGCTTCTGTACCTCCTACCTGATGGTAACAGTGAGAAAAGGGCATGCCCTGGGTGCCGGAGGTCCTTAATAATGGACACTGCCTTTCTGAGACACCGCTCGCTGAAGATGTCCTGGGTACTTTGTAGGCTAATACCCAAGATGAAGCTGACTAAATTTACAACCCTCTGCAGTTTCTTTCAGTCCTGTGCAGTAGCCCCCCCCACCCCTCCCCCCACCATACCACACTGTGATGCAGCCTGTCAGGATGTTCCCCAAGGTACATCTATAGAGGTTTTTGAGTGTATTTGTTGATATACCAAACCTCTTCAAACAAGTATAGTCTTTGTCTTGACCCCTTTATAACTGCATTGATATGTTGGGACTAGGTGAGATCCTCAGAGATCTTGACTCGCAGGAACTTGAAACTGCTCACTCTCTTCACTTCTGATCCCTCTATGAGGATTGGTATGTGTTCCTCCGTCTTACCCTTCCTGAAGTCCACAATCAACTCTTTCATCTCACTGACATTGTATGCAAGGCTGTTGCTGTGACACCACTCCACTAGCTGATATATCTCACTCCTGTACACCTTCTCGTCTCCATCTGAGATTCTACCAACAATGGTTGTATCATCAGCAAAGTTATAGATTGTATTTGAGCTATGCCTAGCCACACAGTCATGGGTATAGAGAGAGTAAAGCAGTGGACAAAGCACACAGCCCTCAGGTGTGATGTGAGTCCCTGCCACAACGGCAGCACAATTTGTTCAGCCAGACAAGTTTCTGTTTAGATGTTGCAATTTTGTTCAAACTCACTTTCATTCCTGACTGCAACTCAATTGCATCTCTGGCTGATGTTTCCAGTGATAGAGATTTCAACTGCTCTTTTCAATGTGAGTAGTGCTTCAGTTCCGAGCCATTTTTGAATGCATTCTTGTAAGATTCCACAAACTAAATGATCTCTTAGTGTATCATTTAGCTCATCAATGAACTGACAATGCTCGAACAATTTCTTCAATTGACTCCCTTTCCTTTGGATTCCACTTATGAAACCTAAAGCATTCTGCAATCAATAATGGTTTTGGTTCTAAAAGTTCCTGCATTATGTTCACAATATCAGCAAAGTGCATTTCAGCTGGTTTGGTTGGAGCAGCCAAGTTTCTAAGCAAATTGTATGCTTTCCATCAATTGTACACAGCGAAACTGGCACTCATTTCTTATCAGTTATTCCAATCATTTTAAAATACTGCTCCATTCGTTCAATATACATCATCCAGTTATCTGTTGTGCAATTGAACACATCTATCTTTCCAATGTAGCCAGTCATTTCTGCTTTTTTAAAAAATATATTATTATTCTCACCTGGAACACTCTATTTATGAACTCATGGTCGAACTGATTGCTTGTTAATTTATTCTGTTTTCTGCCTTTTTGCAACTCAGTTGTATCTGCCACATCCAAAGAAACACATGCTGTGCTTTTTTTAAAAATTCGAATGTCTCTCTCCCTTTCCAAAGAAAAAAACACATGCTGTGCTTTAACAGGAAGGCAGTTCTATTTAAAACTACCTCATCACCATTGTTATGTTTTGTAACTCTAGAAACTAATCAAAAGAAGAACATGGACAATCAGGATAACATGCTCTTCATTTCTTTTCTTTAGTGAGGTATTCACATATGACATGATTGTGTAATGATGTAGCTATTTACATGCTTTCTACATGTAATCCATAATGAATCATGTAAACAAACAAAGAATTCTTAATCAAACAATATATTTATAATATTACTACACTATTAAATACATTACATGCCCCACGTAAATTTGAACAACTTGAGATACTTATGAATTAAAAAGAGAAAGTGGTGGGAATATTCAGCAGGTTGGGCAGCATCTGGGAAAGGAGAAATAATGTTTCACATCAAACATTCTTCACATGGAAAAGAAAAAATAGCTTCAATTTGCAGAAAGGATAGCCCATTTAATTTTCACATTTTGGGTTGATAAAATATGCCATTGACTATGTGCAAAGGCAATATTTTTTCAGTCTTTTTGCAAAACTTCCTAGACAAAGTAAGTAAGAGAATATTTTTGGTGTTGTACACGTTGTTTCTTAATGATTATGCACACCATTGCCAGGATTATAAAGTCTGGGCCTCTGTACCTCTCTCTGCATGTGAATCGTTGACTTCCTAAATGGCAGACTGCAACTTATGCTGACAGGAAATGACATCTCCACCTCACTGAAAATCTACAGTGGTGCACCTCAGGGATGTGTGCTTAGCCCACTACTCTATTCACTCTACACCAATGACTGTGTGGCTGGGCACAGCTCAAATGTCATATATAAATTTGCTGACAATACAACTACTGTTGGCAGAATCTCAGCTGGTGAAGACGGTGTACAACAGCAAGATCTACCAGCCAGTTGAGTGGTGTCGTAGCAACAACCTTGTACTCAATGTCAGTAATGTAAGTTTTCACAAATAAAACAACATGAGGTGCTTTATGTTTAAGAAAAACCTTAACTACCCATTTATTGTACTCCAAAACCTGAACATAAAGCATAGTAACTAAACCTCATGTAATTACATCATCACATCAGACCACCTTAGAAAACTGAACCCCAACTCAATATTGGTGGCTGTGAATTATGTATGCTTCCTGCACAGGCCGCCCTCTCCCACAGAATTCACTAAAACCACACTGTGAGCCTGTTCGGAGCTCAGACAAGCCGCTCGCTTGGGTCACGTGTTCCATGGGTGGAGGAACGGCGGGTGCCTCTGGCACATCCAGAGGTGTGTTAACATGTTCATGGTCATGTTGTGACAGCAGGGGCATGGGAGCGGAATCCTCCAAATCTTGGTCAGCCAATTTAAGGCGATCTACTGAAACACATTCAGGTTTACCCCTCTGATGGATGATAAAAGTCTTTCCTCTCCATTCCAAAATGTGGAACGGGCCATCGTAAGGGGGCTGAGGAGATGTTGGTGCGCAACACAGTGGGGAAAACAAACGAGGTGGAATGTAGGTCAACGGGAACCCAAGAGTGGTGTACACCATGATGGGAGGTAGGAAATAAGTGCAAAGGATTTGAATTTACTGAGGAGGGTCACCTAGGCAGTCATGGCATCAGAAATAAAATCACCTGGCACTCATAACTGCTGCCCGTATCTCAACTCAGCTGCGGACGACTGCAGGTCCTCTTTTGGGGCAGTTCTGAGCCTCAGCAGGACCCACAGGAGATGATCATGCCAACGCTCATCCATCAGGGAAGCCCTCAGAGGAACGGTTAAGGAGTGGTAAAAGCATTCACATAGGCCATTGGACTGCGGGTGATACACCGTGGTGTGATAAAGCCTAATGCTGAAGTTCCAGGCCATCGCAGCCCAGAGGTCTGATGTGAATTGAGGACCAAGATCAGTGGAAATATCAGATGGGGTACCAAACCGAGCCACCCAGGTGCTGATGAATGCCCGAGCCATGTCTGCAGTCATCATCGATGCTAGAAAGACAACCTCTGGCCATCTGGTGGTATAGTCCACCATGGTAAGGAGGTGTGTGAAACCGTGGGAGGGGGAAGAGGACCAACAAGGTCCACATTGATATGGTCAAACCGTCGCTCAGGGACCTCAAAAGCAGCCAATGGCGCCTGAACGTGAGGGTTAATTTTTGGCTGCTGGCACACCACACAGGCTGCAGTCCAATCACGCGAGTCCCTTTGAAGGCCGTGCCCCACAAACTTTAGTGCAACCAGTTTCTGTGAGGACTTCCAGCCTGAATGCACGAGGCCATGTATGGAGTTGAAAACAGCCCATCTCCAGCTAGTGGGCATAATGGGGCAAGAGCTACCGGTTGAGACATCACACAGGAGAGAAACCCCTGCTTCCCTGATCTTAATGTCAGCCAACCCCAGCTGCTGTTCGGTAAGTCTGGACCTCTGGGTCAGTAGCTTGGTCGTCAACCCCTATGTGCGTGATCTCAATGGCTAGCCATGAGCGGCAATCAGCCACGGCATTATTTTTCCCCTTGATACGTTATGTGAACACAAATTCAGCAGCTCGTGGAATGAAGCAGTGATAGAAATTCACCATCCCTAAAAACTCCTGCAGTTTTTTAGTAGTGCAGGGTGGTGGGAAATCCATAATAGCGGCTACTTTTGATGGGAGGGGTTTCATACCTTCTGCG
The DNA here is from genome assembly GCF_030028105.1 of Mobula birostris. NCBI lineage: Eukaryota > Metazoa > Chordata > Chondrichthyes > Myliobatiformes > Myliobatidae > Mobula > Mobula birostris. The sequence goes on along the minus strand of NC_092378.1, from coordinate 30,930,967 downwards.
GAGATGTGATGGCCAAGGACGTCAATGGTTGACAATCCAAACTGGCATTTAGCAGGGTTAATAATCAACCCATTTTCGTTTAAGTGCTCAAAGTGTCCGGAGAAAAGATGAGATGGGATATGTGTTCAGAAATGGATGCACTGCCAACGAGTATATTATCCAGGTAAATAAAAAGAAAATCTAAGTCTTTTAATACAGAGTCCACCAGCCGTTGGAAAGTCTGTTCTGCATTTTTCATCCCAAACGGCAGGTGCAGAAACTCAAAGAGGCCAAATGGGGTTATCACAGCTGTTTTGGGAACTTCTTCTGAGGACACAGGCACCTAACTAAATTTTCTTTGGAAAAAATTAACTTTCCAGCTAAACGTGCAGAGAAGTCTTGGTTGTGTGGGACCAGGTATTGATCGGAGTGGTGGCCTCATTAACTGCCACATGGGCAGCAACCACAATCAGACTTCGGGACCACATGGAGGCGCGAAGCCCAGGGGCTATTTGACCGGGGCGTATGGATGCCAAGTCTTTCCGTGTTGGCAAGCTCAGCCTGGTGGTTGCTAACTTTTCTGGGTTCAGTCTATGTGCGTAGGCTTGGACTGGTGGGCCATTTGTGGAAATGTGGTGGAAAATGTGGGCTAGATCAGGCTTGGGAATTCGCCCAGCAGTCGAGCAAGCTCACATACAGTGGAGAACTTACTGGGGGAGCAGGGTAATGACCCAAAGTCCTTAACATCAACTAGCCTGCAGTTCTTAAGACTGACTAACAGTCCTTGGCCACGCAGGAAATCTGTACCGAGCAGGGGTCTAGGCACTTTAGCCAGGATGAAGTCCCATGTGTAACATCACTCACTGAACCAGAGCATCACGCATCATGTCCTGTAAGTCTAGATCCTGCTGCCGTTGGTGGTCTCCAGCGTGGTTTTGTTACTCTTTGCCTTCTCATCAATAGGCGACGCTGGCAGCACACTCACTCGGGCACACGTGTCACACAGGAAGCGTCACCCTGAAAGGGTGTCCGTAATGAACAGTAGATGACCCTGGAAGCTGGAACCCACAGTGTTCACAGACCTCTGATGTCCCAAAGCACTGGCACTGTCGAATCTGCAAGGTGGTCCGCACTTCCTAGCATTCATACCGAAGCGAGTGATGAAAACGCAAACCCGGTATCGTCTGTTTCATAGTAGTGTGTTTCACCTAACTGGAGGCCTTGCTGACTGGTCTTATTGAGGCAGGGAAAGGAAGAGGAATGATGAACTGTTCTCAGGCTATCAGCTATTTTAGCAAGCTCCCTATAGTCCTTCACAGGTGCAATAGCAAGGGCTATGCAATCTTGATCAGACATTTGCTGCATGAAGAGTTCTTTACAAATGAAATGAGGATGGTGATTTTCCAGGAGAGACAGCATGTGGTCCATTAGCTCTGATGGCTTAGCATCGCTGAGGCTGGGCAAGGAGAACAACTGTTCGGCGCACTCAGGCTCAAGAGTGTAAAGGTGAGTTTTCAGTGATCAATATTTATCATGTTCAGGTGAATATTCTAGTAGACTTACCACTCTCACCAGCTGTGGAGTTGCTGAGAAACACTATTGCATAGGAAAATTTGGTGCGGTCCATGGTGATTTCTCACAGCGCAAATTGTGCCTCAACTTGTACAAACCAAACGATGGCATTTTGCTCCCAGCAGTTTCAAAGCGACTACATTTGCCAACATATTCAATAACTCTGGGATAGTCCTAGAGCATCGCTATCACCAATATAAATGTTCACAGATAAAATGACGTGAGACATCTTATGTTTAAGGAAAACAGTAACAACTCATTTATTGTACTCCAAAAGCTGAACATAAAGTGTGGTAACCCAATTTCACGTAATTATGTCATTACGCAGACCAGTCTTTTATAGTGAACCCCAACTCAATGTCGGTGGTTGTGAATTATGTACATTACCACCAATTACATTACCCTACAGTAAGACTAAAGAACTGATTGTGGACTTAAGAAAGGGTAAGACAAGAAATCACAAACCAATCCCCGTAGAGGGATCAGAAGTGGAAAGAGTGCGCAATTTCAAGTTCCTGGCTGTCAGTAACTCTGGACCCAACTTATCGATGCAGCCATAAAGGAGGCAAGACAGCAGATATACTTTGTTAGGAGTTTGAGGAGATTTGGTATGTCATCAAAAACACAAATTATAGGTGTACTGTGGAGAGCATTCTAACTGGCTGCATCAACTGGTTTGGGGTTATGGGAGCTATTCCACAGGATTGAAGTAAGCTGCAGAGAGTTGTAAAATTAGTCAGCTCCATCATGGACATTAGCCTCTGTCGTATCCAGGACGTCTTCAAGAAGCGGTGCCTCAAAAAGGCAGCGTCCATCATTAAGGATCCCCATCACTGAGGACATACTCTCTTCTCATCGTTACCATCAGGAAGGAGGTACTGTACTGAAGCCTGAAGAAACACACTCAGTGACTCAGGAACAACTTCTTCCCCTCTGCCATCCAATTTCTGAAAGGACACAGATCCCAATGCCTCCAACCCCTGCCCCCCCACCACCACCACCACCATTTCCCATCCCCTTGTCCCTCTCTCACGTTATCTCCTTGTCCGCCCATTGCCTCCCTCTGGTGCTCCTTCCCCTTTTTCTTTCTTCCATGGTCTTTTGTGTCTTTCACCAATCAATTTCCCAGCAATTTGCCTCATCACCCCTCTCCAAATTTCACCTATTCCCTGGCGTTTCTCTCTCCCCTCCCGCCACCTTTCACCTACTCCTCAGCCGTTTTCTCTCCCATCCTGCTGAAGGGTTTTGGCCCGAGACGTCGACTGTATTTTTTTCCCATAGATGCTGCCTGATCTGCTGAGTTCCTCCAGCATTTTGTGTGTATTGCTCGAATTTCCAGCATCTGCAGATTTTCTCTTGTTACTCTTTTATTTCTGTTTTTGCACTACTTATTTAACTATATATATATATATATATATATACACACACACACTAAATGACAGTAGCATATATAGAACATAGAATAGTACAGCACAGTACAGGCCCTTCGGCCCACAATGTTGTGTCGACCCTCAAATCCTGCCTCCCATATAACCCCCCACCTTAAATTCCTCCATATACCTGTCTAGTAGTCTCTTAAATTTCACTAGTGTATCTGCCTCCACCACTGACTCAGGCAGTGCATTCCACGCACCAACCACTCTCTGAGTAAAAAACCTTCCTCTAATATCCCCCTTGAACTTCCCACGCCTTACCTTAAAGCCATGTCCTCTTGTATTGAGCAGTGGTGCCCCGGGGAAGAGGCGCTGGCTATCCACTCTATCTATTCCTCTTATTATCTTGTACACCTCTATCATGTCTCCTCTCATCCTCCTTCTCTCCAAAGAGTAAAGCCCTATGTATTGCATTGTACTGCTGCCGCAAAGTTAACAAATTTCATAACATACGCCGGTGATATTAAACCTGATTCTGATATTAAAAAATTATGCTACTTAACTCCAGGCATGTTTCTTAAGTGAGCTTTTATTTCTAAACTAAATGTACTGAGAATGTTTCCTGTTCCCATACAATATGATATATGGTATAAATTATTGGAATTCAAAATAGTGTATAAATATTGTGAACTGTAATAAATATCTTTACAGTGCTTCCGCTGCGATTCGGTGTCTGCGCGAGGGGGTCCCTTTGCTTGGTGGAACATGTTGTGGAGACCCTGGGTTGTCGCCGGACAAATCTACACGCGGAATCGGTATCCACGTGAGCCGGCGGAAGATTCATGTCGGGACCCGGAGGGCAGAGTTTGGGTTGTGTCAAGGTTCCCGTCTCTGTCTCCCCGCTGCTCCTGGTCCCGAAACCATGGCAAAGCTGCTGAAGACTCTCCGTAATCATTGGAAGAAGACAGTGGTAGCGGTTTGCGCACTCGGCGGGGGAGTGAACTGGATGCACAACCGGCACCGGTACTGACCGCAGTAAATGGACCATAGCAGCATAATAGTTTGTGTGTAATTAGGGTGATTAGCCAGTAAATGTCATATTCAGAGTTAAAGCTTACTCCAGTTTTAGAATTACATCCTCTTCAATTACTCAACGAGTTTCATTCTAAACACAAGATTCTGCAGATGCTGAAAATTTTGTGCAACAGACACATTCATTCACTCAATGCTGCAGTACGTATGGAGGGGGATAAATAGTCGCCATTTCGGGCGAGATCCTTCAGAATTGGAAAGGAAGGGGACAGAAGCCCACATTAGAAGCTGGGGTGGTCTGGTGGAGGGGAAGTATACAAGCTGGTGGGTGACAGGTGAGAGGGTTGCTGTGTGGTAGGGGTTCCTTTCTAATACTTGGTAGACACAGCAATAGTAGTCATGTAAATTGGGATTTGGCTAGCGTTGCTTGTTTGCATGTGGGTGTTTGGTGGCTTATTGGTAAAATTTTGGGCCACAGGTTATAGATACTGGATTTTGACTGGGATCAAGGAAGGATAGCAGGCTGCTTTTTATCTTGCGTTTGGTGGAAATGTGACCAGTATCGCCAAAATGTTTAGGATTGCAAATTCAGAGCAGGTATTTGGTTATTGTTTGTTAGTGAGTCTCAACCTGAAGAGATCCCCTGTGATCACAGTGAGTAAGAATGTCCACTCCACCTGTCTGTTTCTGATTAAGAAACATCTTTTTCTCTCTCATCTTAGCCTTATTTGAATGAGAATTCATGCATTTTGGAAAAGATGACAACTCTCCATCTAGTACTCTGTTGTGGCCATTCTGAGGTCCTGTATACGGAGGGCAGTCACAAGTTCACCAGTTTGTAATGATGTATAGGCAAAATTGGGCCTAGACAGCAGATTTTTTTCCCTCTATTTGTGAGTAATGAATCAGAAATGTTGGTGTAAAAGAGCTTCCTAATCTCATTATTAAAAATTTGGGTGTAATTTTAAAATTGTACTGCTTTCACAACTCCACTCATTAACTGAGGAAATAGTCATTTTGCATTTATTCTATTAAATACTTTTATTATCGTAAATGCATGTTAAATTGCTCCTCCATTTTTGAGATGGAACAGAATACAAAAGTACTAAAGATTACTTGAGCTGTTCTTCTAATTTAACGCTTTGAGGCCTTGTTTGTGTTCCAGTGAATTAACCTTAAATTTCCTCTTGGAAAAATGAACATTTGTGTGAGTTGTTCCTAAAATGGGATGCAGTACACTTTTTTTTTAAAAAAGAGTTTCAGCACGATAATAGGCCCATTCAAGCTCAACAAGCCCACGCTGCCCAATTACACCCATGTGACCAATTAACCTACTAACCCGTCTGTCTGTCGGATGTGGGAGGAAACTGGGGGCACCTGGAGGAAACCTACATGGTCGCAGAGCGAATGTGCAAACTCTTTACAGACAGCAGTGGGGATTAAACCCAGTCACTGACACTGTAATCGTGTTACGCTAACGACTACAATGTAGGGCTGCCCCAGTATATCACATAGAGTCTAACTGAGGCTCTGCAGAACTGAAGTGTAGCTTCCTCAAATCCGACTGAGTTAAGGAACACTTCTATTAGCTATTTTGATTACCTTTTGAACCAGTGCATTAACTTTTAGAATGCTGTAAACATCTACAACAAAATCCCTTTACAAATGCAAAATACTGCAGGTGCTTAAATAGAAAATCCTTCGGTAAGATGTTTCTGTTATCTAATTATTTTTTAAATAGTTTAGGTCCAAATGTTTTTTTTTCCAAATCTACTATATTGATGTTACCAGACACTTTTAAAGATGTTTGTATATTTGACATCGGGATCTTTTAGCCCAATTCTGAAAAGCATCATGAGCAATATACCTAATACGTTTCTATTCATCATCCAAAAATGTGTCACTTCACATTTCATTATTTTAAAATCCTTCAGTATTGCTTCTAATCATTTTGCTAATCTGGTCCATAGTACCCTGAAGTGCACAGTATTCTCATCACTATCTACTATGTTACTATGTTTCCCATTTGCTAACCTTGCATTGCCATTCCCTATATTACAAATGCAATCCTTTACCGTTCCATTGCCCTTGAGCTTCTAATGTGGTTCCTGACGTTCTGACTTTCCTTTCTGGAGCCTAAAATTCATGGAGAATTGATAGAAGAGACTCAAAATTGGCATGGTCATAAAAGACAGAGGGTAGTGCTGGAGGGATGTTATTCTGACTGGAGGTATGTGACCAGTGAAGTTCTGCAAGGACCAGTGTTGGGACCTCTGTTTGTGATAAGTAAATAATTTGGGCATAAAGGTGAGTGAGCTGATTAATAAGTTGGCGGATGACACAGAAGTAGGGAGGGTTGAAAAGAGTGAAGAAGATTGATAAATAATTTGGCAGGATACAGACCAGCTGGAAATGTGGGCTGAGAAATGGCAGATAGAGTTTATTCTAGGCAAATGCACTTTGGTACGTTTAATGCAAAAGGAAAGAATACATTCAGTGGAAGGATCCTGAGGAGCTTTGATGCACAGAGTGGTCCTTTTCTTCCTGTAAGTGGCAACAGAACTCGATGGGTTAGTAAAGAAAGTGTACGCCATACTTGCTTTCATCAGTAATGCTGTTGATTATAAAAGTAAGGAAGTTGTGTCACAGTTGTATTTAACTTTGATTGGGCCACATTTGGAGTACTGTATGCAGTTCTCGTTGCTGCATTACCAAAAGCATGTGTGGAGGCTTTGGAGAGGATGTAGAGCAGTTTCACCAGGGTGCTGCCTGGATTGGAAAGTACGTGCTAAAAGGACACAGTATTGGAGTGTTTGCTGGAGTATTGGAGGTTGAGGGGCCGCTTAATAGATGTATAGAAAATGATGAGGGGCCTGGGATAAATAGTCAGAATCTTTCTCCCTGGGTGGAAATATCAAATATTATATGCATAAATTTAAGGTGGGGAGGGAGTGTAAATTTAAGAAAGATATGTGATACAGGTTTTCTTTACAAAAGATGGGTACCTGCAGTGTGTTGCCTGGGCAAGTGGTGGAAGCAGATGCAATAACAATATATAGGAAGCACATGAACTGCCGGGAATAGGATGACTTAGTCCACATGTGGGCAGATGGCATTAGCATCATGGTCAGCACAGACAGTGGGCAGATGGCATTAGTTTGGATTGGCATGGTTGGCACGGACAGTGGGCAGATGGCATTAGTTTGGATTGGCATCATGGTCGGCACGGACAGTGCAGGTTGAAGGGCCTGCTCCTGTGCTGCAGTGTTCTGTTATGAGATTGATTTGGTCAAACTTCCCACACCAAGCTCATAAATAACAATTTTGGTCATTCATTAAATCTCTTTATATCCTGTTACTATGTGAGTTGTTTTGAGGTGACTTAAGCCTGTTTGCAGCTCCCTTGTCATATTTGACCTGAAATGAGCTTTGGACATATACTGTACCCACAAAGACTGCCTGTTTTCATTCTCGGTAATGTTACCAAACAGTTCAATCTCAACTTGTTTTGCTTCTGAAGTCTCAACCATGCTTCTGATAACTCCGGACTCGTCAATTCCAGTGCACCTGTCTGCGTCCATGCTCACGGGAACAGAGAGCCAACAGGTGGATATGTGTGATGTGTCAGCAGGAACAGGCTAGGTCCAAATCTTAAAGTAATTTAGCCTCAGGATTTGTACTTTCATTATCAAATTATACATGGAGACATAGTGGTGATGTAGCCACAGGAGTGATGATTGTAGTTGATTTCTAGGAGTGGTGAACTTGGACAACAGTAAAACTTTCCATTGATTTATGACACGTTGTCTTCTCAAGGGAGCAGGTGTAATTTTGCAGAAGCTGGCGAAGCTCATACAAGAAAAGTAACTACAATGTTTGAAGATTAAGTTATGGGTAAAGTGTTGGCGCATGGCCAAGTGGTTAAGGCGTTCGTCTAGTGATTTGAAGGCAGCTAGTTCAAGCCTTGGCTGAGGCACTTAACCACACATTGCTCTGCGACGACACCGGTGCCAAGCTGTATGGGTCCTAATGCCCTTCCCTTGGACAACATCGGTGGCGTGAACAAGGGAGACTTGCAGCATGGGCAACTGCTGGTCTTCCATGCAACCTTGCCCAGGCCTGCGCCCTGGAAACCTTCCAAGGCGCAAATCCATGGTCTCATGAGGCTAACGGGTGCCTATATAAATATGGGTAAAATGTTAAACAGGAAAATAAGAGTAAAATACTTTCTCCTAAAGATTTGTAGTTGCTTGATTAATAAGTGTTTTCAGCACGAATGAGTGTGAAGGTTCCTACAGTGCCCTAACAGGTCTTTTTATGTTTAATTCAGAGACGATCTCTTGCGGAGGGCGGCATGTGAAGAAGCACAGGTATGGCAAACTCAAATTACACATTTTCTCCTGGCTTGTTAACCTCTGTCTAATCAAACCACATTTTATTGCACTAATCGAGCAAATTTTCATATCCAGTCATTACAGTGGAAATCGTGTTGTTTCCCTGGGCAACCAATCGACAAGGCAAGATCTGCTTTAACTTTGTAGCAGAGGCATGCTGGATAACCTAATCAGATGCGTTCCCTAAACTGTAACTCCACAAGGAATATATAGCAATTGTGTTGCTTGGTTATGTATTTGGAAGAAGACACCATGTGGCTATTATTTACACGTATCTCTGTATCTTTTTAAGAGTTACTTGCATACTTTTCAGTAGGGAGTTTGTTGTGTTCTATGTAAAGAAAAGTATAGGGATGGTGTTTTAAAATATTCACAAAATGTAAATGAGAGTAATATAAAGCTGATATTGAAATTTCTCTGATTATTTTCTGTAATTTCATTCTCAATTCAAATTCTATTTGCCTTGCACCTCTTTGTTAATGAATCAGTTTCCCCCCCCACTGGAAATTATGGTTTATATATTACTTTTTAGTAAATTAAACTCCAGCACAACTACAGATAATAGTACATACATTAATGTTATTTAATTATCATGGCCTGTTCCGCGCTGTTTCTCTAAATCCCCAATAGTGCAGAAAAAGAATGCTCATAAGCCAGTTGCCCTGCTCCCATCTTGGATGAAACATTTTTTTAGAATATTTCAATTTCTTGGATGTAAGGGCATAACACACTTATCGTGCTTCTGGATAGTTGGTTTCAGTTCTGTTTTGATTATGTTTGGATTTAGTATCATAAGGGCGCTCCTAAAGTTTTGTTTATACAGTAAGTATGCTCACCATTAATCCAATTGGGTGCTGGAATCACCTTGTGGTTTTTCAGTGCTTCCAACAGACATTCACATGTAGCACGTACGAATAACTGCATTCTGGCAGGTGCAGCAGCAGACTGGCTGCCAGGGACTCACTCAAACCACATCGTGGTAACTTGTTTTGCAGCGGCTCAGCTGGTCAATCCACAGAATATCAAGATAATCATAGATTAAGACTTTGTTTTCTTGTTCAAGCAAAAAATATGGAACTGTCTGCCAACAGTCTATCTGAGCTGGTAGCAAAATCATACTTAAAGAGAAAAGATTAGTTTTGAACCAATACCAAGTAATTGTAGGAAAAATGGAGTTTTCATATCAATTTTGAGTTGTATGCCATGCATTGTTCTCTATCGTGAATTGGTAAAATTTACTTAATAATTTCTTGTTCATTTACATTTTTGACCTTGTATTACTCTTTATCAGTCTTATTTTTGGATGATAGGAATAATGCAAGGGATGATCTTACAGTATGCATTTTGTGTAATGTGGGATTCTCATGACTCATTTGTTCTGAGCTTGGGCATTTAACAGACTAATTGTCCTTTTCAATTCAGAATATGACTGAGGCTACTGATCGTAAACCCTAGATGATATTGAGGTGGATCAGAAATCTACTGCTTTGTAATTTGGTGTCTCTATATTCACCATAGTTATTCATTTTGACATTAGAGTATGACCTATTAGTTCAGATGACTTTTGAATGATATTAAAAGTTGAAATGTTCAGGTGAGGGAACATCAAAAGAGCACATCAAAGGAGGCAGTAGTCTACTCTATTTCATTGAATTTTACTTTGTTGTGCCACTTTAACTGAACTACCTGAAAAATGGGAGTTGCTATTTTTAGCTGTTGGTAGACTACTAAGCTTCTTCTGTCAGTAGTATGTCAGACCCACAAGTATGGGATCAACAGAGATAGTTCAGTACTTTTTCTGTATTTCTATGAACATTTATGCGTTGGATTAATCTGGTATTGATAGACCCCTACAATATCACTGTAATCCTGTGTGCAACCACATGGTGATTTTTGAACTTCTGATCTTTTTTTTTCTCTGAAAATACCATGTGTAATTTGCTTGTGTGACATTCAGCTGAACTGAAACATCAACAATCAATCCTGCAGTGGGACACTTAAAGCTTCAAAAGTTAAATAAAAGTAAACCCTTTATTTAAGATCTGCAAAATTTTGAAATATTTTTCAAGATATTGTCTTGTATTTAGTCATGACTCTTCACCCAGTCTTGAGATTTTGCTTTGCTTGTTGACATTGCGTAAACATAAATGTCTCATTGTATCACTCAAGGGCTGAATATTTGAAAACATGTTGTATGCTGGTTTACAGCATTAGTGGTCAGATATGACAGTAAATCAGTCTACCATGTGCAAGTGTCATTAAGCCATACAGCACAGAAACAGACCCTTCAGCCCAATTCATTCATGCCAACCAACATGCCTATTTGAGCTAGTCCCATGTGCCTGTGTATGGCTGTAACCCTCTAAACCAGCAGGTTTCACAGACCCCCCCCCCCTCAGTTAATGGTAGGGGTCATTGCATAAAAAAGTTTGGGAATCCCTGATCTAAATCTTTCCTATCCATGTACTTGTCCAAATGTCAATTAAATGTTGTAATTGTATCCACCTCTACCATTTCCTCTGGCAGCACGTTCCACATACCCCCTACCTTCTGTAGGAAAAATTTGCTCCTTTTTAAATCTTTCCCCTCTCACTTTAAACCTATGCTTTCTAGTTTTGGAATCCCTTATCATGGGGAAAAAATCTATGACTAATCACCTTATTTATGCCCCTCATGATTTTATAAACCTCTACCTTGTCATCCCTCGCCCTCTTGCCCTCCAGGGGAAGAAAGGTTGTGACTATCCAGCTTCTTACAACACAAACTCTCAGTTCAGGTAACATCCCGCAAAACATTTTTGGACCTTTTCCAGTTTGATATCATTCTTCCAACCAGATTTCTATATGTTACTCCAAGTGTGATCTTACCAATATCTTGTAAGCTGTAACATAACATTGTAGCTCTTGTATTCAGTATCCTAACCAATGAAGGTAATTATGCCAAACACTTTCTTCACCACCCTGTCTACCTGTGTCACCGCCTTATGCAAAGTGTTTATCTATATCCCTTGAGTCTCTGTTCTACAACTCTTCCCAGAGCCCTACCATTTACTGCACTGATTTTTGTCTTATCAAAAAGCAACATCTCATTTTTATCTGAATTACTCTCCAGCTGCCATTCCTTGGTCCACTGGACCAGTTCATCAAAATCCCTTTGTAAACTTAAATAACTTTGTTCACAGTCTACTATTCCACCATAAGACATAGGGGTAAAATTAAGCCCTTTGACTCAACAAGTCTGCTCTGCCATTCCATCATGGCTGATATATTATCCCTTTCAACCCCATTCCCCTGCCTTCTCTCATAACCTTTGACACCCTGATTAATCAAGAACCTATCAACCTCTGCTTTAAATATACTGAAGCATTTGGCCTCTACAGCTGTGTGTAGCAGTAAATTCCACAGATTCTCTGGCTAAAGAAACTCCTTATCTCTGTTCTAAATGGACGTCCCTCTATTCTGAAATTGTGTGCACTAGTCCTAGACTCTCCCACTATATGAAAACTCCTGCCCTCAGTCGCTCTATCTATGCCTTTCAATAGGTTTCACGGGACCCACCTCCATTCTTCTAAATTCCAGTGAATGCAGACCCAGAGCCATCAAACACTCCTCATATGTTAACCCTTTCATTCCTGAAAACATTCTCATGAACCTCCTCTGGATCCTCTCCAATGCTAGCACATCTTTTCTGAGATAAGAGGCCCAAAACTGCTCCCATTACTCCAGTATGCCTTATAAAGCCTCAGCATGATATCCTTGCTCTTATATTCTAGTGCTCTTGAAATGAATGCGAACCTTGCATTTGCCTTCTTTATCATCAACTCAACCTGCAAGTTAACTTTGCCCATTCCCCCAATCTAAGTCCTTCTGCAGACTCCCTGCTTCCTCAACACTACTTGCCTCAACACCTATCCTTCTGTTGTCCTCAAACTCGGCCACAAAACCAATCATTGACATACAATGTGAAAAGAAGCGGTCCAACACTGGCCCCTGTGGTACTTCACTAGACACCAGCTGACAACTAGAAAACCCCCTTTTATCCCCACTCTTTCCCTCCTGCCAGTCAGCCAATCTTCTGTCCATGCTAGCTTCCCAATTACCTTCTCCTTAATATAGCAAATATACTCATTATTACCTCCAACGCCTTTGGATTTCTGGCATACTTGGTGTCTACCACAGTGAAGATTGAGGCAGAATACTTATATTAAAATTTCTTTGTCCCCATTAATATCTCTCCAGTGTAATTTTCTAGCTTAGCTATATTTTACTCTTTATATATGTGAAAAATACTTTTCATATCCACTTATTTTATTGGCTAGCTTTCCTTCATCTTTTGTCTTATGGCTTTTTAGTTGCTATCTGTTGGTTTTTAAAAGCTTTCCAATCTTCTAACTTCCCATTCATTTTTGCTATATTATATGCCCTCTTATTTCCATTTATGCTGTTTTTGACTTGTCAGCCGCTTTTGCCTCATCCTCTCTTGAGAATACCTCTGTCTTTGGCAAATATCTATCCTGCGCCTTCCGAATTGCCCTCAGAAACTCCAGCCATTGCTGTTCTGCTGTAATCCTCCTAGTGTCCCTTTGCTATCAACTTTGGCCAGCTCCTCTTTCATGCCCCTGGAATTCCCTTTACTCCACTGTAATACTCATAGAACTGACTTTATTTTTTCCCTCTCAAACTAGTGGGGGGAATTCCATCATATTATTCCATCATTCCATCCCGATGAGAGTTGTTCTCTTCTAATAGCTCCTACCTTGCAGCAATGTCTCTCTATCACTTGCTATGTCAAATTTATTATCACCAAAAGCATGAATCTTGATAACATCTGTAATATATAACTTCTGAATTTTAGTTCAGTTTATTTATATAGCTTTTCTTGAGTGAGGCTGATATTTTTGTTAAATTTATTTAGATTTTTAGTAGAGAGCTGTAATCTCACATCTACAGTCCATGGATGGTGACTGGATAGAATCCCACATTCTTGTGGTGAAAAACAGTTGACTAGTTTATTGATTTGATGTGCTTTTTTTTGTTTTGACTCAGTTGATTATGCATTTCCTTTAACAATCTGCCTGTCTTCCTGTTCAGGTATTTGGAAACCAGCTTCTGCCTGTCACTGCAAAGGTGAAGAAAGCCACTGTCTTTCTCAATCCTGCTGCTTGCAAAGGGTAAGACATTTTATTGAAATTGGTCCTTCCCTTTGTTTAAAGGGTGTCAATAGTCCTTCTGATTATTTTATAGAGATACAGGGCATAATTAGTGCATTTTATCATCTAGTATAGCATATAGGTGATTTTTAATAGCTGTGTTGCTGTCATTTTAGTCTGGTTTAAATACAGTGAAATGCTTTAGACTTTTTTCACATAAAAGTTTTTTTGACCAACTCTACCTGAATAACTTGTTAATTTTTCAGCTGGAGTGTTGGAATTATCTGACCTTTTATAAAGTCAAATGTGACAATAGCAGAATGTAATCCCTCTTTCACCAAATGTATTACATCACAGAATCAGAGTTAGAAGCCTGGATAGACACAGCCTAATTATTAAAGTAGTTATTAAGTCCTGAAGATTTCAATATTTTAAATTGCATTTAATTGGAAATAAAGTTTTACACTGCACCAAACAAGAATTTTAGTTTTGACTTTTTGAAGTATTTCAGAAACAATGAAATACTTTTGTGATTAAAAACAGAAAATGCTGGAAAAGTTACAGATTGATGACCTTCTGAAATTTTAATACCATTTCCTTCTCCATGGGTGTTGCATGACCTTATCATTTCCAGTGTTTTCTGCTTCTATTCTGGATTTCTAACATCAATGGTATTTTGCTTCTAAGGTTGCAAAATTGAAAGGGTATGAAGGTCAGTGATATCATAGAAAGGTATCGTGGTTCTGTATTTATGGATTGGACTATTACGTTTATGGACTGGGGACTGTTTCCAGGCTTATTCTGAGGGTTTTTTTTAAATCACCCGTTCCTTTTCTGTTTTGGTGTGCAAGGTGAGAGAGTTTGAGGGTTGATGTTCTTTTAGTTTTTTTAATGTGTGCTTTTTGGGGTCGATGTTCCTCTTTAGTGTGAAGGTAGGGGTTTTGGGGATTGATGATTGTGTTACCATTTTTTTCCGCGGGTGGTGGGTTTGATGTTTTTCTCTAAATGATTTTTATATTCTTTATTTGTTTTGTGGTTATCGGGAGAAGATGAATTTCAGCATTGTATATGGATGCATGCTTTGATTTAAAAAAAAATCAATCTTTGAACATTTGAGTAATGGCCAAGATAGTATTTTTTAAATATAACCATATAACAATTACAGCACGGAAACAGGCCATCTCAGCCCTTCTATTCCGTGCTGAACTCTTACCCTTACCTAGTCCCACCGACCTGCACTCAGCCCATAACCCTCCATTCCTTTCCTGTCCATATAGCTATCCAATTTAACTTTAAATGACAATATCGAACCTGCCTCTGCTGGATGCTTGTTCCACACAGCTACCCACTCTCTGAGTAAAGAAGGTTCCCCCTCATGTTACCCCTAAACTTTTGCCCTTTAACTCTCAACTCATGTCCTCTTGTTTGAATCTCCCCTACTCTCAATGGAAAAGGCCTATCCACGTCAACTCTATCTATCCACCTCATAATTTTAAATACCTCTATCAAGTTCCCCATCGACCTTCTACGCTCCAAAGAATAAAGACCCAACTTGTTCAACCTTACTCTGTAACTTAGGTGATGAAACCCAGGTAACATTCTAGTAAATCTTCTCTGTACTCTCTCTATTTTGTTGACATCTTTCCTATAATTCGGTGACCAGAACTGTATATAATACTCCAAATTTGGCCTTACCAATGCCTTGTACAATTTTAACATTACATCCCAACTCCTATACTCAATGCTCTGATTTATAAAGGCCAGCATACCAAAAGCTTTCTTCACCACCCTATCCACATGAGATTCCACCTTCAGGGAACTATGCACCATTATTCCTAGATCACTCTGTTCCACTGCATTCTTCAAAGCCCTACCATTTACCATGTATATCCTATTTTGATTAGTCCTATCAAAATGTATCACCTCACATTTATCAGCATTAAACTCCATCTGCCATCTTTCAGCCTACTCTTCTAACTGGCCTAAATCTCTCTGCAAGCTTTGAAAATCTACTTCATTATCCACAACTCCACCTATCTTAGTATTATCTGCATACTTACTCATCCAATTTACCACCCCATCATCCAGATCATTAATGTATATGACAAACAACATTGGATGCAGTACAGATCCCTGAGGCACACCACTAGTCACTGGCCTCCAATCTGACAAACAGTTATCCACCACTACTCTCTGGCGTCTCCCATCCAGCCACTGCTGAATCCATTTTACTACTTCAATATTAATTCCTAACGATTGAACCTTCCTGACCAACCTTCTGTGTGGAACCTTGTCAAAGGCCTTACTGAAGTCCATATAGATAACATGCACCGCTTTACCCTCATCAACTTTCCTAGTAACCTCTTCAAAAAATTCAATAAGATTTGTCAAACATGACCTTCCAGGCACAAATCCATGCTGACTGTTCCTAATCAGACCCTGTCTATCCAGATAATTATATATACCATCTCTAAGAATACTTTCCATCAATTTACCCACCACTGACGTCAAGCTCACAGGTCGATAATTGATAGGTTTACTCTTAGAACCCTTTTTAAACAATGGAACAACATGAGCTATACACCAATCCTCTGGCACCATCCCCATTTCTAAAGACATTTGAAATATTTCTGTCAGAGTCCTTGCTATTTCGACACTAACTTCCCTCAAGATCCTAGGGAATATCCTGTCAGGACCGGGAGACTTATTCTCTTTTATATTCCTTAAGCGCCAGTACTTCCTCTTCTTTAATCATCATAGCTTACATAACTTCCCTACCTGTTTCCCTTATCTTACACAATTCAATATCCTTCTCCTTAGTGAATACCGAAGAAAAGAAATTGTTCAAAATCTCCCCCCCCATCTCTTTTGGCTCCACACATAGCTGTCCACTCTGATTCTCTAAGGGACCAATTTTATCCCTCACTATCCTTTTGCTATTAATATAACTGTAGAAACCCTTTGGATTTATTTTCACCTTACTTGCCAAAGCAACCTTGTATCTTCTAGCTTTTCTAATTTCTTTCTTAAGATTCTTTTCACATTCTTTATATTCCTTGAGCACCTCATTTACTCCGTGCTGCTTATATTTATTGTAGATATCTCTCTTTTTCCGAACCAAGTTTCCAATATCCCTCGAAAACCATGGCTCTCTCAAACTGTTAACCTTTCCTTTCAACCTAATAGGAACATAAAGATTCTGTACCCTCAAAATTTCACCTTTAAATGACCTCCATTTCTCTATTACATCCTTCCCATAAAACAAATTGACTCAATCCACTCCTCCTAAATCCTTTTGCATCTCCTTAAAGTTAGCCTTTCTCCACTCAAAAATCTCAACCCTGGGTCCAGGCCTATCCTTCTCCATAATTATATTGAAACTAATGGCATTGTGATCACTGGACTCGAAATGCTCCCCAACACAAACCTCTGTCACCTGACCTATCTAATTCCCTAACAGGAGGTCCAACACTGCCCTTTCTCTAGTTGGTACCTCTATGTATTGCTGCAAAAAACTATCCTGCACACATTTTACGAACTCCAAACCATCAGCCCTTTTACAGTATGGGCTTCCTAGTCTATGTGTGGAAAATTAAAATCTCCCACAATGGCAACCTTGTGTTTACTACAAATATCTGCTATCCCCTTACAAATTTGCTCCTCCAATTCTTGCTCCCCATTTGGTGGTCTATAATACACCCCTATAAGTGTTACTACACCTTTCCCATTCCTCTATTCCACCCAAATAGCCTCCCTAGACGAACCTTCTAATCTATCCTGCCAGAGCACTGCTGTAATACTTTCTCTGAAAAGCAATGCAACACCTCCCCCTCTTGTCCCTCCGACTCTATCACACCTGAGGCAATGAAGTAAAAACTAAAACTACATTTTTGCTTTAAACCCACTGAAGGGTGGATTGGAGAGAAAGACTAGCAGACTCCGAATAAGCGAAGAGTAACTTATTTTCAGTGTTTATGAGTCAGTATAACATTCTTGATCAACGCAAGCATAACTCCACTACTGGAATAGTGGAGTTGAAAGCGGACTTGAGAAACTGCTGTTGATTCTTGAAACTCCTGGATCTGTGTTGTTTTAGAAATGTTTCTGTTAATAATTGGTAATAAAGCCATGTGGTTATTAGTGAATAAGTACATTCTTTAGAAAAGTTAATAATTATACAGGAAGAACGATCAGATACGTTGCTTTGATTACAAATGTTTGCATCATATTTCACAGAAAAGCAAGAAATCTCTTTGAAAAGAATGCAGCTCCAATTTTACATCTTGCTGGGCTTGATGTAACAGTAGTTAAGGTGAGGATTCAGTCAATAATTGGCTTGCGTAAGAAGTTTTACTGGTAGTGAAGGAAACCCAGAAATAAGTGATAAACTATTGTGACCTGTTTAGTGAGATACATCATAAATTTTATAGTGTGGCTTTTCTCTCTGATTCAGTGTCAAAATTATTTCAATCAGGATTTCATGACATTATATAATCAAATAAATTAAAATAATTACATTACTGTCAAATAATACAATTAATCAAAAAAATAGCTGTTTGTTATTCTTACCTTCAAATGTTTTGTAAATATTTACTGCTAAGGAAGATGGCAATTTGAACTGATGCTTTGGAAACCTAGCTGGCAGTGGGTAGATTATGTTTGGGATGCAAAAGAATACGAATTTTAAACTATCCTTGTTAGTAGCTCTGTAAGTGTACAGTCTGATGCAGTATAAAGGAGTTGCTTCCATCTGGTCTAATGGCTTGGAGATTGTTTTTATATGTTCCTTTTCTGAAACACTTATTGTTTACATAAATATGGAAATGTTCCAGAATCTGAATATTCAATGCTCACGATTATCAGTATTGATGTGTGCAAGTCAGTACTTGGTTGTCGCAGTGTGGTGATTTTTAGGTTGTCAAGAATAGAAATAATTGGCAATTGTGGGGGGGGGGGGCAAAGAAAAGCGAGTCTGGATTTTCTTGAGCAAGGCCTTCCACAAGTTCATCATGCCCTGGCATTGCCAATCCAGAAGGCCAGTCTTGCTGAATAAGATGGTGCTTGAGCTAAGCAACAAGGGTCTGGATGGCAACATGTCCAAAGCAACCAGATAATGGTGCGGACGAGGACAAGTCTCATCTCTGGAATTATTTTAGACATCTTTTAAAAGATTGGTAAACCTTGTCCCTAGAGTTGCTGTCAAAGATGGTTTTTGGTGCTTCTGAATGTTTCGCATCATTAGGATTGAATAGCTGTAAGGATGTTTAAAAAAAAAATAAGTGATACACTCTAGTACATTATTAGCATTTATAAGTCCCCTATTACACTGTAGAGGGAAAGAAGATGTTTTCCTTGATTAATATACCATTCATGAGGGAGATGTTAGAACTGTAATGGATTACCATTCTCTACTTTTCTGGATGAATGCAGTAATAGTATAGGGTGGGAAATCAGAAAAATTGGCAAAGATGAAACATCCTTGCAATGTATTTCTATGGAAATTATATGATTAGAGCTATCTCTGTGAAATAATCTCTATCCATAGAATAAATCTGACACTGAAATACTAACCAATGCTAAAGCCAAAACCTGATTTGAGTTTATACCGAGTTTCTTCTCCCAGCACTGTCAGAGACATTTTGAAATGACATGGCTAACAGCGAGTTAAGAGGATTCAGCACCTGTTAGTATACTTGCTGGAGGCTGGCAACAACTTCAAACAGTTCAGAAATATAAATGACCTTCATTCATAGTAGGAAAACACTGAATTGGTAACATTTTAAGTCCGTACAATAAGAATTGTGGCCAAAAATCTTACAATTTTGCAATACCTAATGATCAATGAAAGAGGCTAGCTTTTTAATAATATGAAGCTCAGAGCTGTCACTGAGATTTCTAGTCAAAATACATGATTAAAGAAGAGTTTTTTGAACTGTTTAAAAATGCAGACCCTAGCACCTTGTTATAAAGTTCTGCTTTCTGTCTGCTTTTTCTTAATTTCACTCTGTGCTTCCTATATGAGTGATTACAACTTGTGTATATTTTATTCCTCATAAATTTAATTAGTACAAGTTGTAACACTGATAACCATTAGAGTGTCTGGATTTTGTCCTCCTTTGGGATTCTTTGGCATTAATAATGTTTCAGGATTTTGGATAAATACTATGAAACGAGCAGCATGTTTGTGTTTGTTAAATATTACAGTTTTTTTTGAAAATTCGGGTTATGATGAGCAATACAATGTAATCTTGTCTCTGTTCCAATTGCAGACGGATTATGAGGGCCAAGCAAAAAAGCTGCTGGAGCTGATGGAAGACACTGATATCATTGTTGTTGCTGGAGGTGATGGCACCTTACAAGAGGTACAGACAAAGTAGGACATGTTTCCACAGTAGATTTCCACAGAGCAACTGAAATTACAATTAGCAATAAAACTGAATATACTCTGTACTGCACATAGATAGCAACAAGGGAATTTGCAAGTTATCTGGAAATAATTTCATCACCAGGTCCAGTTAATGAGAAGGTAGTAGCAATTAGTTAAATGTTTGTTGTGTAAGAGTAGTGGGCTGCTAATTTGATCCTGTAATTTTTTTCAGAACATAAGCTGCCATGGGGTCAAAAAGAACCATAAGAGGAGTCATTCTTGTCGTTAGCAATTGTCAGTAGCTGTCCACCAAATGGAGGGATTGCAAGTGCAGAGATGTGTTAGAAGAAGTATTGTCTTTTTGCAAGTGAACAGTATTTGCACTATTGTTGCATGAGTGAAGTCACTGGAGAAAATTACTGGTAGATACCAAGCAGCTTCTTTATTCAACAAAACAAGGTACAGCAGGCATCATATGGTCAAAAAGTCTCCCTGCCCCAACGTGGGGCTCGATATTTTATCTGCCAAACATCAAAGGAGAACTCCCTATTTACCATGTATGGACAGTGCTTTCTTTGAAACTACATACAACCTTCACACGTTCTGATTCGCATCCACACCACAGACATCCAAATGAATTTGAATCAGCATTGTCCGGTCTGGGATTCACAGCTTTTAGGAACCCATTGTTCAGAGCTGCATTCCAAATTAAATCCACAATATATTTTCAGATGTGAAGACTGATAGTCAAAGCCAATTGCTAAATGTATACAGGTATATCCTAACCCAAAAATCACTGTTACATGGACCAAAAATCTAATCATTATTTTTCATTGATCATTTGTAGTCCTAGAAAACCTAGTGCAGGAGTTCAGGCAGTTTTTTTCTCCTTGGTGATCTAACTAGGAAGCTGGAACAATGCATCCTGGTAGTTTTCCATATCCATGAAGTGTTATTACCACTTTAGAATACTTGTTTGAACATGGATACCTCCTTGTCTTCCTACATAGATTGTTTGAAGCTACAATTCAAGTAATAAAGATTCAATACAAAACCAAGCCTTCTAGTTTGCAGAAAGGAACAAATCTAGAGTTTGTACGGTTGAATAGTTTTGTGAATGTCTTGTTGAGCAAGATTGTTGTAAGCAGAAGTATTTGAACTACTGCAAACTAAAGGATTTGGTGTGAGTATTGTGAAAATGCCTCTCTGTACAAATGTTCTGGTCAAGCATGCTAATTGATTTTAATTCCTTATCATTTCCTTATCAGGTAACCATGTAGGTTGGGAGGGAAAAATGTGAGGAGAACTAGCCTGGATGATTTTATTGTTTCAACTCTAGAAATGGTTCAGCTTAGATAGCACAAATATTAATTGTGCTATTTTTAAATTCTTTATTAATAGAAATGGGGAAAAATGTCACTGCTGATTCACTTTAGCTTTGGGTAATAAATTAACCCTTGTCCCATAACTTGCTGTGTAATTTACCTTTTATTCCTCCCTTGCCCCTCTGTTTGGATAGATAAGACTTGAACACTTCAAGGAGTTCTAGTGGATTCAAGTTGTTGACCACTCAGTATCTAGACCAAATACCAAGGACCAGTGGATCTGAACCTTTCACCTGAGTGTAACAGGCAAATATATTTGTAACCCCCTTCAACCAAAGTGCCTCAACAATGGGGAGATAAGAATAAGGGTGTGGCAAATCCTGGCTAACTTTAATGGATTTTGAATGTCTTTGATATTTAAAAACTATTAAAATTGTTAAGTCAATAACACTGTAAAATATTGATAATGATTAAAGGCAACAAGTAATAAAATATTTGAAAAATAAATCTCAAACACGAGGAAATCTGCAGATGCTGGAAATTCAAGCAACGCACATCAAAGTTGCTGGTGAACGCAGCAGGCCAGGCAGCATCTCTAGGAAGAGGTACAGTCGACGCTTCGGGCTGAGACCCTTCGTCAGGACTAACTGAAAGAAGAGTGAGTAAGAGATTTGAAAGTGGGAGGGGGAGATCCAAAATGATAGGAGAAGACAGGAGGGGGAGGAATGGAGCCAAGAGCTGGGCAGTTGATTGGCAAAAGGGATATGAGAGGGTCATGGGACAGGAGGCCGAGGGAGGGGAGAAAACCCAGAGGATGGGCAAGGGGTATAGTGAGAGCGACAAAGGAGAGAGAGAAAAAGAATGTGTGTATATAAATAAATAATGGATGGGGTACGAGGGGGAGGTGGGGCATTAGCGGAAGTTTGAGAAATCAATGTTCATGCCATCAGGTTGGAGGCTACCCAGAGGGAATATAGGGTGTTGTTCCTCCAACCTGAGTGTGGCTTCATCTTTACAGTAGAGGAGGCCATGGATAAACATATCAGAATGGGAATGGGACGTGGAATTAAAATGTGTGGCCACTGGGAGATCTTGCTTTCTCTGGCGGACAGAGCGTAGGTGTTCAGCAAAACGATCTACACGACTCCCTTGTCCATTCGTCCCCCCTATCCCTCGCCACCAATCTCCCTCCTGGAACTTATCCTTGTAAGCGGAACAAGTGCTACACATGCCCTTACACTTCCTCCCTTACCACCATTCAGGGCCCCAGACAGTCCTTCCAGGTGAGGCGACACTTCACCTGTGAGTCGGCTGGGGTGATATACTGCGGCCGGTGCTCCCGATGTGGCCTCCTATATATTGGTGAGACCCGACGCAGACTGGGAGATCGTTTTGCTGAACACCTACGCTCTGTCCGCCAGAGAAAGCAGGATCTCCCAGTGGCCACACATTTTAATTCCACGTCCATTCCCACTCTGATATGTCTTTCCACAGCCTCTTTTACTGTAAAGATGAAGCCACACTCAGTTTGGAGGAACAACACCTTATATTCCGTTTGGGTAGCCTCCAACCTGATGGCATGAACATTGACTTCTCTAAATTCTGCTATTGCCCCACCTCCCCCTTGTACCCCTTCTGTTATTTATTTATATACACACATTCTTTTTCTCTCTCTCCTTTTTCTCCCTCTGTCCCTCTCGCTATACCCCTTGCCCATCCTCTGGGTTTTGTTTTATCCCCCACTCCCCCTTTTCTTTCTCCCTAGGCCTCCTGTCCCAAGATCCTCTCATATCCCTTTTGCCAATCAACTGTCCAGCTCTTGGCTCCATCCCTCACCCTCCTGTCTTCTCCTATCATTTTGGATCTCCCCCTCCCCTTCCCACTTTCAAATCCCTTACTAGCTCTTCTTTCAGTTAGTCCTGACAAAGGGTCTCGGCCCGAAACGTCGACTGTACCTCTTCCTAGAGATGCTGCCTGGCCTGCTGCGTTCACCAGCAACTTTGATGTGTTTTGCTTGAAAAATAAATCTTGCCTTTTTGCTCCCAACTGCAGAATCAGAAATCTCTATTAAAATGAGAACACTGTATCTACCACGCAGCATTAGAGAGGCAGATTCCACAGTGTAATGTTGGGGAATCCCAACAATGGTGTAGAATGGTGGATGTGCTGATATCTGCTGCTCAATTTACCCCAGGAATGCGTTCATGTCTGTATAAGTGTGGCTGTTTATAGGGAGTGGTTGCTTGCCCATGGCTCCTTTTGGAACTGCAAGCTGTAGCCAGTGAGGACCCTCCTGTTGTTGATACTTTTATTAAGCCTTTGATTTGTCATCAAAATCTGCATTTATAAAGCAAAGCCTTAATTTGTTCTGATCACAGAAGGCACACTTTCAAACAAAATGGATTATTCCTTAGAGTATTGCATATTCTTGGTACATCAATGCTAAAATGTTATGATTATTATATGAACTGGTACTAACTGCTTTAAACAACATATGTGTCCCAAAAATTGGGAATTACTGAATGAATAAATACTTTAAGAGCATTGATGATGGATCATGTTTTCACTTCTCTTTTTACATTAGGTAATAACTGGTCTTCTTCGCAGGGAGGATGAGGTAAGCAATTCACGTCACAAATTATGATTCACACCAATAATCTCTATTGAGGTAAATTTATAAAATCAAAATTCTCATGCAGATACTTCTGCTTTAGAGCTTTGTGATAAAGATGCATCAAACACTTCTGTGTGGTAGGATTTTTTAAATCATTCTTTGTAGGGGGAAAAAATAAGGACTTTGACTTGTTTTAGTGCTGAGATCAGCTTGCTCTTGCTAGCCATGAGCTGTTTCTTAATGTAGAGGAAAAAAGGATTGTACCATTTATGAAGAAATGAGTGTAATAGAAGGTGTCTGCTTTACAAAACATACACTTTTTTTAAAGGATTGAAACACTTCCATCTTCAAAGTATTTTAAATTAGGAACCTTTTTTAAAGTGTTCTTCCCAGTTTCTTATGGTCATGAAGATCATTTTGTCCCCATTGTACTGACTAAAAGAAATATGGGGGGCAAAATAACTTTTTATATATATTTGTATTTTAGGCTACCTTTAGTAAGATCCCCATAGGATTTATTCCATTGGGAAAAATGAATTCTTTGAGCCAAGCACTTTATCCTGCCAACAAAGAACAGGTCAGGTAAGTAATGCCTCATTACTGAAATTTGATGAGGAAGTACAACTATTGGAGTTAGGTTGGCTGTGATAATTTGACTTATTTTTTGGAATATTAAATGCAGGTTTGTCAATCATATAAAATAATTGTGCAGAATTGCCTTCCATGTTGGTTTCTGGTGAGCAATATCTCCTTATGACCAATGATGGAATTTCTAATGATCTCTGCCGAATGTATTGCTGATATTTCGTAATGTTCTGTTAAAGGACTGTCCACATTTAATGAGGGAGAAGAGGAAAGCAGTGGACCCCTTTATTTTCAGTCAGTGTTCATATATTGCTGAACTCAGAGTTACACATGCCTCTGACGCTTTCTGCATCTGTATCTCACTGTTCTGAAATGGGTACTAGGGCAGGTTGAAGCTCTAGTTGGCTTGATTTGAAAATATTTTTTCCTCCATTCTCTTGAAGATCCTGGCTTACGTTTGGTGTTGATTTGTATGTCTCTCCAGCCCTCTTTCAAATACTGACAAGGGTTCAATTTTTGTGTACAAAATAGACAGGTTACTTAATGAATTTTGGACAGATCTGGGGATGGTTTAATTTTCTTATGGTTTATCCATATTTTTAGGCAAATGCGTATCTTACACAGCAAAATCTGAGGGTTTTATTTGGTTTGGTTTGTTTTCCTTTTGCTCTCTGATATCTTTATTTGCTTTCTTGCCTGGGTGCCTACACCAGTTTTAAAATCTTTGGTCTTGGCTAAGATGACACCTGGATCGTTTCTGACCTGTGTGGCTTGGCTTAATGTTACTGGTGCATTAACCAAAAAGGCCAACAGGGGACCTCAGTTGTCCTGTTTCATGTTCATTTCTGTGATGTTGAAAATAAGTGTGTTTGCTGCAGTTGAGAATGAGATGCTTTTGTATTGTCACATCTCCTTTGCTGTGCATTGCAGACACATTTTAAATGCCACACTGGCGATTGTTAAAGGTGAGACTGTTCCCCTGGACGTGTTGGAAATAAAGGTAAGAAGTGAAATATTTTCCAGCAGTTCCTAATGTTTGTCTAGTCTTAAAGAATGGCCAGAATTACTCTGGTTCAATTCCTTGGTTGAAAGTCATTTAAAAACTATCAATAGATGGCCACATTCATGATGAATGAATAATCCGGGATTTTGGTTTAGAGTTCTAAAGTTTGCAGCAATCTTAATTCAAAATCAGTTTAACATCACCACCATATGTCATGAAATTTGTTAACTTAGCGGCAGCGGTACAATGCAATGCATGATAACATAGAGAAAAACAAAATATAATTGTCCTAAATATGACAATCATACAATGCTATAATATACAAACCCTCAAATTTACCGGGTCCATTTCGGACACCTCCCTCCTCTTTCTCAATCTTTCTATCTCTGGAGACAGCTTATCCACTGATGTCTTTTATCAACCCACTGACTCTCACAGCAACCTGTACTATACCTCTTCCCACCCTATTTCTTGTAAAAATGCCATCCTCTTCTCTCAGTTCCTCCATCTCCATCACATGTGCTCTCAGGATCAGGTTTTTCATTCCAGACCAAGGAGATGTCCTCCTTTTTCAAAGAAAGGGGCTTCCCTTCCTCCACCATCAATGCTGCCCTGAATTTTATCTCTTCCATTTTGTACACATCTGTCCTCACCTCATCCTCCTGCCACCCCACCAGGGTTAAGGTTCTTCTTGTCCTCATCTATTATCCTGCTAGCCTCCGCGCCCAGCACATAGTTCTCCAGGACTTCTGCCATCTCCAACAGGGTTCCACCACTGAGCACATCTTTCCAGCCCGAAACATCAACTCATCGTTTCCATGGATGCTGCCCGACCTGCTGAGTTCCTCCAGTGTGTCGTGAGTGTTGCTTTTCTTTCACCCCCCCCGCCCCCCAGTTTCTGCTTTCTGCAGAGATCGCTCCCTACACGACTCCCTTGTTCATTCATCCCTCCCCACTGATCTCCCTTCTGGCACTTATCCTTGCAAGTAGAGCAAGTGCTACTCCTGCCCCTACACTTTCTTCCTCTCTACCATTCAGGGCCCCAAGCAGTCCTTTCAGGTGAGGCGACAATTCACCTGTGGGTCTGTTGGGGTCTCTACTGTATCCGGTGCTCCCATTGTGGCCTGTATATTGGTGAGACCTTATGTAGATTGGGAGACTACTTCACCAAGCACCTACGCTCCGTCCGCCAGAAAAAGTGTGTTCTCCCAGAACCCACCCATTTTAATTCCACTTCCCATTCCCATTCTGACATGTCAAGCCATAGCCTCCTTTATTGTTGCGATAAGGCCACACTCAGGTTGGAGGAGCAACACTGTATTCCGTTGGGGTAGCCTCCAATCTGATGGCATGAACATCGATTTATTGAACTTCCGTTAATGCACCCCTGCTCCTTCACCATTCCCCATTCCCATTTCCCCTCTCACCTTGTCTCCTTACCTGTCCTTCACCTCCCTCTGGTGCTCCGCACCCTTTCCGTTCTTCCATGGCCTTTTGTCCTCTCCTGTCAGCTTCCCCCTTCTCCAGCCCTTTATCTCTTTCACCATTCAACTTCCCAGCTCTTAACTTCACCCCTCCTGGTTTCACCTATCACCTATAACCTTGTATTTCTTCCTCCCTTCCCTCCCACCTTCTTACTCTGATTTCTCATTTCTTTTCTCCAGTCCCGATGAAGGGTGTTGGCCCGAAACATCAACTGTTTACTCTTTTCCAATGATACTGCCTGGCCTGCTGAGTTCCTCCAGCATTTTGTGTGTATTGCGTGGATTTCCCACATCTGCAGATTTTCTCTTGTTTATAATATATAAAACTTGCTCAGTAATTTACAGCATGCCCGCTTTATGGTTTAAAAATATGACATGGCTGGCTGCTATTGAAAGGTGCAAGCTATAGTGGTAATTGTAATACTTTTTCAACAATTTAGACAACTTAGTTAAGCTGCAATTAACTTTGTTTTTCCCTCCTATGCCCTCATTCTTATTGCCAGTTATTTGTCATAAAATGTGTTTGCTGTACTGCCCAAAACATTTCTAACCTATGTGTTTTTTCAGTTTCATTTCTGTTGTCTAAAACATTTTGTTCTCCTCCTGCAAGATCATAAAAAGTCACTTCTGGATTTTCAGCCAGGCCGAAACCTTTATTCATTGTCATATAGCACAGAAGCGGGTTCTTTAGCTCAAAGTGACAGTACTAATCATTGAGTACCTATTCTATACCTATCCCATTGATCAACGCTTGGATCTGTAGTCTTCTGTGCTTTGGTCATTCAGGTGCCCATCAAGTCTCCTGTTAAATTCAAAGATTCAAAGCACATTCATTATCACAGAATGCCCTCGCCATCATCTTTCATACAGTGGTCATGTTATTATGTTTGTTTCCCATTTGGCCACTCTGGAAAAGCACTTCAGATTGCAACCCCTCTCTAGGTGAAAAAATATTCTCTGATTGTTTCTGAACCCTCTATTCCTCTTTTACACCTCTGCCCTCTTGATGTGGACGTCTGTATTGTGCAAAACTCACAGAAATTTTCTTGAACAGTAAAATCACAATTAACACTGTGTTCTCCTTGGCCTCATTGCATTGGAATATCATGTGATACTCTTGCATACATACATTCTTTCCTCAGGCAGAATGCCAATGCACCTCAGTAACTAGAAAACCCTCAGTTGGGTTAAATATTCTGCTTAAATTGCACTCTACTGTTGTTTGATAAATGTAATAATGTTTGATATCAGCAGTGTTATATCTGAGGTAAACAAAATTTTGGGCAGACTCTTAAAACAACTTGAATCTCTGAAGCAATATCTCATTTCAACTTGCAATATTTGTTTTGAGTGAAGCTGGTGATCTGTTTCCAAACTGAAATTGTTTTTGCTACTCAGATTTTATTTCCTCCTGTGTCAGCTGCTGGAAAAATCTGTCTCCAATTCTCTTGGATCTGAACTGTCAACATTTGACCTTCCAGTAACCACATGTCTTATGTAGTTACAGATTGGACACATCCTCACCATCATCTTTCATACAGTGGTCATGTTAACATGTTTGTTTCCCATTTGGCCATTCTGGAAAAGCCTTCATCTTTGCTTCATTAAATCCAGGGTACTTACGTTGAAATGGATATGACAACAACTGGTTAAACCAGTCACTATTAGATTTGATTGGATCACATAAAGTTTCTACACTTGGGAATATTGAGATAACTCAGTACTGCTTAACTCTATTGACAATTATGATCTTTAAAACTTATTCCCATCACCTTCATACTCACTTTCAATATGTGTGCAAGGATTCTTGCCACTAAGAATGAAACATCTCATCATTGGGCTCTGCCACTCCCCTTCCTTTTCCTAAACTACCAGGACACACTTCAAAAGAAATGGAAACAGAAAATGCTGGAAATTTTCATCAAGTCAGGCAGCATTTTGGAGATTAAGATATCGACACTTTTGGTCAATATTGTTTCACCAGAAACATTAACTCTGTCTTCTTCACAGATGCTGCCTGACCTGCTGTGATTTCTGGCATTTTCTGTTTCTGTTTTAGATTTCTTGCATCCTCAGTTTTATTTTGCTTTTCTCCCAGCCCTAGCTTTGAATTTCCATCTTTACCAACCCACCCTATATCCACTGCATGTTCATGTTGTCAACAAGACAGTCGTTTTGTTTTTGTCATTTTCCACAAAACTGTTGACTCCTATATTTAAGTGAGGTTTGTGAACCTGCTCTCAACTCATCAGCAGCCTTTGCCACAGACGACCACATTATCCTCAATTGTTTTTCCACTGTTGTCCGCCTAGGTGTAATTGGATTCGCCTGGTTTGATTTTAGCTGTCCTATGGTAGCCAAAATCCATTGCAATGGTCAGTGTTCCCATACTCACAATATTATATCTGGAGTTCAATCTTTGGTTTGCTCCATGTTCTGATCTACAAATTTCCCTGAGAAACATCTTCAAAATGACAGCATCAATCTCCAAATGTAGTTTAATAATAAACGTGCATCTTGCCACCACTTTCATAATTTCTGCCTGCTTGCCTGATTAGTTGTCCAACATCTAGTATTGGATTGATAAAGCTCTCCTTCGCTATTAAATACTAGGAAAACAAAAACCTGGCTTTATTCCCCATTGCTTTGTTTTCATTTTTTCAGGTATGTGACTGAAACTGTATCACGTCTGATTTTTTTTAAAAATCTGATTATGTTGGGACTATGTACCCATCACTCCATGCTGCCTTTTTCTATTTTCACAATGTTGCTTCAATGAGACCTTTTTTGCTTTATTGTTGCTGAGATACTTTTTGATGACTCTTTTCCCTAGACTTGACCTTTTCATGTGCTTTTGGTTGGTTACCCTTGTTATCCAAAGCCCCATAGTCCATTTCCCCATTCTGTCAGTCCATCCTTTAGCATTGCTCAAGCCTCTCTCCAGCCGCCTCCTTACCCCACCCTGGCCAGCCTTCAACTTTATCCTTTCCCTTGAATCTTTGGTACTTATTCAGGTCTCTTTTGAAAGTAGTTCAATTGGCTTGTACAAAGATACCATGAATTAGCAGTTAACCTCAAACATGAGTTGATTACATTGGAAGTTGTATTCGGTTATATTGGAGCCTAGTTAGCTCAGTCTGCTCAGTCATCAGTCTTTTAATCTGAGGGTCCAGGGTTCAAGACCCTGTTCAGATGTTGTGTTTAAGTCCACATATCCAACACAAAACATGAAAAGTGCCAAATCACACGCAGGATTATGGTTAAAGAGAGAGGGTGTTTTTGGGTGTCATGATAGCATAGCATTCAGCATAACACTATTACCACTTGGAGCATCAGAGTTCAGCATTCAATTCCAGCCTCATCTGTATGTCCTCCCCATAGAATGTGTGTGCTTTCTCCGGCTCCTCCAGGTTCCTCCCACAGTTCAAAGATGTACCAGGTAGGATAATTGGTCATTGCAAATTGTCCCATGATTAGGTTCGGGTGAAATCAGGGTTGTCGGGGGCTGCTTCCAGCAGCTTGAAGGGCTGGAAGAACCTACTCCTTGCTATATCTCTAAATAAACAAAATAAGTAACTAGTTGTTGTCTGAAATGAAGTTTTACAGGAAGAGCATGTTACACACAGTAGTGTGATTAATAAAAGACCATCCCTCTAGTAACTGCTGAACTGGATGGTGAACGGATGTGCATTTTAAAGTCTATATGTGATTTCTCCCAATGTACTTCCAGGGTGATAAAGATCGTCCGGTGTTTGCAGTGACTGGGTTGCGATGGGGAGCGTATAGAGATGCAGCTTCTAAACTCTCAAAGTAAGACATAATAAAAAGAAAGTGAAAAAGGCAGGTTAGGGGAATGGATGCTTAAACAGTATTTACTTTTTAAAAATTAAATCTGAGACTGTGCATTACTTTATTCCTTACATTTTAGGGTTATGAGAACAACAATGCCTCTTTCTGTTCAGAATTGAGTAGTTATGCTAATACCCTGCTTCAGTAGAAAGGCACTGATGGGCAGGACAATTTGGATTATGGCCCAAGACATTATGTTTAGAGTGATTTAGTTTTAGAAATGGTGCTGTCAATAAAAGTTCCAGACTGTAGGGTTGAATACTATGTCCAGTCTGGCCAATTCCACTTCACCCTTAACGACAGTGTAATATGGTTTTAAGTCATGATTATATAATCTACAGGGTAACCATTTTATTTGACACTGCTCCTCGGGTATATAAATGTTTTGAACATGGTGGTAAATTGGTTTGCATAAACCTAAAAAGAAAGCTCCTAATACAGGTTATAAAGCCTTTCAATTGCATTGGACAACAAAGATTTTGCTTCCTAAGTACTTCTGGATTTGGGGCTGCTGATGATGAAAATCACCTTGAAATTTCCCTGTCATGCACCAGTTTTTGAAATTGCCTATGTTTTTTAATTTCAATTCATAATTCAAGTCAGTGAAAATGTTGCCCACAATGTCAGCTGAAAAGTTTTCTATCTTGTCCAGCATGCTTAGGCAGGGCCTATGCTGCATGGCAGGACAGGTTTTAGAAAAGCTATAAATTTCCAGTGAGGATTTCGATATTTGAGACAGATGTTTCCCAGAATAACTGATGCCAAGATTAAGGAAGGCATTTTTATTGGTCCACAAATCAAACAGGTCATCAATGACAAGCAATTTGAAGAACTTCTTGTGAGATCGGAGAAAATTGCATGGAAGCCAGTCAAGCTGTTTTCTTGGCAAACAAAGAGCAGCAAACCACATGCAGCTGATTGACAACATGCTTCATGAAGTGCAACATGTCACTAAAGATTCATTTTCTGCATTCCCATTTAGACTTCTTCCCTGCAAACCTTGGTGCTGTCAGTGATGAGCACAGTGAAAGGTTTCTCCAGGACATTGTGATCATGGAGAAATGGTGTCAGGGCAACTGGAATCCATCAATGCTGGCAGATTATTGTTGGACACTTAAGCGAGAAGCCTCAGACACTGAGTACAAACAAAAATCATCAACAGAACATTTTTAGCTTTATTGAACTATTGCAAAGGGCCGGCACAGTTTGGCAATTAAACACATTATATTCAATAAAAGTTCATTTCTCGTTTCTCCAAATTCTTACGTGTTGCAAGTAGTTGAAATGATGTTTGTGTTCAGGTTCAAAGTGGTCTATCATAACAAAAAAAAATTCTGAGGAAGGAACATTTTCTAAAAAAAAAATTTGCTGTCTAGTGTTATTGGTGATTGTATACATTTCACATTTATGATTCCACAAACCACCTCCTTTAGAGTTAAGTGCCAGTGGAAAGAAAATCTAATCCTCATGTGGATGATACAAACAGTCAGTGCTGTAGTGGCTAGTTCTCAAAACAGCTGTCCACAGACATTTGGCAGATTTGTGACTAATCAAGATCTTGGCTCAGATTTATGGTACTGACTGGAGGAAGAGGATAAAAAATGGATATTAAATTGTTTAAGAAGGAACACTCCATTTTTGCTTTATGCATGTTTGGAGCAATGCATTACGTTTACAATATATAAAAAGCATAATACTAATTTGGGAAGTCCAAGATTGTGAATGTCATATTATAAATACAAATGTGTTCTTAATACTGTTTACTATAGTCTGGCTCCTAATGTATTGCCTAGAATTTGTGCTTAATAATAAATGATTCATCCATTCACAATGTTTCCTCAATTTTATCCCATTGCAGATATTGGTACCTTGGACCTCTTAAAGACAAGGCATGTCATCTGTTCAGTGTATTTAAAGTAAGTACTTGATGTAATCTTCCCATTTCTTGAGCTGTGGTCGGAGATGACACAAGCTGAGAAACTCTTAATTGAATCTTGCATTCTTAGCAGAATTATGGAAACTACAGGGTCTTTTACATTTTCAAGAGGTAATGTTGGTATAACTGGATAAGCCCCCTAAAACCTTTACAATATACCCTTAACAAATCTCCTTAACTTGGCTTAATTGGATCACTCTTTACTCTTTATAGAGGTTACCCCAATAATAACTTGTTTAAATTAGGAAGGAATGTTAAGGAATTAACTACGTTTGGTTTGTCTTTCTCCAATTGATCAATTACAGAATATCTAACAAAATGTTGCTGAGAAAGGAGTTTGATTAGAAGGAAGTATTTTAAATCAGTGGATTCTGGTTAATTGGGACACATCAGGACCAGTACATTTGGCCCAATTAAGTGGCTGTCTCAATTAACTGGTTTCATGGAAATATTAAAAGGGTATAAAATTACAAACTACTGTTTAACTGAGTAACAAATTATTTTTAAATGAAATAGAGAACAAATTAGAACACTTCCAATACTACTACAGTGCTATAAAGCTGTGTATTTGTTCCTAATGGTTATCAGCAGAATTTATTCAGTATATGCTGCTGTGTTCTTTTGATTGATTGTAAATTAAGAAAATCAACGCAGACACCTAGTGCAAATAATGCGCTTTCTTCATAGTCCTGACGAAGGGTCTCGGCCTGAAGCGTCGACTGTACCTCTTCCTAGAGTTGCTGCCTGGCCTGCTGCGTTCACCAGCAACTTTGATGTGTGTTGCTTGAATTTCCAGCATCTGCAGAATTCCTGTTGTTTGTGCTTTCTTCATACAATGCTTTCAATGATCACGTCCTCCAAATCTTCATTTTCATTGTAACGTTCAAGATGATTGTTGATACCTTAATTCTTCATAGTTTCTAACTTGTTGAAGTAGTGAAATCATTTCGTTTTCACTCCCAGCCATTTCTGGCATCTGTAACCTAAATGCTTGAAGCCGCATGAGCAAAACAGTTCTGAATTATCTTACTGTTTAATTGTCTCGCCAACTATCGGTGACAAAAATTACTGCTTTCTGAACATGCGCACACGCAACTGGTGCTACTTATAACCAGTTCACTTTAAGCATGATGTAGTGTCTAACAGCCACAGAAGTGCATGTGATGCATGCTAGTTAGAAACTGCTTGTCAACGGTCTTCTGTCACAATTACGTGGCATATTGCTCCAAATAAACAAAGGAAAACCCAGTTATCTTCTCTTTTTTTGCTCTTTAATAGTTGTCCCAAATTAGCAGCTGTCCTGATTAACTGATGTTCCAGTGAACTAGAATCTACTGTACAATAAATCAACATTAAAGCCTGTGGCTGTAAATCACTTCATGTCCTTGCATTCTCTTTTCAAAAACATTCAGCTTCACTGCCCTCTCAAGACCACTGACATTACCTACCTGTGTCCTTTGCCCCAGTACTTATGGTCAGGTTTTAAGATCTCTTCATCATACTCTCATGAATTATAACCCATCCTGCTTTCACTTTCTCCAAGAGTCTGTTTAACAACAAGCTCTGGCCATAAATTTGGTCCTTGTCCAAATAACCCCTTTGGCTTGGGTCATATCGGCTGCACCTTTGAGGTGTCTCAGAATAATTCATTATTCTATTGTTGATATGTATTTAACTGTATTTAAGGATTGAATTGCACTTCTTGATACTATAGTGTTTTGATGGCTGTCAGCCTGAGCACAGTGTTTTTAATAGTGCGTTGTATTCCTGTGTTTGTTGTCCAGACTTGGCCACCAACACGCCAGGCCTCCATTGCATATCTGGGCCCCACAGAGAGACCACCAGAGCAATCTGAGGAGAATCACCCACGGCCCAGTCTGTGGCAGCGGATACTTAAAAGGCTGGAATTGTACTGGGTGACTCCCAGGGAGGGTGAGATGGTTGAGGAATTTTTTTTTGCTCCTTTTGGTACCACTGTTACTGTCAATTAATTACACAGTTAACCCTGTTGAGCCAAAATTAGTTCAAGATGAATTTTGCATACTTTATGACAGGACGTTTTGTATATTCTTTATGAAAAGTGCTATTTCATTTTTTTTCAACCAGAGATATAGGATCTGAATTAGGGCATTTGACCAATTGTGTATACATCACCATTCAATCATGCTGAGCTTTCTTCAACTTCATTATCCCGCCTTCTCCCTGTGCCCATAACCTCCTTACCAATGAATTATTCTGCACACTTTCTGTCTCCAGTGTGATGATGGACACTTTGTAGCCAAGCAGTTCCCAATACAATTTCTGCCTGGTCACAGGGAATGCAAAAAATAGTCTGAGGGATGATGGTCTAATAGTCCTGTGAAATTCCATATCAAACTTTTGCACTTTTCTATGATCAGAAACTTGTAGAGCAAGGAACTGAGCCTCTGTCCCATCATTTCACAACATGTGTTGATGTCATATATATTACCCTCCAGCTATTGAGTGTTCATTGGACTATACTCTGTGGCTGTTAAGAGGAGGTCACTTACTGATCATCTCTGGGAAAAATGTGAATTGTGTTTGTTTATGGATGAGGTTGACTGGCTCATCTGAAAGATTCACCAGATGTCTGAAAATTCCAGCAATTGTCCATTCTTGCAGATTTGTCAATAAAATTATCTAACAAACCATCAGCTGTGTGATAAACAGGCTTTGTGCTTCCTGTGTTCCATAGCTTAGCTGTCTTCATAAAAACATTTTTCCTCACAAATTGGAGGCCATCAGTCTGTGCCAGAAACAGAATCAAGTTTAGTTATACTGGCATATTTCATGAAATTTGTTGTTATGTATATGTAATGCAAAATGAGAAAAAGAAAGTAGTGAGATAGTGTTCATGAGTTCAATGTCCATTCAGAAATCTGATGGCAGAGGGGAAGGAACTATTCCCGAATCATTAAGTGTGTGCCTTCAATCTCCTGTACTGCCTCTCTGATGGTAGCAATTCAAAGTGATCCCATTCCTCTACTAATCTACTAATTAGTACCCCTGTGGCTGTTCACCCCAATAATAAATTGGGTAAGTATTGTAGGAGGGGCACGACCTACCAGGGGAAGCTGCAGCAACCAGGTCTGTAGCACTTAGTCTGGCTCTATGGCTCATAAGGGAAGGGGGAGAGGAGAAGTTCAGTAGTGAGAGGGGATTTCATAGAGGAGCAGACGTAAGATATCAGATGGTATTTTGCTTCCCAGGTGCCAGGGTCAAGGATGTCTCAGATTGGGGACACAGAATTCTAAAGTGGGAGTATGAGCTGCCAGAAGGAGCAGTACATATTGGTAGCAACGACATGGGTAGGAAAAGGGAGGAGGTCCTGAAAATAGAATATAGGGAGTTAGGTAGAAAGCTGAAAAACAGCCCTCCAGGATAGTAATCTCTGGATTACTGCCTGTGCCTCGCGCCAGTGAGGGCAAAAGTACAATGATTTGACCAATGAGTGCATGGCTGAGGAACAGGTGCAGGGGGCAGAGTTTCAGATTTCTGGATCATTGGGATAGCTTCTGTGGAAGGTGTGACTTTTTTTTACAAAAAAAGTTTGACTTACACCTTGGGCAGGTTTGCTAGAGCTGCTAGGGAGGGCATAAATTAGTTTAGCAGTGGATGGGAGCCTGAGTGATAGGGTGGCAGATGCAGCAGTTGATATAAAAGTAGATGCAGTGTGTAGTGAGACTGAAAAAAGACAGGCAGAGGACAGGGCAAAACTGCAGTCAGTCGAATGAGTTGAAGTGTAACATGGGAACAAAATCGAAACGGGCTAAACAGGACTAAAGTTGGTTTATAAGAATGCACACAGTATATGGAATAAGGTGAGTGATCTTATAGTTAGAGATTGGCACGTATTACATTGTGAGCATCACTGAGTCATGGCTGAAAGAGGATCATAGTTGGGAGCTTAATATCCAAGGATGCAGGTAGGCAGAGGGAGTAGGCTGGCTCTGTTGGTAAAAAATGAAATCAAATCCTTAGAAAGAAGTGATGTAGAATCCTTGTGGGTAGAGTTAAGTAACTGCAAGTGTAAAAATTCCCTGATGGGAATTATATACAGGCCTCTGAACAGTAGCCACATGGGATACAAATTATAATGGGAGATAGAAAAGGCATGTAAAAAGGGTAATGTTACAGTAGTCAAGAGGGATTTCAATATGCAGGTAGATTGGGAAATTCAGGTTGGCACTGGATCC
Source organism: Mobula birostris (assembly GCF_030028105.1). Lineage (NCBI taxonomy): Eukaryota > Metazoa > Chordata > Chondrichthyes > Myliobatiformes > Myliobatidae > Mobula > Mobula birostris. Next base: position 30,894,088 of record NC_092378.1, on the reverse strand, counting down.
CGAGAGGGCATTTGTAGAATGCCTAAACATGGCTTTTTAAGAGCAGCTTGTGCTTGAGCCCACTATAGGAAAGACAATTCTAGATTGGGTGTTGTGTAATGAACCAGGTTTAATTAGAGAGCTTAAGGTAAAGGACTCAATCTTGAATCAATGATCATAATAGATAGAATTCACCCTGCAGTTTGAGAGGGAGAAGGTAAAGTCAGATGTATCAGTATTACAGTGGAGTAAATGGAATTCTAGAGGCATGAGAGAGGAGCTGGCCAAAGCTGATTGGAAGGAGACACTAGCAGGGATGACAGCAGAATAGCAATGGCTGGAGTTTCTGGGAGCAGTTTGGAAGGGTGCAGGATAGGTATATCTCAAAGATGAAGTATTCTAAGGATAGGATGAGGCAACAGTAGCTAACAAAGTCAAAAAACTGCATAAAAACAAAAGAGCAGGCATATAACATAGCAAAAATTAGTGGTAAGTTTTTAAAAACCAACAGATGCCAACCAAAAAAGCCATGAAGAGAGAAAAGATTAATTATAAAACAGGATACAAGAAGTTTTTATATATAATGAATAAAAGACAGGTAAGAGTGGATATTGCACTGCTGGTAAATTATGCTGGAGAGATAGTAATGGGGAACAGAGTAAAGGTGGATGAACTTAAGTATTTTGCATCGGTCTTCACCGTGGAAGACACTAGCAGTGTGCCATAAATTTGAGAGTGCCAGCACAGAAGTGAGCGTAGTTGCTATTACTAAAGGGAAGGTACTTGGGAAGCTGAAGGGTCTGATTGGTGGAACAGATGGACTACACCCCAGGGTTCTGAAAGAGGTAGATGAAATTGCGGAGGCATTAGTAATGATCTTTCAAGAATCACTAGATTCAGGAATGGTTCTGGGGAACTGGAAAATTGCAGATGTCACTCCATTCTTTAAGGGGGAGGGAGGCAGAAAAAAGGAAATTATAGGCCAGTTAGCCTGACTTCAGTGGTTGGAAAGCTGTTGGAGTTCATTATTAAGGATGAGGTTTTGGGATACTTGGAAGCACATGGTAAAATAGGCCAAGTCAGAATGGTTTTCTAAAGGGGAAAGCTTGCTTGACAAATGTGTTGGAATTCTTTGAGAAAATAACAAGCAAGATAGAGAAAGGAGAGTCAGCAGACGTTGTTTACTTGGATTTTCAGAAGGCCCTTGACAGGATGCCGCACATGAAGCTGCTTTAGAAGATAAGAGTTTGTGGTATTACATGAAATGTACCAGCATGGAAAGGAGATTGGCGAGGGGTAGGTATTGAGGAAGTGAGTAGTCTGCAGAAAAACTTAAATTGAGAAAACAAGCAAAAAATTGGCGGATGGAATATTATGTAGGGAAGTGTATAGTGCACTTTTGATAGAAGGAATAAAGGCGTAGACTGTTTTCTAAACAGGGAGGGAAGCCAGAAATCAGAGGTGCAAAGCTGCTTTTGAGTCCTTGTGCAGGATTCCACAAAGATTAACTTGCAGGTTGTGTCGGTGGTTAGGAAAGCAAATGCAATGTTAGTATTCATTTCGAGAGAACTAGAATTTAAAAGCAAGGATGTAATGCTGAGGCTTTATAAGGCACTGGTCAGACTACATTTGGAGTATTGTAAGCAGTCTTGGGGTCCCTTATCTAGCTGACATTGGATATGGTCAAGTGGAGGTTCCTGAGAATGATTCTGGGAATGAAAGGGTTGACAAATGAGGAGCGTTTGATGGCTCTGGGTCATCTCACAGGAATTTAGAAGAATGAGGGGTTATCTCATTGAAACCTATTGGATACTGGGTGAGTCTAGGACCAGAAGGTTCAGTCTCAGAATAGAGGGGCATCCATTTAGAACAGAGGTGAGGAGGAATTTCTTTACCCAGAGGGTATTGAATTTCACAGATTCATTGCCACAGACTGCTGTGGAGGCTGAGTCATTGGGTGTATTTAAAGTGGAGTTGATAGTTTCTTGATTTGTCAGGATGCCAAAGGTTATGGGGAGAAGGCAGGAGAATGGGGTTGAGAGGGATAATAAATCAGGTATGATGGAATGGTGGCCAGTCTTGATGGGCTGAATGGCCTCATCCTGCTCCTTTGTCTTATGGTTGAATTGCCCCCAGTAATCTATGTTCCCTGCTATCAACTCTCCGCTTCCCCAACTCCATGCCAGTTTCTATACTTGCTTACACACTACCAGCAATATATGGGGGGTCAGCTAAACCAGGGGTCTCCAACCTTTTGCGCACCGCGGACCGGTTTAATATTGATGATATTCTTGCGGACCGGCTGACGGGAGGGTGGGGGGGGGGCGGGGTGTTCAAGTTCGACAGTGCGTGACAGGGAATGAGGAAAGGTGCAGCTGACTCATATGGTTTCATATCACTAAATCATATCGTTTCTGCGCGGCCCGGTGGTTGGGGACCTCTGAGCTAAACTACCATCACTGCAGTGGGGGAGGAAACCTCCCCAGTCATAAAGCAGCATTGGAGGCCAGGATTGAACCTGGGTTGCTGGATCTCTGAACCAACAGTGTTTACCAGCTGTTGCTCACAGAATGAGACCAGCTGACTATGCCAACCAATAAAGTACCATCCGACTTCCTACTGTTTATTTCATATTGGGTCTCATATTTCTGCTAAAATGTAACATCCCCTAGGTTAAAAGAAAATTCTTTCTCTCTCTAAACCTTGTATAATTTACTTTAAATCTGGATTTCTTAGTGTTGATTTCCATGCCTGTTTTCGCTGTTGTTGGAGAGGTGATTTTAAGGGGTTTGATTTTCATTTTCTGGATACAGTGACATTGGACCCGGTGAAACCGGAGCACTGGGAGGAAGTAGAGAAGCCAGCAGTGGAAGTGACCATCAGTACCCTCAATAAACATGCAGACCTAAAGGTGAGTCTGTTGATTGTTCATGTGTAATTACAGTAATAAACTATAGCAGTGAAATAGATTTAAAGAGTCTATATTATTTCATAAAATATTCAAACATTTGCTTTGATAAAAGCAGTAATTTTATTCCTATAGTGGAATCAAACTGAAGTCAGTTCATTGGTGTGTACTAAAGAATGTCTCATTTTGTGATTTATAAAATGGAAACCCAAAGGAGCAATTGTCCATGGGCTGTTAGCTTAGGGTGCCTGGAGTCTGCGTGGTCCTGGACTTTTTATTTCCTTGTATCACATTTGAAGAATTCGTACTTGGACAAGAGGGTCTATTTGGCCACAAGTTGTGGTTTTGCTTTAATTGGAAGAGAAAGAAAAAGGGAAGAAATACGGAAATGAGTGAGAGTTTTCTATAGAATGCACTGCTGTCCTTGTGGATTCCAATGGGCCACTGACCTATCTGGGCGTTCTCACAGGTGACAATTTTAACATTTCTGACACTATTGCAATTTAATCAATTGGAATAACTAAATGATGCCTGATTTTTTACTTTTGCATTTTGGATGTGCTTTTTTTTTGCATGGAGCTGTATGACATCAGGTATGTTCAGTTTGAATGGGGGACATAAAGTCCTGAATGGGGGTGGGTGTGATCTCAGCTATACTGCTTGCAGTAGTCCTTTCATAATGTGAGATTTGTATTCCTGCTATATTCTACCTTATTATATTTATGAAAATTATTAATAGTATTATTCTGAATAATCCACTTTGTGACTTTTTCTACAGCGTACTGAAGACGCCATGAATATTTGTATAGAACCAGATACCATCAGCAAGAGGCAGTTTGTTACTACAGGGTAAGTGTCATTTGACTGGTTTACCTGTAAAATAGTTTTCTGATTTGGAGCTCATTTTGTGGAGGAGCTGATGCTAAAAGAGTTATTCTATGCACACTGTTGACAAGACACCAGGATCATATTAAAGCAGATAGTCATAGATACTTAAATATTCCATAGAATGTGTTTTAAAATGCTTTCCATTCCCCGTGATTTGAAATCCTTTCAGTTTTCTCTAAACCAAATAATATGGGGAGAGAGTTTACTGCTTAAGGTTCAAGTGGTTTGGGATTTCAATTCTCCTGTACAAGAAATATGAGTCATTGTAGAGGCTTAGATGGAAGTGAAAGGCTCTTTACTCCCTGGTAATATAATGCTCTGTGGGCTACCAGGCACATCACAAATAGATTATGTGCTTCTGCAGAGTTCGTTGTGTATGTTGCAACATCATGATTAAGATAAGGCTCAAATTCTTGAGCTTTTACTAAAAGTAAAAATAAACTCTTTATAATGAAACTGTTGGTGAGGCCGTACCTTTACTTCCTTTATTTAATAAAGGAAATTATTATTCCACATTTGGCTTTATTCATAAACCAGTTACTATGGTGTCAAAGGGAGCCTTTGTTTCAAATTGTCCTTTCCATTTTGGAGCTGTGTGCCCTGACTCTCATCCTGTTATGTGGAGTAATAATTTCCTTTTAATTACATTTTCCTTTTCTAGAGCTACAATTGTAAGAAGCCAGGATGTTGATAATTGGCCCACTCTAACCCTGTTCTGAAATTCACTCGTTAGATGGGCACCCTGTTTGCCAAGAAACAGCGTAGCACATTGTCACAAGTTTTATGAGATGAGTTGTTGGTTTATTGCACTTTGTTCCTTGATCCTTTTTACAGGAGTCAGAAGCTGACTGATCCACACTCATGCCCTGAAGGCAGCCACACTCTCCGAGCCAGTGTATGTAAATTGCACCTACCAAAGGTAAGGGCTTACATTGAGGAATGGGCCCAATTCCTTCTATGACAGCATGAGGATTCCCTGCATTCGTACTTTGAAATTTATCTTACAAGTATGGATAATTATGACCTAAATTCCCTAAAGCATGCAATTATTTTGCTCTCTTCATATTAGACTTAAATTTAAGAGGGGGGAGTATTTTGCTTAACAATAACTCAAGACTGTAGAGACAAATTGTACGTGCTTTTCAGCTTGTCACATTCCAGTGGGATGTGTCTGTCAATACTTGTATACTGTCTAAATTAACACTATCTGTCAGGGACCAGAGAATGGTCTAACATGTTGGAAGAGAACAACATCACTAGGAAAAGAAATTGAACAACTTCATGAAACTGAATTTCGTATTTGGATTGATCTTCCATGAATAACTTTAGAAAATACTGGCTACATTCCTTTAATCTTCCAGTTGCTTTCAGGAAAGAGGCATGTTCAAGCTGAATGGCTGTGTTCTTACTTGTTCTTTCTCCCCATCTTTCCTCAGGGAACGGAAGGTTTTTTCAGTATAGATAATGAAGATTATGAAGCTGTATCTGTAGATATAAAATTGCTTCCAAGAAAACTCAAGTTTTTCTGCGATTCCAACAAAAGTCAGCTCCAGTAGGTAGAGACCTTTCAGCTGTCATGCTGATATTTGCCTTGAAATTAATTTCATGCCCAGGATCCACTTTCCTATTCTTGAATTTTCAAAGCAGTTGAAAGTCGGGAGTGCAAAGAAGACATTGATTGTAAAGACATGTGCATTCCATCACCATCGTTGCATTCCTTCCCATATCTGCCCATTATTACCTTTTCTAAAGGTGCTGTTGTTATGGAGGTCTGCTTGATGAGATTGGGTTTTCCTGCTGATTTTAAGTTGACTCTTGTTCCATCCCTTGAAACCAGCGATCTCCAGCATGTCCAGAAACTGACCTACACCATGTTGGAAAACAAATCAAAGCTGGGATCTCTTGAAATCTAGCGATCTGATTCAGTCGTGTGACACTGTATAGGGAATCTATCCATCAAAAGAACTGGCTTCTTTAGTTCCCATCCATGTAATAGAAATTTCCATTTTATATTGTTGATTCAAAGTGACCTGAATAACTTCATAGACAACAACTTAGTTTTGTAAATATTGTTGGTTTGGAAAAACAACAGTGGCTATCAGTCTACATGTATTAATGTTGCAAATATTGTAATGAGATTAATGACACTGATCTGCCTTTGTGCCTTATTTGAGACATCTCAGTGATGGTCAGGACATGAGCAAATTTTGTTGCATTTAGGATTGCTTATGACAACCTGAACAGTTAAGGATGAAGCTTAGCAATATATGTAACTATTTACATGAATGAATCTGGAAAAACTTTGCAGTTATGTAACATAGTGTGTATTCAGCCTCTGCTGCTGGTGAGAGCAGCATTTGGTTTGAGATGTACTGTGGTCATTTTTATCGGTGACATTGTCTTATTGATAGCGCAGCTAGTGATTTTACTGATTTTTGTAAAGAAAATTGCTGATTTGGAAATGATATATGAAAACATCCTTGCAGTCCTGTTTGACCCATCTTAATGTTGGTTAGGGAGTAGTTTGCAATTAAGATTCATCATGAAATTTGGTACTGTGCCTCTGAAATAGTCTCTGGTGTGTATAAAAGAAAAAGTTCCTTGTTGCAGAAACTGGTTGCCCTGTACCTGCTGCTCTGCCATGTACAACTGAAGAATTTAAAGACCATCCACACTGTGTTGTGTAACTTGTGCAGAGTTTGATGCTACAGGCAAGCTTGTTGATATTGTAAGTTTTCCATATTTTATATTACATGGAAATAATTTTTCTGAAAGCTAACATCACAAAATAAGTGACGGTAATATCTGTGGATTTTTTTAAATAAAATGTCATGTATCCAAAGCAGCTTGCTTAATAATATTAAAGACCAATATGCAATTGTCCTTGGTGTTGTTGATGCAGAAGTACTTAGCTGTCTGTGTTCAGTGAGCTAGATTTGCTTGGATGCAATGAGACAAAATTGTGTTGATCAGGCAATGAAGTTTAATTCTCAAACAAGATAGTTTTATTATTTTATTGAGATACAGTGTGGAATAGGCCCTTCAAACTGTACCACCCAGCTACCCACAAATTTAACCCCAGCCTAATCACAGGATAAATTACAATGACTAATTAACCTACCAACCAGTACATCTTTGGAATGTGGGAGGAAACCAAAGAGTACCCAGAGGAAATCCACACAGTCACAGGGAGAGCGTACAAACTCTTTACAGTCAGTGGCAGGTTTGCTTAGTAGCAAGATAGATGCTGGAATTCTGAAATATTACAAAATAATTGGAAACAGGTCAGCCTTTGCCTGGCCTCTTGAGAGGAAAAGAATTGATGCTACAGGTCAATGGCCTTTAATCAGAGAAGTGGGCCATTGTGCAAGTGCACTAACATCCAACTTTGATTTGATCTTAAGTGGTGTTTATTAGGAATTTTTAACTAGCAGTGTTCAAGCAGTCTGCATTATTACCAGGTCCAGTTGATGAAATTTTAATCTAAAGTTTCTTCTAAACCCATATCATCGAGGTTGGAAAACTAAAGCATTTTTTAATGTATCTCAAGTAATCTCTAATATGATTAATGAGAAATGTAGTATTAGGGAGACCTTAATAAAAAGACTTCGCATTAACCATTTGCAATTAATAACTCAGTCAGTTGTGACACATTCTCTATTTTACAGTAATTCTCAATAGGTACATTTAATGTCAGAGAAATGTATGCGATATACATCCTGATTTTTTTTTACTTCACAGACATCCACGAAAACAGGGGAGTGCCCCAAAGAATGAATGACAGTTAAACATTAGAACCCCAACCCCCACCCCAGCTTCCTCCTCCCACTCACAAGCAGCAGCAAGGCAACGACCCCCCCCCACCAACAAAAAAGCATTAGTGCCCTCCACCGAGCACTTAAGCATGCAGCAAAACATCAATTCTAGCCTTTATTCAAAATTACATGTATAATCCTGAATAAAAGCATTGAGTCAGATGTGCTTATATTTTCAAGAAAAGCTACAGGGAAGCTTGTTGATCTTGCTGTTTCTCATATCCTACATGATTGTACAGGAATTTTTCTTCAGTAGGAGCCAATAAAAGCAAAGAGAAATGACACCTTTCTTGTGTTGCTCCAGCCTTGCCCAATGAGTAAATTCCATAAAACGTGCATATGATTGAAACTATTTTTTCCAGGTAAATTCAAAACCCAACAATGTGTTGCAAGACCTCTTTGTGACTGAAACTGAGAATATGAAAGTGAAGAGCTTTAACTGCCACTTGCCCTTTCTTGCATTTTCTTTCAGGAAAAATAAAAGCATTGTTGAGAAATATTATTATGTAACATTGTCTCTTCACTGTCTGTTTGAAATTTGACATTCCAGAGACTAGGCTAGGAACAATCCAATAAAAAAAGTTATTAAAGACACCCTAATTCATATCGCTCATTTCTTTCTCTACTTGGTAATATTTTTGGTGTTTCCCCTATAGGATAATGGAGCTGATGCAACAGGCCCACTCTGAGCAGTGTGCATAAAGAATAACGTGCTCTATATGAACAGGCCATATTGGAGCTCAAGACATTCTTACACTGCAAGGATGGGTTAGAGCATTCTATGGAACAGTGAAGTTCTTTTGAGAGAGTGGACTGTACGAGAGCAGATTGTATTTGACAATATTCAACCAGCAACATGCAGAACATTTTTTTATCCCCTTGGAAAGGATAGATTATTATTTAGAAAGGACAAAAGAAGTTTAATTATTTCTAGAGATGATTGTCATTCAAAAACAAGCTCATTCAAATGCTGCTACTGGAACAAAATTCCATGCCATATTTGGCAGAGTTCAAGTGTCTAACTGTGAACAATTTCCTAAGCAAACAAATTCTAGACAACATTCATCCATCCTAAAGTAGGATGTGCAGCTCTCTATTCCACCCTAGTTTATTAGGCTTGTGTCTTGCTAAACAATAGCAACAACTTAAAGCACCATACATAATTACACAAATTATTTAGAAAGCCCTGAGATGGTGGGGGAAAGAAAATGGCTGCATCCGTGAAAGTTTTTCTTGTGCATTGAAAAAGATTTTTCAATTAAGCATATTTTTTTTAAAAAGTCTTTATTGAGCATTCATACCCAAAATACAAACAACAGATTTTGATTAATTAGGTCACAGAAATAAATAGAATTTTCCTTAAGTTACATGAACAGATCTCAGGATTTGTAGTATTACACTCTATAAGAACAAGGAGCATGTCTGAATGCTGGTTGGGGACCATTTTGTTTTGAATATGCTCCTGAATCCCTTTTCCAATTATTAGACATTCTAGTCAACATATTGTGGAATTGTGTATATTCTCTTTTTTGTTTCCTTAAAACATTTAGCTTATACATGTTCAGGTTGTCTCCTTCAACCTGTGATTCTCAATATCCAGGACTCCTTGGGATGCTTTTCTCTAACTCTCCCTCCATCCTCTACTGCTGTTACCATCATTTAGTGCTCCAGCTAACTCGTGTGCACACATTCAGCAAATTGGTAGTTACCTCAAGCAAAGGGACTCTGCAGTATTCAAAACTATGGTTTACTTTAAATTCTGGCTGCTTTTTTTTGCTAAAAGCCAGTACAAAAGTCTCAATATGCCTCTAATGCCTAGTAAAGAAAAGTATCACCTCTTCACGAGCCTTTTATTTAGAAAATGCAAGTGAACTTTTGTGCCTGATGAAGTAATGCAGTAAACACAACTCAACACTGAATTTATAATCACCCAAGATATGCTCTGATTAGTTCTGGAATATACTGATTCCCTAAAATCTAGTACCAAAGCAATCACTGTCTTTGCAGTTCTCCACACTTTTTTAATATATCCTAGTTGGATCTGCAGAGAAGGCATTAAGTTCCATTAAAATATTGTCCTCCGAGGATGGGCAATGAAATAAGGATAGCCTTCCCCATCCATAACCAATTTTGTTTATATTTCAATCGTATTTCATTCAGGGATCAGGACCAAGGTCAAACCTTCTGGAATACGCGCTTATTGAAAACTGAACAGGCATATAATAAGTACCACATTGCTGTCAAGCAGGAGATTTTGAAACAATTTAGTATTACCAGGAATTTGTAAACTAAAAATCCATCGTGATCATGTTGATAATACAGTGGTGTCAATGCTAAACTATTCTTACATCTTTGTCCAAGAGCTATATTACAGTGATTGAACAATCAGTGCCCTTTTAGCTATGTCAGTTTAAATTCTTACAGCTTCTTTACAACTTGTGTTATCTTGGGATTTTGTAAACATTGTAATTATTTTGGTATAGTACCATCTCTTATCTTTCTCCCATCTGGTAACCTGTTTGAGGTTGAAAGGTCAGTAGAGCAACATACAAGCATTGGTAAGCAAAACTAGGTTCTCAGAATCTTCTTAAGACATGCGAGAACATTAAAATCTCTGACCAGGAGATTATATGTAACATCATTGCAGCCTCTGGCCAAAGTGGCAATGTTCTTCTGTTTTAAGGCTGGTGTAGGTCAGTTCCTTGTGTAGTTGTAAACTTTTGATATTTCTGTAAATGCAATGTACAGTACAAAAGGTAGAGATACAAAATCTATGGCATGTTGTCTCCTGACTACCTCCTTAATGACCTTGACCAATAATTTAAAACCTTCCCTGTTACCTGCAGCTTATTTCAATATTAGGGCAATTTGCTCAAAAATGGCAGCCACTATGCACTAATAAACCTCGGACAATGAACTGTTACTGAATCGCATTTAATTTAAACTATAGAGATGGCAATCAATTACATTTTCAGATTTCCAATTGATTTAAACATTGATAGATAGGAAATGTCATCTCCAGTAACCTCAGTGTATATAGCACACTGATTTTAGAGTCTTTTGCATTGTGTCAGTAATGTACAGGGAGCTCTGCTGCACCATGCACATTTTATACCTTAGTCCTTCAGAGCATTGGTCTGTCATCAGCCAGGGAGTAGATAAGGCAGGGTTGGGTGAACAGACTTCTTTCCATGGTGAACAGATAAATGACATCAATGGCATTCAGCTGACAGATATATCATACTGTGATCTCAAGGATAATCCCAAGTAAAGAATCTAAAAATCACCTTAAAAAATTCACATATTTACAAATGTTCTCCTTTATTTCTTCTTTCCCTTCTGGCATTTCCATCTCTAAAAACGGCCCTCTCAAATGATGCTTTCTTCTTCCTCATTGTTCCGCTTCATCCAAGAAGCAAACTTTATCTGGGATGTTACGCATATCAAATGAGAGCAGAAAGCCAGGCTGAGATGATGCAGATTTTAGACAAGTCTAAATAACAAAGAGTCACGGGAATTGATTTAATTTCCCCTCAAGGCTTTCACATTTAGAGTGAGAACAACTCTGATATAACAGCCTTCTTGTGTCTCTATGTGTATTGATGTATTGCCAATTTCAGGTTGAAGAACCACTGAATAGAGAAAAACAGTGATGGCTGGTTCTAGCTTTCTTTGCCATTAAAATAGTTCTGAAAAGTTGTTTACTTCTTGTGAAGGAATTTCATTTTACTACCTAAAAAGACAAAACAATTGGTTAGCTTTCATAATATTAACAGCTGGAGTACCTGTGCAGAAACATCAAACACCACAAAAGAACTGTCTAGCTGCACAAGAAATGGCAGTGTTATACTGGAGATAAACTACAAAGACTCATTTTTTAAATTTGTTTTGGTGAAGCTCTACACAAACAATGTTTGAAAAAGAATACCTTACCTAGACCTCTAAGGAATCGGTTCATCCCTCTTTGTTCACTCCCTGGGAGAGTTTCAAGATAGTCCTGTGCTCTAACTTCAAATAAACCTACAGAAGACAAAAAGAAATAATCATGCTGGGCAGGACAAATGTGTCAAAACACAGAACATAATATCATTTCCAGCTACTTGCCCGCGGGCTTGCTGCAAATACGCAGGCAGGCACACGTTAGGGCACATCTTCAGATACATAACATTCCATAAGTGAAATAACACAGTGATTGAGTCATACAATTTGTAAACATCTCTTTGGTTCAACTTGTCCATTCTCATCTTAAGTCAGGTTTTAGTGAGTCAAACTTTAAACAAATCATAGTAATAAATGTTCAACAGAATTGATTTCGGGGAAATTTTCATCCTTTCCCTGTTAAAGTTCAATAGGACAAAGGGGTTCAGTAAATTGTCATGATGGGTAGCTGTATTTAATGTGCTCTGCTTCCCACAGAAACAGGATAATTGGCTGAATAATACCAATTCACAATGCAAAAGATCGCTGCGAGAGTGACAGAAACTTTCCAAAAAATATCCTTGCTATTGGTAGCTTGGGATGTGTATATGTGCTTACACACAGCATTCATCCACCCAGCCTTCTTTTAAGCAAAGGCATAGGCGTGGCTGGTATTGGATTCTTTGGCATCTACCATAGCTTTAGCCAAGAAAGGTCTGACGGAGGCCAACTGCTACAGACTCTTTCAATGATGTCTAAGTTTAGTAAAAAGAAGCAATCTAACCAGTGGATATTTTTGTTTGTCCCTGCAGCAAGCCAGTAAAAGGGGGTCATTCTCATTTTCCTGTCAAATGGTAAAATAACAGCTATGTGACCAGGCAAAGGTGGTGAGCTGTGCTACAGCAGAATCACTGCAGGACATGCTGGATGAAAATTAAATTATCAAAGTGAATCCTTTCTAGTAATGTTTTATAACTATTTCTTTATACTAAATGTTCTGTTCAGTGTAACAGACAGGATTATTTTAGTTGTGACTCTGAATAAGAAGTTTGATTACATTTTGTTAAATGTTTGGCATAGCAATAACTTGTATTGGCTTTCCAATGTATGGAAACCAGCTGATCAAAGATGTGAATGAGTTAAACAAGTGTTTAGAGAAAAGAGGGGGAAAAGGAGCCAGCACTGTGTCCCAAATCCTCACCTTTCACCCCAAGCTTCCTCAGCTCTCGATCTTGAATAAATCCTCCAAACATCTGTGTCTCCATGAAAACCTCCAGAAACCGGCGGACACTTTTTGATGAGATAGATTTACGAAATGCCTCCCATAGGAAAATTCTTTCATCCTTCTCATTCGACGTCATGTACAAGGAGTAGTGACCTACTATCTCCACAAAGAAGCGGACAAAGGTCTCAGATACCACAGTATTGAGAGAGCCAAGACCTAGAAAGGGAAATAAATTTAAAAACATATATAGTCAGCATCTGTTTCAGAGGGGCTTGAATGTACCCATGAGGATAATGTTTCCTTTGCTTAAATATTGCTATTTCTGTTTTTCTGTGTTCATTTGCTTCTCATTTTACTCTAAAGTAGTAGTCTCCATCTCTTGGAAAGAGTTGAATTCAGATGTATTACATCAGTTATGTAGGTTTACTTTCTCATGTTAGAATGTAGGAAACTGGAGCAATGTTAGTGTAGTTTCAATGGCAAGGGGAAAGAATAAAAACAATAACTTAACTTTTAAATTAGGCTGCATCAAACAATTAGCTGAATCTCAACTTAAACAGGTAGCTAACAGCATTAACAAAAGTTTATTACATTTGTCGTGTCATCAATGAGACTTGGTTTTATGTAGCTCATAGGTTAGTGCAAAATCTAAAGCTAATCTCACACTAAATTTTAAAGAAAATTATATCCAATCATTGGCATATGAATTGATTGAGAGGTGTGGGGTAACAATTTAATGGCTTAGTTTGGTATCTTCAAAAATCAACAGTGTTTTTAATGTACCAGTATTCAGAGCTCTCAGGCAGATATCTGAAAGATTCACATTATACTTGAGAGAATTGGTAATAAGGCTGGGGATATTTAGAAAGTGTTACTGAATGCAAGCCTATAGAATCAGTTAGGATAGATGGATAGTGCACTCGTTTTCAATTACTGATTACGGGTTTGATTTATTTTCTTTGCTTCCGTTTCATTTTTCAAAGGGTTCTTGAGTCGTATCTGAAAGGATATTTTGCTTATTTTTCTGAAGCCTCAAGGAAAAGGGAAAGAGGAATTCTTGTAAGAAAAGGCAAGGTTTTTTTTTTAAATGAACATGAGCCCTAGTTAGTAAAAAAATAATCAAGGAAGTACAGATTTAAACAACTATAAAAAGGGGGTTGTTGTTCCTCTCTGTGCCTTGTGGTGCATCAGGCAACAACCTTGTCGTTTATTTAGCATTTGTCTTTTTTTTTAATGAGGCCAAGTTGTTAGCTTGGCATTCAAACCAGCACAGATGGAAAGCATGTAAGAAGCTGGTTGGATTCGAAGCTGGTATCACTCTCCTAGAAGTCCAACGTGGATGCTGCTACACCATCAGCCAGCTTCTAAAAAGGGAGTGTTAAAATAAATGTGTTTTTTTACACTGGATTGTTACAATGCGGAATGCATTTCCCCAACATATGATAGACATATGACTCACTTAACAAAAATCAACATTTTCAGTTCAGTTGAAAACAAGTGCTTTAGGGGCCATCTGGTATCTCCAACAGCAACCTTTTTTATTGTTTCATTCTATGCATAACTTTATTTCATTTTCTGGTTTATATTTTCTAAAGTGTATCTATTATTAATAAACCTTTTCTACTGTTTGTGGTATATACTACAATCCCAGGAACTTGTAGCATTGCTTTTGGCTTTCTCAGATCTTTACTCAGTGTGATTGTAGTTAGCCAGTAGATTCAAGCCCCACTCCAGAAATTAGAACACAAAATCTAAGATGAGATTTCAACTGAAGGATTATTGTCAAATGTGCCAACTCAATAACAAGTTGTTAAATTACAGCCCCTTTGGTTGTCTACAGAGGGTGAACAAATTTTTTATGGCATTGTTTTGAGGATCTGGACAGCTATTCTTAGTGTGAAACGGAGCACGAAAACAGTGTCTGCTCATCATCACATCTACCAAACCAAGATAAATCACAAATATTTATTGTCCCATTGTACATGGACAACAGTGGAGGACTGTTTGCAGAGCTTGTGATTTGCTTTCAGCCTAACTAAACAGAATTGTACGGCAGGTTACTTTGGAATCTCAACTTTGCTATCACAATTTGACAAACTGGGTTATCCTATTGCCTGTGATGTAAACTCCACCTGTACTTTTTGTTTATGGTATTACTGTTCATTATCACTCATCTCCAATCAGCCACCCCAGTGACTTCTGTAAATGTATTAGGAAAGGATTCTTGATTTCTTTACCATCTAATACAGTGTCCTCTTCTTGACTGACCAGCTCATTACGTATCTCCAAAACATGCTCCAGTGCCACCTGCAGTTTACGTGGTAGAATGGAATCCTCATCGTCCACCTAACAAAAATAGAGGAAGCAAATAGAGAGTGGTCATATGAGAAAGCAGTGACCATTAAGATTCTTTGGCAACCTGCCTGAGTTACCAGCAATGAGCTCTGTGTTGTCAGCAGCTGATACTTTAGGAGATGCTGCATGTTTGGAAATGTAGTCATTCCAGTTGGTTACTAAGACTAATCTAATACAAACACTTAAAAATACTCTGGCACTTTTTGAAATAGTGCTGGGACTTCTCCCAGTCTTCAGCAATGTTTATCCCTCAAATCTAGATTAACTAGCCATTCCTATCATTGCTTTGTGGGACTTCCCACATGAACATTTAATCTGTTGCAGCAATTGCCCATTAAATAATGATTATACTTAAGATATGATTAAAGATTAGGTTTTGATGTGACAAATAAAGCTACAGGGTAATGCACTGTTTGCGTCAATGACCAACACAGTCCGAGATATGTGTTCTGACAGCCAGCAATTGTCGTGCCTCTGAAACCAACAGAGCATGCCTACTACTTACTAATCCGAACGTCTGTGGAATATGGGAGGAAACCAGATCACCTAGAGGAAAATGGAGCATCTGGAGGAAAGTAATGTGGTCACATGTAGAAAATAGAAACTCCTTACAGACTACAGTGGAATTTGAACCTGGATCTTACAGCTAACGCTGTAAAACGTTACACTGGCCGCTGTGTCACCATGTCACCTATGCTTTAGCATTCATATTTGCAAAATGCTTTGGGACACTTTAGATAAATAACATGCTTTACAAGTACAGGTTTTATAACATGCTTTATAAGACCATAAGATACAGGAGGAGAATTAGGCTGGCTATTTGGCCCATCAAATTTCCTCCAACATTTCATCATGGCTGATCCAATTTTCTTCTCAGCACCAATCCCCTGCCTTCTCCCCATATCCCTTCACGCCCTGACAAATCAATTATTATGCACGTACTAAGACATTCATTGAGGTTGGAGTCGCTCACTAATCATGCCTCCATTCTATTGACTTTTAATTTGTTTTTACAGAACAGCGAGAGCAAATCGGGAACCAGTTTTACAGCTCTCCTTTTACTTTCACCAAATTCAGGTGGTTTCTTATAGTATTACATAAAACACCTTGGTGGAATGCCTTGTCCCTTTCCTTCGAGCCTCTCATTCATCCTTCAGTGTGTGGAATCGTTCCCCACCCCCCAAACACATCACATGGAATTCACTGTAGACACAAGTGGCAAGCTAAGTGTGTCTGAAAGAATTTTGTCTTATCACAGTTTGTGAAGCTGAAACATCACTCACCTGCCTAAGAAACTTGTTTGCCCCAAGATTAACTACAAGCACCTTAAAAAAGAAATAAAAAAAGTTTAATTCCACATGCGAGATCCCAAACAAGATAACCATCCAATCAGTCAACGAGAGTAACATTAGCCAAAATTAACAGGAAAAATATGTTGTACTTTGTATATAATGAGAGGTCAGTTCAGGATTTTGCAGCTCATAAACCTGGAAACCATTCCCTGGGAAGCTGGCTGGTTAGTGGTTCAGGATGAAATAAATTGAAGGTGGGTCTCAGAGATGAGATGAACTTGAAGACGACAAATTCTTTTAACTATAGGAGGGTGCTATTGGTAGCTGGACTGGATTCAAAACCAGTTCCTAATGTGATAGGGTAGTATACCAATCTCACAGTACAAGATATTTTAAAACCATAAGACATAGGAGCAGAATTATAGGCCACTTGGCCCATTGAGTCTGCTCCGCTATTTCATCATGGCTTATCCACTTCCCTCTCAATGCCATTCTCCTGCCTTTCCCCCATAATCTTTCACACACTGTCTAACCAACCTCTGCCTTAAATAAACCCACCCAATGACCTGACCTCCACAGCCGTCTGTGGCAACAAATTCCAGAGACTCACCGTGCTCTGGCTAAAGAAATTACTCCTCATCTCCATTCTAAACAGTCCTAAACGCTCACAGCTATAGGAAACATGGTCTCCACATTCACTCTGAATTTTTCAACATCTGATAGGTTTCAATGAGATTTCTACCCCATCCCTATTTTTCTAAGTTCCAGTGCGCAAAGGACCAGAGCGATCAATCAATCCTCATATGAATAAGCCTTTCATTCGTGGAATTATTCTTTTAAACTTCCTCTGAACCTTCTCCAATGTCAGCATACCCTTTCTTAAATAAGGGGCTCAAAACTGCTCACAATACTCCAAGTGAGCCCTCACCAATGAGTTATAAAGCCTTGGCATTATACAGTTGCTTTTATATTCTGGTCTTCTCAAAATTAATGCTAACGTTGCATTTGCCTTCCTCACCACAGACTCAAACCGCAAAAGACCCTAAATCGTTTTAGCTCTTTAATGAGACAATGTTCCTAAGCAAAAATAGAAAACACAGTAAATATTCAGTAGCTCAGGCCACATCTGTGGTAACAGAAAATATTTAAAGGTTGAAGATCTTTCATCAGACCCTTCACCTTTGACCTGAACTGTTAGCTGCTTCTCATCCCATAGACGTGGCTTGAGTATTTCCAACATTTTCTGTTTATTTTAGATTTCCAGTACCTACAGTTTTTGTTTCAATTTTCATTCAATGCTCTGAGGTACTCTGGAGAAAAGAAGTATAAATCACAGGGAAGCCACCTAACCTTTTTCCACTCATCTATTTAGGTAGAATATAAAAAAATAAATATATGACTGGACCTTAAATGAGTCAAGTTTTTTTCCCTTCATTACAGAAATTTCAATATGGAGAAAATCTTATTTATATTACTTAAAATCTCTTTTCTAATAGTTTGAAGCTATAACTCCTTGTCCTCCTCAAGCAATTTATTTCAAAATAAATTTTCAGACTTAACTACCTTGTGCAAGGTTGCATTTTGGATACTTCCTAATAAGGCTAAGAGGACTATCTTTCTCCCATCTTTCTACTCATCTCCAACGGGATCCACCACCAAGCACCTCTTTCCCTCCCCGCACTTTCTGCTTTCTGCAGAGATCACTCCCTACTCTACTCCACTTGTTCCTCCCCACTGATCTCCCTCTGAGTATGTATCCTTGCAAGCAGAATAAGTGCCACACCAGTCCCTACACACCTCCCTCGCTATCATTCAGGACGCCAAACAGTCCTTCCAGGTGAAGCGACACTTCACCTGTGAGTCTGTTGGGGTCATTTAATCTATCCGGTGTGGCCTCCTATATATCGGTGAAACCCGACATAGATTGGGAGACTGCTTCACCATGCACTAATACCAGAAAAAGCAGGATCTCCTAGTAGCCAGCCATTTCAATTCTACTTCCCATTCCTATTCCAACATGCCAGTCCATGGCCTCCTCTACTGCCACGATGAGGCCACGCTCAGGTTGGAGGGACAACACCTTATATTCTGTTTGGGTAGCCTCCAACTTGATGCAATGAACATTGATTTCTTGAATTTCCGGTAAATTGATGAATGGTCTTGGCCCAAAAAGTCAACCATTTGCTCTTTTCCATAGATGTTGCCTGGCCTGCTGAGTTCCTCCAGCATTTTGTGTGTGTTACCTTGGATTTCCAGCATCTGCAGATTTTCTCGTGTTTGTGTTTCTACTTACCTTACCCCTTTGATAGTGGTAATCAAGCAAATGTCAAACCATTGCCTCACATGAGCTCTTTTGTTTCAGTAAACTAGACTCAGCACTAAAGGCATGAAACTGAGTGAAGTGCAACATATTTAGATCATATTTTCTACCTTGCTTTCTGCTCTACTGGCCATGTTGCTAAGTCGCCGTCTATGAACTGACTAAATCTTCTCAGTCTCATTCAGCTTTATCTTTGGTTATTTCAGCACCATCCATCAGGTACTCACCATTGTCTTCATTCATAAAATACCTCTCAATAAAACACTGCTTCTTACCTCTTCCAGTGGCAGATCCTTCAACTTGGACAGGGAGCTGGAGAGAAGTCCTATCAGAAATGGAGTGGGGGAGCAGGCTATGTCAATCATGGATGGAGGTAGAACAGGGATGTAGGTGTGCTGCCAGGCAAAAGGGTAGAGAAGAGCCATCACTGCATGGCAGCACTTGGATAGAGTACTGCAAGAGGAGAATTTAAAAAGCTGGTGAGAAGATCTTATTCCATGATAGTAGAACACACACAGTTAACAGACACTAAAAACAATAGCTTTTTACAGTCCTGATAAACACAAGACCAGCATTCCAGGAACAGGTACACTAGTTTCAGTACTGCATTGTGTTCTGCATAGCAAAATGAAGATTATTACAGAACAGATCAGATTTTTTTAACCTGGTATATCAATGTATGTTCATCAAAATTAATATCTTGGTCAATAATATAAAATTAAATTAGGTTTCAATTTGTAAAACTAATAATACTGATGTTACCAATATGGTAACTATTAAAAATCTAATGAACTTGCTGCAACTTGCAGCACTACAATCACAAAGACATTATCAGTTTGGCCACATGCCACATTTATACCTCCTGGCCCACAACCATGATCCCAGTGTCCAAGCTGTTTACAGCCTTAGTGTATTACCACAGGTACCATACACAAGTCTCCGACATCATTTCAAACTGGTTTACCCTGAGCCTATTGTGAAAATGGTCAAAAGCAGATACCCTGATTCTCTGTTAAGCTTTTGAGTCCATAATAAAGTCAGTAAGTATGAGGATGGATGGCCTCTACCCAAAGGGAGCCAGGGCTCCTCCAACCATCTACAGAAACAGCAGTGACAGAAGACAAAGGTCATTGCCATGGTGGGGGCTCCAATCACACAAAAACCCTCAGGTGGCAGAACACGAGTCTCTACGCCAGCAGACTGTCTCAGCTGTTGTTGCAAATGGCATTACTCATTCCAGTTTTTTTTGTCTTTATGTTCAGAAAGATTAAATGCAGTTGAAATTATTTATATTTTTTTAAGCAGCAAAAATACAAAATGATAAATGTTAAAATCATTGTTAAATTAAAAATACTCAGTAAAATATAGAAGTGAACAAAAACACATCAGCTTCCTTTTTAAAGAAAATTAATAAATGCATTCAAATGAAAGAGTCATTGCTTATGCACCACCATAGCTGAGTGAAGCTGAGAATCAGATTCAGAGTGCGTCTAGCCCCCTTGAAACAAAAGGAGAGCCCAGGAGCAAAGCAGAAGGGTAGCAGCTCTGATCTCTGTCCTCCAGTGTGTTTCTAACCCAGGTGTGCAAGTTGAAAGTACATTGAACAGCAAAGGCTGAACAAGGGACAGTTTTGCAAAAATGCACAGAGGCACAATCTAGCCCTTTGATAGAATGCCAAAAGAATTTCCATGACCTGACGTACAGTCAAACTCAATTAATGTGCCTTTAAAACACCATCTTCCATCAAATGACCACTCTTGTTACAAGGTTCACATACTTAGCAACAATCTTTATTAATCATAGCTTGGACTAAGCATTTACTTGGCCCATGTGCCACACACCCAAACACTGCACACAATGCAAATTCACAGCTGATAAACCATGACAGGAACAACAAATAAATTCCAAAGCATTAACTTTCCTCTTTCTTGCAGTACAGGATAGTACACGGTCAATGACAAACCTGAGACAGGACATGTGCAGTTGCAATATTTCAGTATACCAAGAGAATCCACAATACACAATGGCAATTTGCATCACAGGGATGCCACAATCCTGCTAAATTCACATGCCTGCATTGCTGGAAAATCCGTAAAAATCTCCACATTCAGAAAATCTAAAATAGGTGCTGGAAACATCAGATTAGGTAGCATATTTGAGAACATACTGTAGAACAGTACAGCACTGGACAGGTCATTTAGACTTAACCCATGAAACAGACTTAATATTTTTCCACTTCTAATGAAGGGTCAGATCTATTCAGTTAACTAAGTTTGTGCACGTTCCATGCTCCAACCAACTACTGAAAATGGAAAATGTCCCTTTCTCTGCCTGTAAATACTTTTCAAACTGAAGAACACACAAGGACATTTAAAAAGATTGAATAAATCGAGAATTTAAAACACAATAAACTCAAAAAATATAGATTTTGTAATCTGGGAATGAGATTAAAAGTTTTAATGAAAAAAACATACTGTTTTACTTCATTATTATGTTTATACAATAGCTTGAGTAATGGGATTATGGGCTGAATACAATATGTCACACAGTCAATAGAATACAATTATCCAATATGGGCCATTGTCCTACAAATTAGTGAGAGATGCTGCAGGCTATTCTCCAGATGTAGGACCAATCGCCTCTGACTGACAGCAATCACTGATGCTGGAGAATGTTGTTTGTTGTAATTTTCCCTTTAACTTTCTTCATTTAAGTGCATCATTAGAAGTGGGCAAGATTCCCAGTGAAAGGCCAAACTGCTAGTAGCAGAGTTAAATGCAGTGCTTTTAAGACAGTGCCTCAGGATATAGTGGACAGCAGAAATATTAGAACAGCTGCTTTCCATTAGTTTCTGGAACATCAGAATTTGAAGAGAGTGAATGGAATTTGGCAGAAGTAGACTCCTTCCCATCTCCCCGCCTCTCACACTTAAACCTAAGAGATATATAACATAAATCAACTCTGCTTAAAGTTTTTCCCTCACAATCTCTAGATAATGTTTGGGAAAGGGCAGGGGATCCATTGAAATTTGAAGTTGTACTGATTTATAATTACCTTGTTTCTGCTGACTATGCAAGAGTTAGCAGATAATCACCAATGATGTAGTCGTGATGTGATAGGCATTCCTCCATTATAATCACTACCTCTCCAGGTCAGCATGTTTATATATTTTTCGAGCTATTTTACTGCATTGCAATGATGTGTTTCTCAGCTTCATACTTCCATTGTGACTTCCACTCCCTCTGCTTCAGATGGCCGCCATATCCCACACCTTGGCTGTTTTTAGCTGCTCACCCCTGGAAACTGCACTGAGAGAGACTAAGAATCACAGAAGGTGCCATTCAGTCTTAGACAAAGTTTAATTGCACCCATCCTGTGTAAAGTAGAAAATGTTTACCTACTCATGCCCCACCATCTTTCAGTGAAGCTCTAGGAGTTGCCCCTATGGTATGCAACGTCAGGGATGTACTAACAAGCCACCCAATAAGCCCAGGTACACAGGTAAATATAGCAAGGACTGTGTTGCCTGTGAATGGAGTCACGGCAAAGGAGTCAGAAGGAGGTGAAGGGAGGGAGACAGCGAGCAAAGAAAAAGATTCAAAACTCTGAAGACATTTTATAGGTAAATGAAGTGAAAATGTTTCAATTTGTGAAAATGCAAGATAACAAATGACAAAAGCAAAGGATCATTGCTATATCCAATAAGGAAATTAAAGACATCATTGGAAAATTGCTTGTGTTAGGAGTATGTTACCACATGAAGTGGTTGAGCTGAAGAGTATAAATTGGAAAGCTTGTTATGTACACGAGAGAAAAGGAAATAAATAAAAGGGCATATTGAAAAGGGGAAAGTGAAGTAAGGTGGCAGAAGGACTGTGCGGAGCATAAACACCTCGTAGCCACAGAGGGCTGATTGACCTGCTTCTCTTCTGTCTGAGTCCATTTTTCTGTCACCCGTTTTACTGCGAGTCTAAGATCTGATTTCCATGCTTTGTTCCATTCCCTGCATTTTCTGCATTCCACTTTCAAACATTCCTCTCTTTTAGAAATACAGAAAAATCATTTCAGCAGATGTTCCAGGAAGAAAAACAGCAGCACGTTTCAACATTTGAAAGAAAGCCTTCCAATCACCACAACTTTAAAGGCGTCACTCTGGTTGCTTCAAGCCAGTTCTTCGCAGCCTGCTCTTGGGTCGGGATTAAGTGAAAGGGTTGGCCAATCTTCTGGCAAGTGTAGTCAACACTTATTCAGTATTAAGAGAAAAGTCATAAAAAAAAGTGTGATGTCTGCTCCATGCTCAAATGGGTGTCAGCAATAAAATCCTATGCTGTAAATATGCGTACAATGCACCTAATTAAAAACAAACTGTGAACTTTTGGGAAATGAACTTCTGTACATTTTGTAATTTGAACCAATCTGATTTGAGAATGTTAACAGTGTATATTAGAAACAGATTACAACTAAAAATTTTGAAGAACACAAACCTTGTAGTCTTTATACTGGATTTCAGGTTCTGTAATCATTTTTTTTTAAAAACGGAGACCATCATTCTTTATTCTATGCCTCTATCTTAAATCTTGGGTTGCCATGGTAGTGTAGCGGTTAGCACAACACTACTGCAGCTGGCAGTGTTGGAGCTGGGTGTTCAAACCCAGCACTGTCTGTAAGGAGTTTTCATGTCCCTGTGAACGTGTGGGTTTCCTCCGGCTGCTCCCATCTCCTCCAACAATCCACAGCTGTAGCGGTTAGTTGGTCATTGTAAGTTGTCCCGTGATTACGTGGGGCCCTTGGTTGGCCAGGGTTGACCACGGGTGTTGCATCCTAGCTGTCTATGTGATACACAAGCCAGGACAGCATGACACGGAGAGCAAGCTGTTGCCCATGTAACACGCTCCTCCCTCCTCGCCAGGCGGCTGATGAATCCAAAGCAACAGCAGAGACCGATACAGTTTAGCACCAGTGGCATCACAGGAGTTGCCAGTCAGTATCAAACTGCCTTGTGGACTCCAGCTCAGGAATCTTCCTCGGGGTTTACTCCCGAAGCCAGCATGTTCAAGGCAGCGGAAATTTGAAATTAAGAATTTCCCTTCCACTAAGTGAGCCTCCAACTACGGCTAACAAGCCACTCTGCCCAAAGCAAATGGTTTTAAGGTGCCAGGACCCTGCTTTTACCCCTCCTCCTGTCAGCAGAAACGGTTCCACCAGGCTTAGTAGCTAAGCTAAACGTGAAGACTAGGAGCTGGACTTAGTTGTCAGAGGCTATTTGAGATGCACGCCATTGGGAACATTTAATACATAGTGGGAACTTATCCCCACTCCCTTCCCCAACTATAAAAACCTTAAGGAACCCCTATGATTAGGATAAGGTTAAAGAGCTGGGTAGCTGGGCAGTTCAGCTTGTTGGGCCAGAAGGGCCTGTTCATGCTCTATCTCTAAATAAGTATCTGCAGGAGGAGAGCTCAGGATGAGCGATGGCTCATTTGCACTGGGCAATCAATTGAAATGAAGCAGTGGATAGGGAAAATATAAGTAAGCCCCTGCCATTATGTGGAAAGCAGAGCAGTTTCTCTCAGTTTAACACACATTCTGTCTTTGTACTTGTTTCCTACTAAAAATTCTCAGTTAAATTGATCAAAATCTCTGGTTGTAATATTTATTTATGTGAGCAAGTACTGATGATTCTGAACTGCCCTCATATCTGTGTCCGTTTCATTACCATCATTTGTGTTCCGTGTCCTCCCTTCCTCGTGTACCCTTCCTCCACTTGGCTGGAAACATAACATGCTGATTTTATATACACTCCTAAAGGCTTAAAATTTGAAAGAAAAACAATATTCAGACAGTTTTACAAGTGTTGGGCTACATTCCATAAGCAAGGACATTCTGATGACTGGTCTTTAGTGTGCCCTAGAAGGCATCTTGTACGGAAGATTTCCAATGTCAGTTTCAGATCTCTTAGACAGCAGCCAAACGTTAATAGCATCGCCCCTTATAGAGTAAAATAAAACCCATTTGAAAAGAACCCAACTGGACACTAAGTTCTCTCTGGAGCCTTGATGAGGTTTCCATAGTGATGAAAAAAAAACAGATATAACAGCATTCCTTCCAGGCTCTCTAAGAACTAACTTGAGCCTGGAATGTGTGACACATCAGTGATTATCGCACAGCGATACGACTCACCAAAAGACTTTAAAAGGACCTATAACTTCACAGAAGCTTGCAATTCATTCCTTTTTCATTGGACTTTTATTCTTATTTGCATTTTTTTCACTCTCTAAAATATTTTAGTAAATTTCTTTTAGCTACCACCAGATGCCTTGAATTGTTTGCTTCAAAAACAGGTTAATCCTAATCTTCATGACAATCCTAGAACATTATACTTTAGTAACAAAACATATAAAGAGAATATAAAACAAAGGGGAGTGGGTGTGATGATAAGGCCCATCAATAAAACTCAATGTATCAACTATTCAAAAACTTGTTTGCCAATTATAGTAGAATTACTTGCTGGAAGCAGCTATAAAATAGTGACAAGATACTTGCCCTCAGCTTTTCCCAAGCTCTCCAAAGTAAAAATGAACCCATCTTGTTTATTTCTTCTTGGTATGTACAAAGGTCAAACCAATTATAGAGAATACATGATTTTTAAATCTCAATATTTCCCACCATTGAGTCGGGAGTCGGGATGGTTATGATCTTGTGGTTTCTATCAATTAGTTAGACTTAAACATAGGAGTCGTGATTAAGATGTTTACCCAAGAAACAAACATGCTGTATGGTGGATAGTGGGAATTCAGCTGTTAACTGCAGAAACAGATAGATAACAAGGCAAGGCAACATATGGGATAATTGATTGGCTGAAAGCAGAGCACACAAAAGCAGAGAAGTCATACTAGAGTTGAAGGAAATACTCGTTAGGTCACAGCTATGATGCAGTGTAAAGTCTGGGTCATCACAGTGTGGGGAAGAGCTGACAGTACAGGAGATATGAGATGACATTGTCAGGGTTGTGTAAAGAATAGGGAAGACTAAGTGGAGATTTAATTGAGGTGTATAAAATTATGAGAGCCAGACCGACTGAACAAGAAAGATTATTTATGTTGGTAGGCTAACTTGTGCTGGAGGAACCAAATGCTTCATCCAAATAATTCCTGGCTGAGGGGGTTAGCCCTGAAGAGCAGTTAACTGGACTGGGTTTATATAAAATTGAGTTTAGAAGAATGAGAGCAAATTCACTGGAATATACAACATTTTTACAGACTTGTAGCACAGATGTAGAGGCAATCTTTCTTTTCTGACTGATATATCTAGAACCCGGGATTACAGTTTCAAAATACAGGGCCGGCTTTGGATGAGATGAGAAGTTACTTCTTCACCCAGAAGCAAATAAGTCTTTGAAATTCTCTGCTGAAAGAACTGTGGAAGCTCACTCACAAAGTATGTTAAGGACACAGGACAATACATTTTAGTTCTCCAGGTTTACGAGGTTAGTACAGGTAAATGGCCCGAGGTAAATATTCCGATCATAATCTGATCAGCTGAGAAAGGCCGCCTGAGTGGTCACATGGCCTGCTTCTGCTCTGACTGCATACATTGGTGACTGGTACTGGAGATTGTCAATGTACACTCAGTGGCTACTTTATTAGGTAAACCTGCCTTTTACTGCAAATACCTAATTGCCCAATCATGTGGCAACAACTCAATGCATAAAAGCACACCAACATGGTCAAGAGATTTAGTTGTTGTTCAGACCACACATCAGAATGGGGAAGAAATGTGATAAAAGTGACTTTGACTGTGGAATGATTGTTGGTGGGAGACGGAGTGGTTTGGTATCGCAGAAACTGATCTCCTGGGGACCTTCACACAAACAGTCTCGAGTTTACAGAGAATGGTGCAAAAAAAAGAAAGACAAAATATCCAGTTAGTGGCAGTTGTGTGTGTGTGTATGTATGTATACAGACTGGTTCAAGCTGACAGGAAGATAATGGTAACTCAGATAACCACACATTACAACAGTGGTGTGCAGAAGAGCATCTCTGAATGCACAACACGTTGAATCTTGAAGTGGATGGGCTATAGCAATACAATACCATCATCTGAGGGTACGTCCACACTATGCCAGATAATTTTGAAAACGAAGCTTTTTCTCTTCGTTTTGACCTCCCATCCACACTGAGCCGGCCTTTTCAGTCCCCGAAAATGGAGATTTTCAGAAACGGTCTCCAGAGTGAATAAATCTGAAAATGCCAAATATCTGTTGTAGTGTGTACAGGGTAACCGGAGAGATTTAAAAACGCTGTCATAACAACACAACAACAATGCTTTTTTCTGCTTCTGCTTGGTACTGCGCAAGCACTGCCGGACGGCTGTTATAACACAGTCGGTGTGAACGGCGTGAGAGTTAAATTGTAAAGGAGCTTTTTTGACTATTTAAAAACGCTGCCATGACGTGCCGGAACAGATGGCCACAGCGCGGCATTTCATTGTTTTCTTAAACGCAACCCCCCATATAACCTAACAATTTCAGAACAGACGGCAACGAGACTGAAGCCAGAAGAGATAGGAATGTACTCACCAAATACTTTGACCCATAGCTTACTGAATAAATAAGTATACTCACTTTGCCCTATTTTCTGTCCTTGCTTGTATGAAGATGGTTTACCTATTTATGCAAGTACTTCTCTGGCAGTAGATGTGTAACAGCCTAATGTAACATTGTATGGAAATACAAGATAACACCGATGCAGACGTTTTATACATTTAACAAGGTGCTTTATTAACGCAACAGAGTTAGTCAGTTTTTCAATGTTCGTCGTCAGCCGGGTCATACTGCCCGTGAACTCCCTGTCGGTTGCCTCCATACGCTCCAGTATTGTTTTTTTTTAAGTTTTAAGTTCTCCTGCGCGAGAGCCAAGAGCAATTCCTTTTAAGTTTCTCTACTCTGTAACCAGACAAACGCGCACCAAGTATACGATTTTCTCTTTGCTTGTTTTCTGTGTGTCCTGCGCATGCCCAGTAGGAGGAGATTCGCCCAAATATCCGTCTAATGTGGACGGAGATATTTTGAAAAACTCTTAGTGTGGACGCCTGTCGTTTTTACGCGAAACCGGCGTTTTCAAAATTATCCGGCGTAGTGTGGACGTAGCCTTACATTTGACATACACTGAGTGCTTGTTAATGGTAGAATTTACATAGCAGTTTGGAGGACTTTCAATAGAATACTTTGAGGGATAGAAATCTTACAGGTTAGAAAGAACACTCTTGTGACTTGTGTTTCAGTCACACTCTGCCACTAAAACACAAATCATGCAGCTTTCACGCAACCAAATGACTGAGCAGGATTCAGGAGGGTCTTCCCTAGGGTCGAGTTTTTATGTTCTGAATTAGCAAGGATCACTCTAAAGTATTTGGTTGAAGTTTTATCACACAGAGTGTAATGTGGGTCTGGGCGTTACTGCCTTAAGGGCAGAAATCCTCAGTGAACTTTACAAAGATGAGCTTTTGATGCAATGATTGAGAGCTGACAGGCAAGGTTAATCTGATTGCTTAGAATAGTTAGTTCATTCTCAGCAGGAGTTGCAGGCTATGGATTGGATTAGATTAGTGCCTCTGCCATTAATTCCCATATTTCCTTGATTGTTTTAGCAACTGGGAAGAGCTGACGAAAGTTATAAAGTCCAGCACTGAAAATGGTTTACTAATGGCAGCAACTTTAAAATTCAAGGAAATGTGTTTGTAAAAGTACTAATTACTGCAAACAAGGGTGTATGATGGTTGGAAATATTACTTAGATGTGCACAGGGTACGGAACACTCACTTATTCCATTATTTGCAATGTAGAATGTTAAATGTATCTGTTAATGACTATTTAGCATTGACTAATCTATATCCCAAACAAGTGGAAAGGGTGTGCTATAACTCCATATCAGCAAGTATTTAAATATTCTACCAGATGAAGATAAGAGACAGTTACAAATGCACTAAGTAAATTTCCCTTGAATTGACACAAATAACCACATCTTGGCTGAAGCTCAGTAATGACAAGCTATGATGATATGGACTGGCTACATATGGTAGCCAGAAAATTAAATTCCAGTCTTTATTTAGAAAGACGTGGATTAATCAGGACCAGTATACATGGGGTCATTTAGAAATTAGCAAAGTGACCAGAGAAAGCTTTTTAGACCTTTCCCTTCACTAGATGCACTCAAAAACAGCAGCAAATGAAAAAACACCACGCCTCAGTGCTTCACGTCCTCCAACCATTAAGTCATACTCAGTTCTTCAAATATCAGTCCAGAAACATACAGGCAATCCCTATGTAACAACAGCTTAGATAATGGAAACTCAACCTTACGGAATTCACAGAGCACTACCAAAATATTTGAGACACGAAGTAAAAAGCTTCTCTAATAAAGTTTATGTAGGAAAAAAGCACAGAATTGAATTTTTTTCTATTCACACTTCTGGGCACATGCACTAATGATGTGACTTCATGGAAAATTGCGATACTAACTCGCAAGGCAACCCCGAAATGCACAGGTTGCATGTAAAGCCAGGAATCAGAAGTACAGAAGGCGACGCAGTAACTACTAGTGGATCATGAGAGGTCATCTTTCAGCTGAAGGACATGGAGACCCATAGCTTACTAATCTAACTTTTACTATAAGAATAGATCTGCTATAATAAACATTTCTATAGGCAAGTGTGCAGCATATTCTGGGTCAATTGAACTTGGCCACAGATCACATTGCATGTTTGTTAGGCCTTTGCCAAGACCCAACAAGCTTCTATTAATTTCCATTGTAATCAGACTATTGCTGTGGAACATTATGTATGCAGTAGAAGAACCTACTTCTGATTGGAGTTAGATATTGTAAAATGTTTCTTAAGGTTTCACTGTTCTATTACATTAACTTTCACCATATTAAAATTCTTCAGCGTCCTAATACACTAAAGGCCTCTCAGACCTTTTCTCAGATTCTTATATGGACATTTCACCAGACGTCACATGTTAAAGTATTCGGTATATATTAGACATACAGTCCTTACATATCAGGAAATATATATTCCCAACAGGTTCTGTGATTAATTAGCAGGTGTGATCTGGTATCTTAATATACTTTATCAGGATTAGGGATAACAGCTTGTTCATTGATCATAGAATCTCATTACTGATTTTCATTTGTCTGTCAGATTTCATTGTAAAATGAGTATTATTCACCTGAGTTTATCTGCTGTGAAAATCACCCTCCTCTCCAGTAGCAGGGAAGCAAAGACTTTAATCAACTGGCGGATGCTTAGTGAAGAAAAAAGACACTCGAAGTCCACGTGTTCTAATCGGGAGTCCAGGGGCCTGCACAGCTGGATCACCTGAAGGAGAGACGACACCTGTCAGGTCAGTACAACAGCTGGCAAAGTTGTTGACCTTCTTGACTTCCTACTTTGTATTGGCTGGTTTACCCTGTGAAGCAACCTCACTCTAAGCCCAAATCTCCATTCAGAAATCTGACATTTTTCTACAGAGGATGCTGACTTCAATATTACAGTTGTGTAACTTCTAAGATTGTTTTTGTGTCTTGAAACATGATAATTTAAATGATTATAATTACCAATTTTGCCATAATTGTAATTAGATAACTGATAGAAACATGCTACTCATTTTTAGTACATATTTTTCTCTCTATACAGAGCATGTTACTATGAGTTGAGTTCAAACACAATTTTCAAACAGGAGCATACAGAATATCTGAGGACCACGTGTTGCATTTAAAAAACATCTCAAAGTGACTCAGGAATTTAGAAAACTCCACTGAGTTGCTTTATAATGATGCCTTAGAGAATGAATGTTTATAATCATTCCTTAGAGCACGAAGAATTTGCTATGAGAGATGTATATTGATGTTAGAAAAGTTGTTACACCACACACTATTAGATGTGCAATGTCAATAGATTTTTAAAAAACACTAGGTATGAAGATGCCAAAGTACCACCAGTGGAACATTCTAGCCCCACGATTAACCTGAGAAACCAAAGTCGTTGCAGAATTACCCAGGTAATTATTCTGGAATATGACATGCTGCGAACTGCCTTCTAAATCATTTCCCATTGTTTTCTTGGTAAACTTTAAATGTATTTCAAACTGGAAGAAAAAACGTGAGACTTTGTTGCATCCCAATAACGTGCTGTAAACGATATGCTTCTTCCATCTGATTCTGTACACAGTGCTTATATTCTGTGTCTCAATGTAAAATTTGAAGAAAACCCAGAGAAAGATGTCTGAATGTTGAAAAGCCACTCTAGTTCAGGGGTTCTCCATATTTTTATGCCATGGACCATTATCATTAAACAAGGGGACTGTAGACCCCTGGTTGGGAACTCCTTCTCTAGGCCAACATTCACTCTCTCCACTGCAACCCCTCAGAACATCATAGTAACATAAGCAGAAAGTAAAATATTAGGAAGCTGGAGGTTTCCCTCACCTCATTTCCTGATCCTGGAAGGAAGTTTTTGACAGTGATGGTTCGCCCTGGGGCAGGGAAAGGTGCTTCCATGATGCTCCTCATGAACGGCTGAACAAGAGCAGGAGAAATCACTCGTCGCTTCTCTACCTCATCCAAAATCTGCAAAGCACCATCAAAAATCAGATGGGTTAGTCTGATCGTAAACACAAAATGACCTGCAGATGTTGGGATCAAAGTAACACTCACAACACGCTAGAGGGACTCAGCAGGTTGGGCAGCATCTGTGGAAAAGATTCCGTCCCGAAACGTCGACTGATCTTTTCCACGGATGCTGCCCGACCTGCTGAGTTTCTCCAGCGTGTTGTGAGGGTTAGTCTGATAACTCATGGAGAAAATATGACTGGGCTAAAAAAAAAAAAAAAAAAACAGGCATTGAAAAAGATACAAAAACAAAAGGTACTGGCATAAAAGATATACTATGATCAAATAAATCAAGATTGTACTATCCAACACATTTTTATATGATCTCACAAGTATTGATATTGTTGCCTTAATATTTTGTTCAGTGCAAATACCTTATATTTCAAAACACAATGAACAACATCAGGTAGTGTGGATTGGATTTAATGTTATAATTGAACTGGTATTTAATCAAAATTGATGGTATGTGTAGAGTTGCAGTGACTAGTTCAAATTAAACACAGAGGCCGCTTGGGTTTAGGCTTGAATGAATTCAAATGTGAGCACTGTTTTCCTGTTATATTCCATACTCATGCAGTACAAATCAAAGCCAGAATGAATACATTGACCTTATTGTATCATGAAGCAGGTGCTCAACAGGCAAAACTCACTGTATCTGTTCTACCACAAAAGATGCTCAGGGTTTGGCATGCAAATAGGATCTAATAAAAGTTTAGGTTGCTGTTAAGTGATGTGCTTTAACATTTTCAGGTCCTTTTAGAAACTGTGAAAAAGGCAAGGTGTTAGGATAAGTTTGAGAGGGGAGGCAGAAGTGTAGAATACCCAGGCACCAACTCCAACAATATAGACAAGAAATGGACAAATATTCATTCAGAGATAATTCCAGTAAGTTCTTAACTAAAACTGACTAGCATTGGTACCTTAGAGAAGAGGTTGAAACAGCCCAACCGACTGACTATACAATAGACCTCCGGTAGACGTTTCCCCTTCCCAGTAGGCTAAAAGGAGGGGAAAAAAACAATTAAAATGTTGCTGCATGAGTTATAATTATCTTAAAACCTTTGGTATAATTTTTAATGGGGATCCTACCAGTAGGCGCCGACAATAACCAAATCGTCTGCTCCCATCTTCTCCAGTCAGGACAAATGAAAAGGTTTCACTGTTACAGTGGGAAACAAGGAAGGTTTGTTCAAGCATTCCAAGCTGTTGTAAATCATAAAGAGGGTCGAAGAGTTCTGCAGCAAAGTACCAAACTGGAATATTGGTGAACACTAAGATGGGTGGCATCCAGATTCAGCAAGACAAAATTCATCTACACGGTAGTTTTCAATGCCATGTACATTTAAGGTTTCACTTCCTTCAAGTAAAGAAAAAGTGTAAAATGCTTCATATGACACAGTGCCTTGTCACAGAGCTCCCAAAATAAAACATCTTCACTGAAGTATGTCTTTTTAATAAATTCATTTTTGTGGATTTGGGTGTCACTAGTAACGCCTGCCTTTATTGCCCTGCCCTGGAATCCAAACAGGTGGTATGAACTAACTTATTGAACACACAGCCCTTCAGGTGTTGGGTTGTGAGTTCCAGGAGATCCATTTGTAAATCAGACTGGTACATGAATTGGGAAAAGAGTCTGCTTTCCCTGCCCTTCTTGGTAGTACAGTCTTGGCCGATTGCTCTGGAATGGCAAGCTACGATGACATTACCGAGGTTGGCTTTGCAGTGCAGCATGAGAGGTTGTTGCACTGTCTTTCAGATGAGATATTAAACTGAATCTCTATCAAGTCAACGTACAAGACAATAAGGTACTGTTTAAGATTTTCTATTCTCCTGGCCAAGAATTGCCTCTTAACCAAAACAACTGAAAGCGTTTGTCTGGGAATGCATCCCATTATAAAACCACATCAATTCATTGCAGTCTTTATTAATGGGACATCAGTTAATACACTCCAAATGTACATTATTGATTGTGAAATACTGTAGGATATTTGAGGATGTGAAATGTGTTGTAAAGACATGTTTTTACCTAAGCAATGTACTGCCATGAACACAAAGAACCAATGGCTTCCATACAAATTTAAGAGATTTCCTCAATAACATTTAATGCATGTTATTTAATGCTCGATGACACCCATTTAATAATAAACATTGTTCAGGTGATTTATATAGGCCCAAGAAGAAAACTTGCAAAAACTAGAACACTCATTCATTTGTTGTGAATGGATTTCACCCTTTTCCAGCCATTCCCTCAAATATCCCAATCGAATTGTTGAGAACCATGATCAAAAGTAATTTAAATAAAAAATAAGCAAAACACACAAAATGCTGGATGAACTCAGCAGGTCAGACAGCATCTATGGGAAAAGAGTACAGTCAGCCTGACGAAAGGTTTTGGCCCAACACATCCACTGCGTACTCTTTTCCACAGATGCTGCCTTGCCTGCCGAGTTCCTCCAGCATTTTGTGTCCGTTGCTTTTTGGTTTCCAGCACCTGCGGATTTTTGTGATACTACAAAAGTATATACCTGGTAAACTCAGAAACAGGAGTCCAGTCTCTGGCATCAGGAAAGCAGAATTGCGGAATGACTTTTAACTGATCTTCTGTTTCCCGCATAAACTTGAATGGTTTATCCAGCTGAGTCACAGAGGAAAAGGAAGCATTAGATACCATCGAGGTTCTCCACACAATGCATCAGCACGCACATACACATTCCCAATACATAGATGCCACAAGGGCGCGTACACACACACACACACACACACACACACACACACACACACACAGATAATTTGAAAATCAAGGATCACGGCTTTGTTGATATTCAAGATCCAAGATGGTTTATTGTCATTCTTCAGTACGTGATGTAAAGGAGAATTAAACAATTGTTACTCGGATCTGATGCAGCATTAAAAAAAAAACACAATAAGCATAAAGAGTATTAAAAAATAAATATACGTTAAAGTAATCCTATAAAAGACAATGTATGTACATTAAGTGTGCTAGGTGACATGGGGGTGGTGGGGAGTGTTAATAGGTGGAGGTGTTGATCAGCCTGACGGCTTGGGGAAGTTGTGGGAAAGTACTGAGATTAAGTATCAGCCATGATTTTATTGGATGGTAGAGCAAAGAAGAGGGGTTGACTGATCTCTCCTAGTTCTATTTTTTAATACTATAATTTCTCTCAGAAATACTTCAGACATTAAAGGTGCAAATTTGGCCTACGCTAAAGATGTGTATGAACTGTCCTTGCCCTACAACACTGGTATGTTACAGCATGTGCCTGCCTTTCACACTGACGTTCACCACAGGTGACTGGGAGTCAATCAGCAGGTGCCCAGCCCCAGGAAAATGTGGTGTTGTAAAAGCACACTGTATTTCAAACAGCTAATGTGTTTCTGCAGTGCAGATTGCTCTAGTAAAACTAGTAAAAGAAACAGCACCATCACCTGAACTGACAAGGAGAGAAGGAAGCCTATAAAGAGCCACTTACTACAGAAGCAAATTCAATAAGTGAATTATGTTTTAAGAGAAATCGAATGCTTAGGAACAAACGTGAAGCTTTCCCTTTTCGTTAATTCATGGCGATTCATCGTTGACTACCCCCCACTCACCTCCAATTACTGTACCAAAAAGTCCCATGAAACAGATCTGAGAAATCCATAAGCTGTTCAATACACCAGCCCTCTGGAAGAAATGGAAGATAGAGAAAGGAACAGATCTTTCTCACCTTCAGAGGAAACTGCTGGGTGACCTCAGGGACATATGTACTACTTCCCTTCTTCATGTGGAGAGCAACCACCACAAAGAACTCAAATAGCTGCCACTCCTGGAACTCAATGAGATCTCTCTCCAAGGTTCGGTAGCGACTCTTTTGCTTCAGCAAGGACTTCACCAACACGAGACGCTGACTGTGAGCTATCAGTGGAGGAAAGGAAAGGAATTCATTGGAAAATTAAGCAAACACTGCAGATGCTGTAAATCTGAAATGGAAACAGTGCAGGAAAGATTCCAATAATAGATGTCAGACCTGAAATGTTAACTCTGTTTCTCTTTCCACAGATACTAGCTGGTCAGCTGAGTGCTCTCAAGATGTTCCATGTTATTATAGGAATTAGTCTAATTGAATATAATTGTGATTCTGTTTTAGTAATTGAAATAAAATGGCTATTACTTAACAGAATGAAGTATACCATGTTATTTAACTTCTGAGTAGCAGCTATTCACAAATACAGATTCACTGTGAGGGATTAAAGAGATTGATCTGCTGAGTTGACTTTCCTTGACACAAGACATCACACAAACACAAAATGCTGGAGGAACTCAGCAGGCCAGGCAGCATCGATGGAAAAGAGTACAGTCGATGTTTCAGGCCGAGGCTCTTCAGCAGGACTGGAGAAAAATAGATGAGGAGTCAGATTTAGAAGGTGGTGGGAGGGGAGGAAGAAACACAAGGTGATAGGTGAAACTGGGGGGTTGGAGGGGGGGAGAAGTAAAGAAGTAAAGAGCTGGGAAGTTGATTGGTGAAAGATACAGGGCTGGAGAAGGGGGAATCTGATAGGAGAGGACAGAAGGTCATAGAAGAAAGAAAAGAGGTGTGGAACACCAGAGGGAGGGAAGTAACGGGCAGGTAAGGAGACAAGGTAAGAGAGGGAAAAGGGAATGTGGAATGGTAAAAGGTAGTTGGGGGGGGGGGTGCGGGGGCATTACCAGAAGTCGAGAAATCGATGTTCATGCCATCAGGCTGGAGTCTACCTGGACAGACCATAAGACGTTGCTGCTCCAACCTGAGTAGAGTACGGCATCATGGCGACAGTAGAAGAGGCCATGGACTGCCATGTCAGAATGGGAATGGGAAGTGGAATTAAAATGGGTAGCTGCTAGGAGAACCGCTTTTTTCTAGCGGACAGAGCGTAGGTGCTCGGCGAAGCAGTCTCCCAATCCACGTCAGGTCTCACTGATACACAGGATACCTACATGCTTGTAGATCAACTACTGGAATTAAATAAGTTACAGAAAGCCAGGAGACACATGGTGCAAAATAAATTATTTCACCTCCTCCAATGGACTTTGATCACCTTTGGGGAGGGGTGCAGAGGTGAGGTATTAAAGCAAATTCACTGGAATTATATGTTCTCCAAAATTTGCTTAGTCTTCTTTGTGCAAGTGATGGTATTCCTGTCCGAGGAAATTACATGATTGTTGACTGGTGGGAAGACTGGGCCATGATGTTCAAGCCTGACATGATTGTGGGAATCAGATGGACCAGCCAGCCTTTCAAAATCCATCACTTTCACAGGTTCGTAGGACCAGCAACAGGTCAAAAGAAGTCAGCTATAAAGCACCCCGTTGCTCTGACTCACACAATTGGGCTTTTGATTAGCAGTCAAAGTGATTATAAGCAGTTGTTGTTGTTTTTTTTTAAAAAAGTATTATATTCTGATATTGCCCCACTAATTCTCATGGCTTCCAACTCCATCCCTGTTCTTAAGGTAGCCATTCAACCATCTTTGCCCGAACGTTTCATAATTATTCCACACAAATTTTCTATAACTTAACATCCAATTTTAATTTGGATTGATTTTAAAGTCTTTACTTTAATAAATGCAATAATTATTTGTCTGTAATAAATGCAATCTGAAAATGCTCAGTATTAAAGTACCCTACAAGAAGTTCTGCACTTCCCCTTTACACACCCTAAATCCCAGACTGGGTCAACACGACAAGTACAATTGACTGTACAAGTAAATTCTCACCCAACAAGGGCTACAATTTTTTTTTAAAAAGTTACCGCACTTTAAATCTTCACACCACACCCAGGAAGGAGCCCTGCAGATAGTCTACCATTAGTAGGCTTCCGGCCACTAAATATATCTGATGCTACTGCATCCAACCAGCGGTTCTGAGGAGGGTGCAAGTGCACCTCTTCCACTTTGTTACATTAATGCATTGGGTCTGTATCTAATTGAAACTGATCTCTGTGACTCTAGGAAAGCTTTGGAAATGCAGAGAACATTAAACAATAGTGAAGAAATTTATTAGTAATCAGGATCAGGTTTAATATCTCCAGCATGTCATGAAATTTGTTGAGGTTGTGGCAGCATTATAATGCAATACATGACAATAAAGGGAAAAACTGTGAATGACAGTAAATATGTCTATCAAATAGTTAAATAAGTAGTGCAAAAACATAAATCATACTGTACAAAAAGCAGCTTACCTTTAAGCTTCTCTTCAGTCTCACTGTCAGTTTCACTGTTTTCATCTGTAACTGAATTGACACAAGTTGCCTCATGAAGGAACATTCATTAGCATACTGCTAATTTTATCTCAGGAAATTTCAGTCTGCGTAATGTATTTAATCAGATTTATCCCTACCAATTTCTTCCTCAAATGAATCCCATGTTCCCTTCAGGAATTTACTTTAATGCCCAATAGCTCGATAATCGTGGGAGAGGAAGTAGTAATGATAATGGATTAGGAACTGGAAGATGTAACACCACTCATGCTGACTTGCACACTTTCCCAAATTTCTAAACTGTGATTTGATTTACACGCATGAAATGAGGTCAAGGTTAATGGGCTTCCTCCAGAAAACATACTTAAATGCCAGAATAATCATTTGTTTTATTTGAAAATGTTCCTTTTTAGCAACTACTGGAATGTGTTTTGCCTAATTGGTACTATTAGTAGGGATAGCAGAAAATACTTTACGGATCAGTCATTCCTTCACTGGCACTATCCAAAAGAAATGTTCACAGGAACTAACTGACAGGTTCAAATGTAAGAAGTAATTCCACATTAAAACTGTGTTGTGTCTAAATACCTACTATGTTATCCAAGTGAACTGAAATGCAAGTAGACCACTTCTCCAAGTGGTTTCTCTACCTCTAATTCACATGCTCATGGAAACCAAATTTAATTTAATATCATTTTAATGACAATATTTCAGTGTTCAAATAATCAGAAATTCCACAATATAAGATAACACAGTTTAATGCTATTGTTCAGCTGAGGCTCCTAATTCTAATTACACTCCCCCTCACACTGGCTTCATCAACACAAGGCTGTGTTTTAATGAGAAGCAAGTTTAGCAGATAGTTCTGAAAAGGACATGCCACAATGCAATCCACATCCTTCTTCTATAGGGAGGTGAAATTATGGAAGGGATTGGGAATGCTCCTGGGAATAGGGAGAGGCTCATCAGAAGGATCTCTATATGCCAGTGAAGAACTTTGCACATAGGAACCATGCTTGCTGATAGGACATTGCCTGGAAAGTCTTTAAAATACTGTATCACATGAACACAATCCATGGAAGTCTACATTTTGGGAAAGGTGTCTGTTGGGTTTCTCCTGTGGGCTGAAAGGAAAGTATATGGTTTTAACATGTATAAAATTGGAATGACATTCCTAATGCAGGAGTGAACAGCAAACTTTGAGATGGGGCACTGATCAATAGTGGCAATGGGCAATAATCTTGAGCCTAGGAAGCCAAGGGTGACTCTGAAGGTAAAGCAGTCAGGAATTGCACATGGCCATGTTTGCAGTCAAAGGGGAATGGTATCCATTCAGTGAAACAGGCTTAGTGCAAACTCATGGCTCTGTGAGTGATAAACTTTCGTTTTCAAACCAGTAGCTTGTAAACCAAGTTGGAAACAAATATTACACGTTGCACTAATATTGGTGACGTTGGGGTGAGGAGTATAGAAATTGGTGCTGGAGATAAAAGGTTCTAGATCAGATGGAAATCCTGGAGATAAATTTCTTGAATGGACATTTTTAAAAAAGTGCATAATATTTCCCTATTATGCATTATGCTAATTTTCAACTACAAGGGATTGTTATTTTTGGAATTGTACAAATGATTTCCTATTCCCATGTGTTTAACAGCTGGACTACATCCTCTCAATAAACATAAAAATAACTTTGTGGCATTAATCTATTTTTTAGTCTATACACTTAGAATGGACAACACAACAGGAATCATGCACAAACCTTACCTCTTCCTGTGTTGGCCTCAGAAGACTGAGTGATTCGTCTTACTTTCTTCCTCCCCCTCCTAGCCTCATAGATCGCATTAATCTTCAACACCACCTGCATTTGAAAACAATGAGAATTCAACCAAAGGATTAACAATGCTGCATATAAGTTGCTGCTGAGCAAATTTAGGTCAGGTTCAACAAGAGTTCACATCTGAGGCTTTATGCTAAACCCCAATATTGGCGAAGATGAGATATAGACCACGTTTCTTATCATCAAGACCAAACTATGGGACAGTAACAACTTTGCAAATGAGGAGGTCATCATTGACTGTGGCTATATAACCATACTATATGACAATTACAGCACAGAAACAGGCCATCTCGGCCCTTCTAGTCCGTGCCGAATGCTTACTCTCACCTAGCCCCACCGACCTACACTCAGCCCATAATCCTCCATTCCTTTCCTGTCCATAAACATATCCAATTTTTTTTAAATGACAATATCGAACCTGCCTCCACCACTTCTACTGGAAGCTTGTTCCACACAGCTACCACTTTGAGTAAAGAAGTTCCCCCTCGTGTTACCCCTTAACTTTTGCCACTCTCAACTCACGTCCTCTTGTTTGAATCTCCCTCACTCCCAATGGAAAAAGCCTATCCATGTCAACTCTATCTATCCCCCTCATAATTTTAAATACCTCCATCAAGTCCCCCCTCAACATTCCATGCTTCAAAGAATAAAGACCTAACTTGTTCAACCTTTCTCTGTAACTTAGGTGCTGAAACCCAGGTAACAGTCTAGTAAATCTCCTCTGTACTCTCTCTATTTTGTTGACATCTTTCCTATAATTCGGTGACCAGAATTGTACGCAATACTCCAAACTTGGCCTCACCAATGCCTTGTACAATTTTAACATTACATCCCAACTCCTATACTCAATGCTCTGATTTATAAACGCCAGTTTTTTTTGTTTGACTTGGCGAAGAAAGCTTTTGGTATGCTATGCAAATTCTCGGTAAATATAAATGGCAGTTCTGAAGTGAAGATACTAGACAATTCATGTGGGCTCCAGTTAAGCTTCATTAGTTGCTGTGGGTATTTCTGGAAGATGGTCAAACAAGGCCCACCACTCTATCCCAATCTTAGCTGATTGCAATCAATAACCTGCCGATAAATTCTGATAGTGATTAAAACAACAGTCAGACTAACTAAAAAAAAAAATCTGTAAGAAGTTACAGACCTTAGGTATCTTTCTTCTCCTTCTCAATAACTGAGAGTCTCCTGCCAGGCTCTGTGTGTCATCTGGACTGCTCGGGGTAGAAGGCGGGCTGGCTTTTGGCGGTGAGTTAATGCCATCTTTACTGATTTTTCTGATATCCAGCAGT
Source organism: Mobula birostris (assembly GCF_030028105.1). Taxonomy (NCBI): domain Eukaryota; kingdom Metazoa; phylum Chordata; class Chondrichthyes; order Myliobatiformes; family Myliobatidae; genus Mobula; species Mobula birostris. Next base: position 30,853,352 of record NC_092378.1, on the reverse strand, counting down.
TTGAAACTTCTCCTCTCTGAGGAATGTCGAAAGAGGGAGGAAGTTTTCAAAGGAAGCTGTGAAAACAGAGCAGATTGCCATATTAATCATCAAAGGTACAACAGAAAGGACAGAGCTGACTAGGACAGTCGACCAACCCAAGAAATATCTAATTCTTGAACAGTAGTTCCAGAATACAACCATATCAATCAAATCCAAAAATAAAATTGAAGGTGTGCTAAGCAGATGGTCGTCTATGTTAAAAGCAGTTCCTGAAAAAGACATGTCTTCAGCAGTCCCATGCTGCTGATCCTCTTGGACCTGCCAGCCTTGTGTGGTCGGATCAGCAAATGCATTAGGTTCTCGTTTGGGAGGTCTGCAGTTTATTTTGGAAAGCACTGGGTTTCTCTTCAAAACACCATATTCAAAAAAAAAAAAATCTCCTGATTGTCAATAAGTTTCATTCACATCATGAGCCCGTTTTGATTCGGTGTACTTAGATGGCTGCAATAGAGGGCTGTGCTTTGCAAGGTTTCCCAGAAAAAGCAGACTGGACTTGTCCAATACAAAAACTCCCCAGTCAGCCTTGGATGTAACAAAATGAAGATTGAACTTTGAATCTAACCAAAGTAAATGTATTATCAAAGTACATATATATCACCATATACAGCCCTGACATTCAGTTTCTTCTGGGCATTCACAGTAAAGACAAAGAAACATAATAAGAGTCAATAAAAGACTACAACCAACAGGATGGACAAATAACAAATGTGCAAAAGACAAAAAACTGTGCAAATACTAAAAAAAAAAGCAATAAATATCAAGAACATGCGATGAAGAGTCCTTAAAAGTGAGTCCATAGGTTGTGGGAACAATTCAGTAATGAAGTGAGTGAAGTTATCCCCTTTGGTTCAGGAGTTTGACGGTTGAGGGGTAATAACTGTTCCTGAACCTGGTGGCACAAGCCCTAAGGCTCCTGTGCCTCCTGGCAGCAGGGAGAAGAGAGCATGGCCTGGATGGTGGGGTCCTTGATGATGGAATGAAGTTTCTTTCACATCATGAGCACGTTTTGATTTGGTGTACCTAGGTTCCTGCAAGAGAGGACTGTGCTTTTTAAGGTTTTCCAGGAAAAGCAGACGGAGCTTGCCCATCCACAAAAATGGATGCTGCTTTCCTGCGACAGCACTCCATGTGGATGTGCTCAATGGACTGGAAGGCTTTAGCAGTGATGGACTGGGCAGTATCCACTACCTTTTGTAGGATTTTCCTTTCAAGGGCATTAGTGTTTCCACACCAGGCTGTGATGCAATCAGTCAATATACTCTACCACACACCCATACAAATTTGTCAAAGTTTAAGATGGCATGCCAAATCTTCGCAAATGCCTAAGGAAACAGAGCTGCTACCATGCTATATTTGCAATAGCACTTGCATGCTGGAGACAGAACAGATCCTCGGAAATGATATCGCTGAGGAATTTAAAGTTGATGACCCTCTCTGTCTCTGATCCCCACGCTTCATAGACTTCTGGTTTCCTCTTCCTGAAGTCAATAATCAGCTCCCGGTCTCATGGACACTAATCGACAGATTATTGTTCTGGCACTAATTAGCCACATTTAGAATCTGCCTCCTAAATGCTAATTCGTCACCATCTTTGATTTGGCCAACGACAGTGGTGTTGTCAGCAAACTTAAATATGGCACTGGAGCTGTGCTTGGCCTCACAGTCATAAGTATAAAGCAAGTAGAGCATGGGGACTAAGCACACAGCCTTGTGGAGCACCTGTGCTGATGGAGATTGTGGAGATGTTGTTGCCAATCCGAAATGACTGGGGTCTGCAAGTGAGGAAATCAAGGATCCAGTTGTACATGGATGTATTGAAGCCAAGGTCTTGGAGTTTATTGATCAGTTTTGAGGGATGATAATGTTGATTACAGAGCTGTAGTCAACGAAGAGCATCCTGACGTATGCACCTTCACTGTCCAGGTGTTCCAGGGTTGATTGAAATAACATTTCTTCACTGACAATCAAAACTGATGCAACTTAAGGATGCGTGATTAACCCACTGCACCAGTCTTTCTACACCCAAGACTGTGTGGCTAGGCACAGCTCAAATGCCATCTATAAATTTGCCAATGACACGACTACATCTGCCAGGTGATGCTGAGAAAGTTCTACGAGTCTGTGGTGGCCAGTGCGATCATGTTTGCTGTTGTGTGCTGGGGCAGCAGGCCGAGGGTAGCAGACACCAACAGAATCAACAAACTCATCCGTAAGGCCAGTGATGTTGTGGGGATAGAACTGGACTGACTGTGGTGTCTGAAAAGAGGATGCTGTCCAAGTTGCATGCCATCTTGGACAATGTCTCCCATCCACTACATAATGCACTGGGTGGGCACAGGAGTACATTCAGCCAGAGACTCATTCCACCGAGATGCAGCACAGAGCGTCATTGGAAGTCATTCCTGCCTGTGGCCATCAAACTTTACAACTCCTCCCTTGGAGGGTCAGACACCCTGAGCCAATAGGCTGGTCCTGGACTTATTTCCTGGCATAATTTACGTATTACTATTTAAATATTTGTGGTTTTATTACTATTTGATTATTTATGGTGCAACTGTAACGAAAACCAATTTCCCCTGGGATCAACAAAGTATGACTATGACTATGACTATTGTTGGCAGAATCCAGATGGCGACAAGGAGGTATACAGAATCAACTGACTGAGCATGTCATAGCAACAACCTTGTACTCAGTAAGACCAAGGAACTGATTATGTACTTCAGAAAGGGGGAGTCGAAGGAACACACGCCAGTACTCATCAGGGATCAGAAGTAGAAAGGGTGAGCAGTTTCAAGTCCCTGCGTGTCACCATCTCTGAAGATATATCCTGGGTCCAACATATTGATGCAATCACAAAGAAGGCAAGACAGCAGCTGTACTTCAATAGGAGACTGATGAGAATTGGCCTGTCACCAGAGAAAAATTTCTACAGATGTATCACAGAGAGCATTCTAACTAGTTGCATTACCATCTGGTATGGAGGGGCCACTGCACAGGATCAGAAAAAGCAGTAGAAAGTCTCAAACTCAGCCAGCCCTATAATGGGCACCAGCCTCCCTAGTATCCAGGGCACCTTCAAAAGGCAATGCCTCAAAATAAGTAGTATCTATCATTAAGGACCCCCATTACCCAGGACATGCCCTCTTCTCATTGCTGTCATCAAGGTGGAGGGACAGGAACCAAAGACACACATTTTATGAACAGCTTCTTCCCCTCTGCCATCAGAATTCTGAATAGACAATGAACTCATGAACTCCAACTCAGTATTTTCCCCTCTCTTTTGTACTGCTTCATTTAATGTAAATTTTCTTTTTTATATTTACTGCTTATTGCAATTTATAGTTTTTATTAATACGTATAGTGATGTACTGCTGCTGCAAAACAGCAAATATCATGATGTATGTCAGTGATATTAAACCTGATTCTGAAGAGCCAATGAAAATGGCATCTGCTGTAGACCGGTTCTGCCGCCAGAAAATGGGAGCAAATCTAAGTCTCTTCTCAGGCAGGAATTGATGTGTTTCATCACCAACCTCTCAAAGTACTTCATCACAGTGGATGCAAGTGCTACTGGACAATAGTTATTGAGGCAGGTCACCACGTTCTTCTTAGGCACCAGTATAGTTGAAGCCTGCTTGAAACCTCAGACTGCCGAACCCAGAGGTTAAAGATATTGGTGAACACTCCAGCCACTTGATCAGCACAGGTCATTAGTACTTGGAAAGGTACTAGGTCTGGGCAGGATGCTTTCCGTGGGTTCACCCTCCCGAAGGAGGCTCAGAGACAGAAATCACAGTGTCAATGGGAGCTGTGGTAGATCATGAATGTGCCTCCACGTTTTGACAGTCCAAGCGAGCATAAAAGGCATTGAGCTCATCTGGGAGTGAATCCGTGTTGTCACCTCTGTCGCGGTTTCACTTTGTGGGAGGTGATAGCATTCAAACACTGCCACAGCCATCAAGCATTCCCCAGTGATTCAGAATTGGCACTTTACATGCAAAACAGCTTTCCAGAGGTCGTACTTGGACACTTGTATGAATGCCACTGATCTGGCCCTCAGCATGGTTCAACCAGGACTTCTGGTTGGGGAAAATTTTGAATGACTTTGAGGAGACATGCTCATCTACAACTGTTTTTATAAAGTCCATGACAACCATGGCTTATTCATTCAGACCCTCTGATGAGTCCTTGAAAGTGACCCAGTTGACTGACTTAAAGCAGTCTTGTACCTGCTCTTCTGCCTCTCGCAACCACCTCTTTGTTCTGGAGGCTTGCTCTTTAGTCTCTGGCTGTATACTGTATTCTATAGTGATTAAGCAATGTTTCTGTCCAGGTGGCAAAGATAAACGGTTATTCCAGTTGCATTACCTTTGTGGGTGTGTCTGGTCTGTTTTCTGATGGAGATCCTGGTTTGGGGGTGGAACCAGCTGAAGAAGGATGGACTTGGTTGCACTGTTTCCCTAGTGGGTACCTGTCTGCAGATTCTATATCTTCATAAGGATTTTCCTTGGGAATGTCTGTGATATAAATAAAAAATAATAGCAACAAATACATTATCCTTTTCAGCCCAACTTCGGGATGGTGATTGTTCCTAATTTTCAATCGTCCTATGCCTCGTCGTTAGTAATTTCCATAGTTATTCTCATTATTGCTGATGTGGTAAGTCACCACTCATTTTGGAAATTGGACCATGATTGCCAAAGTGATTAATGGCATTATATTCCAATGGTGACTATGTTACTTTTCTTTGGAACTCTGCTCATCAACACTTATCCAATGATTTTAAAGATGGCTTGTCAAGGTACTTTACATCTGAAAGAACTTGAAAACCAAATATCTAATTTCTTTCAATTAATTTTGTCACAGCTTTAAATTAAATCAGAAACTCAGGTGCTGTCAGAGATCCATTCTGTATCATTCTTACTCTTACACATCACTCTTACTAATACACTCTTCAGAAACCAACATCCTTCAAACAAACCAAACTTCATTATTGTTAGAAGAGTGAACAATGATTTTATCTATTCATCTATTTTGATCAAGCATACATGTTCTTCATGTCTTCAGAGACTTATTTAGTTTTATATATTAGTAAAACAAGAAAATAGCGTGACATCGCCTTCTCGAGCTGCTGCAGCCCTGAAAGGAAAGGCACTGCACCTTCTCAAAGTTCTCAGTTAGGGAGCTCCAGGTTTTTGCCCCAGCAGAAAGGAATGGTGATTTTACTTTCCAAGTAAGGATGCTGTGTGACAGAGAAAATTTTCTCTAGGTGCCAGCTGACCTTTACCATCTTGGAGGACAAGGTCTTATGGTTGGAAGTGCTATGAATCAAGCTTGTTGTAGAAGTTTTGTAAAAGGACCTCCAGTGTCCAGGCAGGAAAAAAGGAGGTAGATGATGACCCCGAGAAATTCCTCCAGTGAAGGCCTCTATCAATCAGAGCCATGTTAAGTTTCTTACTTCCTCTGCAATATTTCTTTTCTTAAATATAGTTTTCCCAATTATACTCTTGATCGCTAGGCTAACACTTTTGGCTCTATTCTTTGAAAGCTTCAACTGCACCTTTCTTACACTTGGAGCTGACATTAAGATTTACTGAGCTCTCCTAAGTCACATGTTCCATTCTGGAAGCCCCTTTCTTTCTTGGGGATTCAAGTCTTTACACTAATATAATTCAAGCTTTGCATCATATCCTGATGAAGGATCTTGGCCCACAATGTTGACTGTTTCTTCCCACCCATAGATGCTGCTGCACCTGCTGGGCTCCTCCAGCACATTGAGTGTGTTGCTCTAGGTTTCCAGCATATGCAATACCTCATGTCTCCGATCATGTAATTACAGCTGCTTGGTAATGTTAATTTCTTTCCTTACTTTATACCCAGTTTATTCAAATTCCTTTTTTAATCTAGTATTCCTGAACTATTTCAACCTATTTCAAATATTAATCATTTTCAAGTTTGGCCAGTTAGCCATTCCAAGTTATTGGCACAGTACAAATCCAATCTTTTATTCAGAACCACAAGATCGGATTCTGAACAATGACAGTGGTTGGAGAATTGAGTTCACAGACCCCGAAGCTTACCCAGGATATCCTCATATATGTTCTCTTCTGATAAAGCGCAGTTCAGTGCCAACTTTGACTGAGCATACCAATCCACCTGCCCATTTCTGCAGAAATTAGGAGATTGAAGCCTTTGAAGGTCTTTTACATCTTCAAATTCAAAAGATTTCCGACTGTATCAATAAAAGCAGACGACAGATTTAATTTATATCTCAGTTAAAAGCATCATTCCATGAAGCATTTAGGATATAACTATGTTTTTTTACATTTATAAAGTGTGATATAACACTGAGGAGAAAAGGGACGGAATTTGGAAGTCATTGGAACACTGATGAAATAGGCAGGCAATGGTAAACACGCAGGGAACATAAAGTAAAGCATTTGAACAGGAGAATGGGCAGAAGCAATACAAACTAAACTACAATAGGGACCTTTGTAAAGGATGTTATATGGGAAAGGGATGCTTACACTGAGACAGCCATAGACTAGGAAACTGAACAGTCATGGGCCAATCTTTTTCATTGCCATGAAATAAGCACGTCCAGGAAAAGAAGCTGATAATTAGCAGGCTAGGATGCAAACTCAGCTTACTTGAAGCTTTCCTGCATGGCTTTCAGTTTTGTCCTTAAATTGATCAAAACAGGATTTGGTAGTACACACCTGCATATTTAGCTGGTGGATACTGTGGGAGTTTTAGGTGTTAAATGCAATGGCTTACAGAGAAATTTTGTCTGAGGTGGGAACAGAGGCATCCTTTCTGAGGTGGGAACAGAGGCATCCTTACTAGGGGGCTTTTGGGGGCCACACTTCGAAAGCCCTCACCTGTGGGAGGAGGAGAATGACAAGGGCAGGAGGACAGCCTGCCAGAAGGAAGATGGAGGAAGCGTACAAAGCATTTTGAACAGGTTTTCTAGAAATATTTTTCCTACAATGACAGAGGAGCAGAACTTGGGGACAGTCTGCTTCTCCTAGGAGTTTCTTATGGACCTCTGTCACATTCTCCAGCTACACCCACAACCAAAGTGACAACCATCATATTAATGGCATTGGAAGTGACGGCTGAGCTGAACTTTGAAGTTTATGGCCAGAGGCAGAGGTGCAAATCACACCTTGTGATCTCCAGCACTGGTTTCAGGAGTTCACTGTAGAGGAGAGCAAAGATCTTCTTCTCCTCGGTAGCCAGAGGGAAGCAGAGCAAAAATGGGATAGTGAGATTTCAAAAGGTGCAAGAAGTTGTTGACTTCATACGGAGGTCTCCACATGAGAGCCTGCAATATTCAATGTATAGCCGAACTCCAACCATGGCTAGGAGATGATAATGGCCCATGCCCAAGGAGTAGCCTCCATGCTTTCACCTTGAGGTAGGCTGTTATTTTTGTACCTGCTATTTTTCAGCCATCATCTCAGATTTGGCCGTTTGGGAGCAAAGACAGCGAGTCGTTATGACCTAAAATGAACTGCTGGGATCAGATCAAGAGTAACTTTTGAAGCGAAATTCAACAGATACTCCAAGGGAAATTTAAGGCCCTGGAGAAACAGTAGGGCAGCTTGGTTAAGGAGTCAGCACAAATTGTAGGAGAGAATGTGGGTGTCCCTCTGAGAGCAACATTCTTATTAGGCTATTTTAATTCCTTTTCTAATTGAAACTTCCCATCTGACAAACCCACATGAACCCCAACAACAGCGCTTGGAAATCCCATCCGGTAGGTCTGGAATAACAATCCAGCACAGGCAGCACTCTGCTCTATTATTTGCCTCTTGTCAGACCATTCCTGAAGTTAGGAGTTCCTCGTGCTGTAAGAATGCAGTCATAAGTTTCAGGCAGACGTTATTTCACATCATCCACAGAGGCTTCACTATGCTGTCTGCACTTAGTATTTTCACATTTTCCCCTCCACCTTTTACATTCCTTCACATCATTACATGAACACTGCAGATTTCTATATAATGATTTAAGATGGTTTCCACTATCCCACTAGGACCAATCTTTCTAAGCCTTTCTTACCGGTTATCTTTAGAGTTTGACCTCAGTCTCCCATTTAGTGCTCCTGTGCTGACAGTAGGGGGCGGTGTCAATGGAAGTGGTGGGGGGACGACAGGTAAGTCTGGCAACTGCCGAGTGCTCTTCCTTAACACACAGAGGCCAGCTATTTTGTCAGTACCGTACTCAAACGTTCGCCTAGGCTTGGGCACAGGATTCACTGTAAGGTCATGATCAGGAGTTCCAGGTTCTGAGTAAACATTCTCCACATTTCTGATTTTACAGCTGGCCCAGGTGACCGTCACCTTCTCCACAGTCCCAAAGATAGGCTCGCTTGCTTCTGAGTCTGAATTGGATTGGATATGCTTACGCTTGAGCTCCGAGCTACAGCTGCCATCCTTTTTCTCCTTAGAGGGCGAGGCTGCCTGGGTGGCCAGTGCCTTTTGAAGTCTCTGAGGTGTATAATAATCACCAGGTAACTTAAGCTGGCTTCTCACCGAATCTTCCTTCACCTTTTCCTCCAGCTTCTTAATGTGGCTCAGTACTGTTGTCCTCTCTCTTGTCAAGGGCCGTGTCGTGGCAAACTTTGTGCACACAACTTCTTTTTGTTTTCCACAAACTTCAATTATATCAGACTTTATTATCTCATTCTCTTTGCCCTCATGCAACCTGCTTTCAGCCTCCAAAGTCCTTGCTTTCTCTTCATCTACCTTGTACTCATTTTCTTTCCCAGATTCCTTGCTTTCTAAATTCCAAATATTCACGTGTTCACCTTCGGACTTCTTAACGACATTCCCATCAACCAACTTCATTAGCTCAGACTTTCTATCAAGTTCCTTGGTTCCTTTATTTACCATTTTTTCTTTTTCTGTTGAGAATACCAGTTCCTTCTTACCCTCCCATTCTGAAATTTTTTCCTTGATGCTTGGATTCCTAACTATGATACTGGCTTTATTAGGAGAATAGCTTTGCCTGGAAGTGTTCTTTAATGGCTTCTGTATAGAGTGTTCATTTTCTGAAATGCTGTTAATGTCCATTCTTGGGCTACTGACAACAAATCTTTGGTTCAGCATCGTTTGCTCACTGCAAATCGATCTGGGCTTTGTAACACAGCTGTTGACTGGCTTTAGCGGACACTTCACCTCTGTGCCATCAATTTTCCCTGTACTTATCAGGATCTTTGTCGAGTTCTTCTGAGTGGAATTCAGATGTTGATTAACAATGTGCTCAGGTTCAACCCTCGGTGGCTCTTCGACAATAAGGACAAACCTCTCACCATCTGTTTTCACTCTGCAAGATAAAAAGATCCATCATAGACACAGAACAAAATGAGTGGTTTCCAAGTCTTAAGCAGTACTTAAAGTTTTTTTTAAATCAGTGATCCTGAGGCAAAGATTTTCAAATATTCTAGTTTCACTATTCTCCATTGTTTCGATTGCCCTCTGGCACTGAAACAGAAGAGAGAGTGGGCTGCTGAAGAGCTGATGTCTTGAATTCCTAAGTTAATTAGACTAGGTGAAGGATGGCATGGAATGGGTGTTGGAGCAACGGTAATAAGGTAAAGAATCGGTACTTTCATAACTCAAAATGGGAATATCACTCTAAATGCATGTTCATTACAAGATCCTGTTTTAAGTTACATATACCTGTCTGTCTGTCTGTATCTTGTTTTACGGCGGTTGGCATCCAGCTTAAAGGTGCATTACCGCCACCCTCTGCTCCAGAATGTGCACTAGACATACATTCTAAATCCCTAGTTACATACACCAATTCTACTCCCATTATAAGACAAGTTAACAAGCCTTGACTTCCAAGGCTGTGCTGAGCTTTCACTGGCTGTTGGCTGAACTGAAATCTGTTAGGTAAATATTTCTCGTTCACCCTTGCTATCCGATTGATCCAAGAGAGTGAAGTTTACATTCAAAGATCTTTGCATAAATACAAGCTACTACGTAATATTCATAGCAGAGTAATCTCAAAAGGGTGCATGCAGGTGTTAATGCTCCACCACTTTTCAGTCTAAAATCAAATCATTATAGGTGACAAAATACAATGAGTTGGTGGGACTGGCCCAAAACAGACCAATTTCATCAGAATTCCATCAGACTTTATGGAATTTTTTTCCCCTACATTAACTAAAACAGATGACTATCACATAATGTGATGGCCTTAGTCTCCTTCTCTTGCAGATTATGTAAAAAATACTTACAAAAATCTAAGAAAGAGGGTGGTTTGGCATTGCCTATCCTAAGATTTTACTACTGGGCAATTAATATCCGATATTTAATATTTTGGACACAAGATTGGAATATAACTTCAAGCCCATATTGGGTAAACCTTGAAGGCCATTCTGTATAAGGGTTTTCTTTAGCTTCCATTTTAGGAACTTCACTGCCTTTTGCACTATCTATATTGAATAAACAAATTTTCAACCCTATAGTTAAACATACATTGTGAATATGGTTTCAATTTCGTAAATTTTTTGGCCTGACTGAATTTATGTTATCAAGCCCTATTATATCTAATTTCTTTTTCCAACCCTCAGTAATGGACCAAGCCTTTTTGATATGGAAAACGAAAGGTATGATACATTTTCATGATCTATTTCTGGATAACTGCTTTACGTCTTTTGAGCAGTTATCTGAGAAATTTGATTTGCCTAGATCCCATTTTTTTTTTTTAAGATACCTACAAATAAGAAATTTTTTTAAATACTACGTTGCCTACCTTTCCGACTTCAAATCCTTCTGGCATTTTTGATAAAATTTTAGGTTTTAATCATTTGCAGAAGGGATTAATAGCAATAATTTATGATATAATTATGAAATTACAGCCAGATATATCTGATAAAATCAAAAATGAATGGGAAAGGGAACTTCAACTTTCCCTACCTATAGAGAAATGGGAAAAAAAATTTTCAATTAGTTAGTACTTCTTCTATATGTGCTAAACATACATTAATACAATTTAAAGTAGCACACAGAGCTCATACGTCCAAAGATAAACTAGCTCGTTTTTATTCCCATATAAACCCTACTTGTGATAGATGTCACTCTGAAGCGGCTTCTTTAAGACATATGTTTTGGTCCTGTCCTCTTTTGGAAAAATATTGGCAAGACATTTTTGATATTATTTCTACAGTTCTATGCTTCGATTTAAAACCCCATCCTATTACGGCAATCTTTGGATTGCCAGTGGTAGAACATAGATCTTTGTCTTCTTCAGCCTGTCGAATGATATCATTTGTTACTTTAATGGCGAGAAGATCTATTTTGTTGAACTGGAAGGAAACTAATCCTCCAACTACATTCCAATGGTTTTCTCAAACTATATTGTTTAAATTTAGAAAAAATTAGAAGTGATATCTTTGACCCTTCGGTTAAATTTGAAGAAACTTGGAAACCTTTTATGCAACATTTTCATATGATGTAATCTGACCTTTCCTTTTTCTAAACTTAAATTATATGATGAGAGGAGCGGAGTTAACAACATTACTGAATGTGTCTGATACAAGCTATTGGTCTAGCCCTGTTTTGCTTTTTTTGGGGTTTTTTTTCCCTCTTCTTTTGGGTTTTTTTTTGTTTACATATTTTTTTCTTTTTATTTCTTTTTTTAATGATTAATTTCATTGAGTTTGGAAGTCTTTTATATCTATGTTACTTAAAATTCATTTTATATATGCTGATTAACATTATTCCAATCTCTTTGTACCAACTTTGTTATTGAGTTTATAATTTTGAAAACAAATAAAAAGATTTAAAAAGAAAGTCTTCTTCTCATCACCCTCCAGTGAGCCTTGTATCAAAATGCAATTAAGTTTATTCTTGCCATTGAACATGACACATGTAAAACAGAGAAATAAAGCTCCTTCTCAAAGATGGCATTGTAATATTGTAGGAGAGCATACAGGGGGCTATAATCTCTCAACTTTTCAGAAACCTCAACAGAAAACAAATGCCGTGGGAAAATGCAATTAGGGTGTTCTTTTTGAAAACAAGACAGTGATAACCTTTTAAGCATTTATACAGGAAAGGGAGCTCTTAACATGAGGCCCACAGTATTCTACGCTAATCACTTCCTACATGATACACTGGATAATTTCAAGTCAGCTTCTAAATCCAGAATGCTCGATGGAGTTATATCGCAGAAAAGTAAATCAAAATTCTCTGGTGTACTGTATTCTCAATGAATCTGATTGATTTGTTCTCTTATTTCCAACTAGAAAATGTATTTCAATGTGAGACCAATAAAGCATTTCATGCTGGAAGTCCGCCATGCCACTTGTCTAGGGCTGCACAGTGAGCATACAAGGTGAATGGTCGGAACTTCCTTTAACTAATTGTAAATGCAAATCTAAGAAGAAACAGGATGTCTAGCATGATATTCAATAACCTTTGTGCTCTATTGTTCATTTCCCTTCCTATTTTCAGTTGTCCATTTAAGAGCTGCAGAGTCAGAGTTTCTTTGTTGCCTCAGGGAGACAAGATGGCTCCAGTACTGAGTTACTGCCAATAACCTGTCTAAGATATTAACCTATACTTGTCCTGTAGGAGGACTGAATCTTCAAATCAAGCCCTTTCCTCATCTGTCATGGCCCTGAATCTCAGTCAGCCAAGATCGGATTTTCAGATTTCTTCTCCACCTGGCCAGGTACCGTAGGTTCCTTTGCAATTCCTCCAAAGGATTTGGTTCACTGAACTAATTCTCTTCTGGTCACATTGTTGTGCAGATCACACTGCTCTCCTGCCAGATTTTGAAGAAAAGCTCTCTACTTCCTGAAAATGTGAATGAGTTGCTTCTATCCTACTATGTAATCTTACTTTATTTTTTACCTCTACAAAAGCCTCTGCTGACTAAACTACAGACAAAATAAATATATATTTTTCCAATTAAAATGTTCACCCATCCTACGTTTTTGATCATCTGTTGCTTTTTAAAGAACATTTCTCCGGCATTACATTCTCAGATAAGGCACCACATTCGCTTTCCCCTATTCCTGCAAAAGTTTGAGCGTAGTCCAAATCGAGCAAAGGCCGAGTCAGATTGCTACACTTGAGAGCAAATCTGGAATGGACATTGTAGGGAACAAAGCTGGCCCTTGGGTGTGGAGTGCGGAGTTGGGATGAATATCATGGATCATTACATGCCTGTAACACTTCATTCAAAAACGGCAGACCGGGCAAAGAACTGAAATTTGAGATGACTTATAGATTTTTTTTTCTTTACAAAGTGAAGCAACAGAAATACACTGTGTGGGACTAAATGAAAATACAGCTGTTCCTCAGTCCCAGCTACACATTTCCTCTACTGTAAGTCTTAAACCACAGTCATGTGCTGTGGTTAGGTCCTGAAAGGTCACTGATTGATCTGGAGAGATCTCTACTTAAGTTAAGCATTCTGGATAAACACAACCTTTCTGAATATCTGAGAGAAACCAATAACCCTCTGCGAGAAGGTCTGAGCAGCCCCAGGCAGGAGCACTTTTAACATAAATGTTCTTGCAGCATACTTCCAATGTAACTGTTACTGAAGCCATGTTCTTGAATGTCACATTCAATTTTGGCAAATTAAGTGATGGAGACGGAGGGAAAAGAACACAAGTTTGTAAAAGGGGATAGCAGGTAATATAGAGCATGCAGCAAAATTGCTCCTCGTGAAAGTGCTTTAACAGCTCAGAACAGCCAACCACCGCTCCTTTAATTCCAGCATTTGTGTGGGATTATCGTTTCCACAACAATTTCTGTAGAGTCCATATAAACAAACATAAATACAAATCTTCATCTATTCTATCTTTGGAAAATAAAGCACAACATGTCTGTTCTTTTCAGTAAATACCAACCTGTATACACTTAGGTAAGTCGGTGATAAACACTCATGTGAGATACAGGTTTGACAGACAGGCTTCCAACATGTGAGTTCTGCTGGAACTGCCAATCCAAAAGTAAGGGATGGCACTTCAATAGTCTTTTGGCAGGAGGTGGAGGGGATGAGTGTGGGAGGTTGTCAGAGAGAACAGGGGGAAGGCAGGTGGGAGACTCATTGAGAAAGATTTGTGGGGTTCATAGTTTTCAAATTTTATGGAAAAGTTCTTGCTTTCACCACCCCTATTTCTACTGCAGTATTTTGATAATCTGCCAGTAACAACTAGGTTGGCTATTTATTTTGCAGTAATGGCAAATATTCCAGCTGACTGCTCAAAATCCTAGACTTCCACTTCCTGCCCTACATTGTGATCGAGGTCTGAAATCCCACTGTAATACCTTTATCTTATAGATCCATAAATAACAGGATTATGCAGAATCCATGTGCAATAAGGTTTTTAAAAATCACATTTCAAATTCAGTCCAACATTTTCACTTACTTTTCTCCTTTCAATCTTCCTGTTATAAAAGTAACAAAGTTCAAAATTATATATTTTAAAATTTTCAAAGGAATAGGTAGAAAGAATTGAGTATTATATCTTTGCACATTTTCACAAACAGGGAAATTATTCATGCAAATTACACCTGCACTGTTTAATATCAGAATCGGGTTTATTATCTCTGGCATGTATCGTAAAATGTGTTAACTTCTGCCAGTTTAATACTGCTGCCAGTTATGTGGAGAACTAAAATCTCAAACACTAAAGCCCAAAATCTCAATAGGCACAGAAAAATCATTGACATGGACATTTCTTGAACCATCAACATATTATTTCAAATTATTAGAGATTGTCCCAGGGCTGCAACATTCTTAACACTAAAAACTTATGCAAATGTTAGCAACGCGGTTCATGATTTTTGTGTCACTTTTGACCAATTAGATCTCAGCCCAAATTGTTCTTTAGCCAATCACTAATTACCATTGCAACCTAACTGATTCCAAGTGTTCAGGAAATAGGTTTTCAGCCATCATCTCCAACCATTTAGATCCTAGCACCATAAGGTATTAAATGGTAACCATATGTTAACTTCTGATTAGTTGACTCACAAAGGTGACTAAGCACCAATGACCAATCTTTCTTTCTCACTCAGATTCTTCCACAATGGAAGCAAGGACTAGCCAAGATACTCCACAGTTTGTGGGAACTGATTCAGATCTCAAATCGAGGCGCCTGCAGAACAAAAAGATAGAGCACCCCCTGAAAACAGCATTTGGAAGTTAATTTGATTGGAATGAAAAATGTTTCACTTTGCATTCGGATAGCTGGAACAGGCAGCAAGTTGCGGTGAAACTAAATCAACGTAGCAAGTGTAGAACTAAAAGTTTGAACGTTAAGCTCCAAATGTTAGTGAAAGCAAGAGATCAGCAGGCAACAGCAAATGTTTTACTTTGATGTTTCTCGGAGCATTCAGACAATAAACCTCACTCTAGGCAACTGAGAAACAACACTGGCACTTCACAATATTTTACTTCATTGTATAAACACTAGCCAAGAAACTGGATCACACGGTGCCCATTTTTGCACACTCTGCCGTCTGACTTTGACCCTCCCTGGAGTCACCAGATCAGACACTGTGTTATTCACATTGGCATACATGACATTTACCTGGTGAAAGTCATTAATTGCATTGAGCACATTTACACCATTATCAATGTAAACAGGACCTAAAGTTGATAATCATAGAACAGTTGTGGTAGCACTAGGAACACAGTGCACTGGACTGCTACTTCTTTCACTACTCACAAGGACACTCTACTGACATTAGGACAGTTGACTAGCTGTTCACACAGTCCACACAGAGCGCTTCCCCCCTCATTTGACTGCTGATACTCATTTACTTGGTACCTCAGTAGAAAAGACTCACATGGGAACTTCAGGCTGGGAGACAACCTCCTTTCCATCAATCTACACTGACAGAGTCTTCAGAGACACTGCATAGCACTTGGACCTCTCTGATAAACACACATTCTCAGTCTCAAGTTTTGTAAGGTTGTCATTACTGAGATGTGATTTTCTGCAGGAAGATACTTGGGCATGATCTCTGACCAGCACTGCTCCTTCCAATGGGGTTGAGTTCACAATGACTTTTTACTGTCTTGCTACAGGATCTTTCCAAGTAACTATGCCAGACCAGTTTTTGTCTACCATTTTGCTGCTCACTACAGCAAAAAGGTTGCTTAGCTCTGTATTTATGAAGAAATAATTTCATCTATTTCAAGATCAGGTGATATATGAGGCTTTGTAATTGGACAGCACTGCTGACTACCCATGAGCGTAGGCAGCCATTGACTGTAATGATGTGTCCGCAGGGGCTTCCCTTTTAACCCAGAGCTTCTTGTGAAGAAGGCTTTTTATTTCTTCATTGTGAATCAATAAAAGAATTTCCTCATGGTGAATGCCATTTTACTGGGAACCAAAAGCCTCTGCTGAACATTTTCAGTGGCTATTACTGCTTCAAAGAGTTGATGTTGGAAGTTGGAAGTCATCTCTTGTGTCTGATCACATCACTATACTCTCTAGACAAGACATTCATTGTTGGTTTCCTCAAGATCATCACCTTATTCTGACTGCCCAGCAGTAAATAACAGGTAGGGGAGAAGACTGTCTTATGGTGCAGCATGCAGCAAACTAGCAAATTGTGGACAGTGGCCAGTGTCTGAGCATAGGGACTCAAAGACAGAGGTTCATGAGGTGGATGGTGGAGAGCAGAAGGAACAAGAGGAAGAGGTGGAAAATGGTTTTCACTATTTCATTCACAACTGAACAGAGGTGGAAGGGCACACAAGATTTTTTTTAATGCCAATATGCAAATATGATTTTTATAAGGGCTCTGCAAAATAAAATTGCCTT
Source organism: Mobula birostris (assembly GCF_030028105.1). Classification (NCBI taxonomy): domain Eukaryota; kingdom Metazoa; phylum Chordata; class Chondrichthyes; order Myliobatiformes; family Myliobatidae; genus Mobula; species Mobula birostris. The sequence continues at coordinate 30,836,497 of NC_092378.1, read as the reverse complement.
TTCTCAAATTCATCACACTAACATATTAAGGCAATAAATAATGAAGGTAGAATAGGTGAAAATCCCCTCATGTACCCCTGTGAAAATCCATCTGCAATAAATATGACACATCATTGAATGTTTTTCGGTTCACATATTCCCTACATTTCTTCATCAATGGTAGCTTGCTACTATGACCCCTGCAATGAATACAATTCATTTTGATCACAGCGTGGGCTAGAACGTGTCGCCATATTAACAAGAATGCAACTCAATATATTGTATGCAATCCAACAAAGATCCACCAATAATATTAAAATGCAAAAAAGTACACATTTTAAATACTGGACATCACCCTTCATTTTATATGCAAACCAATCTAAAAAGCAGTAGTTCACTGAATTGCAATACAAATTTGACATGCATGTTCCAATGACAATGGAACCTGAGTACTCAGAACCTGAGAATATGTGCATTTAAAAAGTGTCACTAAACAATCTTGAGGCTAAAATGTTAATTTTAGGTGGAGAGTTGACTGCCACATATTTATCTGATACTCTTAGTCAAAGTTAAATTTAATACTCCACCAGACAAGTTCAAGAGGAAGCCAACACAGTACAGGATGAAGTTTACTCCTGAATGTTTTGTACATATTACATCTTAAATGTTTTCTGCAATGCCCTGGACATTAAGATTGCATCGTTTTGTTTCTTTTAGTAAGTTCAATGAATATTACCATAATTTTAGTAGCAGTTGTGATCAGTAATCTGAATGCATTATCAATGTAGTATTACATCTACTTATAAGAGCTACTAATCAGTCCAAGTCACACAATCCAGACAAATACTCACCGATCAATGGGTTTTGAATTGTAAGTTGTTCCCATCCAGTTTAACACAGCTGTCTTATTGGCTATCATCCTGTTGGTAATAGGCATGTTCCGTCACCTGCCAAGGGGTATAAAATACAATAAAACTGTCAAGCATAATAATCTTAAGACTATTAATGTGGTATAATTATAATCTAGTAACTGATTGTAATTTTTAGAGAAGGTATTACCACTGCTTAAAGCCATTTTTAGCAAATTAGAATTATAAGTGCTCAGTTGAAATGCTTGAAAATCTGATCTAATTCTCCCTCTCCCTCCCTCCATTACATCTTTTTGTTAAATATATGCAGCTGCTTAATCTCCTGTTATATGTTTCTTCCCGAAATAGACTTAATAGGTCAAATGGTCTCTTTTCCTGCTGTATAATTTGAAGAACTTATGCACTGCTTCAACAACCATTTAATCATTTTAGGCTTTTCATAGTTCAACCAAACATTAACAGGAGGCAACTTGGCACCAACTAATCTTCTTTGCTTGTTCTCTTTTGCATGACATCTACTGATGAGAGAAGCTGTTTGAATTAACTTGTCCATCAAAGATCACTCGTATAACTTTTCCTTAACTTCCATTTCATGCAAAGAACTCACTGATTATCAATAAGTAAATCCACTTTCTCACGATACTCCATCTTAGATTTGAAACTAATCTGTTGAAGAAATGCCTTTACAAGCCATAAATTTAGACCCAATGGACAAAATTTTGCTTGCTATGGTTAAACTTGTACAGCCAGAGGATGCCAGTTTTAATTGTCAGGTTTGTAGAGAATGAATATTCCTAGATTGCACACTACCTGATGGGCAAAGGTTTCTCTGATCCAATTGCAACTCAAAGACTCATAATTACAGTCAAAAATATCTTAGAGTCAAGTGTCTCTGCCTGTTTTCTCACTCTGACAGAAAGAGGGAGAAATTACTTGTCATATTCCTCCAAGAGATAATAAGGCCTATTTTATTGTTGTGATCATTGGCAGGTGCCAAGAACAGGATAAGGAACGTATTCCATTTAAATGTCAGATATCCCCCACACAAGGATTTAGATCAACAGTCCTACCAATAGAGACTCCAGCTAGAGCTGAAACAGCAAGCTGGCTCCTGACCCTTGGCAATTGGATACTGTATATACTCAGGGCAGGATAGCCACCTCCTGGGCTTTGGCAATTTATCGTCTCCTCTTGGTATGGCTACCCTCCCATGAACTAATTATAAACTTACGGGCAAAATAATTTTAAATATTATCATCCACAAAAGGAATGCAGGCAAATGACACTTACAGGTATGGTTCTTGGTCCATGGCCCATGGAAGGCAACTTAACCCAGCTGCATAGGAGCTGAGATTTAAAATGAATTCAGCAACCCTGATATAACACATAAATTGGTCCAGGAATCTTTAACATTAGTTACGATACACTGACCCTCAGGCAACCACTTCCACTCCCAACCATCACCTATAATATTCATACCCAAGTGTAAAGTGATGATAACATTAAGCATAATTGTAATACATTACATAATTCAGTGCTGGATGCTGATGCCTTTTCCCTCGTCTGTTTCAAACTATCACTTTATGAACTCTAAATGTTGAATTATGAACATCAGGAAAACAAGCTGATAAAAGTCAATGATTCCTGTGGAATACAAGTCGGTTAGGGGAAACTGGCAGGTAAGGTTTACCCAATCACAAACAAGAGAAAATCTTACCTGCCAGTTTACCCAAGCAGCTTTTTAAACACAGGAAAAATATGAATTGCTAAGTTCTGTTGCAAAATTGAGTCAAATGTGCTAAATCCATATTTTACAAAAAAAATCTTTTACCTCCGGCTATTTAATTATTCACTTGATACAATAACAGAAAAATAAACAAAGCTGCCTATTCCTTTCTTTTCAAATCTTTTTATTATTATCCAAAGTTAACAAGAGTACAACGAAGTAGGCAACACTTACAATGTCTCAAGAGGAAAAAAAAGTTTTAAAGATTGAAAAAATTTTGGTGACAAAAAAAAGAAAAAACCTACTAAAGCAAAGAAAAGTGAGAGAAAAAAAATGAAGTGTTCAACCCTGGAGCCATGTGTCATACAACAAACTTCTAAATATAAACATCAAACCGCCAGCAAGAGAAAAAAAATGTACCAAAAATTTACAATTAGATCGTGGAGGAAATCTATCAATTAGCTCAAATGATAGTTCCTATTCCTAATTTAATCTTGTAATGAAGCCCCTACCTCTATTTGGAAGGACTGCATTGAACTTGTATGTTGGAAATGTGGTATTGGTGTTGGTTTATTATTGTCACGTGTACAAGATTCAGTGCAAAGCTTGTCTTGTATGTTGTTTACACAGATCAAATCATCACACTGTGGCAAACCACTTCCTAGCACACACGAACCGGCTCACGAAACAGTGCGCGCAGGCAGAGAGGCCGGCCCCATAAAGGGCGCCAGGCCTTCCTCACCAGCAGGGGGAAAATCACGTGCGCAGAAAGGGTCTGGGAATATGCATTCCCCACAGCAGTCCCACCCCAAGGAGGGCGGGAACGGGAAGGCTTTAAAGCAGGCCGCGAAGTTTGAATAAATCTCTTTCATCGCAACTCCAACTCACCGACTACGTGTGGTTATTTTAGCGCTGTGTGTAGCACACCGCTACAATTGGTGACCCCGACAGCCCAAACGATATTTGGACCAGAGATGACCGACGCCACATCTGTTCACGCAGTTTCGTTAAAACTACCAAGCTTTTGGCCGCTGCGACCCCGTCTGCGGTTCGAACAAGCAGAAGCACAATTCCACATTTGGCAGATAACCTCGGAGTCCACTCGTTACTACTACGTGCTGAGCTCCCTCGACCAGGAGACTGCTGCACAAGTTGAGGAGTTTATACAGTCGCCCCTGGAGGATGGCAAATACACAGCATTCAAAGCCCTGCTCATAAGGACTTTCGGACTCTCACGGCGCGAACGAGCACGCCGCTTAATGCACCTGGATGGTCTGGGAGACAGGCAGCCATCAGCATTAATGAACGAGATGCTGGCCCTGGCTGAAGGACACAAATCCTGCCTCATGTTTGAGCAGGCGTTCCTAGAGCAACTGCCCGAGGACATACGCCTGCTGCTGTCCGACGCAGATTTCAGCAACCCCCAGGAGGTGGCAGCCCAGGCAGATGCGCTGTGTAATGCTAGAAAAGAGAGAGGGGCGTCGGTCGCACAGATCACCAAGCCGTGAGCCCGACGAACAATGGTGCTTCTACCACCAGCGGTGGGGCACAGAGGCCCGCCGCTGCAGACCACCCTGCAAATTCCCAGGAAACACCAGGGCCAGCCACTGCTGATGGCTACGGCGGCTGGCCATCAGGACAGCCTCCTATACGTCCGAGACAAGCAGTCAGGACGCCGCTTTTTGGTCGACACCGGAGCGGAGATCAGCGTCCTACCTCCAACGAGTTACGACGCCCGCAACAGAGAACCGGGACCCACCCTGAGGGCCGCTAATGGCAGCACAATACGAACCTACGGCACCCGCACGGTGCGGCTACAGTTCAGCTCCAGCCGGTTCACGTGGGACTTCACACTGGCCGCCGTGGCCCAACCACTCCTGGGGGTGGATTTTCTACGAGTCCACAGCCTGCTGGTCGACCTGCAAGGGAAGCGATTAGTCCACGCCAAGACTTTTCAAACGTTCTCCCTGGGTGAAGCAAAGTTGCCAGCCCCACACCTGAACTCCATCACGCTGTCCGACGATGATTTCACCAGGGTCCTGGCGGATTTCCCATCAGTACTGACACTGCAGTTCACAGCAGCCATCCCAGACATGGAGTACAGCACCACATCCCGACCCAGGGACCACCCCTCCACGCCCGTGCTCGAAGGCTTCCCCCGGACAAGCTCCGACTGGCGAAGGAGGAGTTCAAGAAGATGGAGGAATTGGGGATCATACGACAGTCCAACAGCCCATGGGCCTCCCCCCGGCACATGGTGCCCAAGGCAACGGGGGGCTGGAGACCATGCGGTGACTACCGCAGACTGAACGAGGCTACAACACCAGACCGCTACCCTGTGCCGCACATTCAAGACTTTGCAGCAAACCTACACGGCGCAAGGATCTTTTCCAAGGTAGGCCTTGTCCGGGGATACCACCAAATCCCGGTACATCCGGACGACATCTCCAAAACAGCACTCATCACCCCGTTCGGACTTTTCGAATTCCTCCGAATGCCATTTGGTCTAAAGGATGCCGCACAGACTTTCCAGCGGCTAATGGACGTGGTGGAACGCGACCTGGACTTTGCATTCATCTATTTGGACGACATCCTCATAGCCAGCAGCAGTCGGCAGGAGCATCTGTCCCACCTCCGCCAGCTCTACTCCCGCCTGAGCGAATTCGGCCTTACAATCAACCCAGCCAAATGCCAGTTCGGACTCGACACCATCGACTTCCTGGGCCACAGGATTACTAAAGACGGGGCAACCCCGCTGCCCGCCAAGGTAGACGTGGTCCGCCACTTCCCCCGACCCAACACAATCAAAGGTCTGCAGGAATTCGTGGGTATGGTGAATTTCTACCACCATTTCCTCCCCTCAGCAGCCCGAACCATGCACCCCCTGTTCACTCTGATGTCGGGTAAGGGCAAGGACATTACCTGAGACGAAGAGGCCGCATCCACTTTCGTTAAAACCAAAGAAGCCTTGGCAAACGCTGCGATGCTAGTGCACCCCAGAATGGACGTTCCTACTGCCCTCACGGTGGACGCATCCAACACAGCAGTCGGTGGAGTGCTGAAACAACTCATCGAGGGTCGCTGGCAACCCCTGACGTTCTTCAGCAAACACCTATGACCACCCGAACTCAAATACAGTGCTTTCGACCGGGAGCTATTGGCACTATACCTGGCAATCCGGCATTTCAGGTACTTCTTAGAAGGTAGGCCCTTCACCGCGTTCACAGACCGCAAACCGCTTACTTTTGTGTTCACGAAGGTGTCTGACCCCTGGTCGTCCCACCAGCAGCGACATCTGTCCTACATCTTCGAGTACACGACGGACATCCGGCATGTCTCGGGAAAGAACAACGTCGTGGCGGATGCACTTTCCAGACCTATCATACAGGCCCTGTCCCAGGGGGTGGACTATGCAGCGCTGGCAGAGGCACAGCAGGCAGACGCTGAGATCCCCAGTTACAGGACTGCAGTCTCCGGTTTGCAGCTCCAAGACCTCCTCATAGGCCCAGCTGAGAGGACCCTACTATGTGACGTAGCTACCAGCCAACCCCGCCCCATCGTCCCAGCAGCCTGGCACCGGCGGGTTTTCGAATCCATTCACAACTTAGCGCACCCCTCCATCAGGACAACCGTCCGGCTGGTCGCCAACAGATTCGTGTGGCATGAGTTTCATAAACAGGTCAGTGAATGGGCCAAAAAGTGCATGCAGTGCCAAACGGCCAAGGTGCAGCAGCACACCAAGGCTCCGCCGCAGCAGTTCGAACCCACCCGCCGGAGGTTCGACCACATTCATGTGGATATCGTGGGGCCCCTGCCAGTGTCGCGAGGAGCACGGTACCTCCTAACTATGATAGACCGGTTCACCAGATGGCCAGAGGCAGTCCCGCTCACCGACACTACTTCCGAATCCTGCGCCCGAGCACTGATCGCAACCTGGGTAGCCCGCTTCGAGGTACTGGCCCACATTACCTCCGACAGGGGCGCCCAGTTCACCTCCAGCCTGTGGTCAGCTATGGCCAGCCTTTTAGGAACACAGCTACACAACAAAACTGCCTACCACCCACAGTCCAATGGACTAGTGGAGCGTTTCCACCATCACCTGAAGTCGGCTCTCATGGCCTACCTAGAGGGGCCTAACTGGATGGACGAACTTCCCTGGGTCCTGCTTGGAATCCGCACGGCACCCAAGGAAGATCTGCACACCTCGTCGGCCGAGTTGGTGTATGGCGCGCCCCTGGTCGTCCCAGGAGAGTTCATACCAGCCCCAAGGGGGCAAGAGGAAGAACCCACAGCAGTCCTGGATAGACTACGGGAGAGGCTCGGTAACCTGGCCCCCATCCCCACTTCACAGCACGGACAGAGCCCAACCTGCGTACCCAAAGACCTGCAGAACTGTAAGTTTCTTTTTGTACGACGGGGCGGACACCGGGCACTGCTACAGCGGCCTTACGAGGGGCCATTTAAGGTGATCAGGAACAACGGGTCCACGTTCGTGCTGGACATTGGGGGGAGAGAGAGGAGGTTTTCACGGTGGACCGACTCAAACCGGCCCATGTGGGCTTGGCGCAGCCGGTCGAGGCTCAGGCACTGCAGCGCAGGGGCAGACCTCCCAAACAGAGGCTGATCCAGACTGTGGACACTGGGGGAGGTATCGCTGGTTCTGGGGGGGGGGGCGGGGGTTATGTGGCGACCCACTTTCTGGCACACACGAACCGGCTCACGAAACAGCGTGCACAGGCAGAGAGGCCGGCCCCAAAAAGGGTGCCAGGCCATCTTCACCAGCAGGGGGAGAATCCCGCGCGCGGAAAGGGTCTGGGAATATGCATTCCCCACAGCAGTCCCGCCCCAGGGAGGGCGGGAACGGGAAGGCTTTAAAGCAGGCCGCGAAGTTTGAATAAATCTCTTTCATCACAACTCCAACTCACCGACTACATGTGGTTATTTTAGCGCTGTGTGTAGCACACCGCTACAACATGGTGTATTGAGCTAGCTAGATTAAACGTAAAACAACAGCAATGCAGAATAAAGTGTAAAAGTGACTGAAAAAGCAATGTAGGCAAACGATAAAGTGCAAGAGCATAACAAGGAAATGAGTGAGTCCAAGAGTTCATCTCATCATAAAACAGGTCAGTTCAGGAATCCTGACAACAGTGGGGAAGGAGCTGTCCTGGAGCCTCGTGGTATGTTGGGCCTCTTGTAGACCAGGGTAAGGTAGCCGAAACCCCCCTAAGTGATGTTTGACAAGATCATGGAATACATGATAATCATTCACATGAAAGAAAGGGATACTGACCAACCTGAGTAAGAATGCTGACCATAACAAAAACCATGCTGTTGATGTAGCCTTGGGTCAATGTCCATGTTTCTTTTGACACAACTCCCAGCTCACCCTGCTGGGTTTCAGAAACAACACACACACACACACACCCTGATACCAGTCATTCCAAACAAAATTTTACATTAAAAAAACATAATCAAACATTACAAGGACACATTTAATGTATTTTGGATTAAGCAGAATTCCTTGTAACATAGCAACCACTGCATGGTTACAGAGAGCATTCGCACAGTAACTTTAGACCAGAAAAATGCATAGTAGTAAAATAGCAATATCTTCACCATAGAAGAATCTCATATGGCAAGTGTTCTGTGCATTCAATGCTGTAATGATCCTCATATAGACTGACAGTTTTGGTTTCCATCCTGCCTCTCTTTGTGCTGGGACCAGAAGCATACCTAACTTTTGGTATTACATGCATGAAGTTAGGATTTACTCTCTGGCTGGTACAACATATTGGAAGAATGAAAGCAAAATGGCTATTGTGTTGCAGAAGATATGGGTGCACGTAAAGAGTGAGGGGCAGGTCTCAATTCACAATTCCATCAATATTAGTCTAATTCTAGGCCCATCATTACATTGCACAGACTATTACTCATTGTAGGGCTCTGACTACTATACAAGCACAATATTCGATTCCGTTGTCTTGGCAGCGCTGAGGAAGTTTGACATATTCCCAAGATACCTTTGTCTTAGATTCCTTGATGAGGAATGCAGCAGGGTCCGCATCTTTGCCTCCTTATGCCATACCCCTAAAGCTGCAATGTTATGTCCTCCCTGACCAGCAGGAATAAACTATGGCCAAGATTAGGTGAACAGAGATTCCACACTATATATCATACACACTCTGCATGAATGCATTTGTACACGATGCATTTGCAAACGATGAATACAATTATTGTATAATTGTTTAACTCCAACCAAAGTAACTCATTATTCTGTTACAGTAAAACTGAAAATGAAGAGTGGATAATCACAGCTATACACTCAAAGAGGAATAACAGGAAGACACCATTGTCTGTCAAACAAAGAAGCCTCAATAAAATATGTGAAATGCTTGGTGTTCTATTTTTCCAGACAAACTACATTTCAGCTCTGGCAGTGTGCCCAGCTCTGGGAAAAATTTTAAACTCTCTTCTGGCTTCTTCTTTTACTTATACGCCATTAACTAAATTAAACACACAAGGAGATCAGTTATTTTTTGACTAAATTTGGTCAAGAAAATTCTCTTGGAAATCACGTGCTGCATCAAAATGAGTGGATGGACTTTCTTCATCTTAGTTTGCAGCTGTGACCGAGCTATTCCTGCATCATTAACTCTGCAATCTTTGCAAAGTAACTTCAGACCACCAAAAAAAAAACAAATATTTCAGAAGATACTTTCACTGAGAAGAATAGCTGACAACTTTTCCAATATTCTTTCTGAAGAGAAAAATGAAGAATTGGTACTCTGCTTAAAATTTTCATGGAAACAGAACTTGCTGCTCCCTCACGGTGTCTTTCTTAAATTTCCAGAGAAACTTACTCAGATCTGTCACGACAATGAGTTTATCTTGTGGTGCATTGATAGGCCATAGAAAAGAAAAGAGGTTTAGAGTCCACTCTGCCAGTTAGTAAGTTCAGGGTTGAACTTCTACTCATGAACTTAACTCACAGATTCTAAATATGTACCCTGGGTGTCTGGAGTTGGCTGATTTCAACCAAAAGGAGCAACAGTGTTGACGCAGGTAAACGGATGGTGGGAAGAGGGGAGTTTGATGTGGAGCGAATATTGTTGCTAGGACGTTGGGAGAAATGCCAAACCTCCCATCTTCTAAAATCCTTTCTAGAAGTTGATACGGGAGTAGGGTTGGCAAAGATGCTTTTGCAGCTGAACTAGTAAAGGATGCATGCTCATTATGTGAAACCTCCTCCTTCAGGAGAGGGGGGGGAGAAAGGAACGGAAGCAAGAATGGCCAGGTGTACATGTGATTGGGTCCAAACTTGGCAGAATAAAACGGCCACTTTTTCCATGCAGGGAAGAGAAGGTCTAGGTTCTGAACAAAGTCTTGTGTGAGCTTGCAGATGAACTCGCCAGGTTTCTTGGCATTACATCTATGATGTCTGTCAGCCCTGCCAGTGCACCAAGCGTCTCATTGTGCAAACTTATCAGCCTTTAAGATCTTGCCCATGCGTGCTTGGTCACTCCTCTTCTTGTGCCATTGTGTCCAATTCAAAAGGTTCCCCAACTTGTATTCCCTGATTATTCTAAACACTGGTACCCCCAATAGGCTGCATTCTCAGCTCCCTACTCTAAACCCTGTGCACCCATGACTGCACACCCAGAGTCTGCTGTGACTCCATCTCCAAGTTTGCAGATTATACCACTGCAGTGGGCTGCATCTCAAATAACAATGAGTCAGAGTACAGGAAGGAGACAGAGAGATTAGTAACATGGTGTCATGGCAACAAACTTTCTCAATGTCAGTAAAACAATAGAACTGGTCTTTGACTTTGGAAGGGACGGCTGCACATGATCCAGTTGACCTCAACGGTTTTAAGCTTGAGAGTTGAGAGCTTCAAGTTCCCAGGAGTGAACATCACCAATAGGGTATCCTAGTCCAACCGTGTAGACCTGTCAGCCAAAAAGCTCACCAATGCCTCTACTTCCTCAAGAGGCTAGAGGAAGAGGAAGGCAGCAGTAATAGGGGACTCTACAGTTAGGGGGTCAGACAGGCGATTCTGTGGACACAGGAAGGAAGCACAGGTGGTAGTTTTCCTCCCAGATGCCGGGGTCCGGTATGTTTCTGATCACATCCACAATATCCTGAAGTGGGAAGAAGAACAGCCAGAGGTTGTGGTACATATTGGTGCCAACGATACAGGCAGGAAAAGGGAGGAGGTCCTGAAAGCAAACTACAGGGAGTTAGGAAGGAGATTGAGAAGCAGGACCACAAAGGTAGTCATCTCGGGATTACTGCCTGTGCCACCCTAACCCTAACCCTGCATAGGTACATTCCAATGAGACAGGGAAAGGATGGTAGGGGACAGGAACCGTGGTGTACAAAGGCTGTTGAAAATCTAGTCAAGAAGAAAAGAAGACCTTGCTAAAGGTTCAGAGAGCTAGGTAATGTTAGAGATCTAGAAGATTATAAGGCTAGCACGGAGGAGTTTATGAAAGAAATTAGGAGAGCCAGAAGGGGCCATGAGAAGGCCTTGGTGAACAGGATTAAGGAAAACCCCCAAGGATTCTACAAGTACGTGAAGAGCAAGAGGATAAGACGTGAGAGAAGTGTGACAGTGGAAAAGTGTGTATAGAACCGGAGGAGATAGCAGACGTATTTAATGAGTACTTTGCTTCAGTATTGTATTCACTACAGAAAAGGATTTGGCCATTGTAGTGATGGCTTGCAGCAGAGTGAAAAGCTTGAGCATGTAGATATTAAGAAAGAGGATGTGCTGGAGCTTTTGGAAAGCATTAAGTTGGATAAGTCACCAGGACCAGATGAGATGTAACCCAGGCTACTGTGGGTGGCGAGGGAGGATGTTGCTGAGCCTCTGGCAATGATCTTTGCATCATCAATGGGGACGGGAGAGGTTCTGGAGGATTGGACGGTTGCAGATGTTGTTCCCTTATTCAAGAAAGGGAGTAGAGATAGCCCATGAAATTATAGACCAGTGAGTCTTACTTCAGTGGTTGGTAATTTGATGGAGAAGACCCTGAGAGGCAGGATTCATGAACATTTGGAGAGGCATAATATGATTAGGAATAGTCAGCATGGCTTTGTCAAGGGCAGGTCGTGACTTACGAGCCTGATTGAATTTTTTGAGGATGTGACTAAACATATTGATGAAGGTAGAGCAGTAGATGTATATGGATTTCAGCAAGGCATCTGATAAGGTACCCCATGCAAGTCTTATTGAGAAAGTAAGGAGGCATGGGATCCAAGGGGACATTGCTTTGAGGATCCAGAACTGGCTTGCCCACAGAAGGCAAAGAGTGGTTGCAGACGGGTCATATTCTGCATGGAGGTCGGTCACCAGTGGTGTGCCTCAGGGATTTATTCTGGGACCCTTACTCTTTGTGATTTTTATAAATGACCTGGATGAAGAAGTGGAGGGATGGGTTAGTAAATTTGCTGATGACACAAAGTTTGGGTGTGTTGTGGATAGTGTGAAGGGCTGTCAGAGGTTACAGCTGGACATTAATAGGATGCAAAACCGGGCTGAGAAGTGGCAGATGGAGTTCAACCCAGACGAGCGTGAGGTAGTTCATTTTGGTAGATCAAATATGATGGCAGAACATAGTATTAATGGTAAGACTCTTGGCAGTGTGGAGAATCAGAGGGATCTTGGGGTCTGAGATCATAGGACACTCAAAGCTGCTGCGCAGGTCAACTCTGTGGTTAAGAAAGCAAATGGTGCACTGGCCTTCATCAATTGTGGGATTGAGTTTAGGAGCCAAGAGGTAATGTTGCAGCAATATAGGACCCTGATCAGACCCCACTTGGAGTACTGTGCTCAGTTCTGGTCGCCTCACTACAGGAAGAATGTGGAAACCACAGAAAGGGTGCAGAGGACATTTACAAGGATGTTGCCTGGATTGGGGAGCATGCCTTATGAAAACAGGTTGAGTGAACTCGGCCTTTTTTCCTTGGAACGATGGAGGATGAGAGGTGACCTGATAGAGGTGTATAAGATGATGAGAGGCATTGATCGTGTGGATTGTCAGAGGCTTTTTCCAGGGCTGAAATGGCTAGCATGAGAGGGCACAATTTTAAGGTGTTTGGAAGTAGGTACAGAAGGGACGTCAGGGGTATGTTTTTTTTAAAATGCAGAGAGTGATGAGTGCGTGGAATGGGCTGCCGGCGACGGTGGTGGAGGTGGATACGATAGGTATTTTAAGAGACTTTTGGATAGGTACATGGAGCTTAGAAAAATAGAGGGCTATGGGTAACCCTAGTAATTTCTAAAACAAGTACATGTTCGGCACAGCATTGTGGGCCAAAGGGCCTGTATTGTGCTGTAGGTTTTCTATGTTTCTATAAATCTCAGCATTCATTTCCTAAGACCATCCTAACAGAACTTGAGAGGAAGCATACAAAAAAAATCCATTATCATGCAAACACAGCAACATTTTGTATGCAGAAAATTCCCACACAAAAAAAACATCAGTTATTAAATTTTTACTGGGAATGGGAAAGGATTATTAGCTGCAATGTCAAAATCTTTTAAGGTAGATTACTGGTACCTGTTCTGGACTAGAAACACAGGTACCAATGATATCTGACCAGAAATATTACATTTCTAGCAATCAATTTTCCCCTCAGCAATGCATCAAAGCTACCCTGGAGGTGGTAGAGGTTGAAGAGCATTCACAGATGTGGTCTGAATAACAATATTTCAGCATTACAATAGGATCTTTTAAGAGCCTCTTAGGTAGGCACATGGAGCTTAGAAAAATAGAGGGTTATGCAGTAGGGAAAGTCTGGGCAGCTTCTAGAGTAGGTTACATGGTCGGCAACATTGTTAGCTGTAGGGCCTGTAAAGTGCTGTAGACTTTCTATGTTTCTATGTTCTATTTTGCATATTTTGGGAAAATGATTTCAGTATTAATAGGTCTATGGTTACAGATAGGGTCATTCAAGTACCTCATGGTGCTGGTGTGCAAGCAAGGAGATCACTGAGTCTAACTGAGTTGTGCATAATACTCCTGCATTCTTTCCCAGCCAACATTTTATTTTAAATAATACTTTTATTGACGAAGGCCTCTGCAGTCCCTTTGAGTAATGCTAGTTTGGTTGAATGCAATTTATTTCCACTGAATACAGTCAGGCTGCATTCAGGGAAGCTCAGTTTTACATAGAGTACTTCAAATAAATGTTGCACCATCCAGCCCAACCATCCCATTGGAACGGGTCACTGGGGCAAGCTGAGCATGAATTTCCCATTTGGCAAATCCACATTTTCACTTGAGAGCACATTTCAAGAAATCATCCTTTAGCTCAATACAGAATAGGAGTAGAGCCTGGAGCCAATAACCTTACCTCATTGAAAAGGATCACAGTGCGATGACATCACTGAGAGCTGTTCTATAACCATATCTTTACTCCTCAATCTCAACCAAAAAGCTTGAAAAGTGCAGGGTAATAGAAGTTCGTGCTCTCTATAACAGCCCAGGACAAAGTCAGTAACAGCAATTCCAGCCCAAGTGGGGATCTTTTCAATGTTTCTGGCCCAAAACTTAATACATCACAGAGACACCGTCTCTCTCTGACCTCCCATTGCAAAACTTAATACCTTGCAATGTTATGCAGATCACTCTTTAAAGAAATAACATCTCTACATAATAATTTCTAAATGGACATTAAATCCATGAACACTACCTCACTGCTTTCATTTTCTGTCTTTGCACTACTTATTTTAATTTAAATATAATAATAATAGTAAAGGCATCGTTAGTCTTGCGAGTCCATGGATCTTTATGAAGAACCCTACTTCACTAGTAAAGGCATCGTTAGTCTTGCGAGACCAGGGATCTGCGCCTGGAAAGTCTTCACTCTCCAGGGCACAGGCCTGGGCAATGTTGTATGGAAGACCGGCAGTTGCCCATGCCGCAAGTCTCCCCTCTCCACGACACCGATGTTGTCCAAGGGAAGGGCAAGGGCCGATACAGCTTGGCACCGGTGTCGTCGCAGAGCAATGTGTGGTTAAGTGCCTTGCTCAAGGACACAACACGCTGTTTCGACTGGGGCTTGAACTCATGACCTTCAGGTCGCTAGTCGAATGCCTTAACCACTTGGCCATATGCCCACAATTTAAATTTAAATATAGACACACTGCAATTCAGTTTTTTTCCCTCTGTATTTATCATGTATTGCATTGTACTGCTAACACAAAGTTAACAAATTTCACAGCGCATGCCAGTGATATTAAACCTGATTCTGATTCTGTACATGAGGGAGGGCGCAAGATAAATCAAAAATTTCATAAGAATAATTTTGGTGAAACTAATTAAAGCATTAACTACAATTTTCCTTCCCTAAATTCATGCTCAACATGACGTTTCTATCTAAGAGCTCGAGCATTTGCTGTTTCCTTCTCGTTTTGTTTCAGTTCACCCAACTTGATCAACAACCCAGAGTAGCTTTCATCACCTAAATAATTGGTGGCACCTCAGCTCTTTATGTTAGAGGATTAGCAAAGCACATGACAAAAACTCAATTGAACCTTTGACAAGTAAAAAGTTAATCGTAAAATTCACAATTGCAGTGAAGACGTTTCACATTACAAGGGGGAAAGTAGACTTCGCTGAGGAGAATCTTGAGAAATGAGAAATTCCTGCCCCACAACATTTAGGAATGCACCCTTCTCCAGCTGATTAACTTTCTTGCTTTTAGTTCGGCAGTCTTGCTCCCGAGGGAATGATGTAAATGCATGAAGTAACTGGAGAAGGCAGTTTGGCGACAGGCCAGATCCATAGACAGGCAGCTGGAGGGAAAGAGGGAGGGAGGGAAAGAGGGAGGGAGGGAAAGAGGGAGGGAGGGAGGGAGGGAGGGAGGGAAAGAGAGTGTGTGGGCGAATGGGGGGGATAAGAGAGTGCAGGGGGGGAGAGAGAGAGAGAGCGCGAGTGAGCAGGGAGAGAGAGAGAGAGAGAGAGAGAGCGCGAGAAGGGGGAGGGGAGAGAGAGGGGGAGGGGGAGAGGGAGAGAGCAAGTGCAGGGGAGAGAGACAGATGGGGGGAGAGAGAGCGAGCGAGAGGGAAGAGGGGGGAGAGGGGGAGAGAGAAAGTTGGGGGGAGAGAGAAAGATGGGGGAGAGAGATAGCAAGAAGCGGGGAGAGAACTGGCAGAGAGAGAGAAAAATGGGGAGAGAGAGCGAGCGGGGAGGGGGAGAGAGAGCATGCGAAGTGGGGGGAAGAGCGCGCGAGAAAGAAAGCACAGAGGGGGGAGGGAGAAAACCAGGATTCTTGTTTGCAGTATGTAAATCTGTGGGGAACAGGCCAGTAAGTCGGTGTGCAGTCAGAGTCTCCAGTGTTAAACATTGCCAGGAATAACCCATTGTCCGCTGGAACAAAAGCAAAACCTCTCACATTTGAGCCAAAAGAGGCCATCTGGCTGTGCTGTATGAAATCCAGTGTTGAAATGTGACCTATAGGATATCATTATTTGTGCTAGAGAGACAGGCACAGGAAAGGAAATAAGAGGATAATGCCCTATGTGTGAGGCTAGGTTTATTTACTGCCGTGATTTTAAAAAACCTAGGGAAGTTAACTCCTGCAGACCTGAACACTTCACCACATATAAATGCAGAATCCAAAACTGATGGTGCAGAATTTTCTTGCAGTCAGCAGATTGATATGCAGACTTGCACCAACAGCTCATGACATAATTAAATCCATGAGGGCCAAACTCTTCACTTGCTGTTAACGTTTCTCTAAGTCTGCAAACATCACTGCTCATTCAGGTTTTCTGCAGAAAGTCTGCAACATTTTAATGTCAAGTACTCACTTTGGCAGTGAGAACAATGACAGTCAATAATATGACCCTAATTATGTAATAAATGTATGTCAGCAGTGAGCATGGTCACAATTCTAGAACCAAGTACATGTTAAACCATACAAGTTACTTTAATTAAATTTCACCAAACTCTCAAGCCTACATTCCAATTATCTGCAAGTATTTCAGTGCTGGGGTGCCCTGCACCATATTCAGCCCCATAACAACTTTATATCTACTTGCTGCTTTTGGACAACGTAACAGGAAGATTCAGGATATTCTAGTGAGGAAGAACCTTTGCCTACAACACATTTAATCCCCTGTACCACCAAAGTATACTTAAACTAGGTGCCAACAGAATGTGAAAAAATATGCCCAAAATGCCCAGCAAATCTTCTCAGTAAATAGTTACCCTTTGTCAATTTCATTAAATGTAGATACAGATCATACCATGCACTTTCAAGTCACTTCCACCTGCATATTCAGGTTCATTTTATCAGCTTTGGTAGACAGTCTGTGTTGCACAGATTGGAGATTTGTCTGCTGGCATTGGTGCAAAGTCAACAATTTCTAAACCAAGATTCAAGATGTGGTTTTACGAGTTCTGAATTATCAGGTAGAAACCACCAGAGATCTGGGTGGTTACTTCCAGAGAGAGAAAAAATATCTCCCAATCTTGGCATTTGATGCCAATAAAAAAGTCCTGTGTTGGATGAAGGGTTATCATCACTTATAGACACAGGACTGCAAAAGTTAGAGATTTCTCTGGAGCCCGCAAATGCTGAAATCTGGAACGATAAGCGTTCTGTTGGAGGAACCCAGCAGGTTGAGCAGCATCTGTGGAGGAAAAGTAATCATCCACATGTCAAATTGAAGCCCTGAATCAGGACTGCAGCAGATCCGTCTATACTATTTTGAGGCTTTACAAGGGTGTGTTTTCCTAATACTTTCCAAAGAACTAAAGATAACGTGGTGTTGCACAGCCTTATTTTAAAGAGTAGTAACAAAAATGAGATGCACTTAGACAAGCAGACATCAGAAATGAACCCATTTAACAGCACATTCTTTGTGATTCAGCTAACCATGTCAAAGGAATACACAATATTCCTGAATCTTACATCATACGACATCTTTATGTACATACCTCATAGATAGTTATTGGCGAGTTCAGCCTTCATTCAAAACTTTTCCCTTAGAAACTTGTCCAGCATTCAGTGTATACTAGCAAATAGAGCTGCAATTTCTCATTGAAATTATTAGGTATGCTTGATGACCAACTACAACTTGTACACTCTCATACAAAGTGATAAGCCATTTGGCCCATCAGGTCTAGGCTAACTCTCAGAGTAATGCTATTCTCCGACAACCTATTCTCACCGTGATTGATTTACTGTAGCCAATTTACCCAACAACCAGCATCTCTCTTGGATGTGGAACAAAAGCAAAACACAAGCAGGCAAATTGGACAACGTGATAGAAGCAAGCACAAAGTGGGTAAATGGGCAACATGGTCAGCATGGGTAGTGATGGGCTGAATGGCCCATTTCAATGCTAATGACTCATCTAGGGGAAACCCATGTGGTCATCAAGAGAACCTGTGAACTGCAGAGATCAGAATGGAACTGCAGTTATATGAGCTCTGAGACAGCTGCTGGTTGTCCTCAGTAATTTATGTCACGGCTTGTCACACCAGTGGTGCCCTCACAAAACACGCAGGACAGGGGATACTGGCATTGGTTGCTGTATCCCATGAGCCAAAATCCCACATAGGTCCGTCTCAGATACTGACACAGTAACAGAAGTGATCAGATGAGATCAGGGCATTTCAGTAGCAGAGGCACTGGTACTATCAGTCTGCAGTCCAGCGAGAGGGGAAGAGGGCCACAGTCTCGGCTTTGTGGATGTTGAGCCCAGTTGGTGGCACTGACTCAGATGAGTCCCAGTAGGGAGGGACTTAGGAGGATTTTGTACTTCCAAGAGATTGGAGAAGTATGTGGCTCCATGAGGCAAGATACAACAGAGAGTCCATGTGGTGCATAGCTAGGTGAACTTTACTTTTCACTTCTGTCTTTTAGGACAGGCAATGGCAATGCCAAGGAAATGTGACAGCTGAGAACGTAGCTGAGATCCTTGACATCTTTGGAGAAGATAGGGATCTCAGAACCTCAAACTTCCATGGAAGTGGGCAGACAATGGTGCACGCATTGTGGCTGAAGCACAATTCCAGTCCTCCAGAGTGCCATTAACCCCGAATCAGCAACAGATTCTCCAGGTTCTGGGATCCAAAAGGAACAACCTCGGAATAAAGGGATGTCTCTTTAAAACTGAGACAGAGGAATTTCTACAGCCAGAGTCTGTGGAATTCATAGCCATAGAGGGATGTAGAAGCCAAGTCATTGGGTGTACTTAGGGCAGAGGTTGATAGTTTCTTGATTAGTAAAGCTTATGGGTTATGGGGAGAAGGCAGGAGAAAGGGTTGAAAAAAAAAAATCAGCCGTGATCAAATGGCAGAGCAAACTTGATTGACACAATGGTTGAATTCTGCTCCTGTATCTTGTGCTGCTATAAGGCTCAGACAACCGTGATCCAGGCTTCATTCACTGAACTTGGTATGCTGATAATCCTTCATTTTGTCAAGATGGACTCAGGCTCATTTCCCTGGACCACATTCAGACAATCTGGTACCTTGGAGCCCAGAAGAGAAGGCCCATCATGGACACAAGCGTTTCATGTATAATCTGTAACAGCAGCCACGGGACTGTTTTCGTGGGGCAGTGGGGGTGGAAGAACAAAGCACATACAAGCATGGTAGAGAAGTCACCAAGGTCACATGTAGTGAACTAGATTTTAGTTCACTATGTAAACAACTTTTCTTTAAACCACATTAAAATTGTCAGTTCATCTGTGCAGGTTATATCAAAGTTACACACACATACTCAATGATTCAGGAACAGCTTCTTCCCCTCTGCCATCTGATTTCTGAATGGACATTGAACCCATGAACACTACCTCACTACCTTCTATTATTTCTGTTTTTGCACTATTCTTATTTTAGCTATTTACATGTGTATATACTTACTGTATTTCATGTTTTTCCTCTATTACTATGTACAGGTTTCCCCCGCCATCCGAAGGTAGAGCGTTCCTATGAAATGGTTCGTAAGCCGAAATATCGTAAAGCGAAGAAGCAATTACCATTTACTTATATGGGAAAATTTTGTGAGCATTCGCAGACCCAAAAATAATCTATCAAATCATGACAAATAACACATAAAACCTAAAATAACAGTATCATATAGTAAAATCAGGAATGATATGATAAAGACACAGCCTATATAAAGTAGAAATACTTCTCTACAACGATTGCCTACACAGATCTCCGTAGCAAAAATCTCACGTAAGCGCTCTCGGCAGAAAATCTCACGCAAGCGCTGTTGGCATAAACGTGCTCTCCAGTAACCTTTAAACTATGAGGCTGCCAAATCTACCAAATAACACGTAAAAATACACAGCTTATATAAAGTAGAAATAATGTATGTACAGTGTAGTATCACTTAACGGAATCAGGAGGACAGCTTGCCGAGCACGTTGATGATGGTGTGTTAGACTGAGTCGTCGCAGACTGGGTGGTGCAGTGGCCCCCACCCTCCGGGCCGCCGACCCAATACATTGCTGCAAAGAACGCAGCGGTAGCCGGGAGACACACAGCACATCTTTAAGAAAAAAGCCAAAATAAACATGCTAATTAATTAGGTGCCGCCGACACGTAATTGTCGGCCCAGATCAATGGCGATGCAATTGGAAATTGGCACCAATCTGGGCCGACAATTACATGTCAGCGGCACCTAATTAATTAGCAAGTTTATTTCGGCTTTTTTCTTAAAGATGTGCTGTGTGCCTCCCGGCTACTGCTGCATTCTCCGCGAATCGGTACAGTATCTGTCCAGGGCCCAGGTCTTGGGGTGGTGGGACACGGGGGTGTCATCTCATCCTCGATCAGGGCAGGCAGCTCATCTTCTCCTATGACTGTCCGCCTCGATGTCGAAGATTGAGGTTCATCATCTGCTGTGGAAGGCTTGCTTGACTGCTGAGCCTCGCGCATTTTTCTATCATACAGTTGTTTGTAAGGACTCAAACATCCTGCAAGTATCCCCTAAACCTACGTACCCTTTCAAAAGTAAAGTCGTACTTTATCATTGCAGAGAGAATCTCACGCAGTTGCTTCACTTTCTGCATTCGGTTTCGATTGTTATCCTTTCCTCTTTCGATTGTTATCCTTTCCTCTTCCAATTGCATCAGCTCTTCATCTATCATTTCTTGGTCATGGGATGCCAAAACCTCTTCAACATCACCTTCATCAACTTCCACAAGCCAAACTCACTTTGTCCTTGCTTCGTTCACCACGATCGAAACGCTTATTTACGTGTAGTTTTACGCTAAGTGTAACACCCTTATGAGCTCTTTTAGGCTTTTCCAATACCTCAGAACTCATCTTGCAAACGGCTGCTCACAGGCACGCGCTTAAGCAATGTCGTTCCGAATCCAGGGGAGAGCGACTGCTCGGGACGCGCGCTGCCTTTTATCGCGCGCTGATCTTTTATCGCGTGCTGCCTTTCTTTGTAACAGTGAAAACACCTTCTGAAAGCGAAAACAGGGTACTAATGTAGGTCTTTCGTAACAGTGAGGTTTCGTAAAGCGAACATTCAAAAAGCGGGGGACACCTGTATTGCATTGTGCTGCTGCCGCAAAGAGAACAAATTTCACCACATTTGCCGGTGATATCAAACACGATTCTGATTTAACCTAACCAACTATCAATTCAGCTCATACTTCAATCCCTCTGCTCCTTGTCCTTGTACTGCATAGAGTCATAGAGTTGAACGCTTCAGTTACAACTGCATATTCTCTTCCTCAAGCAGTTCTTTCCACATAACCACCACCTCCTGAGTGAAAATCTTACCCCTCAAAACACTAAATTTCTCCCCTCTCATCTTCAACCTATGCCCTTTCATTTTAGGCTCCTCCACCCAGAAAAAAAAGACTGACAATGTACCTGACCCTTAATCTCCTACATCCAGTGAGAATAAGCTCAGTCAATTCAATCTCATTTTCATCCATTCCAGACAACATGCCTGTGAATCATCTCTGCATTCTTTCCAGTGTTACCACATGCTTCCTGTAGAGTGGCAACCAGAATCATACAAAGAACTCCAAGTACTGTCTGACTAATGTTTTGTGTAACAGGTGTCTAACAAGCCTGATAGAGTTCTTTGAGGAGGTGACCAGGCATATAGATGAGGGTAGTGTAGTGGATGTGATCTATATGGATTTTAGTAAGGCATTTGACAAGGTTCCACACGGTAGGCTTATTCAGAAAGTCAGAAGGCATGGGATCCAGGGAAGTTTGGCCAGGTGGATTCAGAATTGGTTTGCCTGCAGAAGGCAGAGGGTTGTGGTGGAGGGAGTACATTCAGATTGGAGGGTTGTGACTAGTCCCACAAGGATCAGTTCTGGGACCTCTACTTTGTGATTTTTACGACCTGGATGTAGGGGTAGAAGGGTGGGTTGGCAAGTTTGCAGATGACACAAAAGTTGGTGGTGTTGTGGATAGTGTAGAGGATTGTCAAAGATTGCAGAGAGACATTGATAGATTGCAGAAGTGAGCTGAGAAGTGGCAGATGAAGTTCAAACCGGAGAAGTGTGAGGTGGTATCTTTGGAAGGACAAACTCTAAGGCAGAGTACAAAGTAGATGGCAGGATACTTGGTAGTGTGGAGGAGCAGAGGGATCTGGGGGTACATGTCTACAGATCCCTGAAAGTTACCTCACAGGTGGATAGGGTAGTTAAGAAAGCTTATGGGCTGTTAGCTTTCATAAGTCGAGGGATAGAGTTTAAGAGTCACGATGTAATGATGCAGCTCTATAAAACTCTGGTTAGGCCACACTTGGAGTACTGTGTCCAGTTCTGGTCGCCTCACTATAGGAAGGATGTGGAAGCATTGGAAAGGGTACAGGGGAGATTTACCAGGATGCTGCCTGGTTTAGAGAGTATGCATTATGATCAGAGACTAAGGGAGCTAGGGCTTTACTCTTTGGAGAGGAGGAGGATGAGAGGAGACATGATAGAGGTATACAAGATATTAAGAGGAATAGATAGAGTGGATAGCCAGCGCCTCTTCCCCAGGGCACCACTGCTCAATACAAAGGGACATGGCTTTAAGGTAAGGGGTGGGAAGTTCAAGGGGGATATTAGAGGAAGGTTTTTTTACTCAGAGAGTGGTTGCTGCATGGAATATACTGCCTGAGTCAGTGGTGGAGGCAGATACACTAGTGAAATTTAAAAGACTACTGGACAGGTATATGGAGGAATTTAAGGTGGGGGGGGGTTATATGGGAGGCAGGGTTTGAGGGTCGGCACAACAATGTGGGCCGAAGGGCCTGTACTGTGCTGCACTGTTCTATGTTCTAACTCAACGCCTTGGCCTAAGAATGCAAGTGTGGTGAATGCCTTCTTCATTGTCCACCCATCTGACCAATGTTCAATGAACTATGAATGTGCACTGGAAGGTCCCTCTGTACATTTGCTCTATATATCCCGTTATACATTTGGCATTCTAAAATACAGTACCTCACACTTGTACAGATTAAATTAAATTCCATCTGTCACCTCTCTGTCCAACCTGCCAACTGATCTCTGCATCTCTATCCTTTCACAACCTCCTTCACTATCTACTAGCCCACCAATTATTCTGTCATTTACAAACCTACAAATCAATCTTTCTGCTTTCTCATCCAGGTCATTTCCATATAGGCAAGTCAGTCAAATAGTTTGGAGTGTTTGTGCAACTGTCACTTCAAAGCACAGGATGAGCGTGTCTGTAACTGGATCCATGCTTCCATGTGTAGCAACGCCATCATTCCCATCTCTCCAAGATGCTAACTCATTCCATACATAATCTTTCAGGAGAGGACATTGAGTCGAACTGCATTAGGGCAAGCTAGTGTATGATGTCACAAGGCCACATGGGACTTACAGAAGTTCAATTCCATGTGAGAAAAGGTAGAGATGGATACATCTAGTCCAAGAGCCTCATTCCACAGCTCCATTACTGTGTTTCCTTGACAAAGTCATCATGGCCTCAGTAGGACACAAGTATGGCTAACAAAGCACGAGGACAGATCTGTACTTACATTCTGTAGACTGATGTAAACAAATGGATTGTATCATTAGAAGGCAGGCTGTGATTTTAAATGAGTCCAAATGAAGAGCTGATGAATGCATTCCTTGATCAAGTAAAACAATGGCATGCGGAGGCACCAGCTTCAAATTGTCAATATATCAAGAGGAGATTGTACACCTCCTGACTTCAGAGTAGCCTGTTACTTTGTATTATTTTGATCTAAAACTATACTTGACTACAACGTTCTTAGGTGGGTCCTGAAACTTAAGATTTGTGAATGGAAGGATATCATACACACATTTAATCTCCGCAACTAATTCAAGGTACAGAAGTTGCTGGGCTTGAAAATGAAACAATGCACTGATAATGAGGAACAGCAAACTATTTTTCACAAGGATGACAACTAGACTTCAAATATCTATACATTTCTGAGCAAGCTCCAGTTGCACTGTGTGGCTGAAACTGAGAATTAGTAGAGCTTGCCGTTTAAGGGCAAGAATGCCTGCCCATTTTAAACCAGTAATTTCCTGGAAATCATTGTTAATTGCAACATGGTCACAGATGCAAAAGTAATTGATCCGACCAACTATGTGTGCTGTGACCGAAAATTATTGTTTTGATGATGTGACTCTGCAAGTGCGTAAAAGCGTTTTTAGAATGACTGCACAGGAAGTATGCTTATTACATGGTTTGAAAGAATCTTTCCGGGATTAAATGCTGCCCCTGGCAAGTACAGAAAGATGTTATCTTCCAGAAAATCTTGTCTGGAGCTCCCTCTAATGAAGATATGGGCCTTCTTGTTTTTCACCTTCATTATGGCCCTGTTACTGACACTCCCTGTATATACCCTGCTACATGTCCACCTCTTCTCTTGTTTAACCTTTGCAGACAATAACCAAGTTTAACTGATGGCTGGAATATGCAGCACAAGAACGACAGCCTGCCTGCTGAATGACTGCAGAGCAACGGTAGGAGAATGTCACTTTGAAAAGTCTTACTGTGAAGTCCACCAAGTTCCTGATAGTGATATTAGAATTATTCTCCTTTTATTTCAAAGGCTTTCTTCACCAGGCTGTCCCTAAAGCCACTGGCACAGCACAGTAGTTTTGTGCCGTCAAAGTCAATCCTACGGCCATTGTGGATGTAATGTTCTGCTGCCACCAATTTCTCCAGGTAACCCAAACAGATGCACCACCTGTACTCCTTGATACGGGTTTCTACCGTGTGCCCTGTCTGGCTAATATATGCTGCTCCATATCCACAGGGAATCCTGCAAACATCAGCTGTCCTGAGTCCCAGGTCATCTTTGACCCACTTAAGCTATGATTGGAGCTTCCTTACGGGTTTGTGATTGGTATTAATATGGTATTTCTTCAGGATCCATGGAAATATAGGGAAGACAAGCGGTAATGACAGGTTCTGGGACTGCCCGGTGAAAGAAGCCATTGAAATAAAACCAGAGAAAAAGAATTTTAGCAAAGATGAAGGTCTCACTCTAAGAAAGAACTGGAATTTGATTGTAAATAAAGTTGAACTAACCAACCAGGAGGGGCAGATGGTCACACCAGATTAGATCATCTCTGATGAAGATGGCAGAGTTTGTCATTGAAATGCCAGTTAAAATTAATACCTGTACCCGGCTGGAATCCCTAGAAGAGTTTATTTGTCATATACACAGGGAAGGCACTAGATCCTTTTTCACAATACCGGATACTCCGAATCCAATCATCAGCGCTACAGATCATCCACAACAGATCAACTAACCACTTCTCCAGTAAGTTAAATGATCCACTTAAATCATACCCACAAACCATAATATGCTACCCAACAGCCTCAAGTGGATCCAATGCATCCCTTCTTACCCTTACTTTGGAGCCAACCTTGGTCCTAGAATGCAATGCTTGCTCAACAATGCTGCAGTCTGTAACCTCAGGAGTTACTAAGATTTACAGTGACAGCCCAATGTAGCCCACTGACCAATTAGGGCACACTATAGGTTCTAGGCAATGGCCACCCGCTTGGACCACACTTAAAAACTACCACCAAATTTGAGAACTGATATTAGAAAGACTTCCAAGAAATGAGATTTGAAATTAGTTTAATTTGTCACGTGTACATTGAAACATACAGTGAAGTGTGCCATTTGCATCAAACGCTAACACTCTGAGGATTGCGCTGGAGGCAGCCCGCAAGAGTCGCCACGCTTCTGGTGCCAAAATAGCCCGTCATCTTTGGTAGGTGGGAGGAAACTGGAGTGCCCAAAAGAAACCCACGTGGTTATGAGGAGAACATACAAACTCCTTACAGAGGGCAACGGAATTGAACCCCAATTGCAATCACCGGCGCTGTAAACCATTACACTATCCACTATTCTATGTTGGGACTATGCTACCATGCCGCTCTGATGTAGAGAAATAGAGACACAGAAGAAGCATTTGGCTCAATTCCAGGTGTCAGCAACTTAAGAAATGAAGAATTTCTTGGCTCAAGTCTGTTTTGGATAGCAACATAATAAACAACTTAGAAAAATTAAATTGGGAACTTAATGCACACTCATTAAAACCTGCAGTTTTCCTTCCTTGTGCACTAAATCAGGAGTCCCCAACCTTTTTCGCACTGCGGACCGGTTTCATATTGACCATATTCTTGCGGACCGGCCGACGGGGGCGGGAGGGGAGGTAGGGTTGCCAACGGACAAGAGTAGCAGTCAAATACATTGGGTTTATCTCGACGAAGACTACAATGACTATGAAGCCTTGCGCTGGCACCGGTGCGCAAGCGTGACTTGTGCATGTGTGTACATGCTGATCTTTTCCTACAAATCGTTCTCGGCGATTCTGTTCGGGCGGTGTTAATCACGACCGGAATATAAGTGATAAGTGACTAATACACTCAATTTCGTCTCTGAAAGGGTTTCTCTAACAAATTTAATATTAAACACACAGCGCATATAATTTCCTCACATGAATATAGTGATGTCAATTATCGGGGAGGACGGGGAGTTTGAAGTAAGTGTTGAACGAACTTCGAGTAGAAGTAGTACAGGCAGGTTCGATATTATAATTTAAAGAAAAATTGGAAGGTAAATGGGCAGGAAAGCAATGGAGGGTGATGGGCTGAGTGCAGGTCAGCGGGACTAGGTGAGAATAGCGTTCGGCACGGACTAGAAGGGCAGGGATCGCCTGTTTCCGTGCTGTAATTGTTATATGGTGATATGGTTATATAAGTCAATAGCATCATCACATTTTAAGTAACGTTTGTATACTAAACACGCAGCACATATTTTCCCCATATGAACATATAAAATCATTGCAACACACCAATATCGCTGAATCAGTGGGAGCCCTGGGGTTGTTTTCCTGCAACAAGACGGCCCTATCGAGGGGTGAGGGGAGACAGCGATACTCGAAGGGGGTTCCTTATGTCCAGTCTATTCTGCAATTTAGTTTTCGTTGCATTCATTGTAGAGATATGTTGGAAATGGAAGCAACGTTTTCAGTGCTTTCGTGGCTACCTCAGGATATTTAGCCTCGACTTTGATCTGGAATGCCGGCAGAGATGTTATGTCAAATACACTTTTCAGCCCGTCGTCATTTGCAAGCTCGAGGAGTTGATCTCCTTCCCTCGCTGACATGTATGACGCGTGGGTAATGACCTTGCATGCGTAATGGCTCAACAGTGGGCGTGACAGGGAATGAGGAAAGGCGCAACTGACTCATATCGCCAAATCATATCGTTTCCTCGCGGCCCGGTAGCAAATGCTTTGCGGCCCGGTGGTTGAGGACCACTGCACTAAATAACATGGTGCTTGTCATAGTTCAACAAATGTAATTCAAACCTGGACACTATTTCAGTAAAGGCCCACATTCTAATAGGTTTTCTTTAAAAGTAAATACTTGTGCTCCACAGCAACTCTTTTGGTACCTAAATCCCACAACCCTCCCTACGATGAGCTCAACTCTCATCCACAAAACCCAATTCCTAACTTCACTCGAACTCTCTCACTCACCAACCAATCACAACCTTCAATGTACCCCATGTCTCTCCTACACCCCAACAGCAGCAAACCAACTAGATTCATTGTTATTGTTGTTTCGTATGGCAGGTGTTTTCCTATTCACACTTCTGGTTTTTGTCAAGCACTCCCCCAGCTTGTGACCACATCGATGGATTGCAGTTAAGCCTGTCTTGGATCTCGATGAGAGGGCATGTCTGGACCAGGACATCCAGGGTTGGGGAACCCAGAGGCAAGCTGGCGCCCCATCGGTGTGGTGTTTGCACTGTTTTGGCATGTCGAACTCTGAGTCTACCCGCAGCTGTCCAGTTTTTACTCATAGCTTTAGTAAAGCCCGGGAGGAGCGAGGTGCGGTCGTCTATCAGATCTGCAGGAGAGGGGGCATGTTGGTGTGCCAGTATTGGTGCCATTCAGTGTTTGTCATAGGAGTCGAGGTTTATCAAGCTGCAGAAAGTTTTTCGGGATTTAAGTCGGGAAGTTGGAGGAGTATTTTCAATGAGTTTACGCTCAATATCATGATCCCTCCACAACTGATGCCCTGATTTTGCCCCACCCTTGTGTTATGAAACTCAACAAGGTCTTTGAATGTGGGAAACACAAGCATCTTGGACTGTAGTCACCCTAGAACTCTGCAGTGGGTGGTCCTTGGTGGGGGAGTCTGCACTGAGCTGTAAACCACCCACTCAATGCAACTTTCCACAAAAAGTCATGGAAATTTTTAATCTTAGAATTACAAAAACCTTTAATCCGTTCAGAAATTGGAGGTTGCAATTGCTTTGGAAGGATTGTTGGTGGGAAACCGCCTCTCTAGATGGATGAATTAGTATTGACCAAATGGCCTTTCTCATCTTGTGATCGGGTTATTTTACATAATGTGGTGTGTAATGTGCAAAGATGAGTTTTGACACAATTGCCTGTATTCAGTGCTTACGAACAAACGAGAAAGGGAGACTTGTTACTGTTTCAGAGGGCAATATCCACTGCATGGCACTCAGCCAGTACATCAGGCTCTCCTGAAAGGCACTCTGAGGTTCGTCTATGCAGTAAATTAACTTATTTACTCTTCATTTGCTGTGCATCTTATAATAACTGTTTTCTCGTGCGTAGTTTGAATTTCTAATTTATTATTTGTTTCTTTGCCAACTCTATAATGCTTTTCAGTACGTCAGTAATCAGCCTTGATGAAATAATTCAAATATTAATTATCTACACAAGCTGGACAAACATGCTACAGATTCAAAGAGCTGCATGAATAGAGGGACCTGGGTGTACACTTCCTTACATCATTGAAGGTACCAGGCTATGTGGAGCAAGTGGTTCAGAAAGCAAATTCAATCCTGGGCTTTATAAATAGAGGCACAATTACAAATAAAATCATGTTGAATCCTTATAAAATTCTGGCTGTTAACTATCCAATAATGAATGCAGTACTCTAGTTGTGACATAAGCAAAGACCACAAACTTAAAATGATTGGCAGAAGAATCAGGTGATGAATGCTTCTTTAAATGCCCTGTTTGGACAGAGATTCACTTATGGGTTTCAAAAGGAAATTAAGTATTTGAAAGGAAAACACCTGCAGGGCCAAGGAGAAGGAGACCGATTGCACTGCTCTGCCTACACAGCCCTAATGGGTCAAAATGACCTTCCTCAGAAGATATTACATCTCCATTCACTGCCACAAGGCTTTGTTTCGCTCCATAACTACAAGACCTTCTGTCAATTTTTGGTTTTTAGTATATATTTTTCCAAATGGCAAACTTGCTCCTCCCAGAAGATCTTGAATTTGACTGATGACCTTTCAGCTCAATCTGCACATCTCTCCTCAGAGACTTGACCCTCAAATTCCATCTGCAACGTGATAGTGAATTTCTATTTACAACTTGATCATCATAGCAGTCTCTATTTTCTCAGATATTTGCATTGTAGCCACTGAACCACTATTTTTCCATAATTATTTTGTTGGAGTTGTGCCCTGCAGCCCAGGTGTTGCAATGGTTGCTAGATGAAATCATCGCCTTGCCTGCCAAGCCACCTGACCATTGGCCTGTTCCATCAGGATCAATGCATCCCAAGTACAGGTGGCTCCTGAATTGTTTCATCATCCAGTATTAGGAACTTTAAAAAAAAAATGCACTCCCTCAGTCTGAGAAACTCAATCCAATTTCTAGCCAATAATAAGGATAAGCAATTGAGCCAAACTGACCTCATAGTAGCAACTCAGCAGTTCACCTTCATCTTTACCATAACCCAAAGGGTCCTTCCTGCACAGGTGTCCTACACAGTTTCACTCTGCCCCAGCAGAAAATGACTTAAGTATCTCAGATACACATCCTTCTTACCAGCTTTCAGTACCGATATGCAGGGCTGTTTTCCCAATCAAAATGTACAAAAGGAAGGATATTATGAACTGCAAAAAGTAATGTGTAAAATACATACATGTTCAGTGTTCTAATTTACACAAATCTATTCAGTACAGACAGAAGCATGCCCCATCATGGGAAGAGCAAGGCTTTTGTGCACCAAAGTCAAGAGGCAGATGGTCAGTAGTTGCTTCCAGTAAGATGGCGGTGCACTCCGAAGCAGCAGCTTCTATGGAGACAACCAATGGTGTTATCGTCTTTTTTGAACTGTATTTATCATGATTGAAAGACCCTGTTGAACATTAAGAACTTACAGTACGGCAGGTCCACTCCATCAGCGAGTTGCTCATTGGTGGAGAAACTGAAGGAGCCAGACTTGATGCAGTTCGTGCTGCTGCCTGCGTCAGAGAGACATTGGTGCGGGAAGACGGTGTGCAGTTTAGCAGCAGGCGATTGTCTTTAGTCATTTTTCTTGTGCTCGCAAGATCCTGGTGGATATTGGTAATGTGGGATGCTGCATTTTCAAGTCATAGTTTTATTGGTAAATGGTTGGGGTGGGGGGGGTGGTAAATCAGCAGGGGGACATGGCCTCAAGTGTAATGAGGACTAGGCCTCAAACCGCAGTGTCGCCTGTTTGCAGCTGCCCAGGAGAGATGCGAAGTTGGTACACTCCACCGGACAGCTAAAGGCTATATAGTGTGGCATCTATGCTGGAGTTGGCACTGTCCTCCACCACTTCGCTCGACAGAAGACAAGATGTATTGTGTTCAACTGTAAGACCGCTGCAACACTCATGGACTCAGGACTTAAAACTATGTATTATTTGTGTGACTGTATTTTACTGCTGTCTTATGTGTACTATATGTGCCTGTGCAGTGTGTGACTGTTGGTACTGAGCTTTTTCCTTGGCCCCAGAGTAACACCGTTTTGCTTGGCTGTATATATGGCTATTCATGTACGATGAATGACAATTAAACTAGAACTTGAGTTAGCTCTCATTGCTCAGGTTTACCCTTTGCTGGGGGATATGAAAGGTCAAAGAGAACAAAAGCATTACAACCGTTTCAAGGATGCTAGGCAGTAGCTCAATCACATAGTTGTATATTCAGGGAGTAGGAGCCCTTACAGTTATGGTACATCTCTGAATGTATGAGAAAGGACAGAAGTAATTTGCAATCCTGATAAATCCACATGATTTCCCTGCCTGCTACTCCCTTCTGAGGGAAGGTGAGAAGTGAATTCTGGAGAGTCTGTGACCTCCATAACATAACAATACCCACTTGAGCAACTGGATCCTGGATTTCCTCACTTGTAGACCCCAGTCAATCCAGATTGGTAAAAACATCTCCTCCACATTCTCTATCAGCACAGGAACACCGCAGGGATGTGTGCCCCCTGATCTACACACCTTACACCTATGACTGTATGGCTAAGTACAGCTCCAACACTATATACGAGTTTGTTGATGACACCACTATTATGGGCCATATCAAAAGTGGTGATGAATCAGCATACAGGAGGGAGACTGAAAACTTGGCTGAGTGGTGTAATAACAACAACCTCTCACTCACTGTCAATAAGACCAAGGAACTGATTGTAGTCTTCAGGAGAGGGAAACCAGAGGTCCATGAGCCAGTAATCAGAGGTGGAGAGGGTCAGTAACTTTAAATACCTGGATGTCACTATCTCAGAGGACCTGTCCTGAACCCATCACACAAATATAATTGCAAAGAAACCACAACAGTGCCTCTTTCTCAAGTGTCTGCAGAGATTTGGCATGTTATCAAAAGCCTTGGCAAACTTCTGTATATGTGTGGTAGAAAATCTGCCAACTGGCTGCATTGTGAGTTTGCTTATATTGTCAAAGTAATGCAGCAACATTTAGAACTAAAGCCATTGTTCATTGCACAACACTTTTGGTTTCATAAGCAGAATCAAAAAAAAAGGGGAGTCCATTTCAGCATATGTGGCTGAATTGAAGAGATTGTCTGAGCATTGTCAATGGGCTTAATGATACACTGAGAGATCATTTAGTTTGTGGAATTTTACAAGAAAACTTTCAAAAAATGGCTCCTAACTGAAGCACAACTCTCATTAAAAGAGCAGTTGAAATCGCTGTTTCAATGGAAACCATAGACAGAAACACAATTGAGTTGCAGTTGGATTGAAAGGCAGTTGAACAAAATTACAGCGTCTTGATGAAAACCCGCCTGGCCGTACAAACTGTATTACTTGACAAGGGCTCACATACACCAGACCATTGCAGGTTTAAGGGCAAAACTTGCAGAAAATGCAACAAAGTAGGACACATACAAAGAGCATATCGAGCAGATAAAAATAAATGTACTGCACAGGGAAGAGAAAAAGATTAAAAGTTGCCATTCCAAAAAGAGCACTAATCTGCATACTGTTGATAAAAAAAACATCTGATAGGGATGAGACTGACACAGGACTGTGTAGCCGAGATCTACAGTATGAAAAGCAAAATGGCTTACACCAGAAGTGAACAGCAAATTAATTAAAATGGAATTAAGATATTGGTTCAACTGTTTCAGTGATTCCACAAAATTAGCTTGAATAGCATTTCAAAGATACTGAACCGAAACCTGCAGAAATCAAATGAAGAACTTGTACTGGAGAAGAGATAACTCCTGTGGGAATGCCACCTGTCACTATGAAATACAGATTTCCCCCGCTATCCGAAGGTACAGTGTTCCTATGAAACGGTTCGTAAGCCGGAATGTTGTAAAGCGAAGAAGCAATTACCATTAATTTACATGGGAAATTTTTTTTGAGCATTCCCAGACCCAAAAAATAACCTACCAAATCATACCAAATAGCACATAAAACCTAAAATAACACTAACATATAGTAAAAGCAGGAATGATGGGATAAATACACAGCCTATATAAAGTAGAAATAATGTAAGTACAGTGTAATTTTACTTAACAGAATCGGCAAGTTTGAGCCAAAATCGATTTGTCAAAAAAAAAAAATCGGCACGTACACACATGTGCACGTCATGCATGCGCACATACCTGCCCGTGCAAGGCTTCATGGTCATGGTAGTCTTTCTTGGGGTAAACACAAGTTTAAAGCGAGTGTCTTTTTTCATAAAAGCGAAAACCCTCTTTCGGTTAACGAAAACAGGTACTAATTCATAAAAGCGAAATGTCCTAAAGAGAACGGTCGGAAAGTGCGGGACACTTGTACAACAACCAACAAACCACATTGAGCTTGTATGTGATAAAAGCAGAAGGACCAGCATTGTGGACGATGCGATTGGCTGAGACAACTACAACTTGATTGGAGATCCATCAACCAATTCCACGCTACATCCATTCCACTGAAGCCATATGAAACCAAATTAAGATGGTGGCAAAGCAGCGTTCAAGAATGGCACTGGAAAACTCAAACATATCAAGGGTAAAATAGTTTTAAATGAAAATGCCGCACCTGTTTTGGAAAGCCCATCTGGTTCTTTATACCATCCGTGATAAAGTACCT
Source organism: Mobula birostris (assembly GCF_030028105.1). Taxonomy (NCBI): domain Eukaryota; kingdom Metazoa; phylum Chordata; class Chondrichthyes; order Myliobatiformes; family Myliobatidae; genus Mobula; species Mobula birostris. The sequence goes on along the minus strand of NC_092378.1, from coordinate 30,803,047 downwards.
AGTGAGCTAGATTGATTGGAGGATGAAGGAATTCTTTCCAAGGTTGTGTAGAGCCAATGAGCAATACCAATGGTCCCAGTAGCCAAGAAGAACAGGTCTGTCAGGATCTGTGATGATTTTAAAGTCACCACCAACCTAGAACTGAAATTAGATTAATACCCTCTGCCCAGGATAGAGGACATCTTTGCAAACCCTTCCGGAGGACTTAGCTGAAGCCTACTTGTAGATGGAGATGGAAGAAAAGTCCAAAGTGTTTCTCGCCATAAACACTCACAAAGGGCTTTATCGATATAAAGGCTTATTTTTGGAGGAGCACCTGCACCCTGGAAGACAGCTACAGATCAGGTGGTGCAAGGCTGCCCAGGCACTGTGTTACTTGGATGATGTCATTGTTGCCAGTAAAGAGAACAAGGAATATCTCCAAAATCTAAAGACAGCGTTAAAAAGATCAGAAGAGTATGAGCTCAGAGCATGGCGCGACAAGTGTGAATTGTTTAAACCAAGCCTCATTTACTGTGGTTACGCAATTGATGCGCAAGGATTACACAGGTGTATTGAGAAAATTCAAGCAGAGGTGGATGCCCCAGGGCCAAAGGATATGTCACAGGTTTCCTTCCCTTTCAGGATTTGTTAATGACTATAACAGGTTCCTGCTAAACCTGGCTACTGTGCTCCACCCCTTAAACTCATGACTACAGATCAGGAAGAAATGGCAATGAATAAAACAGTGTGAGGTGGCTTTCAAAAAGGTAAAGGAAATGGTGACATCAGACACAGTGCTGACACATTATGATCTACATTGCCCAGTGAAGCTTGACCGTGACACCTTCACCTTATGGTCTGGGTGCAGTCATGTCACATTATGAGTGATGAAAGTGATGGAAATATCCCTCGAGTCTGGTTTGGGGTGCAAGGCACTTCAACCAGCACTTGTATGGGAGAGAGTTTACCATCATTACTGATCATAGTGTCCATTTTCAATCCACAGGAGGGTGTTCCACTAACAGCAACAACACAAATGCAGAGATGGGCTCTGTTTCTGGGAGGAAGCAATTACAAGAATGAATGCAAGAGGACAACTAACCATGGAAATGCCAATGGATTGTCCCGTTTCCCCTTGGAAAAGGGAATGTCTGAAAAATTTACAAAAGAGGACACTCCTCTTGACATATTCTCCCTAATACAAATTGAAGGTCTCCCTACTACGGCAGAGATGATCCAAAGGGAAATTAGAAAAGACTCCACACTGCCTCAGGTCTACACGGCCACCCAAAATGTCTGGAATGTGAAGCAGCAACTCTAGCTCCCCCATTTTTATCAGTGCTGAGATGATCTTACCCTTAACAGAGGTTGCCCCATGTGGAGATGGAGAGCTGCTGTACCACCCAAGCTGAGATTAAGAGTGTTGGAGGAGCTACATGCCAGTCATCTAGGTGTGGTTAAAATGAAAGTGTTCACTCGAAGCTTTGTCTGATGGCCTGGGATAGATCTGCAGATCAAGCAGCTTGCCATGCACTCTTTGGGATGCCAACATGGCCAGAAGATGCCAAGTGTAGCGCCTCTCCATCCCTGGGAATGGCCTGCATTTCCCCATCAGAGGATTCAAGTGGATTTTGCCAGATCGTTTATGGGCACATTAGTTAGTTCAGGAACCACTAGTGAATGATCTCAAAATCTACACGCCATAAAACCTAGGTCTAAACAGTGAAGGAGAAAGCAAAAGTTCAAGATGGCAGAGGTGAATAGGAGATGAACTTTACCATACATCTTTAAAATTATAGTCTGTTATAATAAGGGAGAAGGTGTCAATCTAAAACAGGACAGACATACCCAATTCTTTGAAAGTTGCAGAGCACAGCCAAGAGCACATAGGATCCTAGGCCTCATAAGTAAGAGTATAGAAGCAAAGTTATTAAGAACATTTGCTCAGCCACCATTGGATACTATAAGCTAGCACAGACTCAGTGGGCTGAAATGGCCTCTTTCCCTGTCATACAGAAATATGAAATACTTCATCCATTTCTGATATCTCTTTCCAATGACTGAAGCCCTTTGGACCTGGGAAAATTGATACAGAAAAATGATTCCAGAGATGGGGGAATTATTAGGCAAGGCTGAAGAAGCTGGGATTATTACCAGAAATGTTTGAAAGGGGTGTCATACAAAAACCGAGGGGAGAGGGGTCTGGATAGTAGATACACAAATACTTCCCCCATTGGTGGAAGTACCAAGGGTCCCCAAACATAGAACCGGTCATTAAGAACACCGCTGATGATGAAATTCTAAAAAAGAAACATGAAACGCTGGAAAATCTCAGCAGGTCAGTTGATGGAAAGAAAAATAGTAGAAGATTTGGGTTTGTGACCCTTTGTCACAACATTTTGCCAGGATTTTCTATTTTTGTGACATATAATGGTTGCAACACAAAAGGGGGCCATCCATCTTATTGTGTCTACAACAGCTTTCTAACAGAGCAACTCACCTGACCCAGCCCTTCCCCATATTATTGAAAATAAATTTCCATGTACTTATCCAATTCCCTCTTGAAGGCCATGATTTAAAGGAAAATGGCAAAAGTACCAACTGGAGCCAAAAAACAGAGGTGTTTGAAATCCCAAAAAGAAACAGAAAATGGTGGACGCACTCAGTATAGAAGACAGCGGTAGTGATCAGAAAAACAGTCAACATTTCAAGTCACAGTCCCTTCATCAGAACTGGGAAAGTGAGAAAACAAGTATGTTTGAAAAGAGGGAGAGGGGTGAAGGGAACAGAGGGATTGGCCCGCAGACTATAGTTGGCAATTTAACAATGATTTTTAAAACTGACAGTTGAAGGAGGAAAGAAATAAATTGCTACAGGGATATAGCCAGTTCTGAGATGAGAGAATTAACAATTTCAGGTAAATTTAATCTTGTTAAATGACTTGAGAGCTTCAACATACCCAAATGGCTGACAAGGTGCTGTTCCTTGAGTTAATGTTGGGCATCGCTGGAGCAATGTGTGTGTGTGTATATTATATATTTCAGATTGGCTATATAGTTTCCCAGAGAGAGTCTAATGGATTCTTCTTGTCCCATTACCATTTAATCATTCTAAAAGAGAAATAATATTCTATTATACTGTTACTCTTCCTATAAAATTAGCACAGGTCAATTATTTTTTGACACAGTATCTTGTTGGCAGGTTCAGCTTTGCGACTTGATCGGTGCAGGTTAGCCAGACTGAACACATGCATCTTGTTAACCAAGTGTAAAAAGGACCACTCAGAATCTGCATTATGTAGCTGCAAATTTTTTTTTTAAATTTGACATTGCTGTGCTGGGCAGTTCTCAGTAAAACACAGTCTTATTATTTTATAGCTAAAACATGTTGTTTGTGGTGCTCCAACTACACAGAAGACATGACAAATTGCTGCTCACGATTTACAAAAGCGACCAGAACTGACAAATTTCTGGCGGAAAATTTGGGGTCAGTCCAATTCCAAGTGTGGTTCGCCTAAACTCATGTGGTTCATAACTGCTGTGGTTTCCAAGTCTCATTCTGAAGTCAATCAAGATAATGGCTCTGTGACTAAGGCTAATCTGATTTAAATTAATTGGAAAATTTAAGACAGAACTTTATACTTGGAGAGTTTCAACACAGCATCAGTGTGCGCGCGCACGTTGGGGGGGGTGAGAGGTGGGGGGGGTGAGGGCAGAGTGTAAACACTCTCACTGCATTTGCTAACTACTTTACCCCTCCCCACCCCAGTTATTAGCCAATACTTGAAATGCCTGAAGAACACTCAAACGACAAAATTAAGGATTGAATTTAAGAGCAGGGTCCTTATGCTGAACTGTACAAGGTACTGGTGAGGCACCACCCAGAGTACTGCGTGCAGTTCTGGTCTCCTTACTGAGAAAGGATATACTGGCTTTGGAGGCGATGCAGAGGAGGTTCACCAGGTTGATTCCAGAGATGAGGGGGTTCGACTATGAAGAGAGATCGAGTTGCCTGCGACTGTACTTGGTGGAATTCAGAAGAATGAGAGGAGATCTTATAGAAACATATAAAATTATGAAAGGGATAAATAAGATTGAGGCAGAAAAGTTGTTTCCATCGGTAGGCAAGACTAGAACTAGAATAGTCTCAAGTTTCGGGGGAGTAGATTTAGGACAGAGATGAGGAGGAACTGCTTTTCCCAGAGGGTGGTAAATCTGTGGAATTCTCTGCCCAATGAAGCAGTGGAGGTTACCTTAGTAAGTATACTTAAGACAAGGTTGGATAGATTTTTGCATAGTAGGGGAATTAAGGGTTATGGGGAAAAGACAGTTAGGTGGAGATGAGCCCATGGCCAGATCAGCCATGATCTTATTGAATGGCGGTGCACTTGAATGCCAGATGGCCTACTCCTGCTCCTATTTCTTATGTTAAAATGAAATGACGAATGCACAGATGGCAAAAAATAACGTAAAACTAATATTTGGTTTGAAAGATACAAAAATTTTCCAATGACACTTTGCGTTTTTTGCCCCACCCTGTGTTCATAGGTGGTGAACCCACGAGGGCAGAGGCAAACTGGGAAAGCACCCGTCTACACTCAGTGGCCATTTTATTAGGAACAGGAGTAGAGTCCAGAGTGGTCTTCTGTTGCTATAGCCCGTGCACCTCAAGGTTTGACATGTTGTGCCTTCAAAGACGCTCTTCCACACACCACAGTTGTAACACACGGTTACTGGAGTCACTGTCACCTTCCTGTCAGCTTGAACCAGTCTAGCCATCCTCCCCTGATCTCCCTCATTACAAGGAGATTTGCCCACAGAACTGCCATTCACTGGATGATTTTTTTTTTTACTTTGTCAACTCCAGAGACGGTTGTGCCTGAAAATCCCAGGAGTTCAGCAGTCTCTAAGATACTCAAACCACCCTGTTAGGCACCAACAATTATTCCACAGTCGAAGTTACTTTGATCATGTTTATTCTCCATTCTGATGTTTGGTCTGAACAACAACTGACTGTGTCTGCATGCTTTTATACATTTTTTTTGCTGTCACGTGATTGGCTGATAAGATATTTGCATTAACAAGCAAGTGTACCTAATAAAGCAGCTACTGAGTGTATATTCTCTGGCAATTCCACTCAGAGTCGGCTACCAGGAAGCAAACAATGATGAGCCTCAATTTAGAAGAAGATTCCTCCACTGTTTGGCTTTGCTAGTCATAGCAAGATGGAGCATGGATCCTTTCTACCCACTGCGCCCAAACTGACCATCAATGACCTATTTAAAGACTTAACGTACATCGATGCTCTTTGTTTTAATTCTCCACATGCTTTCATCGACTTTCCACCACCAACCGCCCCCCCCCCCCCCCCACCGAGTCAACCACTACCTACACACAAGGGGTAATTTACAGTGGCCACTTAACGTACCCAACTGCATATCTTTGGGATGTGGAAAGAAACCACAGCACCCAAAAGGAAACCAATGCAGTCACAGGGGAGAATGTTTCATTTCCACACAGGCAGCACCTGGCGTCAGTCCAAGCAGAAACAGATGCTGAGTACAAGTGAGCTCAAATGGTGTCACTTGATGTTAGGAAAAGAATAAAGATGCTAATGTGGATTATGGAAAGACATACAGTACTTCATCCAATACCACTTGTAAATGATTTTTTGCACGATGCCCTGGAGATGTACCAAGACTGGATTGCCAAACACTTATTAAAGCAAGAAGTGTTGTCTGCTTTGGACAACAACTCTCTACAACCAGTGTTCTTCAATGTACTTCGTCCTTGTAAGAAGCAAGCATATGAAAGCTATCCTAAAATGGGAAACCATTGCACAAATCTCGACGCAGGGACCTGGACACTAATACAATTCTAACACCTGCACTGATATCCAGCCAAGATACAAGCAGAAATTGCCAGCAGATGCCAGGCAGACCAATAACAGATCATCTGAATTGCAGTCTGAACACACTACATCGCATACATCCTTAGTTGGAGTGGAAGTGGATCCAGGATTTGGGCAGGGGGGAATATTTATGAGTCACTAAAACCAGACCATCTTTGAGCAATTCCACTGCTTTCCATTTTAAGATAAAACAATATATTATAAAATATAAAGAGACTGTTATGAAGAGGTTGCCACCAAGTAAAAAGATCATTGTTATTTTAACAAGAAATTATCATTGCCATCCCACCTCCACAGTTCTCCCCACACACAAAAAAAACAAAAGGCAGTTGCTCTGGCAAGAACCAAACACCATTATCATTTGACACTAAACTCCCAAAACAAAACAAACCTTTGTCAGGCACAAGGCAGCAGGGTGGTGAAATACATTTGGATCCACATGCTGTGACTCGCACCGACAGTATGTGTGGCTGGATCCAAAACAAAACTCCCCAAGCAAAACCGTGCATTGCAGAGACAATCATCAGTGCAACGAAAGAGAATGGGAAGATCACAGAGTCAACCTAGCACGTTTCTAACGATACGCAGCCAAAAAAGGAGAATCCTGGTAATAATCACCTGGTGCTAAATGGCAATTTCTTGTCAGCAGATCAGAAGGTGAAGCTGAAAGCAAAACATATGCAGAAAGGAAACACTTGCTTGATAATAGGTGAAAAGCAAATTACATTCTTTGTTGCCTACCCTTTGAAACCAGGTATTGCAGTGAAACAAGGCTTTTTTTTTCGCAAGAAAGATTACAGCTGCCTTAGTTTCTGCCAGGTAGAAATACTATGGAAGATTCATTCAAGTACATATGCACTGTTGTATTTAAAACCCACACAAAGAAAGCACCATCGTAAGCCAACTGTTATAATCCCTCGTGTAAAACAAGATTCGTTCCAGTTAATTGTCAGACCAAGAGAAGTAAATGGCTTGGAGGCCCAACTTCTCACTTGCACCATCCCATTATTTGCAGTATCACGATCAATTCTAAAGGATAAAACTGGCCTGCATCTGCAAACCGAACTTTTGGCTAAACAAGGCCATTCTGATATCAATAAAACAGTTTTCATCCAGTACGGTTTATTGGAAGACAATTGTTCCCTGATCTGTTAGGAATTTGATTAATATACTGTTGAATGGCACAGTGTCCCCATGCTAATGAATCCAGGCAGCACATTACCCTATGCTAAACAGCAGGATTCACCGGCCTCTTTACACTGGAGTTCCCACAACATCGCATGCAAGTCCCCCAAATCAGCAGCCCCAAGTTCACCTTCACTGAGGCTTTCCTTTCAGACGTTCATTCACATGTTTCAACAATGTTATCACCATTGTTCATGCAATATTTAATTAAATTCCCCAACATACCAAGTCCTAAATAAAATACAAACACATCCAGGCATACTATCCTAAGAAATTATCAAAACTTAGCAAAGCAGATTACTTGCCCAACCATGAAATCTTCCCTGGGGAGAGTGCTGTAATTGACAAGTGAGGTCACCAATATCCTAGGTCATACTGCATGTCACAACAAATTCGTGGTCAGCACCGTGGATGCTGAGAAGTCAGGAGACAGCCATTTCTTTGGCAATACATGCAAAATGCTGGCCTAACTCAGCGGGTCAGGTAGTGTCAATGGAAATGAATCAACAGTCGGTGATTCTGGCCGAGATCCTTCATCGCTCCTGATGAAGGGTCTTGGCCTGAAATGTTGACTGTTTATTAATTTCCATACACACTACCTGACCTGCTGAGTTCTGCCAGTATTGCGTGTCTCTGTATTTCTGCAGCATCTGCAGAATCTCTTGTGTTTCTGATTAGCCATTTCCTTATCTGTTGTACAGTACTACATTAGTTATTGATGGATTACTTCTGGAAGGCGATGGTTCACCTTAAAAAATCTGGCAGTTTAAAATTTAAATCTCACAACTGCTATGCGCACAAGATTCAAAAAAATACCAAAGCTTCTATTTCAGATTATTTGGCTATCCACACCATATGTTGCCATTTATATATTCTACTATTTGCATTTATAAAATTACTGCTGATTCTCTTCCTGTTCTTCCCTTCCTTCCTCTCGCTCTCTCTGCTAACGATTTTCTTCTAGCAACCATGCCCAGACTTGGGTATCCTTCCCAAAGACTTCTTTATCTTATTACACTCACATCTGATTTCAAAAACACTCTTCAAAACCTACTTCTCCAACTTTGTGTCAAATCACCCACCTCATTTTCTTTTCCACTTGCTTTGTCACTGCCTTAAGTCATGGAGCCACACAGCATGGTATCATCAATACTAATCCACACTGGCAAGGGCACTACCCCATCATGCACACCAGTCTGGTCAAACAGCAGGATTCACCAACTCCATTACCTTGCAGTTTCAGCTCACTGTATCCACACCACCCAGTCAGCACCTATTCACAATCATATCTCAACACTTGACCTGCAGCCTTCTTTGCCCATTCATGTGCTTTGACCGCTCTTTCTGCCAGTGCATTCCAGCTACTTACCAATCTCTGGGTGAAAAACAACCCCCCCCCCATATATCCCTTCTGAATCTGTTCCCCCCCCCCCCATCCTTAACCTATGTCTCCTTTGATATGGGGGAAAAGTTTCCTGCAGTCTTCCTGTCTGTGCCTCTCAATTTTCAATACAGGTTTCCCCCGCCATCCGAAGGTAGAGCATTCCTATGAAACAGTTCGTAAGCCAGAATATTGTAAAGCAAAGAAGCAATTACCATTTATTTATATGGGAAAATTTTGTGACCGTTCGCAGACCCAAAAATAACCTACCAGCTCATGCCAAATAACACATAAAACCTACAGTAACAGTAACATATAGTAAAAGCAGAAATGATATGATAAATACACAGCCTATATAAAGTATAAATACTTTTCCACAATCATTGCCTGCACTGTTGTCCGTAGCGAAAATCTCACGCAAGCGCTCTCCGCAGAAAATCTCACACAAGTGCCATTGGCAAAAACACTCTCTCCAGTAACCTTTAAGCTATGAAGCTGCCAAATCATACCAAATAACACGTAAAAATACACAGCTAATATAAAGTAGAAATAATGTATATACAGTGTAGTATCACTTACGGGAATCAGGAAGACAGCGCCGAGCACACTAATGATGGTGTGTTAGACTGAGTCGTCGGAGTTTGGGTGGTGCAGTGGTCCCCACCCTCCAGGTCGCCGACCGATACATTGCCGCGAAGCATGCAGGGGTACAGCAGTAGCCGGGAGGCACACAGCATATCTTTAAGAAAAAAAAGCTGAAATAAACAAGCTAATTAATTAGGTGCTGGGCGGCACCTAATTAATTAGCATGTTTATTTCGGCTTTTTTCTTAAAGATGTGCTGTGTGCCTCCTGACTACCGCTGCATTCTCCACGAATCGATATCTGTCCGCAGCCTGGGGGTTGGGGTGGTGGGACACTGGGGTGTCATCTCATCGTCATCTGTTTCCATTAGGGCAGGCAGGTCATCTTCTCCTATGACTGCCCGCCTTGATGTCGAAGGTCGAGGTTCGTCATCTGCTGTGGAAGGCTTGCTTGAATGCTGAGCCTCACGCATTTTTCTATCACACAGTTCTTTGTAAGGACTCAAACCATCCTGCAAATATCCCCTAAACCGACGTACCCTTTCAAAATTAAAGTCATACTTTATCATTACTCATTCGGTTTCGATTGTTATCCCTTCCTCTTCCAGTTGTTTCAGCTCTTCATCAGTTCTTCATCATGGGATGCCAAAACCTCCATCATCTTCGTCAACTTCCACAAGCCAAACTCACTTTGTCCTTACTTCATTCACCACGATCAAAACGCTTAATTATGTCTAGTTTTACGCTAAATGTAACACCCTTACAAGCTCTTTCAGGCTTTTCCGATACCTTAGAACTCATTTTGCTAACGGCTGCTCACAGGCATGTGTTTAAGCAATGCCGGTGAGATTGCAGTTCCGAATCCGGGGGAGAGCAGCTGCTCGGGGCGCACTGCTTTTTTTCATGAGCTGCTTTTTTATCGCGCGCTGCTTTTTTTCTATAACAGTGAAAACACCTTCTGTTAGCGAAAACAGGGAACTAATGTAGGTCTTTCGTAACAGTGAGGTTTCATAAAGCGAACGTTCAGAAAGTGGGGGACACCCGTACTCCAATTATGTCTGGTCTTAATCTCTTCCACTCCAGGGAAAACAGACATAGCTTCTCCAGTCTTGAACAAAACATTCCATCCTGGTGAATTTCCTCTACATCCTCCATAGCGTCATCACAGCCTTCCTATAGTGTGGCACTTTCAAATGCACATAGTACTAAAGTTGAGGCGTAACTTTTATAAAGTTGGAGCATAAACTCTGTTTTTATATTCAGTGATCTGACAAATGGAGGCCAGAATACCATATGCCTTCCCAACTACTTTATCTACTGGTGCTAACTTCAAGGATCTCTGGACTTGTACTCTAAGGTTCCTCTGTTCATCAATGGTACCCAAGACTCTGCCTTTCATGGTACAAGTCCCAGCCTCATTAGTATTTCCAAAATGCATCACCTCAATCAGTTGGATGGAACCCCATCCACCATTTATCAGCCCGTTTCATCAGAACGTCAATATTACTCCGCAGCCTAAGACCACCCTCAACACTGTCCATGACTCCACCAATCTGCAGATTTAGTGATCGTGCCTTCTCCATCCACATCATTGAAGTATAGCACAAAACAGCAAAGGTACCAGCACCAATCCCTGAGGATCACCACTAGTATCCAGATACAAAAACAACCCTTGACTATTACATTGTCTCCCATACACTGGCCATTTTTGGATCCAGTTTGCCAAAGTGCCAAAGACCCGTGGGCCCTAAATTTTTGGACCAATCCCCTGTGTGGGATCTTGTCAAAGTCCTCATTAAAGCCCATGTGAAACATACACGCTGACCTGCTCTCATCAATACACTGGATTATCTCTTCAAAAACTTCAATCATGTTGGTCAGACAGGAACTAGCATTGACGAAGCCATGTCAGCAGTTTCTGATCAGACCAGTTCATTCCAAGTGCTCATTAATTCTGTCCTTCAGTCATTTCTCCAATAACTTACCTACCACTGATATTAATTACAGTGTGAAACTACCAGGCTTTTCCCTGCTGCTTTTTCTTCTTTTAAAGTGAGACAACAGGGAACAGGCTCTTCTGACCCAACAAGTCACACTGCCCAGCAACCCACCTACTCAACACTAGCCGATCACAGGATAATTTTACAATGACCTATCAACTACTAACCTGTGCACCTTTAGACGGTGGGTAGAAACCAGGGCACCCTGGGGAAACCCACACACTCATAGGGAGTTCATACAGACTCCTTACAGACAGTGCCAGAAATGAACTCCGAAATGTCCCCAAGCTGTAATAGTGTCACGCTCCCATGGAACCCCTCTTGTTGAAAATATGGATGACCTTTGCTGTCCTCCAGTCAACAGGAATCTCACTTGTGGTCAGTTAGGATTTAATCACTAATCTTGTACATCTTGTAAAATGTTCCATGACTATCTTTGTAACAAGTTAACTTAAACCGCTGGTCCATTAAAAAAAGCTATCACTCATATCTGTATTGACCATGTTCCTGCAGTTACAAGGGTACAATCATGCACTACAGTTGTACAGACCAAATAATTTGGTGTAGTTAAGGCAGAAATTGGTAGGTTCTTGATCAGTTTGGGGGTTGAGAGCTACAGGAAGGAATCAACAGAACCGAGTCTCCTCCGACTGAAAGGCATGACAGTCCAAATGGCTTAGTTCTGTTCCTTTATTTTGTGATTTTATTACCATGCAGCTTCTCATACCAGAAATCTTTGAAAACTGTGCACCAACATTTTAATCTGGAGAAGTGCATTGCAAGCCAGCATTTAGGATACTCTTACCCTACTGCAATCAGATGTCTGATTTTAACTGCCCCATCATGGGCTGTCCTGGCTGCCAGGGGGTAACATCCACATCAATGAATGTACTAAATTAACAACCTGCAAGTTGCCCTCTGTATGAGGAATTAATTCATAGTTGTGTTACTGTTTTGCCAGTCAAAAGGACAACAGGACTGATTTTCAATGGAAAATGGGCATCCACATGTTAAAGAAAATGTAAAGTCTAAACCTTCCTGTTCCTGCTCCAATCTATACAGAGAATAACTGAGAACAGTGACTTCCCCACCCACATTCTGAATCAGTATTTATCACTCGTCCTAAGAAACCTGGAGCAATAGAACGTGAATTGCATAGGACCATAAGTTTAATGAGTCATATCACTAAGATACTTCTAAGAATTTTGATGACAAGAGCTAAAAGTAAGATACAAGCTGAAGTAGGTAACGAACAATGTGGTTTTGTGAAAGACAAAGGTACAAGAAACGCAATATTGATGTTAAGGATACTATCAGAATGAGCTATTCAAGTGCAAAAAGATTTGTTTGTTTGTTTTATCGACTACACAAAAGCATTTGATAAAGTGAAGCACAATAAGTTAGAGGTGGGAGGAGAAGATGGCGGCGTGACGCAGCGCGCAACGGCCACTCCGGTGGAGATATCTGTCAAGTAGGGTGCCGTGCACAATCCTGTCTCCATCAAATCAGACGTGACAGCACAGAGGAACATCTGGTGAAACCTCTGAAATGCCTGCTTTGCTGCCGCTGCTACTGTGTGATCCAGAATCTCCAGAGAGAAAGGCCCCGAGTCCTGGGCTTTGCTTTGTTGCTCGGCAGCCGGGGCGGGGTTGAAGTGCTCAGCAGAGGATGGTGCTCGGTGCTCGGCATTGGAGGGCTGGTCGGAGGTTCGAAGTTCTCGGACAGACTCAGAGTCCGCTGCGGTCGGATGCTTCCAATGCGTCGGCAAGTTTGCGGCGCTTGGGAGGTTCACGGCAGAGAGAGTTTCTCCCTTCTACCATCTGCGTGAGATGATGGGGCTATCAGGACTTGAGTCCTTTTTTTTACCATGCCCATGGTCTGCTCTTTATCAAATTATGGTATTGTTTTACACTGTTATAACTATATGCTATAATTATGTGGTTTTGTTAGTTTCAGTCTTGGTTTGTCCTGTGTTTCTGTGATATCTTTCTGGAGGAACATTGTATCATTTTTTAATGCATGCATTTCTAAATGATAATAAACAAGGACTGAGTGTCCTCATAATCTAAGTTATTCGAAATATTACAGGAAATTCTAGATCTAGATTCGAAAGACCTCCGCCTAATCAGAAATCTGTACTGGGAGCAAACTGCCTCTGTAAGAATAGATGGAGAAGTGAGTCAGTTTACAAAAATCAAGAGAGGCGTTAGACAAGGGTGTGTTTTCTCCCCTGATTTGTTTAACATGTTCAGTGAAACAATATTACAGAAAATAAGAGACATCTTGGGAATCAAAGTTGGCGGTGAAAACATCAATAATTTTAGCTATGCGTATGACACTGTGTTAATTGTAAGTATGGAGAAAGAACTACAAAACTTAATTGATATAATTGTTGAAGAAAGTTCAAAAATGGGTCTATCTATCAATTGCAAAAAGACAGAATGTATGGTGATATCTAAAAAGAAGGAGAATCCTATCTGCAGTCTGAGAATAAACGAGAAAGACATAAAACAAGTACAGAACTTTTGCTACTTAGGAAGCTGGGTGACATCAGATGGCAGGTGCGACATGGACATCAAAAGAAGAATTGGGATGGACACCTTTACGAGAATGAAGAGTATACTGACCAACACTAAACTAGGCATGACAACCCGCCTCAGAGCACTGAAATGTTACGTTTATCCAGTTATGTTATATGGCTCAGAATGTTGGACAATATCTAGTAACATGAGGAAACGAATTGAAGCAGCAGAGATGTAGTTTTTGAGGAAGATGCAAAGAATATCATGGATGAAACGAATATCTAACGAGGACGTCATGAACAGAGCAAGCACAAAAAGAGAAATAATGTATGAGATCATGAAAAGGCAACGTAACTTCATTGGACATGTGATTAGGAAAGAGGAGTCAGAATGCACGGTAATTATGGGAAAGATTGAAGGGAAGAATGCAAAAGGAAGACAAAGACAAATGATGATGGAGACAGCAGCCAGAGAACTGGAAATGAATACCAATGAATTCATCCACTTGACCCGAAAAAGGAGTGTGTGGGCCATGGCAGTCAAAGCTCAAACTGGGCACGGCACCTGATGATGAAAGTCTAAACCTTCCTGTTTCTGCTCCGATCTATACAGAGAATAACTGAGAACATCGACTTCCCCACCCACATTCTGAATCACCCAGGTATCTAGTCCAGTTTAACGTCTGCATGTGGATCATTATAATTTTTTTCAAAAACAAATGAACTTTGACAACCTACTCTGTTGCTTCATCCCCTTGTTAATGGTTCCATCAATTACACTGGTCTAACCATTAATGAAGCAAGCTTCCGTTCCCACATCAAATCCATGACATCACCTTGACTCACAATTGCCTTGGCTGAGATTCTCATCCTTACTTACCTATTCTGATCTTCACCTGCACAGACTTCTATCATGCATCTTCCATAACCGAGTTCATCTAATACTCAACTTCCAGGATGAGTAGTTTGCAAAATTGTTAGCATTTCCCAAAATCTATAAAAATGTCAGAATACAGCAATAGTAGCAATTAGACTAACGAGGCAACATCCACAGAATATGATACTCTGCAAAAGCATCCACAGCCACACAGTACCAGAATGCAAGAAGCTGCTCGGTTGCTTCAGTGATACTCCAATACTCTAGCTTCAGTGAAGATTTTGTAGGTTTAGTCCCAAGCCCAGTCCAAAGGCTTGACTGTAAAATCCAGTTTGAGACTATGATGCCATAACAAGGGAGTGCTGTCAGAGGCTAAGTCCTTCGACGCAAGTGCTGCAAAGTAAGCAAATGTGCACAAGATCCCAATAGCATTACTTTTATATAAACTAGAGGCAACCTTCCCAATGCTTTTACAAAAATTATCACTCAATTATCTGGTCATTATCACATTTCCCAGCGTGGAAGCTTGTTTTGTGTAACCCAGCTGCCACTAAGTACTTCAACAGCAGTCAAGCACTTTGGGCAAGAACAAGGTTGTGAAAAGCACTGCATATCATCAAGGAGTTCACTCTTGCCCACACCATACAACCTAATACATAATATTCAATCCCAATATCAAGTGCCTTGCTGATGATTGAATTAATCAGTTACTGCATAATAACTGCATTCCTTACTCATTGGCTTAATTTCTCCATGAACTTAACTGCACATCGCACCAAATTATTCTTCTGAAATCTAAAAGGTAGATCATCAATGCTTAATCAGTCAGGTATATGCCTGCATAGAAAAATTATTTCCTTCTTGTTCATTCCTGTAAGCAACTTAAATATGTGACGGAAATTACTATCTGAAGCAGCAATAAATGAATTTAAGTAATCCACCACTTTTATACCATCCGGAGTGGTGTTTTTAAACACTCGCTGCTGGTGCGATCCCAACAATATTAACTGTTACTCCAGTGAGGCTTGCAAGTTTAGTCTCAGCAGAAAGCAATTTTGGGGGCTGGATGCCTTCAGAACAAAACAGCATCACGATATAGCTGACTCTGTTGCAGAAAGCCAGACGAGTTATCCTCAACAACACCCTCATTTAAATTATGGCAATTCAAGCCTTCAGTAAAAAGTTGAAAATAATGCACTGGCAGATGTGGAAAGCTGCAATGAAGACAAAGGGCCCAAGATAACTGCCTTCCTTCAACACAGGGAACTCTTTCAGAAGAATGCTGTTGAATGATGGACCCCACCCCTGTCTAATAAGAGTCAGATTACAAGGCAGTTTGAATGCATCACTCACAGAGTTTGGGGATTGTGCACAACCCACAATCTGCACTGGGGATTTACAAAGACCCTCTTCTACTAACTACAACAGAAATATTCCTTCACTGGTCATGAGGGGTTCACCCTAATATTCATTGCTGCACCTTCAGGTTAAGCATAGCATTTACCTCGAATTGCAGGAATGAATATCAGGATAAACCCATTATAAGCAGTGAAGAACTACCCCAAAGCCAGACTCAACAAAATCTCAATGAGGTGCCAAAGTCAGCGTCTTATCCAGTGCGCACTGCTCTAAGGACAGAAGCAAAGAGTACGAGAAGATCATCCACTCCTTGTGGACTGTGCATTTGCAAAGTAACACTGCTGTGTACGTACATCTATTGATGCTTCTGGACACATCTTCAGTGAGGTTCCTGGAATCATCGAGTGTTTCGGGTCTTTCAACATCATACAACCTCCTCCAGGTGACCCAGCCGGGGCTGATCAGACCCCAGCTCGTGTCCAGATGGCTAGCTACTTTTGAGCCACAGCCATCTTGAGGCCCTCTCTGCTGCATTGGTGGTACTGTGGATGGCTCTCCTCTTCCTCTCTCCCTCGATGCCCAAAATGTTGAAGGCTGTAACTAAAGAATGGGCTACGAATCCCCTACAACCAACCTCCACTGGGAGACACCTCGCTCTCCATCCAGCCTACTGACAGTTGCTGACCAGTCCTGCATACTTGCAGAGCTTCCTTTCAAAGGCCTCTTCCAAGCGATCTTCCCATGGGACTGTCAGCTCCAGCAGCACCACTTGCTTAGTAGACTCAGACACTAGGACAATTTCTGGTCGCAGGGTGGTGGCTGTGATATGGTTGGGGAACTTCAGCTGCCCTTCGAGGTCCACCAACAGCTGCCAGTCCCTTGCAGAGGTCAGAATGCCTGCAGATGTTCTTTTGGCAGGTATTGGCTGCTCCCCAGCTCCGACAAAGGCAATGGTCTGCTTGGAGGGTCGGGACCGCTTTGCCCACTCAACTCCTGCGCTGACGGCTTCAGCGATGGTCTTCAGGACCTGATCATGTCTCCATCTGTACCGAGGAGGATGCAAGGGTCCTTCATCCTGAACAGCTGTGTTACAGAGGATGTTCTGATCTACGGGATATATACACCCAAGGACATCCACTGAGATAAACAACAAGTTCTGCTGGAAGATCACCAATTCAGTGAAAGACTTTAGTCTGCCCTTGTCGGCTTTCCAGTAAAGGTCCATTTCAGGTTGCAGGACTATGTGCCAGGGAATGCACTGAAGCTTGGTGAAGCCGATGCATGGGGTTTGAGGGAGGGGAAAAAAGACTGCAGTGTAAGGTCCTTCTGCCACTAGACAGTGAGGAGCAGAGCCTGGAGTAGAAGCCTCTCAAACATTTGAAGCTTGTATTGCATATGATGTTTTATATATGGAGGGAGCTAACACTACAGGGGTATAGAACCAATAACACAATGAACAAACACATTGACTGAACAATGCTCTGAATGTAAAGAAAATTTTGCAGTGCTTTTTATATTTGTATGGATTTCTTTCATAAAGTACAATAAGAATGTGCATTTCAATTTACTTTTACAGTATAGTGGTATGTGAAAGAAATCACACATCACATATTTCTGATCGGCAATTAGCATGCTATTTTAAACCACCCAAAGGTATCTGGCTTAAAGGTTGAAAATAAAATGAAGTACTGCTTAATAATGATGGAAGAATGCAAGACCCAGAAAGACTATCTGAATTTGCTGGTCATTTAGAGTTGTTTATAGCTTGTTTTTCATTTTCTTTTTAAACTCATGTCCAATCCAAATTGTTCTCATAAATAAAAGCTACCACTGGAATACAGACATTCCACCTCTCCCGGAAGTTCCGGGAGTCTCCCACATATTGATAGAAGCTCCCTGACGCCTGCAAATTATATACAATATCCCAGAAATCGATTTTTTGAGGGGGGAGGGCGGAGAGAGGGCATCCTGATTGGTCCCTCTTTGTGCTAAGTAGACCTAGCAGTTTTCTTTGTGAGCGAGCTTTACAGTCGACCTCTCTCTCTCTTTCTCTGGCAAAATGCTCAAATCTGCCAAGCAAGCCCCATCACAGTACAAGGAAAGTTTGCAAAAGAAATAGAAAAGCTATTTGCATTACTATTTAGCTATTAGCATTGAGACTGCCAACAAAGTACTCAACAAAGGAATATATATATAGTTTCAATATGTGATCAAATAAATTGTTGTGTTCTTTCATAATCAAATGTCCTGTATACATACACCCTTGGAGGTCGACCGGGGAGGGGGTTGTGGTGCTATCTCCCTGAAATGAGTTTTTGCCGGGTGGGATGTCTGGGAATACCACACATTGGGGTGAATAAAAATCCCCTTTATAAGATTCATCCCTGGAGTGGAAATGGCAGAAAAATTCTATTTTACAGTCCAGATCATTACAGCGACATGAAGAGACCTGACAATTACAGAACCAGTTCATTTCAGAGTAGAGAACATGAAAACAGATACTTCCACCCACTGAATCTGCATCAACGATCAGCTCCCAGCAGCCTATCACCACCTCCTCTAGGAGCAAGTTGCAGTGGCCCATCAACTTACCAACCAGCATGTCTCTGGTATATGGGACAAAACTGGAAAACCACCGGATATCCAGACTTTCCCAAGGTCAGATTAGCCCTATGTTCTCTGCGGCTGGGAGGTAATTGTGTTACTGCTACGCCATTGTGTTACCCCTTAAACAAAGATTTTCTAATTAAATTAAATTTTATAATTCAGATATCTTTCACAAGTCCATAATAGTCATCAGTCTCTGGAATTTCTTTTCCTAATTTCACAATTTTGATTATGTAAAGTGGTTGAATACATACGAGAGCAAAGAACCGCAGAGACTTGTATTAGCTAATGCAATGAGAAGGGAATGGTTCCACACCCATCTTTAATTCCTCTTTGATTCAAAATAATACAAGAGAGACATCCATCATAAACAATTAATCAAAGGCAGTCAATATGAAAAACCTCTTTTGAGTGCCAGACCATTTAATCAAGTCAGGCCAATACATGTAACAAGGAATATTCTTAAGGACAGGCAAGCAAACTACATACCTTTAGAATACAGCCATACTACTCTACTCCTGTGAGCAGGACTATAGACTATTTGAAATAGAAATGCTGCAGGGTAGGCTGCACAGCCTATTATTCCCACCGAGCAAAAAAAAAAACTTGCCTCAAAAATCTCCTTTAAACCTTTTCTCCCACATCTTAAACTATACCCTCTGCTATTTGACATTTCCATCCTAGGGAAACCCCTGACTATCTAACTATCTACCCTACCCATGCCTCTCATCACTTTGTATACTTCTATCAAGTCACCTCTCAGTCTCTGGAGATCCACAGAAAACAATTACAAATTTGTCCGACATTTCCTCAAAGCCAATACACTGGTGATCCTCTTCTGCACTTTTTTCAAAGCCTCCATATCCTCCTACATAGTGTGGTAACCAGAATTGCGCTCAATATTTCAGACATGGCCTAACCAAAGTTTTATAGCATTGGCTAAATTTTAGTGTCTCAACAAAACAAGATAATTATGTCATACACCACCTTTACCACCCCAGCCTCGTGCTGCCACTTCCTTGGACCTGCATCCCAAGATTCCCCTGTACATCAATGTTCCTAAGGATCCTGCCATTTATTGTATTTATTCACTTCAACTCTTGCTCGATTGAACTCAGTCTGCCATTTCTCTGCCCAAAATCAGAATCCAAGTTTAATATCCATGTCCTATATCACATGAGATATGTTGTTTTACGGCAGCATACATTGCAAAGTCATAACATTACTATAATTTTACAAAATAACTAGATTGTGCAAAAAAAAGAGAGATGACTAGGGCCTATAGGCTAGTCATACATCTGATGGCGGAGGGGAAAAAGCTGTTCCTACATCGCTGAGTGTGGATCTTCAGGCTCCTGTACCACCTCACAGATGGCAGTAATGAGAAGAGGGCACATTTCAGATAGTGAGAATCCTTGGACGTGTGATGGCGGGGAGGGTTGTGCCCCTGATGAAGCTGGCTGTGTCTTTAACCTTCCACAGCTCCTTGCAATTCCATGTGTTGGAACTTCCATATCAGTCTGTGATGCAACTAGTCAAGAGTACATCTGTACATCTATTAAAATTTGTAAGAGTTGGGTTGATTTGTTCTCCAATCTTGCCAATCCATTTGCAAATGTTTCGTCACCATACAAGGAGACGTCGTCAGTATGCTGCTCATTTGTGGTGTATCCTCTGAATGCTTGGCCTTTATATACTTAAAACATCAGCTGACTGATTGTTATTACAGAAATTTTCAGGAGTCTTTGGTGGTACATCAAAGCTCCTCAAACTTCCAGTGACATAGAGCTACCAGTGTGTCTTCATGATTACATCAATGTGTTAGGCCCAAGCTCAACCCTTTGAAACATTAACACCCTGGAACTTGAAGCTGCTCATCCTTTCCACCATTGACCCCTTCAATGAGGAGGAGTGTGTTCTCCTGACTTTCCTGAACTCAATCAATTCCTTGGTCTTACTGACATTAAGCGCAAGATTATTGTTGTGACACCACTCAACCAGCTGTTCTTTCTTACTCCTGTCACCAACCAAGATTTTACCAACAGTGGTGTTATCTGTGAATTTGTAGATGGAATTTAAGCTGTGTTTAGTCACACAGTCATGAGTGTATAGAGAATAGAGCACTGCACTAAGCAAACATCCTTAAGGCACATCTATGTTGATCGTCAGTGAGTAGATGTATTGCTGATCCATACTGACTATGGTCTTCTGATGAGGAAGTTAAAGATCCACTTGTGGGAGAGGTGCAGATGATTATGCTTGGAAGCTTGGAGATTAATTCCAAGGGAATAATGATATTGAACGCTGATCTACAATTGATAAACAACAGCCTCACATATATTGCTGTTTTCTAGGTGCTCCAAAGTCAGTGAGATTGCATCTCCCGTAGACATGTTGTGGTGGTAGGTGAATTGTAGTGGGTCCAGTTCCTTGCTTAGGAAGAAGTTAATTCTAGTCATAACCAATTTCTCAAAGACTTCATAATAGTCAATGTGAGTGCTACTGCTTGGTAGTCCAAATTGTCCACTGACTATATTCTGCTGTATCCGTTGACAAAATTCCTGATTATCTACAAGTCATCCAACTTTCATGTCCTCTGCAAACTTACTTTATCAGGATACCTACATTTTCATCCAGATCACTTATTTTTACATATCTATCTGTAGAGCAGAAGCCCCAATGCTGACCCTTCCAGAACACCTTTGATTACAGACCTCCAGTCAGAAAAGACACCCCTCCAGCATTACCTTCTTTCGTCTATGACAAAGCCAGCTTTGGATCCCAAGTCACTAAAAAAAAATCTTTATTTTCTTAATCTTCTAGACTAGCCTACCATAAGAAGAATTGACAAGATATCTTAACTAACATCCATTGCAGACGGTATTCACAACTATCAAGCAACTTTCATTATTTCCACAAAATGCTGAATTAAATGAGACAAGATTTTCCCTGTGCAAAGTTATGCTGGCATTCCATAAGAAGTTCATGTTTTTCGTAATGCAAGTATATCCTATCCTAAAGATTTCCTCCAATAATTTCCTTCTACCGGCCTATAATTTTCTGGTTTGTCGATATTAAGCAAAGGAGCAACATCCAGTTTCCTGGCACTTCATCTGTGGCTAACAGGATACAAAGATCTGTAATCAAAGGCCCAGCAAGCTCTCTCTTGTGTCCCTCATTATCCTGATTTTCCAAGTTCACCTCTCTCCATCAAACACCTCATTCATAATACTGACCTGCCTTAGAATATCAACATAACACTTCCTTATCTTACTATCGTGCATAACCTCCTCCTTGGTAAATACCACTGAGAAGTACTCATTAATGACATTAACCATTTCCTCTGGCTCCAAGCAGAAATTCCCTCCTTTGTTCAACCAACCATATGTATTAGGATTGTTTGGAAAAGGGTAGGTCCACTCAAGGACAAGGGAAGTAATTTCTGTGTGGAGCAGAACGAAGTGGTTATATAAAAATGCTTTGGTATTCTCCTTAACCTTACTCAAGAAGGACATTTCATGGTCTTTTTTAGCCTTGCTAAATCAGAGTTTAAGTTTTTTCCTGCTTCCTTTACATTCTTCGAGGGCCTTATCCAATTTTAGTTTCCTAATAATTATATGTACTTCCTTTTCTTCTTGACATCTTGTCATGCAAGATTGCTAAACACTGCCATCCTAACATTACATCCTTGCAGGAACATATCGGTTCCAAACTCTAATTAGCTAGCCTTTAAGATTTCCAATATATCTGATGTGGACTTATCCTTAATCTAATCTTCTTTCACCAGTTCCTGTCTAGTACTGTTATACTTAGACTTCTCCCAATTTAGCACATCAACCCAAGCATCAATCTTATTAGTGTCTATAATCATCTTAAAAACTTACATTACAGTTACTTAAGTGTCAGTGGGACAGTGCTGTGGAAACAATCAGCCACCCAGGTTCATTCCCCAATACAAGGTCTGGTATGGCTCCATTCCTGGTTGGACTATCTACCTGTCATTTCAAGAAACCCTCTTGAATGCACCTAACCAATACTGTCCATCTAAGCCCCTGGCATTAAGGAAGTCCCAGTCAATATTGAGGAAATTAAAATAATCCACTACAATAATCCTGTTATTTGTACATCTTTCCATAGTTTACCTATATTTTTCAAAACTACCAACCTTTGATTTGCAGACAGAATTTTATCCCTTAATGAAGCCTACACTTAAAAAAGACAGTTCAGTATATTTCTCATTTTAACCATATAACATATAACCATATAACAATTACAGCATGGAAACAGGCCATCTCGGCCCTTCTAGTCCGTGCGGAACTCTTACTCTCATCTAGTCCCACCGACCTGCACTCAGCCCATAACCCTCCATTCCTTTCCTGTCCAAGCCGCTCCAGGTAGTAGGCAAATCTTCAACCCAGGGTACATTTATGCACTGACTTAACTCAATGCCCCTTCTATGATGTACAACATAGATGTAGCACTGATTTATAATCTTGAGATACTGTAAGTAGTGAATCTTCCTGAGAGCCTTCATGTTTCCTCTTGGATACAAACATAGATCTTTCCTAAGTTTAACCATGAAGATCTGTTTACTTTCAATTAATTATTAAGTTTAAAACCAACATTAGAAATGCTTTAAATAGAGTTACCATATCCATTCAGTTCCTTACACCAGAGGTAACTTGTTTTAGTGGAAGTTCTTTAATTATATATTACTTACATTAACAAACATAATCCTGTTGAATTGCAAGGATGTTTTTTTTCTTAATAAAATTAGCAGCTGTACACAATTTAAAATATCACTGTCAAAAGTTTTCACTGTTTCAGAAATGTTTCCTATTATTTAACTTTTATGATTAATTATATGATCATAAAATCACTTGCTTTTAAAGGTAACATTCAGAAAACCACTGATGCTGGAAATCTGAAATAGAAACAGAAAATACTAAAAACATTCAGTATTTGTAGGAAGAGACAGTTAACATTTCACACTGAAGATCCTTCAAACTACTTGTATCAACAACTTCTCTTCCTTTTGCCATGCAGTCACTGGAGATACACCTGCCCTTTTACTTCTTCCCTTCCCCACATCCAGGAACTCAAACCGTCCTTCCTGGTGAAACAACCATTCACTTACTCCTCTCCAAAATTGTATACTACCATTGATGCTTATGACGTGATCATCTCTTCCACTGGAGAGACTGAATGCAGATTGGCTGACCACACTACAGAGCACCATGTTCAGTACACAAAGGAAGCCCAAGATTCCAGTTGCTTAACTCTTTAATTCCCCATCTGTCTCTGACTGATGTCTATGGTCTCCTGAACTGGATACAGCAAGGTCCAACGCAATTTTGAGGAACAGCATCTAATCTTCCACCTGAGCACATTATAGCCATCCAGAATCTTGTCTACAATTTCAAGTAACTCACTTTCTTTATAATAATATCATCTACCTGGAACATTTACATAATCTCTTTCTTATAAATAGACCTTCGTATGAGAGCAACAGGCTTGTACAGAGAGTTGGTAGATAAGTGTTGCTGATTGTGGAGATGAGGGGCAGGAAAATGGATATGCAAGTAACCCAAGATATGCTATTTAATTGTCACTACACAAAAACCATTTTCCACTGACTGTCTTTATTCTAACCCAGATTGTGGTGGAACAGAGTTCTGCTGTGGCCGATGGCTCACAACACCAGGTGGGACCTTGGCTTTAAGTTACAAGGAGTGCTGTGAGTCTATTACATTCAGACAATGGTAATGCCAGACAACAAGATCAACGCTGTGCCTGGTCTGAAAACGAGACGTTCACATCACACAGCCTTTATGGATGCAACTACGCCAGAGCGGTTGATGGAAACCTTGTCAAGAAATCATATCCCAAACCTTGGCCCTCTTTTCACCTGTGTTAGTGATGTTTCAGGAAAGAAACTCAAGGATTGTTTGCACTGAGGATTATTTGCTTCGTTATAAAAAAAATCACTATTAATGAATGTGTGTGACAGCTTCTAATGATAATACTAGATACATTCTGAATTACTACTTTGAGTTAGAGTCCAAGTTATCTAATAGTGCATGCCTTTGAAATGTAATATTCCTCCTGTGGATATGCATTTTCACTGTAGTAATGGCAGGTGTTCATCTAAATACAACAGGCTAGATTAACAATTAAATCCAATCTGACTTCTTTGTCGTTCACTTCTTTAAAGCACTATATCTGTTCCAATGAGTACAGAAATGTAAAATGCAATATGCGGCTCAAAGAAATGCCTCAGAATCTCTAAGCTTTTCCCTTTCAGCGGTGAGGTCATGGGGACCCAACCGCAATTTCCTACCACGGGAGACATGGAGTGGGAATTTTAAACTGTATGCTGTATCGTTCACGTCCACTTTTTTTTCAACTCTGAACTTTTACCAATAAAAAAAAGCAAATGTCTCAGATGAAGAATGGTGCACAGTAACCATTGGAGAGGGGAACTGGAGGAAAGAATTCAGAATTCTTTAAACAAAATGACTGACAACAGCCTTTGAGGGAAATGCAAGAAATCACGGAGAACAGGGAGTTAAACTTTATACAACTCCACAGATAACAGACACGTATTCTACAGGAAGCCTGGGTTATGCATGGGTCATCCATAAAAACTCAGATTAAAAATATCACAATCATAAACACAACAATATAGAGGACTAATATCAATCTGTGTGAAAAGAGATCTCAGTAGCATATCGTCTCAGTGAAACATTCAAACGTTCCTATTCTCCCTACTCTCAGATCTGTAGAGTAGAACTGCTTGAAAATCAGTTCTGCCTTTTTTCGTACAGAATGGATAATCTAAAACAGGCAAGGGGGTGGGGGGAGATGTGAGTCAGCTAATTTGAAGATTTCCTACCTTACCGAGTTTGATTGCCGGTAAATCTCTCTTGATTGTAGCCTCATTATTCCCGGAGCAACTAACCCATTTAGGCAGCATTTGTCCGTGTTTCCTTTTGAAAAACTTTTTTTCGGGGGGGGGGGGGAGTAAGGATGGAAAGGTGGGATGAACCACTTCTGCCTTCAGCTTCCAGACACCTGAGGGCCTTCGGGGACAAAATCCATAGTGCCGGAGGGAACGAGAATGGTTTTCTCTCCCAAACTGCTTTGATTTAGGGCTTTTTGGTTATGTCTTTTGCCATCATCCTGCCTCTCATTCGTTCCCTTTCTTCACCATGCAACAACTTGCTGCCTCTGACGTCTCTGCTAAGTTCCTGCCTCCCTATTCCCACACCTCCCTCCCTTGACCTCTTTTGACTTATTTCCATTGAACTAATCACCAGCTGCCTCAGAACAGACTTGTTACCACAGCAACCGTTGTTCCCTCTCCAAATCTACTGGGCAAAAACTACAATAAACACAGATTCTCCAGTTTCAGGCACGTCACATATGCAATTAAAGGGGCTACAACCCCACAGCTCAAAATATGCTTCAGTGGTTAGCAACTTCCTAGCAATACCAGGGTATTTTTCCACTATTTTTCAGGCGCAAAATATTCTTGATCTTTTCTGATAGAAGAGAAATTCTATTAACCTAAACTTGTAAGTACAAAGAATGCAACCATTTTTGCACTGAGTTAAAATTAATATTCTTTTGCACACAGAATACAGTTTATGATTTCTATTCCCATTTTTTGACTCTGAACAAAATTGAACAGGCATTTGGATTTCATGTTCACGTGATTGTTTAAGTTGTTTAAGTCTACTGGATACCTAGTTAGCCCATTGCTTTGCTTTGCTTTTTAGGTTAGTTGCACGGTGGTTTTTTTTGGGGGGGTCTTTTTTGGGTTATTTCTTCTCTTTATTGATATATATGGAAAATTAGTATACTACTATATTACCTCGTTATTTTATAACTAAACTGCACTGTTTGTACTTTTTATGTATTAATATCTCTTGTAAATTTATATCGCAAGTGTATTAGTTTCTATATGTTTTACCTTTTGTGTACTAATTTAATAAAAAGATTTAAAAAGAAAGGATTTCATGTAGTTTTCTCTCAAGCTCAGCTGAACCACAAAAACAAACCTTTAAAACCAACTTAGAGAAAGTAGGCAGGCTCTCTCCAAATACCAAAAGGATTCCTAACAAATCAAAGTTTCCAGTAAACATCACCAATTTTAAATTTGATTTCTTTCTGGCTTTCAGTACTCAAGCCATGCTATATGAAACTCTCTCACAGAGTCTTCATTATATTCAGGAATCAGATCATTTCAGGTTATTCAATTTGTCAACAATGAATCGATTTTAATTTTATAGATTTCATGAGCGATGTGTCAGTGTGGTTTTACCGAGGATGCAGACTCACAGATGACAGGAGGACTTTAAACTGCAGCTTGTCCCACCACAGAGCCTACTAGGAGCTGGCAACCACATCAGTACACTCTCAAGCACACAGTATGAGACTTTGGGACACTCCAGTCCACATCATTTAGTTGTGGACAACTCCACACACCAGAGATATTTCTCAAATATGCAAATTCATTCTGGTGACATAATCAGATCTCTATCTGCAATTTCCGTTGGAGTCCTAAATAGGGGAGTGATAACGGTCTTCCCATCCTGTTGGGGGTTGCAAGCCCAAAACTCCAAAGAATATAACTCAGGAGCACCAGGCATCTAGAACCAACCATCTCCCTCAAATCAGCACAAGAAAGTCTGATGCTGGAAATCCAAAGCAACACAACGCTGGAGGAACTCAGCGGATCAGGCAGCATCTACGGAAATTAGTAAACAGTTACCATTTTGGGCTGAGACCCTTCTGAGAAGGATGAGAGAAGACAACATGAATAAAAAGGTGGGGGGGGTGGAGGAAGGGGAAGGAGGCTAGCTGGAAGGTGTTAAGTGAAGCCAGGTGGGTGGGAAAGGTCAAGGGCTAGAGAAGGAATCTAATAGGAGAGGAGAGTGGACATGGGAGAAAGGGAAGGAGAAGGGGACCCAGGAGGAAGTGATAGGCAAGCGAGGAGAGGTAAAAGGTCAGAGTGGGGAATAGAGAAGGGGGGCTGTGGAAATATTTTTACCAGGAGAGATCAATATTCATGCCAGGTTGGAGGCTACCCAGATGGAATACAAGGTGTTGCTCCTCCACTCTGAGGGTGGCATTATCTTTGATCACAAATTCTAATATCTCCCTCAAATTCTGACAGCCAGAGTGCCATCTCACTTATTCCATCTGCGGTCTGCATTTCCTGTCCCTATCCTGCAGCCAAGGAGTGGAAAATGAGTGGCAGGGACAAGTCTGTCAATTGCAGTGTAGTAAACCTAATATCAGAAGTCTGGAAGTTATTAGGAAAAGTTCTCAGACATAGGATCAATCTACACTTGGAAAAGGCAGGATTGGTCAGGGATTTGTTGGTAGGAAATCCTGTCTGACTAACTTGATTGACTTTTGTGGTTCCTGGTGACCACATCTGCAACAAGTGTTGGCTGCTCGAGGAACTCAGGCTCAAAGTTGATGACCTGGAATCTGACCTTCAAACACTGTGGCACATCAGGAAGGGGGAGCTTTACCTGGACAATTTGTTTCAGGAGGTAGTTACACCCATTAAATTAGTTGCCTCAGATTCGGTCTGTGGTCAGGGACAAGAGGGAACGTGACTGCGAGTGAGGTGGGTAGTGGAATCCAAGAGACAGTGCTGGAGGAGCCTCAGTCCTTGAGCTTGTTCAACACGTCTGAGATTCTTGCTCCACGTGTGGATGAGAGTGGGGGCTGTAGGAAGGATTAACAAGCTAACTGTGGAACCGTAGTTCAGAGAGCCATTCAAGAAGGGGAGAAGAGAAGAGACATGTAGTGGTAATTGGTGATAGTATAGTCAGGGGAATAGACAAAGTCCTCTGTCGCAAGGATAGAGCATCCCAAAGGCTGTGTTGCCTGCCTGGTGCTCAGGTTCAGGACATCTTATCTGACCTGCAGAGGAGTTTGCAGTGGGAGGGGAAAGATCTTGTGGTCCTGGTCCATGTGGGTACTGATGACATAGGTAGAATGAGGAAAGAGGTTCTGCTGCAGGAATTTGAACAGCTCAGGAATATATTAAAAAGCAGAACCAAAAAGGTGGATTACTACCTGAGCCATGTGCAAATTGGCGTAGGGTCAAGAAGATTAGAGAGTTAACTGTGTCGTTCAAGGATTGGTGTGGGAGAAGTGGGTTTGAATTGATGGGAAGATTGGCACCAGTTTTGGGGAAACGAGAAAGGCTCCACCTGAACTGTGATGGGACCTGGATCCTAGCGAATCACACAACAAGGGCTGTGGATAGACCTTTAAACTAAATAATAGGGGTTCAACAGACTGGAATAGTATGGATAAAGTAAAAGAAAAAGATAAAAAAAGAGAAAAATAAGAGTGGAGTGAAGAAAAGTCAAGTGCAAACGAGAAAAAGATTACAAGATTTTAAAAGCACGATGAGTGTAAGGGCACTTTATCTGAATGCCCGTAGTATTCAAAACAAAGTTAGTGGACTTGTGGCACTAATCAGTACAAAGGGGATGGTTTAGTGGCCATTACAGAAACATGGTTGCAGGGTGGAGAGGAGTGGGAATTAAATATCCAAGGATAAGAGGTAATACAGAAGGATAGGCAGGAAGATAAGGAAGGTGGGGCAGCGCTCTTAATTAAGGATGAGATCAGGGCGATATTGACAGACGATACACGATCTAAGGAGCAGAATGTTGAATCCATCTGGGTAGAGATGTAGAGATTAGAAATAGTAAAGGGGGGAAAAAATAAGTCACTGGTGGGAGATGCCTATCGGCCACCAAATAATGACATTACAGTGGCACAAGCAATAAGCAGAAAAATATCTGAGGCACGTAAGAATGGGACTTTGAATTGCACATGGATTGGGTGAATCAAGTTAATCGAGACAGTCTTGAGGAGAACTTCATAGAATGCATCCATGATGGCTTTCTTGAACAGCATGTTACTGAACCTACAAGGAAACGTGGCACCTTAGATCTGGTCCTGTGCAATGAGACAAGTAAAATTAGTGATCTTGTAGTTAGGAAAGAGTGATCACAGTATGATTGAATTTTTCATACAAAGGGAGCGTGCAAAAGTTCAATCTAACATGCCTAAACAATGGAGACTACAATGGGATGAGGGAGGATTTGTCTAGCGTAGACTGGGAACACAGGCTATATGGTGGGATGGTTGAGGAACAATGGATGACTTCCAAAGAAATTTTTCACGGTGCTCAACAAAAGTATATTCCACTAAAAAGCAAGGACAGTAAGGGTGTGGAGAGCCAGCTTTGGATAACTAAGGAAATAAAAGACAGCATCAAACTCATGTATACAAAGTCGCCAAAAGAAATTAGAAGATTGGGAAAATTTTAAAAAGCAACAAAGAACGACTAAGCGAGCAATGAAGAAAGGGAAGCTAGATTACGAAAATAAACTAGCACAAAATACAAAAACAGATAGAAGTTTTTATAATTATACAAAGCACAAAAAGGGTGGCTAATATGAACGTGGGTCCCTTGGAGGACAAGAAGAGGGAATTGATATTGGGTAAAGAGGAAATGGCCGAGGCTTTGAACGAGTATTTTGTGTCCATCTTCACAGTGGAGGACACGTTTAACATGCCAAAGAGAGATGTTATGGATGCGATGGGAGGTGAGGAGCTTGATACAATAGCTATCACTAAAGAGGCAGTGCTGAGCAAACTTGGGGGCCTGAAGATAGACGAGACCCCTGGTCCTAATGGAATGCATCCCAGGGTACTGAAATAAATGGCAGAAGTTATAGTGGAGGCTTTGGTGATGATTTACCAAAATTCTCTGGACTCTGGGCAGGCCCCAGTGGATTAGAGGACAGCTAATGTTCGAAAAAGGATGCAGGCAAACGGCCAGCTAGTATAACATCTGTAATTGGGAAAATGCTTGAAACTATCATTAAAGAAGAAATAGTGAGGCATCTGGAAAGAAAGGGATCCATCAGGCAGATGCAGCATGGATTCAGCATAGGCAGGACCTGTTTGACAAACTTATAGGAGTTCTTTGAGAATATAACGAGTGCAGTGGATAGAAGGGAACAGATGGACATTTATTACTTGGATTTCCAGAAGGCATTCGATAAGGTGCCGCACAAAAGACTTACCATAAATAAGGATACATAGAGTTGGGGGTGATGTATTAGCATGGATAGAGAATTAGTTAACTAATAGAAAGCAGAGAGTTGGGATAATTGCAGCATGCTGCAGTGCAGAAGGACTTGGGAGTGCTTGTATATGAATCACAAAAGGTTTGTTTGCAGGTGCAGCAGGATATCAAGACGACAAATGGGATGTTGGCCTTCATTGCTAGAGGGATTGAATTTAAGAGCAGGGAGGTTATGCTGCAACTGTACAGGGTACTGGTGAGGCCGCACCTGGAGTACTGTGTGCAGTTCTGGTCTCCTTATTTGAGGAAGGATATACTGGCTTTGGAGGCGGTGCAGAGGAGATTCACCAGGTTGATTCCACAGATGAGGGGGTTCAACTATGAAGACAGATCGAGTCACCTGGGATTGTACTCGCTGGAATTCAGAAGAATGAGAGGAGATCTTATAGAAACATATAAAATTATGAAAGGGATAGATAAAATAGAGGCAGGAAAGTTGTTTCCACTGGTAGGTGAGACTAGAACTACAGGACATAGCCTCAAGATTCAGGGGAGTAGGTTTAGGATGGAGATGCAGAGGAAATGCTTTTCCCAGAGTGGTGAATCTGTGGAATCCTCGCCCAATGAAGCAATGGAGGCTACCTCAGTAAATATATTTAAGACAAGGTTGGATAGATTTGTGCATAGCAGGGGAATTAAGGGTTATGGGGAAAAGACAGGTAGGTGGAGATGAGTCCATGGGAAGATCAGCCATGATCTTATTGAATGGCGGAGCAGGGTCAACAGGCAGATGGCCTACTCCTGTTCCTATTTCTTATGTTAAGAGGCAACTAAATAACTTAATAAGGGCAGTATAGCTCACTTAGTTTATATAAGCTTCAGCAAGGCCTTTCACCGATGCTACAAGGTCAAAGTGCATGGGATCCAAGGCAAATTGTTAAATGATGAGGCTACAGCTGGAATATTGCACATAGTTGTAGTCACCACGTTATTGGAAGGATGTGAATACACTACAGAATGCTGCCTGGGATGGACTATGTATTTCATTAATAAGGGAAGACTGGGAGGGGGATTTCCTTGGAAGAGAGGAGGTTGGGGCGGCGGGGGGGGGGGGGGGGGGTGGAGACCTGAAAGAGATATAGTTAGGCTGCATATTAAGACACTTTTCTCCATGGCAAAACCCCGCAGGTATTGGTTCAAGCTGAGGGGTTAGAGGTTTAAAGGGGATCATCTGTTGGACTTTTGCAATCTAGAATGCACTGCCTGAGAAGGTGATAGAAACAGATATTCTCATAATTACAAAGCACCTGGATGAACACTTGAATTGCCAAGTTAAAATAAACTATGGATGAAGTGCTTGTAAAATGAGGTTAAGTAAGTGACAGTACACAATGGTCGGTGAGTATGGACACGGTGGGCCAACGGTCTTGTTACAGTGCTGTATTACAATGTCTCTAATGGATCTGAACAAAGGAAAAGTTTATTCATGAACTATTTTAATTATTTTTTAAAAATCCTAGATCAAACAAACCTGTTGCTATACATGCTCCTTAATTGTAGCCTCAACACAGGCACCAGCATGAACACATTGTCTCAAGTATTCAAAGTAAATTTCTTATCAGAGTATGCACTTGTCACTATATATGACACCGAGATTCAATTTTTGCAGGCATTCACAGTAGAACAAAGTAATACAATAAAATCAATTAAAGCTACCAGGAACAAGAATATTAGAGAAATAAATAATTTTCCAATTTCAATCACTAAATCAATTAGGATGTTTCCTGCACTGGTTTAGTAACCTCATACTTCATAGGCAATGCACCAGGATAAAGAACAACTTCCTTGCTCTGTTTTTTTTTGAGAGAACCATAGCTTCTTCCACAGATGGGGCAGGAGATTCCTGCTGGAAAAGGTAGTGGGTGCTCGCTGAAGAACCTCGTCCTTTTATCAGTTAGAAAGCCATCCGATGCATGGACTGCCAAGATGATATGTATTCACAAGCATTTCACAATCAATGTACCACTCCATCTTGTGGACCTGTACGCAATTGCTGTTTAACCTCAGACAAAACCACGAATTGTGCTAAATTATTGCAGGGGAAATATGTGCCGGCCTTCCATTGGTCAAGGTAGACCATGGACGTTGCATCCTATCCATCTGCATTGTTAGATCCATTTGCACTGTCTGTGGCTGATGAAACTAATGTGAAAGTGGTTGTCTCTATTGCAAAGGTCACATCTATAAGTGGCCTCAGCTGTGTAGGAGATACAGCAATCCTCGTCTGTCTTCTGCCGCTTTCAGGAATTGTTCCTCACCTGACTTAAGGAGTTGTTTCAGGGTGCTTCTCCATCCAGTGTGGTCAGCTGCAAGTTCCTCCCAGGACTCAATGTTGATGTCCAGTGCCTTCATGTCCTGATAACAGACATCCTAGTAGCACAGGCCAGCGTTTCTCTTTGCTGAGGCCAGCTCGCTGTAGGGGATACCTTTTGGGATGTAGCCACCCACATGCAGCAGACATGGCCCAATCAGCGCAACCTATGCTGCCCGAGTAGGGTGTACACAATAGGGAGGCCAGAACATGACACGCAAGTGAACCACAGTACTGGGTGTTCTCGTGTTTTGGTACACACACACACACACACACACACACACACACACACACACACACACAAAGATTTGATGAAGGCATCTTAAATGGAAGGTGTTGAGCCTTCTCTCCGGCTTAGCATGTGTTGTCCAGGTCTCTCTGCTGTACAGCAGTGTGTTGGTGACGCAAGCGTTGTGCACTGTCAGCTTCGTTTTGACTGAGAGCTTGGAGCTCTCCCAGACACATGTGGTGAGGCAGGCAAGAGTTGTTGCAGCCTTCCTAATGGGCTTGTTGATATCTGCATCCAAGGAGAAGTTGTCACTGGTGATGGACCCCAGGTATCTGAACTGATGAACAACATCCAGTTCCAAGTTATCAGTGGTAGTGACCGGTGGTGCCTCCATGTCTTGTTCCAAGATGTCTGCCTTTTTCAGGCTGATGGTCAGACCAAATCCCTGCAGGCCTGGGAGAAGCAACCCAACAAGCTCTGGAGGTGCTGCACAGAGTGGGCTGTGACTCCTCGGTCGTCAGCAAACAGAATGTCTCTGATCATAGCTTCGTGCACTTTGATTTGACTCTTGGGCAGGATGAGGTTAAAAAGTCTGCCATCTGATCTAGGGAGGTGGATCACCCACGTTGTAGTGCCGAGTGTGTGCCTCAGAAGGGCAAAGGAGATCCCAAAGAGCGCTGGGGCGAGGACACATCCTTGTTTAATGCCACTGCATATATCAAAGGGCTCCAAGGTGCTGCCATTGTACCGCTTCATGTTGTTGTGGGAGGATTCGATCATGCTCAGGCAGGCAGCCCACCTTAGAAAGGATCTGAAAGGGGAAATGTAGAACCACAGAAAACAACGCAAAATAGAACCCAGATCTTATACGGTGTGTTAAATAGGTGAAGAAAGGACATGTTTTGCTTTCCTTTCATCAACTCTAGATTAAGGTCCAACAATATTAATATTCTGCAATTTAAGAGGAATCCTTTGCTTACAGTTAATATCCTAGTTTAAATCTTCAGGAGCTTCCCTGTGTGCCACTATTTTTCTTGTTTCTCCAGCACAAGCAGACCAGATCCAAAATACTGAGACAGAACTGGTACAGAGTGACTTGTAAATGCAAGATTCTCAATCATGCATTTGATGACATTAATGCACAACATTATTGTTTAAAGTTAGCAAGGAGGTCTGGAATAAGGGTTAGATTAAGTTGACTAGTTACAACAAAGCAAGAAAAAACTTGTAGCTTGGAGAAAATAAAAAAAAAAGCAGAACAACCTACATAGATTGCAGTGACTGAAATGAAAAAGTAAAACCAGGGAAATGAAAATCAATGCAGAGCAAATTTAAATGCTACTTTAATTTACCCAATAGGTACCCACTCTACAAATGTGACATCATCCAAAGTTTTTTTCCAATTAATTCACACCTTCATGCTTTTGATTTACAGTGAAGCAATGGCTCAATTTTTTTTTTAAAATCTTAATTTTATTTCGATCTATTTTATTATTCATACCTTAATCTCCTTGCCAGTATACAAACCTGCCAGAGGAAGGAGTCATAGGAAATCGATCAGCTGGAAGGTTAGTCTGAACAGTGGCCATCGACATTCAATCCAGACGAGTGTGGGAGGTAACACACACACGAACTGCTGGAGGAACTCAGCAGCACCTACGGGAAACAGTACAGCTGACGTTTCAGCAGGAAGGGTTTTTCCCATAGACGCTGCCTGGGCTGCTGATTTCCTCCAGCATTTTGAGTGTGTTGCTGATTCCCAGCATCTGAAGATTTTCTCTTGTTTGTAGTGTGAGGTAATGCTTTTGGGAAGTCAAAGTGTTGATTTACACTTTGAGAGACCTTGAAAAGCAAATCCATGACTAACTGAAAGTGATAACACAGGTTATCAGGGCAGTGAAAAGGACGTTTGGTGTGCTTACCTTCATAGTGGATGGTAATAAACTTATCCCCAGTTTAAAGGAGTCTAGAACTAGGTGACATAGGTTTAGGGGGAAGAGGAGAAAGAATTAAAAGGGACCTGAGAGGCAACTTTTGGAGGGTGTAGAGTATCTGGAGAAGCGGTTGAAGCAGTTACAATAGTATTGTTTAAGAAGCTCTTGGATAGGTATGTGGAGGAGCAGGGCTTAGGGGGATGTGGGCCGATTCAGGAAATAGCACCCAACTGTTAGTATGGTTCGGGATCAATGATTGAAATGTCACCTGTTTCTTCATTTCTATGGATGCTGCCTGTCCTGCCGAGCTTGTGCATGTTGCTTTGAAAGGAGTTTGTAGAAACTGTGTAAATTTTCTTTAAGTAAAATTAACTACACATAAAAACATTAAACTAACATAAAGTAATTAAAACTCAACCCACCTTTCTCTTTAAATTCCCAATTTACAGTGTGGTGAAGGTGAGGGGCACGCCAGCTCTAAACTGGCTCAAGATCTGCGAGACATCATGCACAACTGCAGCAGCAAGACTGGGTTCCACCTCAGTGACCGAGCAAACTTGACAGATTTACTGCTCCAAATTTGTCAGTACATTTGGGACCTCCACACTTTATAAACACAAGCAGAAGTCTCAAATTCCTCACATTTAATTGAATAAGCATTGGGAGTTTCAAACACCACCACTGATATCAGTATGTGAGATGTGACCCATTGCCTCCACTCGAGCATTTTTGTTGTAAGCATTATTCCTCTCCATTATAATTATTGTGCCCATCACCAATATTATCACTTGTGCCGCTCCAGTACAGGGAGCTGGTATGCACATTTCTCCACTCTCACCCTTGAAATCCATGGACAGATTGATACAGTGCTTTTAAATATGATGGATTAATTGTCATTCCACAGGCTTCATTTTGCTTTCTGGTTACTGTAGCTAGGGGGATGTTTTTGCTTGCTTGATTACAACTATTTTCCTTCTCCTTCAAGAGAAAATCTGTGGATGCTGGAATTCCAAGCAACACACACACAAAACTGCTGGAGGAACTCAGCAGGCCAGGCAGCATCTATGGAAAAGAGTAAATAGTTGATGTTTTGGGCTGAGACCATGCAATCAGTCCTGATTAAGGGCTTCAGCCTGAAATGTCAACTGTGCTCTTTTCCATTGATGTTGCCTGACCTGCTGAGTTTCTCCAGCATTTGGTGTGTGTTGCTATCTTCCTTCTCCATTTATTTTGCACACAATCCTTTTTCTTTTGTAGTTTATGTCACTCTCATCTAATTTCTACTAGCAGTTTACTATAATTTTCCATGTTCCCCTTATTTAAAATGTAAATATTTCAGTTTCTCTTTTACCCTGTTTGCCAATCTATCAGATCCCTCTCATTATTTTCTGCCAAAAGGAGGGGGGGGGGTCCCTCAATCCCAAACTATATTCAAGAATAGATTCATTTCCCTTAATCCCCTTGAAAATCTCCATTAAAAAGGGGCTAGTTGCACACTGGTGGAGGATATTCAGTCCATCAGTCATTGGGGTTTCTGGAGCTATGAGGCAGCACAGCAGTTGGTACTGCTATCATGCCAACTCTGGCTGAACAACAGAAAAGGCACAAGGAACCAATTGGCCTGCACCTGCTTCTACTTATGCTCTTGTGGAATAGCTCCCATTTATTCCGGACCTCGTGCCAATTCTCTTTAAATGATAGCTAACACTCCATTCCTTTAGTTTCCTGATCTTCTGACACATTCTTGGCAGGCACTTGAAGTAATGATTTAGAAAGTGCCATGCTTGAAGCAACCGTCTTACAGAACCAATTGCAGAACTATAGGCTTTCTTATTGTATCTTTGGGTTCCTGTGGACCACAGTGAAAGTGGCCATCGTGGCGCCATCTAGAGGTAAATGGCATTGCAAGCACAGGAAGTTTTAAATGAAATTTAATGAACAAAAGTCATTCCAAAATGGATAAAATTGCAAATTATTCTGATATTACAGCTTGACAACGTAGGGGCAGTGAAGCTGTTGAGACAGGAAATGGAGAGATTTATATGGATGCCAATGCACATGTAATAAAGTATTGTATGTTTCTGAATTCTGGTGTTCTTTTGATCAGTTCACAGGAGTGGAAATAATCTTTGGAACTAATGAGAAGCTGGTCAACCTCTTGCAAGTACTCCCAGAAACAATGTAACCTAAACCTCAGTGGTTGAGCAGCAGTGTACAAAATGAAATTGCATCTGTGAATGTTTTGAGGCAGAGTTCCACACCACTGTCACATCACTGCAGCACACAAAGTAAGCCTTACACTCGATTGCAGTATGAAGATCTGTCTACCAATCTTCCCCTAATAGCCCCCGACATTCAAAGTTCACAGCAATGCTCCGGTAAATGTGGATCAGTTCCCATTATCTTGGCAGCCATCTCTTAGCAAAGACAGACACCAATGACTTTTATCATTAGCACCTTCAATATACCAGCAAAGTCTTTGATGGACTAAGGAAATGAGTCCTTGAAGATCAATATCTTAGATGTGGTACAAAATTCAGTTTACTGGCCAAAAGTAATTTATGCACCTGAGGCCATGTGCAAAATCACACAAATGATTGACTAATCTATTTAGTATATTGCACTGAGAAAAACAAACATTCTACAGATTGCACTGTAATAGTTATTTTCATATCAAAGAGTTACAGTACCTTGATTGCTACACAGTTGCTTCACAGAGTTGGCATGCCCTTGTGCAACAGGCAGCTTTAACTTAAACATTCAAAATAAATGTTAAATAGCATCAAAGGTATATATTTCACATATTACATTTATTTATTCAATTGCCCTTTTTACAATGAGTTGGTGATTACAAGACTAAGTGCTTGGGATGAAATTATACTTTTTAAAAACAAAAGTGTGATTACATGAATTGGATTGTACTTTCAAAATGTTCTAATATTCCAGAACGAATTGTTGTTACCCAGAACATTTGCTGTGTCCTCATGTGCTCAACAGTCAGGTTGATAAAATGTAGGTACAAACAGCCTGCAGCTGAAATTCTCATAAATGAAACAATAAACTAAATAGAATGAGGGGGCAAAATAGAAAAAAAAAGAACACGACAAAAAAGAACAGAGAAAAGAAGATGGCTTAATTTGATTTCAGTTAACTTTGAGATGCACAGTAATGCAGCTGTTGGAACTGCTGTTTCATAGTTCCAGGAACTGCCCTCTGTGATGTTGTCTGTAGGGAGTTTGCACAATCTTCCCATAATCACATGCTTTTCCCCCTGGGTGCGCCAATGTTCTCCTACATCTCAAATACTTACTGGTTGGTAGCCTAACTGGCCGCTCTAAAATGACCCTGGTGGGTGGTAGAATCTGGAACTGTGGCAAGTATAGGCTACAAGGGAAAGTTGTTCGGATGCAATTGTTGTGAGCCAACATAGAATACCTGGATCAAATGGCCTATTACATTATAAAGACATATTAAAAACTTACTACAGGTTGACCTTCACTAATCCGACTACCTGTAATCCGGTTCCTTCGATAATCCGGCACTGATTATGCTTCATGTGATCCATCTGTAATTCGGCATTTTCACTAATCCGGCACTCCTCAGGTCCCAGTGGTGCTAGATTAGTGAAGGTCGACCTGTATTAGTAAACATTAGCAACTTTTCATTTATGTAGTACCTGTAGTAAAGCAAAATATTATAAGGGTTCATTATCACTGATTTTTTTAAGCCAACA
Source organism: Mobula birostris (assembly GCF_030028105.1). Classification (NCBI taxonomy): domain Eukaryota; kingdom Metazoa; phylum Chordata; class Chondrichthyes; order Myliobatiformes; family Myliobatidae; genus Mobula; species Mobula birostris. The sequence goes on along the minus strand of NC_092378.1, from coordinate 30,764,242 downwards.
ACCAAAAGGTTTAGTTATCGAGTTCTGATGGAGGGCCCCTGACATGAAACATTAATTGTATCTTTCTCCAGATGTTGTTGGCCTGCTGAGCATCTCTAGGTTTACTTCTGCTTTTATTATTGGTTAAAAGATCAATTTTAAGATTTATCTTAGAGGAGAAAGGAGAAGTATGGAGGGAAGGCAATCATAATGCAGACAATTAGGATTAGAACTCAGTCTCCTCAGGAAATAGAGACGGCTCTGACCCTTCTTGTAGACAGCCTCAGTGTTCTTTCACCAGTCCAGTTTATTGTCAATTTGTATCCCCAGGTATTTGTAATCCTCCACCATGTCCACACTGACCCCCTGGATGGAAACAGGGGTCACCGGTACCTTAGCTCTCCTCAAGTCTACCACCAGCTCCTTAGCCTTTTTCACATTAAGCTGCAGATAATTCTGCTCACGCCATGTGACAAAGTTTCCTACCGTAGCCCTGTACTCAGCCTCACCTCCCTTGCTGATGCATCCAACTATGGCAGAGTCATTCGAAAACTTCTGAAGATGACAAGACTCTGTGCAGTAGTTGGAGTCCGAGGTGTAAATGGTGAAGAGAAAGGGAGCCAAGTTGCTGTTGTGTGCTGGGGTAGCAGGCTGAGGGTAGCAGACACCAACAGAATCAACAAACTCATTCGTAAGGCCAGTGATGTTGTGGGGATGGAACTGGACTCTCTCACGGTGGTGTCTGAAAAGAGGATGCTGTCTAAGTTGCATGCCATCTTGGTCAATGTCTCCCATCCACTACATAATGTACTGGGTGGGCACAGGAGTACATTCAGCCAGAGACTCATTCCTCCGAGATGCAGCACAGAGTGTCATAGGAAGTCATTCCTGCCTGTGGCCATCAAGCTTTACAACTCCTCCCTTGGAGGGTCAGACACCCTGTGCCGATAGGCTGGTCCTGGACTTATTTCATAATTTACTAGCATAATTTACATATTACTATTTAACTATTTATGGTTTTACTACTATTTATTATTTATGGTGCAACTGTAACGAAAACCAATTTCCCCCGGGATCAATAAAGTATGACTATGACTATGTCTATGACTATGACTAAATAAATCAGCAGGAAGCTGTGCAACTCCAGGAAAATTCCAGAATGATGGTTAGAAGTATGGTGAGCAATAGTGGACCAAATATACAATGAGATATTTATTAAACTAGTCTCAGAGGGAAATAGATATTTTGGCAGTGTGCAGGTTTGGAGCAGATTACAGAGAAAGGGAGGTGTGACTCTGGGAAGAATTTATAATAAATAAAATATCTTTAAGAAATAAAACATATTTCTTCTTAATAAATAGATATCCAAATATATTTTAAAAATATAAATTAATAAGGAAAATCTTGCTTAACCAGGTGCCAATGTATGTCAGAAAGCACACTGCAAATCAAAGTAGAGTTTATTGTCGTATGCACGAGTGCAAAGACAGACTTATAGTATCATCACAGGCACATAACATCATAAAGGAGCTTTCACAAGAAAAAAAACAAAAATTATACACGTTTCTTTAAAATGAGGAAGGACATTTACAAGAACACAATTAGAACTAAAGAAGTCCACTTACTGCAAAGAGATCGAAGTAGTCACAGTGTTGCTAAACTGCAGTGACTGGGGTTGTACCAGTTGGTTCAAGAACTGAGAAGTTGAAATAAAGTAGCAGTCCTTGAACCCGATGTTGTGGGAATTCAGGCTTCTATACCTCCTGCCTGATGGTGGCTGGCAGAAGATGGCATGGCCCAGATGGCAGAGATTTTTGATGACAGATATTACCTTCTTGACGCAATGCCTCACATACATACAAACGACGTTGGGGAGGGATGTAATTGGCTGAGTCCACTACTAGTTAGGACATGGGTCGCAGGGATTTGAATGACGTCAATTTTACAGAAAAGAGAATGAAGCAGCCATCCGGAGAGTTGACTCTAAGGGTAACAAAGACACAATGAGAGTTTTCCAACAGCAGATGAGCCAAAGCCAGAATGGAAACATAGGAAGTGAGTGGTCAAACAAACGTTTGGATGGAGAATACTAAAAGAGCTTCCGGTACACAAATCCCATCCCCAAAATGCTGCCTGCATCCTTTGATGGCAGGAAAGACAAAAGGTGACAGAAAAATCAAAATGAAAGGGGTAATAAAAATACAAAAAAGTTACGGGAGAACAGAAAGCACAAGGAATGGAGAGAGGTAGTTGAATAATCATGATCAACTAATTACACAACCAAAATATTTTCAGTTTCCCATTTTTCTCTTTTTACACTACTTTAATATATATATTTCTTATTGTAGCTTATTTTTTGTTATGCATTGCACTGTACTGCTGCTGCAAAACAACAGATTTCATGACACAGGTCGATGATAATGAACTTGATTCTGTGTCTCTGATTCTATCTGCAACAATATTCAAAATACTCAGATCAGGCAGCAGTAATTTATTTGAAGGTTCGGTATCTGAAATTTTAACCATGTTTCTCTTTCACATGAAAATCGGGTGGTGCCCCAAGTTTCAGGCCCACTGAACTCATATCTGCATACCTCGACTCTGTTTTATCCCTCGACTCTGTTTTATCCCTCGTAGTTTAGTTGCTTCCTACTTACATCTGTGACACTTCACACACTCTGGATCGTTTCAATGATTTCAGGTTCCTTGGCTCTCATCATCTTATTTTTACTATGGATGTCCAGTCCCAAAACAGCTCCATCCCCCACCAGGAAGGTCTCAAAGCTCTCCATTTTTCTCTGGACACCAGATCCAACCACTTCCCCTCCACCACCACTCTCCTCCGTCTAGCGGAACTTGTCCTCGCTCTCAATAATTTCTCCTTTGGCTCTTCCCACTTCCTTCAAATAAAAGGTGTAGCCATGGGTACCCATATGGGTCCCAGCTATGCCTGCCTGTTTGGTGGCTACGTCCAGCAGGCTATGTTCCAAGCTCACACTGGTGACTATCCCACACTTTTCCTACGCTACATCGGCGACTGTATTGGTGCTGTTTCCTGCACCTATGCTGAACTCGTCAACTTCATCTACTCTGCCTCCAACTTCCATTCTGTCCTCAAATTTAACTGCTCCATTTCCGTCACCTCCCTCCCCTTTCTCGATCTCACTGTCCCTATCTCCACAGGCAGCTTATCCACTGATGTCTAATATAAATCCATGAACATCTACCTGGACTATATCTCTTCCCACCCTGTTACTTGTAAAAACACCATCCCCTTCTCTCAATTCCTCTGTCTCCGCAGCATCTGCTCTCAGGATGAGGCTTTTCATTCTAGAACGAAAGGAGATGTCCTCCTTTTTCAAAGAAAGGGGCTTCCCTTCCTCCACCGTCAATGCTGCCCTCAACTGAATCTCTTCCATTTTACACACGTCGGCTCTTACCCCATCCTCCCACCACCCCACCAGGGATAGGGTTCCTCTTGTCGTCAACTGCCACCTCACCAATCTCCTCATCCAGCAGATAATTCTCCGAAACTTCCGCCATCTCCAGCAGGATCCCACCACTAAGCACATCTTTCCCTCCACTTTCTGCAGTGATCATTCCCTACACGACTTCCTTGTCCATTCATCCCTCCCCACTGATCTCCCTCCTGGCACTTATCCTTGCAAGCAGAACAAGAGCTACACCTGCCCCTGGACCTCCTCCCTCACTACCATCCAGGGCCCTAAAAGTCCTTCCAGGTGAGGCGACACTTCACCTGTGAGTCTGTAGGGGTCATTTACTGTGTTCATTGCTCCTGGTGTGGCCTCCTGTATATCGGTGAGACCTGACATAGATTGGGAGACCACTTCGCCGAGCATCTATGCTCCATCTGCCAGAACAAGTGAGATCTCCCAATGTCCACCCATTTTACTTCCACTTGCCATTCCCATTCCGATGTCTATCCATGGCCATCTCCACTGTCATGATGAGGCCATACTTAGGTTGGAGGAGCGACACCTTATATTCAGCTTGGGTAGCCTCCAACCTGTGTTACGTACCCCGTAACTGGGTTGCCAAACCAGCAGAAATGGACCACTCAGTTGGAGTCTGGATTACTGGAACTAAGAAAGTTTTATTAAAGAAATAAGCAACACAGTACTCTAATAGTAAGGATATAAATGCAACAGGTTAGCAATGAATAAACACACATGTACACAGAACTAGGATAATAGGGTCAATCAAGCTCTATCACAGTCTAGGGGTAAGATGATCAATCACAAGTGAGAGTTCAGTTCGCAGTAATTGCCGTCGTGCCGTGGGGGGGGAGGGAGGGGGGAGGGGGGAGGGGGGGAGAGAAAATGAATATGCAAATCGGATTCCAAACAGACCTTCGATATTCCTCGCAGTTAGCTTTCGGGTGAGCCCTTTGTAATGTCTTCTGAGGTCACCGACTGTGACCCCTCCGTTCCAGACACGATCGTTCTTCAGCGGTGAACCCGGCACCCAGGCAAGGGCAGACACACACCAGGTTCCCGCCGACCGTATCTTTCCACCCTGTGCGTCTATGGCTGGTCCCGCGACCAGACCTCCAAAACTCCCACTGACTTGTGGGAGCGCACCGCTTCCAGGGTCTCATGACCTCGTGGTGTCGTGTGTGGTGTCTTAGCGAACCTGCCCCTTTTTATCCCCCTGCTGGGGTATCGCCTGTCCATCACACTTCAAACAGTTCAGGGTTCAAAAGGAGCCAGTCTTGACAATACTCAGACCGGTGTCTCCTTCCGTTAAACTCTCTCGTCTCTTCATTAACATTTCCAAATGCTGCTCCATTGTCTTACTTATCTCTCTCTCCTGAAGACAGGTGGCAGATCAACTGTTGATCCCACTGGTGATAGCACAGGACAGTTTACATCTCAGTCTATGTGTACTTTTGTAACACTCTTTCGTCACACCTGATGGCATGAACTTAGATTTCTTGAACTTCCGGTAATGCTCCCACCACTCCCACCTTCACCATTTCCCATCCCCTTTTCATTCCCTCACCTTAACTCCTTGCCTGCCCATATCCTCCCTCTGGTGCTCCTCCCCCCTTTCCTTTCTTCCATGGCCTTCTGTCTCTTTCACCAATTTACTTCCCAGCTCTTTACTTCATCCCTCCCCCTTCAGGTTTCCCTGCTCACCTTGTGTTTCTCTCTCCCCTCTCCCCCACCTTTTAAATCTACCCCTCAGCTTTTTTTTTTCCTTCAGTCCTGCCGAAATGTTTTGGCCCAAAACGTTGACTGTACTCTTTTCCTAGACGCTGCCTGGCCTGCCGACTTCCTCCAGCATTTTGTGTGCGTCGCTTGGATTTCCAGCTTCTGCAGATTTTCTCTTGTTTGTTCGGGCATTACATGTCTCCCCTGCCCCCCACTTCTCCCCATGTAGACGGTACTAACCCACCACTATTAAATGCAAGTTAGGAGCCAACACATTGTGCTGATTGAGTCTTCATGCATTCACGTCTTAAGCAATGGCATGGCCCTGCAACATTACCCATTCTCAAAGCCATTGCCAAAGTAGGCAATGTGTTAATAACACTGGAAAAATTATCTGCAATGATAGATTTTAAAAGTTTCAAGTTAAAAACCTTTGAGACTTAATCTGATCTTCAGAAGCTCACCTCCTCCCTCACCTCCAATATCCTGTCAATTGGCTGGCCAACCTCATTCCTACTTCGACAGTTTGTCCTTTCGTGAAGAGAAGTAACCAGCCTGCCACCCCTACACTTGTTCATTTCTAATGGTGTTTCTGAGCCCAAAGCACAATACTGCAGATAGGGGAAACCTGAAATAAACAGAAAATACTCTGACTTTAGAGTTTGAAATCAATAATTCAGAATCAAAGCTGAGAGATAAAGTAGTGCTGAGATAATAAATTGAATCAGAATTTAAAAACCTGCAGGTACTGGAAAGTGAAAAAATAAAAGAAAAAGCTAGAAACATTCAGCAGCTCATATAAAATACTATCTCTTGAAAGAAACAGGATTAAACATTCTAGTTAAAGATCCTTTGCCAGATCCTTTGTCTGTGATAGAACAGAAGGCAGGAGAGCTGCGTGATCAACTGTTGGAGCTGGCTGAAAGACTCTAGTAAAAACATTGATGATAAAGTTCAAAAAGTTCAAAATAAAATTTATTATCAGAGTACATACATGTCAGCACATATGGCCCTGAGATAAACATGAAAGTAGGCTTGGAATAGGTGCAAATAGGGAAAAAAGTAAATAAAATCTTAAGTTACCAGGAAAAACATTAAAATTTCTCAATGTAGGATGTGCAAGATCCGAGTCATAGTCATACTTTATTGATCCCGGGGGAAATTGGTTTTCGTTACAGTTGCACCATAAATAATAAATAGTAATAGAAATAGTAATAGTAATATTACTATTAGTAAATAATAATAGTCATGGAAATAATAAATAGTAATAGAATAGTAATAGAAAAATAGTAATAAATAGTTAAATAGTAATATGTAAATTATGCCAGTAAATTATGAAATAAGTCCAGGACCAGCCTATTGGCTCAGGGTGTCTGACCCTCCAAGGGAGGAGTTGTAAAGTTTGATGGCCACAGGCAGGAATGACTTCCTATGACGCTCTGTGCTGCATCTCGGAGGAATGAGTCTCTGGCTGAATGTACTCCTGTGCCCACCCAGTACATTATGTAGTGGATGGGAGACATTGACCAAGATGGCATGCAACTTAGACAGCATCCTCTTTTCAGACACCACTGTGAGAGAGTCCAGTTCCATCCCCACAACATCACTGGCCTTACGAATGAGTTTGTTGATTCTGCTGGTGTCTGCTACCCTCAGCCTGCTGCTCCAGCACACAACAGCAAACATGATAGCACTGGCCACCACAGACTCGTAGAACATCCTCAGCATCGTCTGGCAGATGTTAAAGGACCTCAGTCTCCTCAGGAAATAGAGACGGCTCTGACCCTTCTTGTAGACAGCCTCAGTGTTCTTAGACCAGTCCAGTTTATTGTCAATTCGTATCCCCAGGTATTTGTAATCCTCCACCATGTCCACACTGACCCCCATATGGAAACAGGGGTCACCGGTACCTTAGCTCTCCTCAGGTCTACCACCAGCTCCTTAGACTTTTTCACATTAAGCTGCAGATAATTCTGCTCACACCATGTGACAATGTTTCCTACCGTAGCCCTGTATTCAACCTCATCTCCCTTGCTGATGCATCCAACTATGGCAGAGTCATCCGAAAACTTCTGAAGATGACAAGACTCTGTGAAGTAGTTGAAGTCCGAGGTGTAAATGGTGAAGAGAAAGGGAGAGAAGACAGTCCCCTGTGATGCCCCAGTGCTGCTGGAAGTGCCAATTTTCTGAAGTTATTGAATTTGATAATGGAGTCCAAAAGGCTGCAAAAAGCCTATTCAGGAGATAAAGGTATTGCATATTAATCTTTTGTTGGTTAGCCTTTTATTTGGTCACTGTGGGACAGTCAGTGGCAGAAGGACAGAGAATTAAAGATCATGCTTGCTAATAAATGGGCTGGTTCTGCAAAATAATTATCCAATCCCCTCCAATGATGAGACTTTTCACAGGAGGAGCCACTAATATGTACACTTCTTTTCCCTGAACTGTACCATCCCCTCTATTATAGTTGGTAGAGCCCTTGACTCCATCCAAACTAATTCCCATTACTCTACTCTCACCCAGCTTCTTCCAGAGTCACAGTGGTCCTCACCTTCCATCCCACCACATCAGAATTGTAAACGATGATCCATTCAATAAGGTTTCACAAACACAGTCTGTGAAACACAGTGTTCTGAAGGGGAATCCCTGGTCCGCTCTTCCATGTTCCCCAAAATACTCCCCATCCAATTACAGAAGATGCCACACATGCCCTTTAACTTCTACCCTTTCCACCAACCCAGGGAAACAAACATTCCTTTCCAGTTACTTGAACTTAGTTCAATCTAGTTTATTGACTTCTGTGTTATTAGTCCAAAACACGTTTAATTTTACGTGAACACGGTGTTGTTTCTCTCCAAATGCTGTCCGAGGTGCTGGATATTTGCAGTTTTTTTTTGTTTGGTTGCTATTGGTTATAATAGTGAAGGGTAGATGATGATAACGTATACGGGATAGGCACCGGCAGTTGAAACTGAGGAGGTACGATAGTGCAGTTTTTCGTGTGAAGGGCATTTTTGGTGGCTTTCCTGGGGGGGGGGGGGGGAATCAGATAAAATTATAAATTCACCGCCTACTACACCAATCACCCCCTTCCCTATCCAGCTTCCGTTTCCCTATTGTCTTCCCAACTTTGTTCAATCTTATCCCTTAACTGAAATGAACACGGGAGATGTGTAGTCTAATTCAGCTTTTTACAGCAAAATATTATCCGATGCCATTTCGTCAAATGACTAACTGGATCCTTTACTAGTCTCACAAAAGTTCCTAAAACAGTAGCCAACTGAGCTTTATAAAATTCAGACTTGCTGAGCATGCCTTTAGATTAGAAAACCAGTGGTTGCAAATCTCTATGCTAATCGCGTCCGATGTTTGATCCAGACGTCACCGAGAATCTTGCTCACCCCCTGTTCCTCACCCGACGCAGCAAATGCGGCCAATTTAACAGACAGCTCTTCATCTTTCTAGTACAACAGCTGCTTCTTTCCCGCTTTTATTTTCAAAATGTTTGCTTTTTTACATAAACATGTTAAGTAATTTGTACTAAAGTTCCAGAAATTGGTCTCAAATGCACGGAGCCTCAGATGACGCTACCATGAAGTTTTGCGTAAGTAAATTCCGAATTTTACAAACCGATGATGCACTTTAACAATACAGCCGTCGATAATCTGTTCGAAACAAAAACAACTTGTACCTTAACAGACCCCAGGGTCGAGGGCCGGTGGCCAAATCCGCCCTGTGCGGCAGGGTTGGGAACTTTGATCGTTCTTCGCACTTGATCCAATCCACTTCCCGCGGAATACCTTAAACCTCACCGTAGCACCAATAGGATGAGGCGGAGACGGAGCTCGTTCCCAATTGGAGGAAGCAGCAAACGGCTTGGAACACTGGGGCCAATAGAATGAGCCAGAGACGGGAAACTGGGCGGAGCTCTGAACCTAGCACCAATTGGGGGCAAGGAAGGACTAACAATCACCAATAGGAGGGAAGGTCGGGGCAATGGGCAGAGTCGCTGGCAGTGTTGGGTGTTTTCTGTCAGGATCTCCGTGTTTTCCATCACCGTTGGGGTTTGTATTGAAGAGCGACAAGGAGGGGAGGTTTGCGTCTGCTGTGAATGAGGATCATCAAAGTATTTTATCGTGGGTGGCAGCCAGTTACGGGGGAGAGGCGGTGCGTCTGAATCAGGGAACCGAGGCAGGCAGCCGGCCTGGCCCTGGCACTGGCACAGAACAATGATGGAGGTCGCACGCTGGCACCATTCAGCCTTTGCCCACGGCAGTTCCAGAGCGTAATTCATGCAGGTGAATTATTACCAGGGCCCATCCCCCGGGCTTCACGATTGCGCGAATTTTCTTTTGTGTCTCCTGGGAATGAGCGGACTGGCTGCTGGAAACATTCAGTCTTCAGGCTGATGGTCTTCCTACGCATATTTCAGGATCGCAAGGTGAAATGACAATTCACGTGACGTTTTGGAAACCCGGTACATGAAAACCTGCTTATTGGATGTCCAGACTTTGTGATTCTGGTCAGGCTACAGCAACACTTCGCCAGGATGGCTGCCTTTCTCTTGACTTGTAAAGCCTGCCCTATGATTTGTAGATCTGTGATTTTTCGAGCCCCGGTCTTAATGTCAAGTAACTCTGCATCGAAAGTGTCTTTTAAGTTAAAGAGTATACCTGGACTTACTCTTGCTTGTCTAGGCCTTGGAGTTTCACCAGTTGCAAACTCCCAGAAAGCAGTAGCAGTAGAAGCAAAGGTGATGCACTATCCTAAGCGAGGGTCTTCCCACTTATCTTTAAAAGACTTGTTCTGGAAGCTTCGCTTCACTGCCCATATTTGTGTCAGAGCTGTGATCCTGCTGCTGAGATTTGGACCTTTGTTTCTGCTCTATCCGATTTGCTTTGTGTCATCCAGTTTTGCTTCAGTCTGGTATGACGTGTTGTTGAGATGCACAGAGGCTGCTGGTCCTACTTTCATCAAACTTGGTCAGTGGTTTAGCACCAGGAGGGATCTCTTCTCGGTGGAATTCTGCGAAAAATTCTCCAGGCTTCATCCACGTGTCACACCACATCCCTGGAACTACACCAAGTATAGTTTGAAAAGAGCATTTGGGGAAGATTGGAGGAGCATTTTTCACATTACAAATAAGGAACCCATTGCATCAGGCTGCTTCACTCAGGTTTATAGAGCTTATACTGATCCAAAGAACATTAATAACTCTGAATTTCAAAAGCTTGTTGAAAGCTTTGAGAGAGAGGATCAGTTTGAAGCATGGGAAGTCTTTGGGCTTCGAGGAATATTTCGTTTCATGTTTGCTAAAAAGCAGGATGATTTTCCAGATACCAAAAATGAGCCCGAGGGAGTGATTGGAATTACAGAGCTGGAAGATAGAAGGGCAGTGCTTCATCCTGACTCAACGTCTGAGCAGCAGCATCTCATTCCAGTGGCTATCAAGGTATTACAATGTCTACAATATGCAATGTAAGTAGGTGCAAATAACCTCTGAGGTTTAGGATTTCTCATGTGTTTATTTTTTTTATTCCCAAGAGTTAGATAATGGAAACTCAGAGTGAGTATGTATGCTGTGTTTGAATAGATGATAATAGGCACGTTTCTGATGGCTTCTTGCCGCGTTTGTTTGCAGGAAACTGAATGGGTATAAAATTAATTTAAAAACTCACATGTGAGAGATTTGAAATATGAATAGAGACTGCTGGAATCACTCAGCAGGTCAGGCAGTATCTGTTGAAAGAGAAACAGGTGATGTATTAGATTCTTCATCAGATATTCCAATGAATCTTATCTTTATTTTCCTTTTCAACAGATGTTGTCTGACCTCCTGCTTTCTCTGTGGATAATACACTAATTCACTGGTTGATCTCAGATCAAGTGCCAATCCCAGCAGAGCAACCAATAGATAATACTACCCCACAGTAATAACCGATAGATAATACTCACGCACAATAGCAACCTTTGTCTGATACAGATTGAATTCTGTTATCAATGAGTTGTGAATCAAGAATTTAATTACAATCAGATCAATTTTACTTGATGTCAGGTACAGTTATCTGAAAGAAATTATTTTAGTCCTGATTATAAACAACTGGTTGTAAAGTGAGGCATGCGCTGATCCGCTAATCAACCCAGTGGTTGACATCAATTTTCTTCTGTCTGCAGGTGATGCATCCAGGGATAGCACATCAAATCAGTCTGGATCTGAAACTTATGAAAGCCGCAAGCTGCATTCTCAATCTCCTGCCAGGCTTGAAGTGGTTGAGGCTGGTGGAAGTGGTGGAAGAATTTGAGGAGATCATGTTGAAACAAGTGAGGATGCAAGTGAACATAGTCTAACCATGAATTTTTTAAAGGTTGCCATTTTTCATCATGCGGTGAGAGGGCGGAGAGCCAAATACAGGTGACCCCTGCATTATGAGCGTGTGTGTTCCTAGAATATGATCAATATAGCTACTTTGCATAATACAAAGCTCTGACATCTATGTATGAAATAAGAAGAGAAAATTGAAAAATGTATTTATTTGCTTTTTTCACATAAATCTAGTCAAAGTGAACTTTATTTTTTCAAAGTTCTTTGTATATTCTGTAAGGACAAGATTCCATAAACCCATTATCTGTAATGGGGGTACATTTTTTCTACCATTACATTTCAAGTGCCTTTTGGGATGGAGTGAACAAATGTTACATCACATTTTTAGAAGTACATTGAACTAAAAATATTGTATATCAACGTGGTTAGGAAAAAATTAACCATATTGATAGCAATACCAACCTAGACTTCTAGATCATTGCCCAGTAATGAATGTGCCAAATCATCAAACAACAAATATAGCAGAAGTCTCAATTAAAACCAAATTTGTTCAACAAGTTAGCAAGATCAAATTGGCAAAATCAATAACTATCTATTTCAAAAAGACCAGTCACATCACTACAAACATTTCATGAACTTGGTTCAAACTGCCACCTTGATTTTTCCCCCTGTTGGAATAAAGTGATGAGTAGCCTCAAAAACCTATTAACAAACAAGCTAATTGAGAATAAAACAGTTATTTTCCTCATACAAGAAACTGTATCATTGTTTTCTTTGTGGTTACATTCCATATTTTTTAGTAACTAGTGGAAAATTCAATTGTCCAGTTAGTATTTTTTTAACCAAATGACTTGTTTCATTTGAATGAGGATGATGAAAAATGGAGATAATTTGAAGACTGTGGAAGGTTTACCAGCACAAATAAAATTGCTGGTCTAGCCTTTTCTTCAGGTAAATTCCTCTATATTATTTCCCTTTAGTCAATTTAAAATCTTTGTCTGATCTTCTTTATCAGGTTATTTTTCATAACCTATTGATATTCCTGACAGTAAAGAGTATCTGCATAGTTACAAAGGATATTTTCTTTATACTAAAACCATGTCTTGACATTGTTCTGCAGATTGATCTGCGACATGAAGCAAAGGTCATGGAGAGGTTCCGAGAGAATTTTCTGGGTATGGAATCTGTCAGGTTTCCCATACCTCTCAGGCCATTTGTCACCAGGACGGTTCTGGTCGAAACCTTTGAGGTAAATTCATAACATAATTTATTGCTGTAATGTTTAATGCTGGATGGAGTCTGAGCAAGTAGTGTCTGGCAATGTGTCAGGAGGTGGAGATGAACAAAAGAAGGAAAAACATGAGTCAGTGTGGGTTACTTACATTGCGCAAAGCCAGTGAATTGGGAATAGGCCTTTCCTAGTTAGATAGTGTTCCAGGTACATGAGAAATTCCAGCTATGAAATAGGGATCCTACAGGGACTGGAATATGTTCCACATGTTTCATAAAAAGTCTGTCATTACTTAGGCATCATGTGGGTTCCCGTAGCAAAACTGTTATTTAGAAGTGGCAACAACCAGAAAAAAAAATTGCTGTACATGAGAACCAGCTCAGCCAACTAGAGAAAGGTGGTGCTAGATACATTTTGACTCGATTCATAAAAGATGTGGAAGGATTGATGGAGCTGGAAATGTAAGTAGAATGGATATCTGGCATAAAAAGGAAGATTACTAGTGCCAGGAAAATGGAAAACATTGAAATGGTGGCATACATGAAACATGTAACAGGAGGGAATCATTCAGCAAGTGTAGAATTAATAGATAAAATCTGTTCTATGAACATAAAAAGAGGTGAATTTGTGGGTGTACCAAGGGCACAAGATGGTAGAATAAGTTTCTGCAGGGTTAGGGGACCTTGTTATGGAGAGAAAAAAATGAGATTAGTGGAAATAATAGCTTGATGTTCATCATTGGCTTCTTGTTTCAGGGGACTTAGGAGAAAGTTGCTGTTCAACCTCTGCAAAGTAGAAGTTGGCTTGCCAAGAAACACTGTCACTGTCAGCTAATTTAATGGTAATATTAGTGAAGAGTGTACTACCAGTTCAGAAGTGTTTGGGTCAGGATAAGTGAAGTGAGTAGAAAAATGAAATGTTCATTGAAGTGATAGAAAGATCTAGATAGGGTAGGTGGCCAAAGGATAGAAATGAAAATTCTGAAGGTATGAATAGTAAAATTATAGCAAAAGGTGAAATTGGAAGGTCAGGACAAAGTGAAGGGGAAGTGCTTTGAGATCCAGGAAGCAGAAAGCTTGGATGCAGCATGCAACAGCCTGCTCACAGTATACTTTTTCCAGCAGAAAGAATGGTTGCCAGAGTCTCATCCTAATTTCCATACTTACACTTGGAATAATTAAACTTTATGTAATAGTAGCTTTGGTTCATTACCCAACTGTAAAGCAAAATTGAATGATTGTAAAAATAATATTCCAGAGAACGGGCATGAGCATTGTAAGAAAATAATTTTGAATACCAATGGGTGGTGTTGTGGAAGGTGACACTAATTCTTCTGTGCTCTTTGCATTCAGGAGAGTAAACCCATTTCGATGTATTTGACAAAGGATGTACCTAACTTATTGAAGCAGAAGTTGGCAAGAATAGGATTGGAGATGTTGCTGAAGATGGTAAATTCTATATAATTCTAACAAATCAAAATGATACTGGTGTCCTTGGTAGTGAAATGTGGGGGAAAAAAAGCGAGAAACAGTGACAGAGGTGGTACATGAAAGATGAAGATGATAGTCAATCCACACAAAATGCTGGAGGAACTCTGCAAGTCAGATAGCATATACAGAGATAAATAAATGCTGACATTTCAGGGTGTTGGCGTGAAACATCAACTGTTTATTCCCTTCCTGAGATGCTGCCTAACTTGCTGCATTTTGTATGTGGTGCTCAAGATCTGCAGAATCTATTGTGTTTATGAAGATAATGGTCTGCCATTTGTAAATTAATCCATATGCATGGGAGAGTCAGAAAAATGCTGGTTCATGAACCAAAAGATAATGACAATGCACTTTATTTTGCATTACATATAGTACAAGAAAGCAGATGTTGTAGAAACTTTCTTGGATTTATTAAAAGTAACCAGTAATACATTTTCTGAACACAAAATTTGAATGTAATGTAAAATGCTTATTCATTCTAAGGACAGGTCCATGTTGTCCAGGAAGCCTAACCGATAAGTACTGCTGGACTATTTAATAATATGTTGGGGTTTCACTCCATCAAATTTATGCCAGCTCTCAAGTACTCCGATCACTACCTCTTATTTCCCTGTAACTCATTCACTTTCCCGATTCTCCTGTTTTCCCCCACCTACATTAGGGGAATGTACAGTGATTAAATAACCTACCAGCACCTTGCTCCCAGGGAAACCTGCAGAGTCACAGGGCGAAAGTGATTGTGTGGGTTTCCACACAGGCAGCCCAAGCTCAGGACTGAGCCTGGATCACTGGAGCTGTGAATCAGCACCAACATTTGGTTATGCTGCTGCCAGATATTCATGTTCTCCACCTATTTCACCTTGACTAATTTCCCCTCTTATCCTAGCCCATAGAATGATAAGGTCAGATGAAATATTTCTGCCTGGATCCTGATCTTGTCTGAAGTTCAACTCGGAAGTTTTTTTGGTGTAATTAGGAGGGATGAAAGATTTCAGACCTTTAGTGAAATTTCATCCTTGCAAATGACTTTCTGACTGCTTAGTCTGACATTTTAGCCTTGGTACACAACACATGAGCTACATGTGCCCCACCGATAGGGCTGACCAGCTCTCACGCACTTTGTATCCCTGCAGCCCCACAGCATCAGCTCCCATCAGGCTGCTGGCTTGTCACTGGTTCCTGGGAACCACCAGAACAGCTCCAACTTTTTAAACAGAAAAGTCCGTACATTATCTAGCAGAATTCTATAGGAGTGGGAAGAATGCTGTTGTGGATATGGACTGGAGGCCAGGCTTGACAGTAATATTGCTAACATAAGCACCCCTAGTCTAAATGTTTGTTTTTTTTTGTTTTCTTTTGGAAAATAGAGAATTAACACAAGTAAAGGGAAAGATTTGGGAAAGGGATAAAAAAATGAAAAAATTAAGTAAATAAGTACATAGGGATTGGATAATTATGTCTGCGGGCAGGAGCAAGCATGAACAAATTAGGATATAAACACCTACAATGGTTGATACATAGGCTTATATACAACATTTTGGACCAGTGGAAATGGTCCAGAAGGGTTATATGGAAACAATTATTACCATTGTTCTTAACAACTAATTCCAATACTTAGCCTAATAGGTTAGATTTACCACAGTACATAATTATCTATTTAAATGTTTATTTTCCTTTTATATCATCTCAATGTGTACTTAAGAATGTATAAATAATTGTAGTTTTATACATATAAAAAAATGGAAAAGGTTATATGTGTGAAAAAAGTACATGATATTTGTGAATTCCTTATCCAAATAAAAATAAAATTTAAAAAAAAACTGAGCTGAATTGCAAGTGGACAGGGAGGGAGGCAGCACGTGAGGGATAATAGGAACAAAAAGTGATGGAGGGGAAGGAGGCAAAAGGGATATGGAAAGGGGACAGAGAACAGTTTTCAAAGGATTTAGAGTGGTGGGAAAATGGGAGGATATATAGAAATGAGAAATGGTTGGGGAGTGAGGAGAAGAAGCGGAAAAAATATAGGAGACAAATAAGTGAAATAATGAGAATGGGTGAGTTAAGAGCAGGAAATTACCTGAGCTTGGTGTGGAGGGGAGGGAAGAAGAAAGGACCAGCTAGGGACACAGAAGGGCTATAAGATAGGGGAGAGAACAGAGCAATGTGAATACGATATGGAATAAATGGTAAAGTCAATATTGAAGTGAAAACTTAGAGGTGCAGTAGGGGAAGATAACGTGACAACCAAAGCAATTAATGTAAATAACTGAACCTGACAGGTAAGATCAGAAACAATGTGGAAGACATGGTTCAGGGATGTGAGGGGTTTATAATGCGAGTCAGCCCTCTGATAGGAATAATTTTGTACATACAGTTTGCAACTCAAATTGCAACTAGATTCACCAAGTTTATGCTTTATGAGAAAGTAATGCTTTTGTTCTAGTTTTCCTGATAATGTAACATGACTGACTGACAATCTTTTTTTCTACAGGTATTTGTGGACAACTTTGTTCACGGAGAACTTCATCCTAAAAATATTCTCATCCAGGGAGCAGATCAGTTTAGTCTGCAAAATGATGACAAGACCACCATTGTAGACTTGTGTGATACTCTTATTGTTAATGTTCGTCCTTCCCAGTGTCCAATAAAGCTTATTCTGATGGATACTGGTATTGTAAATGAGCTTCAGCCATCTGACTTCCACAATTTCAAAGCCGTATTCACGGCCTTAATTCAAGGACAGGTATGTACATGAAAATATTTTTCCTCAAATGAAAAGAACACGCAAGAGATCTGACAATGTACATCGCTTGGCTCAAGAGAATTGTATATTCATTTTAGAACTTGTTTTTTAAATGCAAATCTCAATTATCACTTAATTTAGACAATAGGTGCAGGAGTAGGCCATTCGGCCTTTTGAGCCAGCACCACCATTCACTGTGATCATGGCTGATCATCCACAATCAGTATCCAGTTCCTGCCTTATCCCCATAACCTTTGATTCCGCTATCTTTGAGAGCTCTATCCATCTCTTTCTTGAAAGCATCCAGAGACTTGGCCTCCACTGCCTTCTGGGGCAGAGCATTCCACATATCCACCACTCTCTGGGTGAAATTTACTTTCAAGTAGATAAAATTCATTCACTTTCATCAGGCTGAAATTGCTCACATTTTTACTGCCCCTATAAGAATTAATAGAAAATAGCAATACTTGCTCTTTGTTTGTTGAGACTTGAATATATCACATTGATTTTTCTTTTCACTCAAAGCTTCTTGTTTCTAATGTGTATTGAATTAGTCAGGATTTCCAGTTGTATGGGTTCAGTCTCATTCAACAACTTAATGATATGACTCACTTGTTACATTTCACTACTAAATATTTAATCACTTTGAGTTTATAAATCTAAAATGAGAAAAATCAGATGTTAGGAATCTGAAATAAAAAATGCAAAATGCTGGAAAAACTCAGGCCTGACAAGCATCTGTGGAAAGAGAAACAGGATTAACACTTCAAGTCAAAAATTGCTGAAAGATCTGTTATAGTGGGTGTAGTTTATGATATTATGTGTGCTTTAATCTTTAAAAGCTCTTCATTAAAAGTAGGAAACTAATTTCAATCTTTCAGCCGTATTTTGTTCTCCACATATTCAATGTTTTATAGAAGGAGTACTTTGGGGAAAGGTGTCAAAGCAGCATTCACACTTTCTCAATTTATAATGCGAAGAAGCCACTAAATGCATGCTATGTCTACTCAAATTTTTGGTTTTAGGTGTATTTCAAGCTGCACGCCTCATTTGGTTTTCTCTTTTCAGGGTAAGCAGATTGCAGACTTGCTATTGACCCAGGCAAGAACTAGTGAATGCCAAGACCTGCAGCCGTTTAAATCTGAAATAGAAAAACTTGTTCACAATTCTGGGATGAACAATGGATCCTTGGGAAAGGTATCAGCAGACTAAAGAGTAGATAGGAAAATTTTTTTTAATTGAGTTAACTTTATAATCCTCTTATTAATGCACCCTTTTTGAGTAAGCTATTCCAATTGTAAAATGTATAGTTTTTTCAGATGTTAAATAGTTTTTTTAGTTTGTCACATGTTGTAATTAAACTGATTTATAACCGATTTTGCAAAGCAAAGTGACT
This sequence comes from Mobula birostris, assembly GCF_030028105.1. Lineage (NCBI taxonomy): Eukaryota > Metazoa > Chordata > Chondrichthyes > Myliobatiformes > Myliobatidae > Mobula > Mobula birostris. The sequence goes on along the minus strand of NC_092378.1, from coordinate 30,745,907 downwards.
CAGTTGGGTATGTGGATTGGGTTGGGCATCACAAATTCTAATATTTGATTTAGCATACCAGATAAAAGCTGCCACAATGTTTAGAGAGGGAGAGACCCACCCATCTTCTTGCACTTACATTTTAACTTTTAATGTTTAATTTGGTTTTTTTTCCCTCTTCTCAGCTCCATGTTGCAGGCTTTCTTTCTAAAGTCTTGGAAACACTCATCATGCACAAGGTAAAGAATAAGTCCAAACTAAGGCACTCTGCTTTTTAAAAAATTATTGATCATAATCTGACTTCTCTTTTTTTCCACCAACGCTAGGTTAAGGTGGAAAGTAGCTTTGCCTCCATGATCTTTGCCATTATAGCCTTGGATGGTCTTGGTCGTTCTCTGGACCCTGAGCTAGACTTACTGGAAGTGGTCAGACCCATGCTACTGAAAGACACTGCAGGTTTGTAAGGCACTATGGACCGCAGTGCTGTACTTTCACCCAGCTTACTTGGGGAAAGGGAGAACACATCGCCAGAAATCTATAACTCATTATCTATTTAATCATCTCGTACTAGGCACTTTTTTAAACTACAGGCAACATGTAAAAGCTCATTAGCAGAATAATGCATGATGTACCCCAGTGTTTTACTTTCCTGTGATAATCTGAGTAAATGGAAACCACAGAAGATTGTACATTTGTGCAGAGTTTTTGTATTGGATCTACAATCATTATATTCAAGGATGTTGGTAACAATTGTTAGCGAAAATGAACAGGGTTAAAAGTTGTCAGTTCAAAACCCTTCACCAACTAATAAAATGTAACATCCTAATGATTTCTCTTTACGTTGTTTCCAATTTCATCCATGTTTACGCTGGCTCTTTGGCCTATCCAGTTAGCCTCACTTCCTTGCCTTGTCATTATAGCCCTGCAAATATTCTGGTATTCCAATGCCATCAATGTTTCTTTACCCAATTATCTTAAATCTGTTCCCACTAATTAATCATCCTTCTGTCACAAGAAGGATTTTCTCTTCAAATTTAGTGATTTTTGAATCTCTGCAATGCTATCTATTCTATCAAGACTCAAAATACCTAGATACAGACCAAAAGTTTCCACTACTCTAGGTTGGGACTGGAGCTTCTTCCAGTGACCCCAGCTAAACTTAAACTTTCAATAATGTGATGAGTATTGAGTAGGAGGACACTGTCCAGATGTATGGGTAAAGTACATTTGGGTATCCAATTCCATCGTGGAATTCAAACCTGCGTTATTATCCGTGCCAAACTCTAAATGAAGCCATTCCTAATTTTCCATTGTTAGTAGTGAAGCAGGGCATTTCAACAATAAGCTTAGATTTATTGGATAATTTCCTCGCTGGCAGTAGAAAGATGACAAATACATACTGCATATAGCTAGTAAATGATTCTCAACAGACACTGAGCAGCCAGGTGATCGTCAGTCGCCAATATTCCTTTGCTTATTTGTAATGTAGACTCAGTCACTGTAGCAATAGTAGATGGTGTGAAGGTATCAGAAACATACAACACATTCATTAAGATAGGGATGCAATCTTCATCTTCAAACTGCTTAGTTCATAAGAACACACATCAAAGTTGCTGGTGAATGCAGCAGGCCAGGCAGCATCTCTAGGAAGAGGTACAGTCAACGTTTCAGGCCGAGACCCTTGGTCAGGACTAACTGAAGGAAGAGTTAGTAAGAGATTTGAAAGTGGGAGGGGGAGGGGGAGATCCAAAATGATAGGAGAAGACAGGAGGGGGAGGGATGGAGCCAAGAGCTGGACAGGTGATTGGCAAAGGGGATATGAGAGGATCATGGGACAGGAGGTCCGGGGAGAAAGACAAGGGGGGGGAACCTAGAGGATGGGCAAGGGGTATAGTCAGAGGGACAGAGGGAGAAAAAGGAGAGTGAGAGAAAGAATGTGTGTATAAAAATAAATGGATGGGGTACGAGGGGGAGGTGGGGCATTAGCAGAAGTTAGAGAAGTCGATGTTCATCCCACCTCCCCCTCCTACCCCATCCGTTATTTAGTTATATACACACATTCTTTCTCTCTCTCTTCTTTTTCTCCCTCTGTCCCTCTGACTATACCCCTTGCCCATCCTCTGGGTTCCCCCCCCCTTGTGTCTTTCTCCCGTCGTATCCCCTTTGCCAATCACCTGTCCAGCTCTTGGCTCCATCCCTCCCCCTCCTGTCTTCTCCTATCATTTTGGATCTCCCCCTCCCCCTCCCACTTTCAAATCTCTTACTAACTCTTCCTTCAGTTAGTCCTGACCAAGGGTCTCGGCCTAAAACGTCGACTGCACCTCTTCCTAGAGATGCTGCCTGGCCTGCTGCGTTCACCAGCAACTTTGATGTGTGTTGCCTGAATTTCCAGCATCTGCAGAATTCCTGTTGTTTTAGTTCATAAGAAAATGTTTTTGTTTTATTCGTGCTCCTTCTTCCACACATCTTGCTTCTGTTGATTTTCCCTTTGCTTTATGATTTATCCAGGCAGTTTACACTTGATTAATTGCACCAAAATAAGATACAAATGTACTAATTGGACCTGTTCTAGAAAGATGAAATTATGTGAAAGAAAATCCACAAATAAAACTGAGCTGAACAGTACCTGACCAGAATCGGTATTTTTAGATTTTGTTTGGTTTACATGTTCCTCTGGCACTGTTGTCAAACTTCCGTGATGGGTCATCCACAAGTCTCAGTGACTCGGGAGCAAGTGTCGGGAAAATAATTGGTTACCACTGATGTCGACTGAGAAGGCTCTGATGAAACAATGGTGTAACATTTACATTCTGCATCTGGGTGACAGATTTTGGCCAAAATTTCCAATCCTCTTAGGGTAAACCCCAAAGGAATTTGGGTGCTTGGTGGGAAAGAAGTTGTAATAAAAAAAACAATACTAGATTTTCAACTTTGTTGAGCTCAGATTGCTCATTTTGGAGTTGGGTGTGCTATTCTGAGTTCCTGACCAAATAGCGGCATCAGTTCTTCTATTGTGTCTCAAGGTCCAAGAGACATTCAAACCAAAATAAGTTAGCTTGCCCATAAATGTCCAGCAAGTTTCTGGTATCCGGACGTGTTGCAAAATCTCTAAACTTCTGTGGTGTTTTTTTCGTTGATCTGGGCCAGCAATTGCTGAGAAGGCCAAATTGCATTCAATTTTTCTTACACATTCATTATTGGATTTTAAGGCCAACATCACCTGGTCAGTGGGCAATGAGCTGCTTCCACTCCTGAATCACTTTTCAGTCAGGCTTCGTTATAATATTCAAGGCCAATGTTAATCATCCTCCTTGCAAGTTGAGAAATCTCGTGGATTGCATGGAGGTTGAGCAGGGTATAACATTATCAGGGATAGGACTGAGCTGGGAACTCAAGAATCCATAGTTACTTAATTTTAACCTAATTTAGGAACTGCACTGTGGGTTGAAAATAGATGTGGATGCCATCTGATGTTAAAACTAGATTACTTTAGCACCCTTCATTTACCTTTGTGTGTGAACCTACCATTTACAAGTGGGAGTACTGGTTGCTTGAATCGAGATCATCTTGAAATTTATTGGACAAGCCACAGACAAAAGTATTCATGGATTCCTGTGAACAATTTTCATGATTTCTCCTTTCACATTTGAATACAGAATACTATGCAAATGAAAATTGGCCTTCTTTTTAAGCAGGTTGCTCTGTTAATGCTAACTGTTGGAACTTCGGAGAGAAATTTAATTCAAAGGTGCCGATGAACAACCATCATTAAACATAAGCAATATCTGAGCATATTATTTAGTGGAAGGAGTAGTAGATATGGATAAAGTGCCCTGATCTTGCAACTGAAACAGTTGCTTACCCAGTTTTCTTCTGGAGAGAAATTGAGGAACTTTTTCCCCTAAGTTTTCTCCTATTTGCATCCTTTATATAATGAAAGCCGTTCACCAGACTTATGTCTGAAGTACTACCTGCGTTTGTATGCTTATTCCTGTTCAAATCACACAGGCTGGCAGATTGATACTCTGAAGTTTTCATGCTATCTTGTTTTTCAATATCTTTCTGAAGGGAAGTTGTGTTTCCTCTCATAAATTCAGTAGATTTGACTCTCTGTTCCTTCGTCGATGAATTGGACCGAAAAGGCTGAGAGAGTTTTTTTGTTACCTCCTGACTCACTTCTTCTTTAGTCACCATTGCCCCAGAGATCATTGCATCTCCATCACCACTCCCAGCAAGAAACTCTGCCCGTGGGTTCAAGTGACTTACTAGATTATCAGGAATCCTGCACAATCTATGACTACAATTTGAATATAGGCCTTGGCATACACAGGGAACCCTGGAGTGATATGCAAGCTCCAATTTATCACCACTACTCTGACAACTTCTGTATCCTGGTGGCACAATCAGAGGATAATCAGGGTAAGTTTCCAGAAGCTTTTGTTTAGCCGAGGTGGTCATCTGGAGTTCCAAAATGATGCGTTCGGCCAGAAGCTGAGGGATCCATACCGCTGTTCCAGGAGGAACCTTATCTGTTTTGCCATTCCAGAAACTCACAACCAACCCTTCACTGCCATCATCATGATCTGAAAAAATTAAAATACTGTATTATTTTCCATTTTTTTCTACAGCAAACTTCCCTTCAAACCTGCAACAAGATAACAACATGTTTACAGTATTTTTCCTGCCTTTATTCTTAGTCTTAATGTTGTTTGTCTATGCTGTATAATTTTGATAGAAAATGACAGAAAATAAAAGACAGTGCTAAGTGGCTTTGAGAATAACTGGCTATTCTCAAGGCCAAAGTTACAATGATGTGTACAGTTTTGTGTATAGTAGGTGATTAAATATACAGCACACAGTTTCTGTAGCTGAAATATGGCGTGTACATCATTTCAAAGCTCAGTTCTGGTGGCAATTTTATCTGCTGTTTACTTGCTGAAACCTATAATATTTTGCCTATTATATGTACTGAACATAAGATTTCAAGATTAGAAGTACTAGGAATAATGGAAATTGACTGATTGATGACAGTGACAAAGTGTCACTGGTAGGTCCAGAAATGTAGAAATGGCTACAATACAGTCCATCAAAGAAGCATGCCATCTTCATAACGACCTCTAGGTGTCATCCAAGTGAGTGCACACACATTTTCCTGAAGTTCACAATACTGTACATAGTGTGCTGTAATACATAGTACAGGCAGTATGGTGGCATAGCAGTTAGCGTAATGTGATTACAGTGCCAGCGACCCAGGTTGGTGAAGAGTTTGTACATTCTCCATGTGAGTGTGTGGGTTTCCTCCAGTACCGTGCAAAAGTCTTGGGTACATGAAAAAGGATCTAGTGCCTTCCCAGCGTATATGATGAATAAACTTCTCAGGCTTACAGCTGGTACAGGTATCAATTTTAACCAATGTTTCAATGACAAACTCTGCCACCTTCAGCAGGGATGATGCCTGAGCATGTCTAGTCCGGTGGTATTTAAACCCCTGTCGTCCTTCCCTCCTGATTGGATGAGGACTAACCAATCAGGAGTCCACTGTGCTACTTTGTTTGCAATCGAATTCCACTCACACGGACTTGTACCACAACAATAACAGCCACCATCAATGCAAAGCAGTTCTTGCTATTTTGATTAACCATGTGAAAACTATTTCGGACCCGGAGAGGCTCCACAAGGAAATAAGACAATTACGCACAACAACCTTACAGAATGGCTAAAAGGTGACGGAAATCAAAAAGGCCAACAGAAAAACCAGGAACCCTATCAACAAGGAGAAACCCGTCGCTACCGCCTGTCTTCTCTATATTTCCACGATTTCTGGATGGATCACCAGGATCCTGAAGAAATACCAGATTAGTACCATCCACAAACCTGAAAGGAAGCTCAAATCACAGCTTAGGAGGGTCAAAGATGACCTGGGACTCAGGCCGGCATTTACAGGATTCTGTGTAAATGTGGAGCAGCACATATCAGCCAGACGGGGCACATGGTGGGAACCCGCATCAAGGAGCACAGGAGGTGTATCCATTTGGGTTACCCAGAGAGATCAGAAGCAAGATATTGCATTCCATTCACAATGGCCACAGGATTGACTTTGACAGCACAAAACTACTGTACCGTGCCAATGGCTGTTGGGACCACCTGGTAAAGGAAGCCATTGAAATAAAACTAGAGGAAAATAATTTTAATAAAGACTAAGGTCTCACTCAAAGTAAGAACTGGAATTCGATTGTAAACAAGGTGGCACAGCGGAAACATGAATGGATGAGGGCTAACCAATCAGAAGGGGCTGACAACAGGCATCATATGTAGCACCAGACTAAATGTGCCTAGGCATCATTCCTGATGAAGGTGGCAGAGTTTGTCATCGAAATATCAGTTAAAATCAATACCTGTACCCAGCTGGAAGCCTGAGAAGTATTTATTCATCTTTGGTACATGTAAAAAAATTCTGTGAAGATACTTTCAAAATAACAAAATGAAAAGTTTCTAATTTCAAACTTTTCATAGTCTGACTAATTTTCCCCTGGATCAATAAAGTATGACTATGACTATGAAATAGTTACTATAAAGAGCAGTAAACCATAAAAAACTAAATCAAATCAATATTTGTTATCAAGTCAAGTCAAGTCACTTTTTATTGCCATTTCAACCATAACTGCTGGTACAGAACATAGTAAAAATGAGACAATGTTTTCCAGGACCATGATGCTACATGAAACAATACAAAAACTACACTGAACTACATAAGAAAAAACACAAAAACTACACTAGACTACAAACCTATCCAGGACTGCATAAAGTGCACAAAGCAGTGCAGGCACTACAATAATAATAAATATTAAACAAGACAGTAGGCACAGTAGAGGGTATAGAAGATTGGTGTCAAGCCAGGCTCTGGGTATTGAGGATTCTGATGGCTTGGGGTTAGAAACTGTTACATAGTCTGGTCGTGACAGCCTGAATGCTTCAGTGCCTTTTTCCAGATGGCAGGAGGGAGAAGAGTTTATATGAGGGGTGTGTGGGGTCCTTCATAATGCTGTTTGCTTTGCGGTTGCAGTGTGTGGTGTAAATGTCTGTGATGGTGGGAAGAGAGACCCCGATGATCTTCTCAGCTGACCTCACTATCTGCTGCAGGGTCTTGCGATCCGAGATGGTACAATTTCCGAACCAGGCCGTGATGCAGCTGCTCAGGATGCTCTCGATACAACCTCTGTAGAATGTGGTGAGGATGGCGGGGTGGGAGATGGACTTTTCTCAGCCTTCGCAGAAAGTAGAGACGCTGCTTGGCTTTCTTTGCTATGGAGCTGGTGTTGAGGGACCAGGTGAGATTCTCCACCAGGTGAACACCAAGAAATTTGGTGCTCGTAACGATCTCTACGGAGAACATTATGACCACTCTTTAAAACTGCATCAATTCTCTTAGGTACACTGTTGTGCAGTTTTTTAAGAAAATCGGCTGGTAGCTTGTTCCAAGCATTTGGGAGAACTGCAAGACACACAAAATGCTGGAGGAACTCAGCAGGCCAGAGAGCATCTATGGAAAAGAGTACAGTCAGTGTTTTGGGCCAAAACCCTTCAGCAGGAGAATTTACCACAGTTCTTCTGCAGACTTTGGCTGTCTTGCTTGCTTCTGTCTCTCCAGGTAATCCCCGACAGCTTCGATGATGTTGAGATTAGGGCTCTGTGGAGTCCATACCATCTGATACCATATAAAAAATCTAGGATGCCTAAAACTTTTGCACAGTACTGTAAATGAACTGCTCACTGATTTTCTAGACAAATCAATATACTCCTTCTAAAACAATTTATAATGCACACTGGTGCGTCATCAAATGTGACACCCCAGTAATAAGCACATTGCTAAAGCAAGGCACACAATGCATTTATAGAAGTTTGCAAAATAGAGCTGGGATTTCTATTTGGATGGTACTTCTCCTATCCTCACAATTCTAACAAGTCTTTTCTATCAAGTGCAAGAAATCACCACAAGGTACCGAGGTTGCAAATTTATAGGCCTTAATTGGAATAGTGAACTGGGAGGCAATCAGATAGTGAGAAGAAGATCGCTGAAGGACTTACTCAGAGCCAACACTAATGTGGTGGGTTCTCTCTTTCATTCTGGTGGAATTTGCAATGCCTGGATGGTGATATCTTAACTTGGAAGTTTCTTATTTTGCACTAGTGCAACTTGCTTTGAAATAATGCTAGTATCAATAGATCACACATCAGGAACATGTTTCATACATATTGCTCAATTTTGATTAAGTTTAATACCTAAATTTAATCCTCGTTCCTCTCTGCCTTCTAACACTGTTCCTGGGCCATACCGTTCCATGTCAGGTTCCCATGGTGCCAAAACTCTGCATCCAGGTCCAATGCCATGCCTTTTCGCATCTTCATAATGCATTATATCAAAATGTGCAGTTGCCTTCAGCCTACTTTGTGCCTTTAGTTTTTTCTTCTTATTTTTATCAAATTCTACCAAAAATCGACCTGGGCATCTCTAAACAAAACAACAGATCATATGTCATTAAACATATTTTTATGTGCCTCATTCTGCACTTAAAACGGGTAAGCTTTATTAGTAGCTATTATAGAAAATCACTTCTTCATCACATGCAAATATGCAGGAGTTCAATGCATTCAAAGAATTGAATGCATGTCCCAAAATTCGTTTCAATTTATGGCATCAGTACTGAAAGAAAAGCAACGTGTCCCATTGCAGCTGGCCTCATTTGAATCAGGGACCTGTGTTTTGGCATGTGGAATAAATGGGGTTGAAGATGAGGCATTAAACTAAATAATCAGAATGGGGTGGGCCAAGAGGATTGGGTAAGAATTGTCAAGGACAAATTTAGAAAGATAAAAACAAGGACAAGGTAACAGTGTGGTCTAGTGAAATGAGTTAAGATGAGCAGAGACTGTTGAGAAACGGCAGCAAGCAACATGAATATACATCCAATTAGAGGCAGAGAAAGGAAAGAGTCATCGCTGATAGAGCACTTTATTGAATGTTCACGTACTTCCTAACAATTACTGGCACAAGCAGAAATAATTGTGATGGTTTAATAGCTAGCATCATAGTTTAAAGAAGTAACCAGTATTGGGAATTAAATATTCCAAGATACTTTTAATAAGGATAGAGAAAACAGAGGAGGAGGAGCAGTAATTCACAATTGAACACAACTGGATCACTGTATTGTATATAAATATAAATCTCTGGAACATGGTGCAGTTTCAGAATTGTGGAAAATGATCTATGTGTGACAGATGTTCCCAAACATAAATCCACTGTACCTCTATTTCATTGCCAAGTCTTCCCAGATAGTAATATCCATCATTCTCTCTTCGAGCCAGAACACGAACTCCCCTTATCAGCTCTCCAGCATAGGAATTAATTAAATCTCCTTTTGACTTAACCTTATTGCTATCAGGATGCAATGTACACCAGCTACATAAAAGAGAGTCATTTTATTCACACAGTTTCAGGATACAAATCTGAAAACCAAACTTAAGCTCTGATTAACAGCATTTATGAGAACTTACAAATGTAATTGAATTTGATTGATATTATTCACTGGTGTGGTACAATTTGTCCTGTATTACTATTTCTAGTCCAAGGTTAATTTGTCGGGGTAGGTTGGAATTTAGTTTGCCCTCAGGATGCTCTCCAGCACAGGTATATTTTTCTCAGTCAGGGCTTATTAAGCATACAGTGTTGACTGCATATATACTTTCTGCCACAAGGATGGACTTTTCTAAATTAAATGACAGAATTCTACTGTTCCTGAAAGGCTTCACCTTAACTTAGGGCCTTAAACAACTATGTAGGTGGGACTCGTGGAGAGAGAGACAGAGAGAGAGAGGAAACATCAATGCCATTTACTATGGCTACCTTCCATATAATATCATCATAAGCAATGAGAACAAAGACAGAAAGAAATGTAATCCTCTTGGCAACTTAGTCTTCTTCCCCATTCATTTGCATTAACTGGATAGATTACTTTTAATGGATGGATATAGATTTATCAGCAACACTGACATTTTGGCTTTTCAGATATCACAAAATTACCTGAGTTGAGAGTTAGAGGACAAAAGTTTAGGGGTAACATGAGGGGGAACTTCTTTACTCAGAGAGTGGTAGCTGTGTGGAACGAGCTTCCAGCAGAAGTAGTTGAGGCAGGTTCGATGTTGTCGTTTAGAGTTAAATTGGATAGATATATGGACAGGAAAGCAATGGAGGGTTATGGGTTGAGTGCAGGTCGGTGGGACTAGGTGAGAGTAAGAGTTCGGCACGGACTAGAAGGGCCGAGATGGCCTGTTTTCCATGCTGTAATTGTTATATGGTTATATAACTGATGCAAAATGCAACATCGAGGGGGTTGGGGTTTTTTGAGGGTTTTGTTGTTTTCCAAATCTGTTAGCTTTTGTGTGAGTGAGGGGGTTTGGGGTTTGGGGTCTGGGGTTTAATGTTTCAGCGGCTGGGTGATCTGTTAGCTTTTGTGTGAGTGAGGGGGTTGGGGGTTTGGGGTCTGGGGTTTAATGTTTCAGCTGCCGTTTTCCAGGTGAGCGATCTGTTAGCTTTTGTGTGGGTGAGGGGTTAGGGGTTAGGGGTTTGGGGTCTGGGGTTCAATGTTCCAGCGGCCGTTTTCCGTTTGAGACTGGGATAAGCTGTAAAAGAAGATAGTACAGCACTTCCAAAGTAAATATATAATTAATTAATCTACATAGTAAAATTGTTTGCTAAAATTTATTTTAGTACGTGGAAGAGGTTCAAAGGTTTTTAATTGTCAAAAGTATGCTGCTCCCTGTACTTAAATTACCACCTTTATTGTCAAATCGCTCCATGACCTCAACCCTCCTCCAGTTTTAGATCGCTTTCCTCCAGCTCCTTAACTCTTATGAAATTTTGATTTGTTCTTTTCATTGACAATGGTTATATTTCCAGCTATCTAGGCATATGCTCTGAAATTTCCTCCCTGGATCTCTCCCCTGTCTACTTCTCCCTCCTTCCTAAGATACTCTTTAAAATGTATCGCTTTGACCAAACTTCCGGTCACCCATCCTAATAACTCCTCAGGATATTTAGCATGCCACAAAGAGTTCATCAATGTCAATAGAAATCCACATTATTCTGCCATTGGCACTGATTAGAACTCAAAGCTGAAATATTGCACATTAATTAAGTAGACTATAAATATTATATTGATGTCCTTATACCATACCTGAAAGGCACAACAATATGTGGTAGTCCAGTTAGATCAAAGTTGTCTCTATTCAGTACTGGTGTCTCTGAACAATGTAGTCCCAAGAGATCAAAGGAGTGAAGTTCAGAGACTGGGATTAGCTGCAAAAGAAGACAGTACAGCACTTCCAAAGTAAATATGTAATTAATCAGTGTACATAGTAAAATTGTTTGCTAAAATTTATCTTAATACGTGGAAAAGGTTCAAAGGTTCATCTTATTGTCAAAAGTATGCATGTACAATTAAACTTTGATGTTCGTCTTCTCAAGGTAGCCATGGGTGTTGTTGAAAGAAAAGACATCAACCCCACCCTCCCCACACGAAAAGAAAAAAGAAACAAAACTCACAAACCCAAACCCCACCCCATCCCTCTTACAGGTACTTGGAAAACAGCCACTGGAGCATCAAACCCCAGACCCCAGACCCCCAACCCCGTCACTCACACAAAAATTAACAGATCGCCCACCCAGAAAACGACCGCTGGAACATCAAACCCCAGACCCCCAACCCCCTCACTCACACAAAAACTAACAGATCGCCCACCCGGAAAACGACCACTGGAACATCAAACCCCAGACCCCAGACCCCCAACCCCCTCACTCACACAAAAACTAACAGATCGCCCACCCGGAAAACGACCACTGGAACATCAAACCCCAGACCCCAGACCCCCAACCCCATCACTCACACAAAAACTAACAGATCGCCCACCCAGAAAATGGCCGCTGGAACATTGAACCCCAGACCCCCAACCCCGTCACTCACACAAAAACTAACAGATCGCCCACCCGGAAAACGACCACTGGAACATCAAACCCCAGACCCCCAACCCCCCTCACTCACACAAAAACTAACAGATCGCCCATTTGGAAAACGGCCGCTGGAACATTGAACCCCAGACCCCCAACCCCGTCACTCACACAAAAACTAACAGATCACCCACCTGGAAAACGACCACTGGAACATCAAACCCCAGACCCCCAACCCCCTCACTCACACAAAAACTAACAGATCGCCCACCCGGAAAGCGACCACTGGAACATCAAACCCCAGACCCCCAACCCCCTCACTCACACAAAAACTAACAGATCACCCATTTGGAAAACGGCTGCTGAAACATTGAACCCCAGACCCCCTCGCTTGCAAAAAAGAACAGCAACAATAGCATTAAACCCCCAACCCCCCCCACACACAAAATCTAATGGGTCGTCCACAGAGAAAAACCAAGAAAATCAGAGCCCAAGTCCCCAACCCCCCTCTCACACACAAAATCTAATGGATTGTCCACAGAGAAAAACCAAGAAAATCAGAGCCCAAGTCCCCAACCCCTCCTCACACACAAAATCTAATGGATCGTCCACAGAGAAAAACCAATAACATCAGAACCCAAATCCCCAACCCCTCCTCACACAAAAACTAACATATCACCCACCCAGAACCCCAACCCACCAATCATAAAACAGTATTAAAGCACAATGTGTTTTAGGACAGCATGCAGTGCCTGCTGAGAGCCATGTCTAAGCAGTGTGGACTCTGGTGACTGTGGGGATGATTTCATTATAAAGATATATTTGCTTAATTTAGTTTTGCTTTGTTACCTGCCAGGTCAGATTCAGTCAAGTGACTGAGTACTTCTAATAAGTAGGAATATAAACTATAGGTTCTGCAAAGATGTTTGGCACAGCTGTAGTGTCCATGAAGTGTAGTTCTCCGAATAGTAGATTTTGATGAGACAATGGTAGTAATGCAGCTTAATATTTAATAAACTACATGAATATATTTGTTTTCAATCTTGACTTCTGATGCTATCTGTGTGAGATCTCCAAGTTTTCTCTGTGACTGTGAGTCTCCTCCAGGTGTTTTGATTTCCTCTTTTGCACATAATCCCGAATATAGATGGGCGGTAGGAGAATCAAGGGGAAAAGTATTTATTTATATGTTGCAAATGAGAAGACTTTTTATTTTTCAAAAGCAGTTGTCAGAGGAGTGAGAATTTCTAGAACTTAATTACAATTTGAAGGGAAGTATTGAATAAAGATATTTATTCAAGTAGGACGTTTGATAATTCGAAAAGAAGGACGATGGCAAGTAATTCTACAGACTTATAAATTTAGTGCTCCTAAATGGTTGTGCTGCATGGCTGGTGTGGGCTTTCTACTGAAAACTTCAGAAGGTTCAAGTAAACGTGCTGCCAGAACCAGAGGGTGCTTGGGGCTGAAGGTGTGGGTGAAGGAGAGGTCAGCTTCAATGGACTGCAGTTGGGTCTGTGTTTAAGATAGAGATCAGAGTATCCAGGGATGATCAAGCTTATAAAGTGGCTTAATTGGTTAGGTGGGAAGAGGAGGATGTGATATCAGTGGGTTTGTGTAGCTTTGGCAGGGAGAGGTGGTGGGGAAGGAGGATGCAGCTATTATAATACTGGAATGTTTCCCCAGTATAATAAGATGGACTTTTGCATCGCAATTTACTTCATTATAATCTTGCACCGTAGTATTTACCTGCACTGTGCTTTCTCAATGGCTGTTATATTTTATTCAGCATTCTGTTATTGTTTCACCTCGTTCTGCCTCAAAGCACTGTGTAATTGGTTTGGTTTGTATGAACAATAGGCATCTCAGTACAAGCAACAATAATAAATTCACAATTCCCAATTCCAGTTGTCAAGCTTCAAGAGATAGCTAGAGTTGGGAGGCTGGCATGAATAGGAGGTGGGTTTGATACTGTGGTGGAGGATGGGGTGTAAAGGATACGTCCCAGTCAGCTGCAGCATAATGAAAATCTAATTATGGTGAGTGTCCAAAGATCAGTGATCCTAAGATAACATGGTGTAATTTCTTGGGTAATACACTGAAAACTGCAAGTTAACAATGCAAAGTAAAACTTCTGCGAGAGAGTTTCTGGTAAACTTCACAGAGTGATGTGAAATGACCTTAATGACAGATCATAGAATTTTACCTCACAATTAGTACATTTCAATCGTGTGTTATAGAGCTCCATTCAATCTAATTTCTAAATTTATGCTTGTTAACACTTTTTCAATCATACCCCCTTATCATAAAGCAATTATTGTCGGACTGATCTGCTGCAGACTGTTAAAAATGCGCCTTGAAATCTCAAACCTGGAAGAATCTGTAAGTACAAATAGCTGATGTTGTAATGTAAATTTATTGAAACCCACTTGTTCTACTGCTCCATGTCGTTTGCAGACCATTGCAGCTTGAAGTGAAGCACCTGTCAGCCATGCTATCTGTTCCAAGAGTTGGTTAACCTCTATCGTGCTGCACTTTTCCATTGTGCAAAGAGTGTGTACCGGTCGTCCTCTTGCTGCGCATCTCAATACAGTGTAGATTTTGTGAGGGTTGATGTCGAGTTTTCCATCAGTCATCAGGTAAACAGCATCAGTGCTGGGATCATCTAAAGCAACAGCTAACGCATGCTGCATGTTTCTACCAGTTCTACATTCCAGAGATCTGATCCACGGGATAGTTTTCTCTACCTTTTGAAGTGTACAATCAATCAAATTGTCACAATATTTTTTAACCTAGGGAAAAAGTAGACAAATGAATACGCAATTAGTGACTCATCAGGATTGCAAGAAACCATAAATGTTGAGCTCAGGGTACAATAGATGTTTTGTATCTGATGGGCACAACCTATTGTGTGGGATTATATGAGGATGCAGGTAACTGCTGTGGAATAAGTGAAAGACGCACTTAACTCAACAAACTAGTTTGTGTGGTTTCACAGGGATTTACCCATATTTTGGAGAGGCAGCAGTGAAGGTGGTCTGACTCTTCTAGGCACGGTAATGATGGATGGTTAGGTCCCTCTCCTAATCAACATACTGTACATTACTAACAACCGCAGAAAAGTACCCGCTGCTCAATTAGCACCTCTTTCTTTACTACCCCAATAATCTAATGCTTTCTCAGAAAATTATTTTAGGTTGAATTGTGAGCACCCTTGACCTACAAACTAGATACATCTCAATTTAAACCCCAAGTTCAATGCAGTACATGCTCTATGTCCTCAAAACACTGCCAAGGAGGGTCACAGGAAATGGTTCTTAAATAAAATTGTTTGTTACCAACAAGCTGGAGAGCATATTAATAGAGCAATAGGAAGCGTGAAGTTCAGGTACAAGGGCCTTAAAGTGATAGAGGTTTAGAGCACAGAAACAGATCTTTAGTCTACTGAGTCCATATCAAGCACCTACTTTTGCTCTAATTTTGTCATATCTATTTCATTCTCACGAACTCCCATCAACTTACCCCTAGATTCTACTACTCACTACATACTGTTTCCATCCAGGGGGTCAGTGTGGACATGGTGGAGGATTACAAATACCTGGGGATACAAATTGACAATAAACTGGACTGGTCAAAGAACACTGAGGCTGTCTACAAGAAGGGTCAGAGCCGTCTCTATTTCCTGAGGAGACTGAGGTCCTTTAACATCTGCTGGACGATGCTGAGGATGTTCTACGAGTCTGTGGTGACCAGTGCTATCATGTTTGCTGTTGTGTGCTGGGGCAGCAGGCTGAGGGTAGCAGACACCAACAGAATCAACAAACTCATCCGTAAGGCCAGTGATGTTGTGAGGATGGAACTGGACTCTCTCACAGTGGTGTCTGAAAACAGGATGCTGTCTAAGTTGCATGCCATCTTGGTCAATGTTTCCCATCCACTACATAATGTACTGGGTGGGCACAGGAGTACATTCAGCCAGAGACTCATTCCACCGAGATGCAACACAGAGCATCATGGGAAGTCATTCCTGCCTGTGGCCATCAAACTTTACAACTCCTCCCTTGGAGAGTCAGACACCCTGAGCTAATAGGCTGGTCCTGGACTTATTTCATAATTCACTGGCATAATTTACATACTACTATTTAACTATTTATGGTTCTATTACTATTTAACTATTTATGGTTCTATTACTATTTATTATCTATGGTGCAACTGTAATGAAAACCAGTTTCCCCCGGGATCAATAAAGTATGACTATGACTGTGACTATGACTATACTAGGGGCATTTTACAGGGGCCAACTAACCTCTCAGTCCATACAGTTTTGGGGTGTGGGAGCAAACCAGAGCACCCAGAGGAAATATGCAAACACGGTCACAGGGAGAGTAAGTTCACCTGGAGAGCACTGGAGGCCAGGATCAAAGCCAGGTTGCTGGAGCTCTGTCAACATGCCCCATGCCAGTGACAATAAACCTGATTCTGATTCTGAGCAGCTCATCCGGCAAAGTTGTCAGCACAAGGAAATAATGGTTACTCAAGGACCAAAGATGATGCCCAGTAGTAGCCACAACTTTAACCTGTGTCCAGAGCAAAGGTGTTATATCTTACTTTAAGGAATTCCTGTGGTTTTTTAGTGAGTGTTGGCTTGGCTAGCGAGCACCTGAGAATGCTGGCCAAGGCATGCATGGCATTTTCATCACACGTGATTGAATGGTTATTGTATTGATGAAGTGCTAAAACAGCAGAATCCCACAGTCAGAAGGCAAGGTCAATATTCTCTCAGGGCAATCAAGGGTCACAGATATGTACAATATTGTGCAAAAGTCCTCGGCACATATATATTGCAGGAATGCCTACGACTTTTGCACGGTACTATAGTAATTTTATGTATTTCACTATACTTCTGCAGCAAAAAAACACATTTTTTGGCATATGTGAGTGATGATAAACCTGATTCTGATATGGGTCTCTACTGTGGATTGTGTGGGAAGGCGACAGGAAGAGGGGATTCATGGTTGGGAAAAGGGGAAAGGAAAGAGGAGGAAGTGGGAAGCACCAGAGAAATATTCTGTAATGATCATAAACTAATTGTTTGGGATTAAATAGCCTTGCCTGGTGTCTCAGGGTTGGGTGTGTCTAAACCCGCACCACCTCTCCTTCCCCCACCCCACCCCTGCAACTCATCTGCCACCTGTCCCACACCCCTTCATGGCATTCCACCCTTGCTATTCCCAATATCTTTTGCTCTCACCAGATTTACAAATTCGCTCTCCACTCCATAACAACAAATATATAACTGTGCAAAAGTCTTAGGCACCCTAGCTATATATACCAATGTATGTGCGTAAGACTATTGCACAGTACTGTATGTCATAAATGATATCCTAGACCTATGGTAACCTTGAGCTATGCTAAAGATCAAAACCTATGACAAAAGATGAAATAAAACTGGAGACTTTGAAGAAAGTTTAATCAATTAGGAAATAAATTAACAATGGTGATGTCATGATTATATTCTGTAGCAATGGCTAAGTAAGTAAATGCTTGGCCAGAGAAACAATGCTGGATGAGACAACTAAAACTCTTGGGAAATTAGGACCAGTTCTGGAGTAGGATAGTGGTAATGCTTCTTCTAAAAGCTGAAATATTTGTCTCTCAAGAATTTTGATCATTTGAACATTCATTTAGAAAAATGTTTTCATTTAAAGATAAAAACAAAATGCTATGGAAGATGAAGTGGCAGAAAAAGCCAGTGAGATTGGAAGTGAAAAGGTACAGTGGAAAGGTTATAACCATATAACCATATAACAATTACAGCATGGAAACAGGCCATCTTGGCCCTTCTAGTCCATGCCGAACTCTTACTCTCACCTAGTCCCACCGACCTGCACTCAACCCATAACCCTCCTTTCCTTTCCTGTCCATATAGCTGTCCAGTTTAACTTTAAACGACAACATCGAACCTGCCTCAACCACTTCTGCTGGAAGCTCGTTCCACACAGCTACCACTCTCTGAGTAAGAAGTTCCCCCTCATGTTACCCCTAAACTTTTGCCCTTTAACTCTCAACTCATGTCCCCTTGTTTGAATCCCCCCCCACTCTCAATGGAAAAAGCCTATCCATGTCAACTCTATCTATCCCTCTCATAATTTTAAATACCTCTATCAAGTCCCCTCAACCTTCTATGTTCCAAAGAATAAAGACCCAAATTGTTCAACCTTTCTCTGTAACTTAGGTGATGAAACCCAGGTAACATTCTAGTAAACCTTCTCTGTACTCTCTCTATTTTGTTGACATCTTTCCTATAATTTGGTGACCAAAACTGTACGCAATACTCCAAATTTGGCCTCACCAATGCTTTGTACAATTTCAACATTACATCCCAACTCCTATACTCAATGCTCTGATTTATAAAGGCCAGCATACCAAAAGCTTTTTTCACCACCCTATCCACATGAGATTCCACCTTCAGGGAACTATGCACTACTTATAATTTGATATGACTACTTATAAATCTGCAATCCAAGTAGAAAAGCCTCTGGACCTTAATGACAAGTAGTTAAGAATGTAAATTTTAAACAACATTGGGGCAACTTAGAATTGAGCTAGAGTACAAAAGTGTCAGTAAAGAACTGACCTTGCCAGAAAATGCAATGATGTTGAATTTGCAATCAGTCATTGCATAGGCCCGTGCAAACAAAATCTCAATCAGGTGGTACTTCATTGCGTCCAGCATAGTTTGCATGCTCATAGATGTGTCCAGAACAAAGGTTATATTCTTTTCTTTGATACCTTTAAGCAGAATCGTAGAACTCCCTGTACAGAATAAAAATGGTTGGACCGGCATAACAATTCTCTGAAATGAAAACATAGAATGAAATTTATACCACCAGTTCAGCTTCCTCTTACGTACCTAGATCTCAGAAATCAACATAGCCCTAGCTTGACTTCTGAAGGAACATTCATCTCTAATATGTTCTGTCCAATGGGAAAATTATGCTTCCAAAGTATTGTAACACCAATCTATATCCTCCAGAATAATTTAAGGTACCAGATCAATACATATCTGGTATATCCAAACTGACTCAGCGAACAATAATTTTACACAATATCACATTCTACAATCTTGTTTACATTTCTTTTTCTCCAGCTAAACTTCAAGGATACGAATAACGTGACAATGAGTTTTACCTTAATGAATGATGATAAAGGACACAGGTGTTTCTTGCCTACACGATAGGTACTTATGTTTGAGTTTATGTACGTGTGCATGTGTGCCAAGTCTGTGTAGGAGAGCTTAGTCTTCAGTCATTTTGGACCTCCTGCCATCGTACCACAGCCCCATTCTGTCAAGCCCAACTGGCAGCTGCTATTTAAAAAGCAACCCACATCAAAATACATGAGTCATCCTCAAACCCAAGAGGCTGACTGAAAAGGAGAGCTGTAAAAGTCATGGATACATGACTACATTCATGAGTCACTTGGCCAGGGCACTGTTTAGTGTGGTGTTACATAAAGCAATCTAGCCAAATCCTACAATAGGTTGGATTAGTTGACCCTGTTTAAGGTACAGCAAAAGACTTTAACGATCTAGGCTGAGAAAGAGAAATGTTAGCTAGCATTCACTAACCTGATCCATGTCCAAAGACTGCTGCCGTATAATCATAAGATTTGGAGAAGACTGGATTCAGCTGCACATCACCACTATGGTCTTTTAGCTAACTGACACATACAATCCACACCCTAATATTAAGAATGGCCATGTCGCCGGAACTTCTCACTGCTCAGTAAGATTCACATCTGAAATAAGAAAAATGGATGTTAATGATGGTAAAGGCATATACAGTATATCACCGTAGAGATCTCAGAAAAAGAGCCATCCAGCAAGAATTAAAGTTGCTGCACAATTTATTTTGAAGTTGCCAGTATTTATACTCCAGAGAATAAGCCTGCATCTGCAATAGATAAAAGCATTCAGTAAAGGTTGTTTTGAGGCAGCTTTATTTCAAGTACTGCTGTAACTTGTTGACTTGTATAAAGAATGACCAGCATTTATAGCCTGCATCTGTTGGGCAGAAGCAAGCTTCAAGTAAATTATGCAAGGAATATTTTATATACATTATAAAATAAAGAATACAAATTTTTCCTTCATTCATATATATAAAACCTCCCCATTAGAGACATTGAATAAAATTCTACATCAAAGAAGGATACACAACAGGTTAAAATAATATTTCTGCCTATTAATATCTGATTGCTTCTTACCTTTCATATATCTTCTCAATCCACTTTTCTGCTTGTAGCTATATGTCCAACTCAAACTCCATTAGAAGTATTAGCTTGTAGAAATACTTAGCTCATCAATATCTCTAAAGCTTATACTAGGCCTTATCTCTTGTTACATTGGAATTTCTCTCAATCCACCACTCTGCAGGTATACTGTATCTCCTCTTTGCCGCCTTCATTGTTCATTTCTTTAGCACATTTGTTCCTAACGGCATCTAAAACTTTCCATATGTATTATTTATTAATCCTTGTACTATTCATACATTTCTTGTCACAAACATCTTACAATTATTGCGCACAGCTATTTCAAAATACCTTGAGTATTTGTCTGTCAATAATTTCCCAACTTATTTTGAGGTTGTCTACTGTTGTTTGTAATTCCATATTTTTATCTCCACTTTGATTTCTAGATGTTAATCTCAGAATCTCTGTGTATCTGTGCCCTTCTGTCTCTCGTGGTTTCTATGTTCAAGACTGTCTAGTGAGTCTGTGTTTCTCTTGTTACCTGGGAGACCACAAACACAAACAAAGAGTATGCCAGTCTCTCATTACAGAAGTAGATTCAAGTTATTTTTTTCTACCCGTATTTTATGATTCTGCAACTAGATATTCAGCCTGCTATCTGTACTGGCAACACCAACGGAGGTGGGAAGTTTTATTTAAATCAAAATGAACTGTTTTCAGTGACTGAATCAAAAAAATGAATGAAACTGTTAACGTATCTCATGATTTCAACAGTGTGACGTTAGGATCTTACTTCATTGAATGTTATGCAGGCACAGCATTCACACAAGACAATCTCTATCAATCAGCATTTATCCATAACTTTTAGTGATCGACCCCACTATCACTCAGTTAGCAAATCTGCATGCTTTAGACATGTATTTCACAGCTGACACACGCATTCACATCAGCCAAAACGTATTAATGAGAGACTTACTATCTTTAACTTTCAGAGCAAGGTGGTGCACAGGCAGGGACAGAAGCTGGTCACTAAATAGATGCACGTGCACTTCCTTACCTGCTCGGACCGCCCACGGGCAAGGCTGTGTACAGCAATTGGAGAAAATAACTGAAACCTCAGTCTTAATCCTCCTTTGCACATCCATGATTTCCTATTTGAAAAAGGAGTTACATCAGGTTCCATGCAATTAATAGTCCGACTCTTTACAATAGTAGCAAAACACACAAAATGCTGGAGGAACTCAGCAGGCCAGGTAGCATTTATGAAAAGAATAAACAGTCGATGGTTCAGGCCAAGATGTTTCATCAGGACTGGAGAAAAAAAAACTGAGGCCAGGGTAAGAAGGTGGGGAGAGGGGAGGAAGAGGTACAAGGTGGTAGGTGAAACCGAGAGGGGTGAAGTAAAGGGCTGGGAAGTCAATTGCTGAAGGGCTAGAGAAGGGGGAATCTGTTAGAGGACAGAAGGCCATGGAAGAAAGGGAAGGGGGAGGAGCACCAGAGGGAGGTGATGGGCAGGTAAGGAGATGAGGTGAATGTGAATGGAAAAGAGGGGGGAGAAATTACCGGAAATTCGAGAAATTGATTTTCATGTCATCAGATTGGAGGCTACCCGGATGGAATATAAGGTGTCGCTCCTCCAACCTGAATGTGGCCTCTTCGCGATAGTGGAGGAAGCCATGGACTAACATGTCAGAATAGGAATGGGAAGTAGAATTTATATGGGTGGCCACAGGGTGATACTGCTTTTTCTGCCAAATGAGTTCAATGAATCTGCCAAATTCAAATGAACAGTTATCACCTTGTTGAAGTATTGTCTTTAGATATTCCTTCCAACTAGCCAGCTTCATTGAGGAGTTAATAGTGGAAAGGGTGAGTAATTTCAAGTTCCTAAGAACTGGCATCTCAGAGGATCAATCCAGAGCCCAACATGTTGATGCAATTACAAAAGACACACCTCAAAGTTGAAAGTTCAAAGTAAATTTACTATCAAAGTACACATATGTCACTATATACAACTCTGAGATTCATTTTCCTGCGGGCTTCATGGAAAATACAAAGAAACAACGGAATCAATGAGAAACCTCACACAACAGACGCTGGCAAACAACCAATGTGCAAAAGACAAACTGCAAATACAAAAAAAAAGAATAAATAAGCAAAAAAAATCAAAGACACAAGGACTTTGAGATTTGTTGTCACCAAGGACCCTAGCAAGTTTCTACAGATGTACCGCAGAGAGCATTCTACCAATGACTGGCACCAATGCATAGGATCGTAAGAAGTTTCATAGTGCTGCAGACTCAGCCTGCACCATCATGTGCACCAACTTCCCCAACATTGAGGACATCTGAAAAGGTGATGCCTCAAGATGGCAGCATCTATCATGAAGGACCATCACCATCCACGATATACCCTCTTCTCATTACTACCACCAGGGAGGAGGTACAGGAGCTTGAGGATGCACACTCAACATTTTAAGAACAGTTTTTCCCTTCTGCCAACAGGAGGAAATCTGCAGATCTGGAAATTCAAGCAACACACACAAAGTGCTGGTGGAATGCAACAGGCCAGGCAGCATCTATAGGAAGAGGTACGTCGATGTTTTGGGCCGAGACCCTTCGTCAGGACTAACTGAAAGAAGAGATAGTAAGAGATTTGACAGTGGGAGGGGGAGGGGGAGATCCAAAATGATAGGAGAAGACAGGAGGGGAATGGATGGAGCCAAGAGCTGGAAAGTTGATTGGCAAAAGGGCCAAATTGAGAGGCTCAAAAATGAATCCTGAAGCCAACTGGAGTAAGTTGGCGGCGGAGACACGTTCCAAGGAAGGATATATGGCTGTAGTAGCGAGTCTGGTTCAAAATGTGGTCGAAAAGCTGAAGGGCCGAAGAAATTACAGATGGGGAGCAGTGAGAGAAGGTTTCACTAACAGGCCAGGCAGCATCTATAGGAAGAGGTACAATCGACGTTTCGGGCTGAGACCCTTTGTCAGGACTGCTGCCTGGCCTGCTGCGTTCCACCAGCATTTTGTGACTGTTGCTTGAGTTTCCAGTATCTGCGATTTCCTCGTGTTTGCATTTTTAAATTCACTACTGCGGAGCCCCTTCCAGTGATGCCTACACTGAAGAAGTTTAAATCTTCTCTTCGACGGGAGTTTAGTGAAACCCTTTCTCACTGCTCCCCATCTATAATTTCTTCGTCCCTTCAACTTTTCTACATTTTGACCCAGACTCACTACTACAGCCATATATCCTTCCTTGGAACGTGTCTCCGCCGCCAACTTACTCCAGTTGGCCTCAGGATTTGTTTTCGAGCCTCTCAATTTGGCCCTTTTGCCAATCAACTTTTCAGCTCTTGGCTCCATCCCTTCCCCTATCATTTCGGATCTCCCCCGCCCCCTCCCACTTCCAAATCTCTTACTATCTCTTCCTTCAGTTAGTCCTGACGAAGGGTCTCGGCCTGAAACGTCGACTGTACCTTTTCCTATGGATGCTGCCAGGCCTGCTGCATTCACCAGCATTTTGTGTGTGTTTCCCTCCTGCCATCAGATTTCTGGACAGTCCATGAATCCATGAACTAGTTTGCTCCCTATTTCCACTATTTATTTATTTTTATATTTCTTATTGTGATTTAAAGTAATTTTGTTTAAGTATTGCACTGTCCTGCTGGTGCATAACAACAAATTTCATGTCATATGTCAGTGACAATAAATTTGATTCTGATTCATTCCTTAACACTAAATCCAGGATTTCCCCTACTGTTTTTGGGCTAGTAAATACTGCTTCAAGGAGCTTTTCAAGATGCAGTTAGGAATCTTGTGCACCTTTATATCTTTTACATTAAATAGTGTTCTTGTTAAGAGTTCCACCCTGTTTTAGTTTGCTTTGGACTGTTATGGGTCCATAGGCTATCCCCAATAGCAAATGGATTCTATCTTTACATACACCCTTACAACAATTTTAACTATCAGTTAAAAAAAAACCTCACTTAATATGTTAACAATATACCATGCAGCGGCACAGTAGCATAGCAGTTAGTGCCATGCTTTACAGTGTCAGCAATCCAGGCTGAATTCCTGCCACTGTCTGTAAGGAGTTTGCACATTCTCCCCATTACTGAATGGGTTTCCTCCCATTTTCCAAAAACGTACGGGTTACTAAGCTGTGGACATGCTGCATTGGCATCAGAAGCATGGCAACACTTGCAGGCTGCCCTATGGCACATCCTCAGACTGTTGTTTGCATGACATATTTCATTGTATGTTCCCATGTACATGTGACAAATAAAGCTCATCTCTCAATATTTCAATGAATGACATCATCATTATCATAAGAATAGAACAAAAATAATTACTAAAACTAGAGGGGTGTGGACTAATTCTGTTCATGGGAATGAGCATATGTTAATAATTGATGTCCACAAATCAGAAATTCATAATTCAGGGGCAGTCTGTATTGTAGACTGTTAGTAATGAATCTTACATTGGACATGGGCTCTTTCCAAGGCCAGTTCTCACTTTGTTCTGGGGATGTAGAGGCCCAGCACAAACTCGACCCTGAACTGAGCATTCTTTTCCATGAGAACTCGTCGATCTCAGTCCTGATCTTGCATTGGATCTGGTGGTGTCACAGCAACAACTCACACTCAACGTCAGTAAGACCAAAGAATTGAGCCCGAACTGAGCAATATCTGCGGGCGATATCATGTTCATTGGTAGGGTGGTATTGGTTCAAAGCAACAGCACCAACGGGGGAAATGTATTTCTTCTTTTCCTATCTACATTAAATCACTTTTTTCCAAGTGTTTGCGGAGCAAATGTACACTTGCTGGAAAGTGTTGATTTAACAGCTGAAGGTTCTCTCTCCGCCAAAACAACGCTTGAAGCACAATTGCGGCATCTTGAGTTTATCCAATGGAAATAAGCTTTACTTGCGTGCTGTCCAATAAGGCTGCGGCTTGCTGGGAGGTGCGGCAGTGGGCTGGAGACGGCGGACATTATGTCCTGGTGCGGAGGGGTCGGGGCAGCGCTGCGGCGGGGGGCCTGGCTCCTGCAGGCTGGCGGGAGCAGAGCGCTTCTTCCCGTCAGAAGGTGAGTGTTGGGGAGATCACTACAGCTTTGATGCTGTGCAGGCGGCAGCGGAAGGATAGGTGAGAGGTGGCTGAAGGTCGGAAAAAGAAGAGAGGGACATGGAGTTGCATACCCGAGATCATTGCCTTCTGTGTGAGATCCAGATTTCACCCCTCAATTACACCTTGAAATGCTTGCAATTGTCTCTAAGATATAGAAGCTGGAGATCCAAATGTTTAGCTGAAAAATGAAATGATAAGACGAGGTTTCGACCAGGTGTTGGTGAAATTTGGGATGGAATACTCTTTGTTACGACGGAGAGTAGTGTACTAGCAGATAACAGCCGTGATGCGCGAAGGAATTTTAAACTAATAAGTGAAAATGTGTTATGTCAGGGTGGGCTTTATGTCTGTAGAGAAAGGTAAAATCAAAAGCTGTTAGGAACAGTTTAATAAGGCGGCATTAATAATCAAAGTCACATCGGGGGAAAAGTGAAACTTAAGAGTGCTATACCTGATTGCCACAATTTCTGTTTTTTTCCAAGTGCAACTATATATAAATGGGTATGATCTGGGGGTCATAGGAAATGGGTCCTTTGGTTCAACTCGTCCATCCTGACCTTGAACTAGTCCCATTTGGCCCATATCTTTCTAAACCTTTTTTATCAGGAGGAGGGGGTTGAGAAGGAAAATAAATCGGACATGATTGAATGGCAGAGCAAACTTCATGGGCTGAATGGCTGATACTATTCCTGTGTCTTATGAACTTGTCCAAATACCTTTTTAAACAGAAAATCAGAATGCATAATCAGTATATGTTAAGGCAAGAAATAACAAACTGCTACTGGAGGAAAAATGTTGGCTTCCTAACATCAAATATAGTGCTGGTAGCGTATTAATAAAGAAATTATTAGAATAAAACCCTGAGGCATCTGAAACCTGTATCTAATGGTCAAAGATAAAGGAGGAAAGAAATAAATGTATACATTCAAGATTGTTTTCTGAAGCAGAAGGGCAAAGAATAAACTGTTTTACAAAGAGACAGTTAAATTTGTCTTTTTAATTTTAAAAAGGTTATAATGTGATGGTGGTTATCCTTTGTATCTGACGATGACAGGAAACCTGTGGGAGAGATTTTTAAAGTGGAAAAGTCGTTGCGCTGGGGCAGTTCCACTCTCTCGACCTTGGAGGTCTACGTCCAGTGGTACGAGTAGTCATCACAACTGGGGTCTTCCTTGGTTGCAGTGGATGATCATAACAACTTCTGTGCCATGTCATGCCCTTCACTCTCCACGGAGCGTTGTAGGACTGCCTTCCTGGCCGTTGGATTTCACTGTAGATCTCATCCGCCAGTCTGTTGGAGCTACAGTGCCTTGAAAAAATAGCCCCCACAATTATGTTCACATTTTACTAACACGTGAAGGTCTGCAGATGCTGGAAGTCCAAAGCAAAACACTCAAAATGCTGGTGGGTCCTGAAATGTCAACTGTTTACTCTTTTCCATAGATGCAGCCTGATCTACTGAGTTTCTCCAGCATTATGTGCGTTGCTTCACATTTTACTAATCCCATTTTCTAAATTTAAAATTGTAGTAGTAGTAGTTTTGAGCTAATCTACAAAACGTTGTGTATCATGTCAAATCAAAAGAAAAAAATCCAAAATTGTGAGGCTGAAAAGTTATTTATCCCCTTTGTAATTACTATGCTAACTTTCCATGGGTACAACTCACTGAATTTGTTGATGTAGAAAATTGGAGGATCACCTGTTTTCAATGAATTCATAACAATAAATACCCCTTCTCCCTGTAGAGTCCAACAGTATGGTAGATTTTCAACAAACCAAACCAAAATAAGGACAAGGGCATTCAAGACAGTCAGGAAAATGCAAATAGAGAAGCACAAATCTGGGGAACAATACAAGACCATTTGAACATACCTCCTGAGCTCAGTGCAGTCCATCATGAAAATGTGGAAAAATACGAAATGACAGCCACACTGCCTAGATAAGGCCACCGCTCTGAACTTAGTCACTGGAGAAGAATTCCACTTGTAAGAGAGGCTAGTGTGATGCTAACACTGAATGAGCTACAGAAGTTAGTGGCTGCAACTGGAGATGAAGTTTTTGGCTCTGCAATCTCTAAGGCCTGCCACAAGAAGAGTATTAATGGAAGAGTGGCAAGGAAGAAACCCTGGCTTTAAAAAAAAAAGGTGTGCATCCTTGCCCATAAAGACTTTGCAAAGCATCACTTAGAAGATACTGTAAAGATATAGAACAAGATCGTTGTGGTTGGATGAGACTAAAGTGGAACTTTTTGGCCTCAACACTGAGCAGTACGTGTGGCGCAAGTCCAAAACTGCGCATCAGCCAGGTAACACCATTCCTTCTGTAAAGTATGATGGAGACAGCAGGGACTGGAAATTGATGGGTAGATAAATGCTGCTAAATACAGAGATCCTGGATTAAAAACCTGCTAGCCTCTGCCAGAAAGCTTAAACGAGGGAGGAGACTCATCTTTCAGTAGGACAACAACGCAAAACACACTGCCAGAGCAACCATGGAGTGGGTTCAAGTGAAGAAAATTGATGTCCTTCAGTGACGCAATTAGAGCCCTGACCTTAACCTGTTCCAATATCTTTGGCAAGACCTCAAGATTGCTGTATGCTGCCTTTCCCCTACTAGCTTGGCATAGCAGTTTTGCAAGGAGGATCGACAAATCTTGCTCCATCACGTTGTTCAAAGCTAATAGAGACTTAACCAAAAAGAATACTGGCTGTAATAGGCACAAGAAGTGATTCAACTAAGTACTGAGCAAAGGGGGATGAATACTTTTTTTTAAACTGCTGATACTTGTTTTTGAATTTTTAGTTTTTCATGCTTTACATTTTCCCTTGTTCTATGGGTTCTACTGTGAAAAAAGGAGCATATGATTCACAAATAAAAATTCTCATTTAAATTGATCAAAATCTCTGCTTCTAATACTCATTTTTATGAACAAGAGGTTGGGGACTGAATACTTTTACAATGTTAGGACAGGCATGGCCCTGTCTCACCAAGGTGTTAGGCTTGCTGACTACCCTCTCCTTGTTTAGCCTATCTGTCGAAGCCATGTACCAGGATGTGGCCACTGTCACATGCAAACAGTTACTTGGATCCGTAGGTGACAGCTGAACGTTTGGTGGAGACCAAAGGTGAGTGAGCTGTCCCAGGGTGGACATAACAGGCCCCTTCACCAGAGGTGCTACCCCTCCCATAATACACCCCTGTCATAGGTGCAAATACAGGTCGACCTTCACTAATCTGGCACCATTGGGACCTGAGGAGTGCCAGATTAGTGAAAATGCTGAATTACAGAAGGATCACATGAAGCATAATCAATACTGGATTATCGAAGGAACCGGATTACGGGTAGTCGGATAAGTGAAGGTCGACCTAGAGTATGATTAAGCCTAGAATGAAGTTTTTCATGAGATTGTCTTGAGATGGAACACTGAAACCATAATAATAGATCTTTTATGATCATGTTACATTGCATATTATAAATGGTAATATCAGAAATTAGGGTATTTTAGCTAAGTTGCAAAACACAGCCTGAACTGTTTTCTTTTGCTTTCATAAGTTGAAAATCTTTTTGTTTCAGGTATATTAAAAGGGTGGGTTTGATAGATTGTTGGGCACCAATGAAGTTGTGGGGTTAAGGATGAAGATATTCTTCTGTGCTTTTATTGAAGAATGGAGTGATGTGTTCTGCTCCAACTTCTTGCGTTGGTGTATGATATGCATGTCTGTATATTCTAGCATAAATTACTGTTGCCTTTTCCAGAGCTGGTGGTGGGGTCCACATTGAGCCTCGATATCGACAATATCCAGAGTTGACCAAAAAGCAAGTGTTCCAGTCCGAGTTGCTCAGTGGTTTCATGTGGTTCTGGATATTATGGCATCTGTGGCATGATGCTGATGCAGTCATTGTGAGTACTTCATCAACCTTTAATATTCCACATTCATGTAGTAATTGATCATTTTCACTTAGCATAGTGGAGGGAGAATGCAGAATTGTGTGCCTTAATGCATTCTTTATCCTCACTGACTGCTTGCAGATGGGTTTTTTTTAGGTATCCAAGCAATCTTCAAACTCAGTTTATTTCATACTGTGCTTCTGATTTAGTGGTGTAGTTTCTATCATTTTGTTGAAATATAAAGTAAATTGCAGCTAGCTTAAGCTTCAAATCTTTCAAGCTTTTTCTGGTGGAAGTCTAGTCTTCCAGAGCCAGTGTGGGACTGAACCTAGGGAACCCAGTATCCCTGTGCTGCAGTATTGAACTTTCCGTGGAGTCAAATGTGACAGCACAGATTTTTGAGAACATTGAGCTATCAGGTTAGGGAGCTGCCCAAAGCACAGTATTTCCATTCAAATAAATGGAAGAATTAGCTACTTGGAGAAAGATATTCAAAGATCATTGAATAAATGTTATGTTTTAATGTATTTTTTTAGGGCTGTAAAATAAGAAAAAATGCAACATTCATTAACATTGCTTTTGCATTTCAGGGCAGTCTTTCTAGCTGTTTTCTGTATTGAGAAAAGCCCAAGACATTGCATTTATTAACCGCCTTTGGCACAGAGGCCATCCCACGAAAGCCCAGTACTGGATAAAATTTTACATTGTGCCCCACAAGAACAGGTGGCCAGCAGCTAGGTCATCAAAGTACCCTTTGGGTGAGGAGTTTAGGAACAATGCCATTGGTTGAGTGTTTTAAAAAAAAAATGGCTTCTTGTAAAGGGCCAGAATAGGAATCCAAGTTCTTGGCGTATTGGAACTGGATGATGTTAAAGAGACAGGAAAAAAATCGAAAGGATGAGAAATTTGGTTTATTTTTAACTGAAGATCAGTGGCATTGGGTAAATGTGATGGTTGGGGATGACTAAATTCAGTAAACCAAAATCGTATCTGTTATTGCCAATATTTGTTACATCGTTGGGTTGTTATTGAAAGTTAATAAAACATTCAGTAGAAGAACACAGCACAATACAGGCTCTTTGGCCCATGATGTTTGCAACCTTTTAACCTACTCCAAGATCAATCCAACCCTTCCTACTCACATAGTTCCCATTGACTTAATTTGCTTCCTTTAGTTGACTTGAATGTTATTATTAATGTTACCTTTGCGCAATTGTTCTGCTTTAATCTGAAGGCTAGGGTGGCCCATGACTACATATTACTTTAGACAAAGAAGATTTAATATTGGAGCAGCTGTGAATCTAATTGTAATTGTGCACAAACATTGCTCTGGTCTACCTTTTAGGGGAACAACAAAGTGTTATCAGTATAGTGCAGGCTATTAAACAAGTACACAAGTATATAAAGTCAAGGTAAAACTTGACTTTGACTAATGACATAGATTGTTGCCCAAAGAAAGTTTAAAACAATGGGCTGACTAATGTTACTGCAAGAGGCATTTGTTGTGAAAACCTATTATAGTAGTTTAATTTGGAACCACAGTACATAAAGGCAGGTTATTAAAATGTGATTTGCTGATAATGGCTAAAGTTTGTCAGAATTAAACAAGATTTCATAAAAAGTAAGCTTCTGTACTTGATGTATTACATGTTGATTTAAATAGAAGTTGCTTCAAGAAATCGCCTCCACTGTCCACAATTAAAGGCTGGTATTGTTGTATTATAGGGTCACTTTCCTTATCCTGATCCCTCTGAGTGGACTGATGAGGAGTTGGGCATTCCTCCAATTGATGAGGAATGACTTGAATGTCTTTTTTTTTAAAAAAACGGTAGGTTCAATGCATTGATAGTTTGTACTTGCAGTGTTGAAGGATTATTAATGGATTTATTGAGTAAACAAGTTGATTTTACTTAAACCTACATCCTTCCCTGCGGCACAGAGTAATATTTCCAGACTTTTTAAATAAATCTCCCACATAGAATTGTTAATAGTGCCTACTCTTCTCCCCCCCCCCCCCCCCCCCCAGTAAAAGTATCTTGAATCTAAATTGTGCTTGCTTCCTCCTTTGGCCAAATCACAAAAATCAAAGTAAATTATTAGTCCCTTGCTGCCCAATGTGGAAATGTCCATGTTTAATTTGAATCATGCCTTTTTCTTATTATATTGTTTAATTAAACAGTGTGATATACTTCTGTGATTTCTGCACCTTCCCCCCCCCCGGCCCATGTGGATATAATCTTGATTGGTCTTGCACCTAATTTTCTATTTACATACACAGCTATTACCTGCATACAGTTTTAAGCTATTTTTTTTTTAAATAAACATTGAAATGGTACACAGATTGATTTCAAGGGAGCAAGCCGGTCATCAGTACCACCTCCCTTGTGAATATTTTTCATGTATGGACCAAAATGCTGACTGCTGGGAAAATTTGATTGGCGAGCATCACCATAAAATTTGATTTAATTCTCACAACAACCAAATTAACTCTCATTCCAACAAGATGCAAATACACAGCAGTCTAAATTTTCATTCGTAGATCATCACCTGTAAAATGTGTAGCGTTTCTAACCCTGTCCCTCCTGGCACTTATCCTTGTAAGCGGAACAAGTGCTACACATGCCCTTACACTTTCTCCCTTACCACCATTCAGGGCCCCAAACAGTCCTTCCAGGTGAGGCAACATTTCACCTGTGAGTGCTGGGGTGATATACTGTGTCCGGTGCTCCCGATGTGGCCTTCTATATATTGGTGAGACCCGACGCAAACTGGGAGATTGTTTCGTTGAACACCTACGCTCTGTCTGTCAGAGAAAGCAGGATCTCCCAGTGGCCACATATTTTAATTCCACATCCCATTCCCATTCTGATATGTCTATCCATGGCCTCCTCTACTGTAAAGATCAAGCCACACTCAGGTTGGAGGAATAACACCTTGTATTCCGTCTGGGTAGCCTCCAACCTGATGGCATGAACATTGACTTCTCTAACTTCTGCTAATACCCCACCTCCCCCTCCGTACCCCATCTGTTATTTATTTATTTATATACACACATTCTTTCTCTCTCTCTCTCTCCTTTTTCTCCCTCTGTCCCTCTGACTATACCCCTTGCCCATCCTCTGGGTTTTTTTCCCCCCCTTCCCCTTTTCCTTCTCCCTGGGCCTCCTGCCCCATGATCCTCTCATATCCCTTTTGCCAATCACCTGTCCAGCTCTTGGCTCCATCCCTCCCCCTCCTGTCTTCTCCCATCATTTTGGATCTCCCCCTCCCCCTCCCACTTTCAAATCTCTTACTAACTCTTCCTTCAGTTAGTCCTGACGAAGGGTCTCGGCCCGAAACGTCGACTGTACCTCTTCCTAGAGATGCTGCCTGGCCTGCTGCGTTCACCAGCAACTTTGATGGGTGTTGCTTGAATTTCCAGCATCTGCAGAATTCCTCGTGTTTGCGTTTCTAACTCTGCCTTGATTTAAGAATGTGTAGCTGCACGGTTCTGGGAACAAATCCCAAGACTTTCTATGTTCTATGCTCCCCCAATATTACTTTTTCCCCATTAAATGCAGAGGCTATAGGTGGCTTTTACTTGTAAACATTTGCACTTTAAAAGCTTGGAAATTATGTTTTTGTTTTTCTTTCAGTGTTTTCTTCACGGAGTTTCTGGAGGAATTCATCTGACACTTGAAGAAATCACCTTTATTGTAAATTAAATTGGAATAAATGTATTACCTGTACAGTACTAAAACTTGGTATTCTCTACTCTTTTTAAGATTACAAGATCCTTTTGTTTAGTTGATGGAATGGAAAATTGTTATTTCTTGTACATGAGTAAGAATGAAATCATTTGCTTCAGTGCAAGTATTGATTTCATAATAAAATAACTGCTCTTGTAAGTTAACTAGGAACTCTTTCATCTCATAAACCACCAGAGCTGTGCTCTTGCTTTACAAACTTTGAACCATTTACTAAGATTATAATCATGCAATTAATTAAGCAAGTGGTGCTGCTGGAGCTGACAGTCCCATGGGAAGATAGCTTGGAAGAGACCTTTGAAAGGAAGCTCTCCAAGTACGTAGTACCGGTCCGCAACTGTCAGCAGGCTGGATGGAGAGCGAGGTGTCTCCCAGTGGAGGTTGGTTGTAGGGGA
Organism: Mobula birostris; assembly: GCF_030028105.1. Taxonomy (NCBI): domain Eukaryota; kingdom Metazoa; phylum Chordata; class Chondrichthyes; order Myliobatiformes; family Myliobatidae; genus Mobula; species Mobula birostris. Next base: position 30,712,518 of record NC_092378.1, on the reverse strand, counting down.
TTTGCAGCCTGTTCCTTAGTTAGAGCCTTCAGCAACTTGGGCATCGAGGAAGAGGAGAGCCATCCGCAGTATCACCAATGCAGCAGAGAGGGCCTCAAGATGGCTGTGGCTCAAAAGAGGGGAGCCATGGAGTCATAAGTAGCTAGCCATCCGGACACAAGCTGGGGTCTAATCAGCACTGGCTGGGTCACCTGGAGGAGGTTGTATGATGTTGAAAGACCTGAAACACCCAGAAACATCACTGAAGATGTGTCCAGAACCATCAATAGATGTATGTACACAGATTATAATCATGCAATTAATTTCTTGTTAATTGTGTAATGAAATGTAATAGGACAAATTTAACCACATCCACTTCCAAATTTCAGGAATAACTAAATATGAAAATCAGAAACCATCTCTGCAGTAGGGATGTGTATTGAATAAAGTTCAGTAAACTGAATTTTTTAAACTGTGAAAGAATTTATTCCATGTACACAGTACTAAAATTAAAAAGTTTTTTTAAAAAAAAACGATTTCAAATGACCCAGCAAGAGCTAAAGTCATGGCAGATTGTATGCTATGGGTAAAGTCTTGGAGGCATATAGACTCATTAACATATTTACTGGTTCCAGAGAAAGAAAATTGTCCAGGTGAGGCATGAGTCTAGAACAGGGGTCGGCAACCTTTTTGTCTCTGTGGGCCAGATCGCATATTAATGAGCGGACAGTGGGCCAGATAAATGCCATAAAAAACTTGAAATATGGGAATTATCCATTTAAATAAATCTAGTTATGTTTGGCCTCAAATTAATGAATAACGCATGCTAGAAAATCATTTGTACTTAAGGATGCCTACCCCTGGTCTAGAAGAACAGCAGTGTTGCAAATAATTCTCTGCACTTGGCAACCAAAACTTTCAGAGACTTGGCATATAGGTTTGAAGAGCCAATGATTGACCAATTGCTCTTGACTCTCCCAGAACACAACAGTTTGTGCCTTTTGATTGGGTGCTCCATTCGCAATGAAGTGCAAGGGAGCTCTATCCCCACCATTCCTTACATGGCCTTTAAAACGCTGTCATGCTTGAACAGCTTTATTTTAAACCTTATCCATAGTCGGTACCTCCTGTACCTAATGAAGTGGTTACTGAGTATGTTCCTAGTTTTCTGTTGCTGAAGTACATCCACTTCAAGGTTTGACCTGTTGTGTGTTCAGAGATGCTCTTCTGCACACCACTATTGTAATGTGGGGTTATATTGACTTCCCTGTCAGCTTCAACCAGTCTGGCCATTCTCCTCTGACATCTCATTAACAAGGCACTTTCTCCCACAGACTTAATGGATTTTTTTTTTTTTTTTTTTGCACCATTGTAAACTCGCAAGACTGTTAACGTGTGGAGAAAATCCCAGCAGTTTCTAAGATACTCATACTGGCCCATTTGGGCATCAACAATCAAAGTCACTTGATCGCATTTCTTCCCCATTCTGATTTTTGGTCTGAACAACAAATGAACCTGAATAAACTCTTCTTGGGCTTTAAGCTGGGTACAGATAAGCCCAAGAAGAGTTTATTTGTCATATACGCTGGGAAACCACTAGGTCCTTTTTCATCAAATGAACCTCTACCATTTTCTTCATGCTTTCATGCATGGAATTGCTGCCATATGATTGGCTCTTTAGATAATTGCATCAATGAGCTGGTGTACCTAAGAAAGTGGCCACTGAGTCTACGCTACAATACAATAAAACTGATAATCCAGGTCTTCAGCACTTAAGTCCTGCTCTGTTTCCATTTCAAACGATCAAAACTTCTATCGGTCACATCTTGACTTTTTTTAAACACTAATGAATAAGATACTAATTTGTCTAAGCAACACACACAAAAAATGCGACGAAAGGTCAGGCCCGAAACGTCGACTGTACCTCTTCCTATAGATGCTGCCTGGCCTGCTATGTTCACCAGCATTTTTTGTGTGTGTTGCTTGGATTTCCAGCATCTGCAGGTTTCCTCGTGTTTACTAATTTGTCTAATCCCTCTTTTAACTTAATTCAAAGTAATTCCTCTGCCCTTGTCGTTAATTTAAATGGCAACCATCAGATTTTCTCAATGTGCATTCCTTCCTCCATCAGAATACAGTGTCTGGAATTAGTTCCATTTACAAAATGCAATGCAATAACTCACCTCTGCCAGAATTACCCAAGTTTGTACCCTCTACCAAGAACAAGGGCTTCACTTACCTGCACAATCCCTTCCAATTTGTACACAATCTACTCTTTCCTCACTGGCTCTAAATCCTGGAACTCCCTACCCATCAGGATTGTGGGAGTCCTTTACCAGGACTGCAGTTCAAGAATGCCCATCATCTCCTTTGTGAGATATCTCACAGATGGGCAATTAATCTGGTCTTGTTGGTGATGCTCAGATCCCGCAAAATGAATGAGTGAAAAATAATACAATTGCCCCTGCCTCTGGAATTCTGCTATTTGGTCCAAAGTTGTAGTAAGGACTTGAATAGTGCATCTGGAAGTATTCAAACTGAGCTTCAGTGAGCATGTTTTGGTGAATAAATGGCATAGCAACTTTGGTTATCTCCATTAGCATAGACAGGTAATTAGGAATGGACCTGCCCTACTGTTCATGTACAGGACATGTCTGGGACAGATGGATGCCAGTATTGCAAGTATATTGGAATAACCTGTCCAGATCACAGCAGTTCTACTCTACATTACGCTCCTTCCAAAGCCTTCCAGATGCAATGTTAAGAGCTGTTCATCATATTTAAGCTAATTAGATTTTTAAGTAACATGCCCATGGCATAACCTCTCCTTAATGTGGTTTTCTTGCTGTGCAGTATCCTATCATAGTTTTGTAGCTATATTAGATACTTTAATCATTGAAATCTCACTTTTAGATTTTAAACATATTAGAATATACAAAGTTAAATTTTTAAGCTGTAAACTGAATAGTTCATTTTCGAATGGTCAAAACCCTTTGAAGATTTTGCTCATTTACTTAATCTATCAAAATATTGTGTAATTTACTGCTTCCAGAAGGGGAAGTAAAAGGAGAGACTTCCTATTTATTTTAAAAAAGGAGGGAGAGAGAAACCGGGGAATTATAGACCGGTTAGCCTAACGTCAGTGGTGGGGAAACTGCTGGAGTCAGTAATCAAGGATGTGATAACAGCACATTTGGAAAGCGGTGAAATCATCGGACAAAGTCAGCATGGATTTGTGAAAGGAAAATCATGTCTGACGAATCTCATAGAATTTTTTGAGGATGTAACTAGTAGAGTGGATAGGGGAGAACCAGTGGATGTGGTATATTTGGATTTTCAAAAGGCTTTTGACAAGGTCCCACACAGGAGATTAGTGTGCAAACTTAAAGCACACGGTATTGGGGGTAAGGTATTGATGTGGATGGAGAATTGGTTAGCAGACAGGAAGCAAAGAGTGGGAATAAACGGGACCTTTTCAGAATGGCAGGCGATGACTAGTGGGGTACCGCAAGGTTCAGTGCTGGGACCCCAGTTGTTTACAATATATATTAATGACTTGGATGAGGGAATTAAATGCAGCATCTCCAAGTTTGCAGATGACACGAAGCTGGGTGGCAGTGTTAGCTGTGAGGAGGATGCTAAGAGGATGCAAGGTGACTTGGATAGGTTGGGTGAGTGGGCAAATTCATGGCAGATGCAATTTAATGTAGATAAATGTGAAGTTATCCACTTTGGTGGCAAAAATAGGAAAACAGATTATTATTTGAATGGTGGCCGATTAGGAAAAGGGGAGGTGCAACGAGACCTGGGTGTCATTATACACCAGTCATTGAAAGTAGGCATGCAGGTACAGCAGGCGGTGAAAAAGGCGAATGGTATGCTGGCATTTATAGCGAGAGGATTCGAGTACAGGAGCAGGGAGGTACTACTACAGTTGTACAAGGCCTTGGTGAGACCACACCTGGAGTATTGTGTGCAGTTTTGGTCCCCTAATCTGAGGAAAGACATCCTTGCCATAGAGGGAGTACAAAGAAGGTTCACCAGATTGATTCCTGGGATGGCAGGACTTTCATATGAAGAAAGACTGGATGAACTGGGCTTGTACTCATTGGAATTTAGAAGATTGAGGGGGGATCTGATTGAAACGTATAAAATCCTAAAGGGATTGGACAGGCTAGATGTAGGAAGATTGTTCCCAATGTTGGGGAAGTCCAGAACAAGGGGTCACAGTTTGAGGATAAAGGGGAAGCATTTTAGGACGGAGATTAGGAAAACCTTCTTCACACAGAGAGTGGTGAATCTGTGGAATTCTCTGCCACAGGAAACAGTTGAGGCCAGTTCATTGGCTATATTTAAGAGGGAGTTAGATATGGCCCTCGTGACTATGGGGATCAGGGGGTGTGGAGGGAAGGCTGGGGCGGGGTTCTGAGTTGGATGATCAGCCATGATCATAATAAATGGCGGTGCAGGCTCGAAGGGCCGAATGGCCTACTCCTGCACCTATTTTCTATGTTTCTATGTTTCTATCTGCTGTGGTGTCACGAGAAGGGAATGTTTGTTAGTTGAGGTGAAAGATTGAGCAAAAGTTCCTTTCTGAATGATGACATGGGAGGGGTTGATTTGCCCAGTAGTAGAAATTACAGGGCATAACCATTGAAATGTGGAGACTGATGGAGGTGAAAGATAGGACAAAGAAAACCATATGGAAAGCTGTGAGAGCAGAGTTCTGAGAAATGAAATGGAAACAACAGCTGAAAAGTTTTGTCAACAAAGATAGTGGGGAAACCAGTCACCAAGAAAAGACAACATTTTGGAAGCACAAGTGTAAAAAAAAAATCACTGCTAAACAAATTAAGAAAATGTAATGGTTTCCTTACAGGAGGTGTTATGAGAGAGGGCGCAGTCAGGATAGTTGTGCCCTCCCATCCCCTTTTCTACAATTTAAAACGTTCTTGGTTTCTAACTTCACTCAGTTCCAATAAATGGTCATCAACCTAAAAGCAAACAAGAGAAAATCTGCAGATGCTGGAAATCCAAGCAACACACAGAAAATACTGGAGGAACTCAGCAGGCCAGGCAGCGTCTAGGAAAAGAGTACAGTCAACGTTTCGGGCTGAAACCCTACGGCAGGACTGGATAAAAAAAAAGTTGGGAGTAGATTTAAATCTTCTGTCTTTCATTTAGAATCGTGAGTAGTAGGGTCCCCAACATGGATGAAAAATGGCACAATTACTCATGCTGCCATTTTGGATTTTTCCCCTGTTGTTTGTTCTGCTTCAGGCTACTCCAATCAGTTTCACCAAATTTCATTTCAATTCCAAGAACTCCAATTTTGGCTAGGAGTCTCTGAAAAAGCACTCTAACAATGCCAAAGGAGTGTTTAAATTTTAGTCAGCTTGGATTAGGCTCATGAAGTAGAGAGTACCAGCTGAGGTATAAGATTTTAATATTTCTGGTTACTGAAGAGCATGAAATTAGGTGAGTAGACAAATCCCATGCTACTTCATTACATTATCAGTTGTGAGCTCAGCTTTCTTAGTGCTACTTTAATTTTGAATTATTTAGCTCTGAACTCTCTGGGAGCAACTACAATATTACACACAATCACAAAATATATAAAATCAAGACTTGATACAGCAGCTTGCAAACTACCCAAGAAACTGAAACCTGTTAAAGTGCATAGAAAGCAACAACTTCATAATATAAGCTGAATTTTTTTTTTGCATTAATCAGCTTCTGAAGGCAAAGTTGAAATTCTACATTACATCTTTTGCCTATAGCATGAACAATACTATCACTTGAATTTATATTTTATATATTACAGTTTAATTGGAATGTAAAGGATAATGTTACAAACATTTACAAATATACATAGGTGCAGATGTCAACAATATACATTCTGGCTAACAACCTTTTATCTGTTTATCCATAGCTTTACCTGTTATTGTACAAAAAAACATTTTAAAATCATTCCAGTATCACAAAGAGGTATGTGGTGGCTACCCAAAGCTGAGAGCCAAAGAGTTAAAAGTCTGAGCTTTGCTTTTTAATTACAGGACAGCAGAAAACGTGTATCTTCGTCCTATCAGTTACTTTTGTGTATGTTTGCATCTAGTCTACATGGAAAAGTTTTGAAGATAAATTAATTTTTGAAATATTATTAGTTCTTGACAAAGCTGTAAGTGTATATTGGCATAACCGTCCTCTGCTGAGTTTTATTACACTGGACTATGCAGTCTAGAGGAAACAAACAATCTCAGCTAATATATTTAGTACCTTGAAGCAGTGTTAAGTTTGCAATTTATGTTGCATGTTGATGAAACTTCACTTTTTCTGGACATTGGTATTAATTGGAAACAAGATGTTATAAGTTGGTAAATAGCTACTCAGTCAATAAGGCAAAATACTGTCACTGAGCTGTCTTCAATCATTTGTCAATGAGTGTATGATTCACTATATTATTTATATGGGACAGGATTGGCAAAATATTCTATAAAATTTTGACTGACTGTGAATAGGAACTCCTCATTTTAGAATCTCACTAAACATGCTAGTGAATATGGAGCAAACAAATGCTCAGATGCAGACTTCCAAGCTGCCCACCGTTGGTGCATTATTGTTGCAACATTTCCTGTTGCTTCATATGGGGTGACAATCTTGCATTTGATCCACTTGAAGTAAAAAAAAAGTTGGATTCTAGATTCCATTATGGCAATCATTTACAACACTGAAATCTGAGCAGCCATTAACCTCATACAGCAATGAAAACGGCAATAAATTCATGAACAGGTTTCTGCTTAGAAGGGCACACAGATTTTCAAAGTTCTATTCCCAGCTATGCTTCATGCACCTTGTTGGGACGATCACTAAAGTAATTTGCAGTACTTGTATTATTGAGAACTGTCTTCTGTGGTGTAATCTTCATTGGTTAAACGGCAAGTCCCACTGCCAGCCTGTAACAATTCTTCTTCACTATCTACTTCGTCATCATCCTCTTCCTCTAGATCTTGTATGGGCAGGCATGTCTTGGAGCCTTTGCAAATTTTAAGGTGTCTAGTCAAATGATACTTTGTTAAGAATGCTTTTGAACACTTTTCACAAATGAAATCCCTTCTTCCTTCATGAGAATTCAGATGTTTCTTTAAGTGGGTCGTCCTCCAGAAGAGTTTGTCACAATTTGGACACTTGATCTGTCGCTCTCTACATGGAAATGTGAAGACTAGGTTAAAAATTTTCAATAAAATTCAGTGCTTTTGAATGAATGTCATGCACAAATGTAATTCCAAAGAAATACACCTCAGTTCTAACCTGCAACAAAAGTCAAAGAAGCCTACTATCATCCAGAGGCATCCAAATTGCTGGAAGCTAATATCAACTTGCATGGGTAAACAGAAATGCTACCTTTATATTTGAGTTGTATTCCTATATCTCCCCCAAGTAGCGTGGTTAGTGTAACGCTTTACAGTGCAGCAATCGGAAAATCGGGGTTCAATTTCTGCTGCAGTCTGTAAGGAGTTTGTATCTTCTTCCCATGACCATTTTCCAGGTGCTCCAGTTTCCTCCCACATCCCAAAACAAAGACGTATGGGTTAAGGTTTGCAAGTTGTAGGCATGCTATGTTGGTGCCGGAAGCAAGGCAACACAGGAGGGTTGCCCCAGTACATCACAAATGATGATTAAGTATTGCATTTCACTGTATGTTTCGATGTACAAGTGACAAATAAAGCTAATCTTTAAAACCTTTGCAATCTGTTGCCTTTTGATTCAACCATGCAAGATGATCCTAGGGTAACTACCTATCTTGGCTCAGAGTCAGAAGCTCTGTAACCAAGCCTCACTCTGGAGATGAGCATATAAGCCAGGCTGACCTTTAAGTGCACACTAAAGGAATATTGAATTTCCATAGCCGCTGCCTTTTGATGAGATATTAAACTGCATCTGTATACTTAATTGACAAGGAAGATCCTATGGTGTTCTTTAAAGAAAAATAAGATAGGTCTTCCACAAATGACAACTTACTGTGTATGGGTCACCACATGTTGACGGAGATCTTGCCTCCGCATGAACATTTTTTCACAGTAATCACACTTCAGGTTCTTCTCTCCTGTGTGGATAATCATGTGCGAGGCCAGGTGAGCCTTCTGCGTAAAGGACTTGTCACACATTTCACAGCGATAGTTTTTCTGACCTGGTAAAAAGGTAAATTACTTATTCAGACTGTAAGACACTTCATTGCAGTGCATGTATTTTCACTGTTAGCCATTTATATTTAGTTTTAAGGAAAGTATTCTTATTTGGATGCTGAAACATTTTTCCATGGTGTGGCTGCTTAAGACTTAACTAATCCATTCATCTGGCTGGTTTCTGCTTCCGAGCTTAAAATCAGCAAGATCTACCACCTACTATTGGTCTGGTCGAGTTTGTATATTGACACCAACCTTGCTGAATTATAATGAGATCTACATTATCACGGCTTTAGATTTAATTTTCTTTAGTGCTTAAGCACCTGAATACCCTCTACCATCCCAGTTAGTGAAACTTCCAGTCTTACTAACCTCACTCACCACTATAATCCACCTATTCTTTTGATACTTTATTTCTTGCACATTTCTTCCACTGTTGGGTCCTGGTTTCTGCAATTTCCTCCCTATAACTCTGTCTCATCTCCTTTGTGAACTTCATCAAACATTTGTTTTATCAGATGTATTTTAGTTACCATTCTTAATATCTCCATTTTGCACTCAACATTATTGCATTTGTAAAACTTATGAAATGTCTTGGAATATTTTCAGTGTTAAAATGCACAGTGTTAAACCAAGTTATTGTGCCTTATATTTTTCAGAACCTAGAACATCAACAATAAATTGCATAGCAGTTCAGTAGCTACCTATACAACTGTGGTAATCATTTTTGATGATTATGGTGTTAGTTCAGAGGGAAATGCTGGTCAAAGCATTAGAACCGTGTCTCATCCTTTATTAATAGTAAAGAACCTTTTAAATTCCATTTGGGCCATCAAAACAGGTAACTGCACAGCCACACTAACAATGCATTGTTGTAGTGTCAGCACAGATTGCGTGTTCAAATCAATCACATACGTCGACTATCCGTGTTGCAATAATACATTACAGAGAACTCCAGAAAGATGCAGTTATGTCAAACTTGTAACTGTGAAAATGGTTTTGATATCTAATCTTCAATTCCAACATCTGACAGTTGATTTCTATTCTCAATATGGAGCAGAATTTTACATCTAGACACAAAAAAGTAATTTAGTTCGCACCTGAAGAAGCTTGGCAGAAATGAATATCGTCTTTAAAAAATGCTCAATAACATCTCCCCAGATTTTACTAAGCACACAGAAAATGCTAAGGAAAAAAAAATTCCCTGACAAGCTGTAGAGCCCAAAGAAAAATTTAGCAAAAAGCTCATTTTGCAAATAGGTAGCATACCTGTGTGGATCTTGAGATGAGTTCGCAGGTTGCTGGGATCACTGAAAGCCTTGCTGCAGAATTCACATTTGTGTGGCTTCATCCCCATGTGCCCCATCATATGAACGTTCAGTTTGGTAGAGGAGGTAAAAGCTCTTGGGCAGATGGAGCACTTCCACTTCCTCTCCCGATTCTGTCCATGGCTGCTTAGGTGCAACTTCAGTTCACTATACGTCCCATAAGCCTTCCCACAGTGACACATGTGCACATCCGGATGCTCAGGAACCCCTTCAACAAAATAAACATACACATTCCATTCCTCAAAGTCAGTGAATATATTTCAGAGTAGAATCACAAGTGCCTTTTGTCATCTTATGTAGGAAACAGGGAAGGCCAGGATTTGTTGTTAGCTATAGTAATCTTAATTAAAGGTACCAATGTATCGTGGACTAGCAGCTCAAAGTTTCCTCCATAATACAATGTGAAGTGCTATGTGTGTAATTTTGGCGTTAGTAAGTCATTTCCTTACATTATAGAGGTGGTCATTTGGCCCTCTCAAGTTCACGGTCAGCTCTCAGAGCAGCTGCATCAAACCCATTCCCCAATTTATTTCCCTGCAATATTTCTAATTGTTTCCCCCTCCCTCTCCCTCACCATATTAACCAGCACATCTGGAGGGAAGCCAGAACATTAAGGGGGAAACTCACATAGACACACAAAGAATGTAGGCGCCACTGAGATCACTAAAAGTAAGGACTGAACCAGCGCTGCCGGAGCTACAAGGCAGCAGGAGTACTGGCTGGCCCATTTTATGGTGCCTAATTTCGGTCCTCATTAGACAGACTACTTGTTCGTTTTCAAAGGCATATGTATTCTGCATTTACAGGGAAATATTTATGAAATGAGAAACTTTATTTGCACAGTAGAGATATATAACAGTAAAAATGATACTACTTCAGGTAAGTTTCCCAGCTTTTGTATGTATTAAAATCAGAAAATAATTGATGATAGACAAACAAGAAAAAAATTGCAAATTGAAGAAAAATTTAAAGAATACAGAAATGTATTTTAAAAACTTGCAGGACATATCGCATTCTTTCTAATTTTAATCTCTAGTTTAATAACTTAAAATCCGATTCTTGGATTTCAGTGTATTCAGGCGTTGACCTGTAACCCATAAGACAATGCAGTCACATGATTTATATAACAATAAGTATTAGCAACTGTTATTATATACTGAAAGTTTTGATTTTCTTTACATTTACTGTGATCAACGGGGTGAATGCGGTGCCAATAAAGTTTTCAGTTCAGATATTCTAAAACAAACACCTAATTCCCTGACCACTTGCACACAGGATAGCCAGGTAGGTATACAGGGCAGCTCCCAGAGATGTTCCAGCTTTGTTCAAGAACGTGAATTATAATTGTCGTTATTTATCTGTGTCATGAAACTTAAATTTGTGATGGGAGTGAACACAGGTTAAACAGACATAAAAATGTTAAAATTATTTGTCAAAATACCCAAGATAATTGACAAATATATATCTAGATCAAAGGAAAAGGAAGTCTCACCCAGTTGCCTTGCATAATCCCTACTGTAGTAAAAGAGTAGCTCATGGTCAGGGGGGATCTCCCTGGATGTACAGAAATAAATCTTCCCATTATGAGGATAGGCCACCAAATTTTGCTCCTCACGAGTCCTAAAAGACATGCGGTAACTAATGATAATGTTTCAATGTTTACACCCGAAATACATTTATACATTATATTGCTGTATACGGTTTTAATTATTTTGATAATAATACAAAGTCTGTCTTCCCATTTTTGTAGACCATTATTCTGAATATACAGTTACAAATGAGTAATTTTTCCATATTGTTTTCTGATGACAGAAACAATTTTAATAGAAGAGCAGGAATATTCAAGCACCGCAGTTTAACTCCAGGCTGCCATAGCCTAGCCGGTGTAATATCCTTTGAACGTGACACAGCTCACATCCTTACAATCCGTATGCCTCGCTCAAATTAACTCACCTGGCTCTGTGCACAAACATCATCCAGTTACAGATGTTCTCATCTGCTGTGACTATTTGGAATTCCAGAACATAATTGCGAAATATCTGGATTAAAAAACAAATAAATGACAGAACATGCAGGACCTTTTCAATGGACTGTGCAGTGACAAATGAGACTGTGCAAAGACAAATTAGACTTTAACAAAATCTTATCCAAGTGTAGCAAAAAAGAGATTCAGACTCAGAACAATCAAGTAAAATACATAAACTTAACTATATTACTACATTTATCACAGAATACAGCACCATCTAAGCTCAGAACTTTGTGCAGATCATTCAGCTCATCTAGTTACTCACTGTTGACAAGTCAAAATCCCATTAAAAGCACTGTGATCTGTCCACCCAATCACACCCCCTGTGTGACCATTTGAGATAGCACTCATATGTCAATGCTTCTGACTTCAGCTATAATCTTGTTTTCTGCAGGTCTGTTCCCTTGACCTTTATAGTACATGCATCCATATCCTCTGAGACCAAGCTTAGCCTTCTGGCTATTTTCTGTCTCTCTTTTGCCTTCGTACATGCAGTACTCAAAATGCAAGTCTAGAAGGAGCCTAACTGGGTTTCATTCAAGGCTAAAAAATACAAAATATTAAAAGTTGTTAGATATCTGAAACGAAAACAGATATTGGAAATTTGAAATTAAATTTTGTGGAAGGTTGCGAAGAAAAAGCATTTCAGGATGTATATTGTATACATTTCTCTGACATTAAATGTACCTTTGAAACCTCTGAAAATTCTGGACATACTTTGCAAGTTGGAGAAGGAGAGAGAAAAATTACCCGTCATCAGCCTGAAAGATGCCTCTCTGTGTTTCTGTATAGAAGCTGCCTGACCTCCTATAACTTTCCTACATTTCCTATTTTATTTCTGACCTAAGAACTAAGCATTTTATTTACTTTGTTCATTAATGTTATGCTGTTGTTCAGAATGACTGCTTTTGACTTAACTAGCTCCCCCTGTTTTCTTGAACTCTTTTTCCTGGGTAAGTTAGCTAATGGACAAGGAAAGTTACACACACACACACACACACACACACACTGTACAAATCAAGGGCACATCCAATGACACCATTCGTTATTACAATTTTAAGTGGTAATCTGAAATTTGTTTAGTCACATAGATTCCCAATTGATCAGTAGCTTGATTCAGACGCAAGGGTATATTGCTCTAACCATGAACAAACTAATCTTTTAGCACGAAGCTTTTAAAATACAGTCAAGAACACCAAGATTTGTTTTTGTGGTATATTTCAGTCATACTAACTTTCCAGATATTTGTGCTGCTTTTACTTGACCAGTCAGTGATTTCCATCAGGTTAATCTGCTGTCCAATCAAAGGTCCAAAACAGGTGCGTACAGGGATTGCTTCTTGACTCCACACACCTACCAAAGATTAGGTACAATGAGTCAGCTGGGACAAACTTGATACAGAACACATTCAGCATTCCGCAACAAACTAACCTAAACAGTTTGCTGATACAGTCTCGGTAGCTTAGTCAGAGGCTGCTGGGGGAATCAATCAAATGGTGATTATTTTAGTGCATTGTCTGAGTATTAGAGCAAGTGTAGTGAATGGGCAAGGTGCAAATCAGTGAGTCACAGTCTAATCTCCAGGTCAAGTTCTGTGAACAGACACAGTCAGTGCCCTTGGGAAATCTCAGTGAAACATTGTCAATGTGCCAGGGAAATCAATTTCTCAAATTATCAGTTTGGAACTGGATTCCCTGGTGGTCGTGTCTGAGTGGAGGATGCTGCAGAAGCTACGGAGCATTATGGACAGTCCCTCTCACCCTCTCCATGGCATACTGGGCAAACAGAGGAGCACCCTTAGTAACAGTTTGATTCTACCTAGGTGCACAACTGAACGCCACAGGAGATCCTTTCTCCCTGTGGTTATAAGACTCTACAACTCCTCCTCAAGTATATGGTTTCATTTCACATCTGTATTTTGCACTATTACTTTTTAATGCACATTGTGTTTTTTCGTACTGCAATGCCTACATTTTGTATTTTAAGGTATATATTTCTGACTGTACAACCTTGCAACAATAATTAAAATAATAAAGTTTTATCTTATATTTCTGTGAGTTATGCAAATGCTAGAGCCATCTTAATGAAAAAGTCTGTGTACTGGGTCAATTTCAGCGAGATTCAGTCAGTGTGATGGGCCAATCTCATTAATTCAATAAATCTGTCCTTTAGGCAATAAATGAAGATTTTAATTAAGACAATCAGCATGATCAAACAGTGTTAACAATAAAGTTTTCTGCTGGTCTTGATGGATCTTTTGAACAAAACACTTTTATAACAGGTTTGGAGTGCAAGGCCCTTCTATCACACATGACACTTTGGTCTATGATAGAACATCTCTGCCAAGGGGCTTGGACTAAGCTGGAATGGGATCCTGTACAGCAGCAAGCCAATGAAACAACTGAAGCACATTATAATTTATTATTCTAGGATAGTTAAAAATATAAGATGTAGATTTATAGAACAATGAAATAACTGAAGATTAGCCAGGATGGAAAGCGGGAGAATATATAAACCAGCTGGTATTGGTGTGGAATAATGGCTGATTTAGAGGATGTTTTATAAATTAACCAATAGATTTAACATATACTAGAGGAAGATTAAGCGGATACCTTTTTAAATGATGCTGTTAAAAGGACCAGCGTTTAATTTCCATGAAAAACATAAGTGCAATATTCTCAAACTAAAATAAACAACAGTGTATGAACAAGAGAAAATCTGTAGATGCTGGAAATCCAAGCAACACCCACAAAATGTTGGAGGAACTCAGCAGGCCGGGCAGTGTCTAGGAAAAGAGTACAGTTGACATTTCGGGTCAAAGGGTGTCGGCCCAAAACATCGACTGTGCTCTTTTCCTAGATGCTGCCTGACCCACTGAGTTCCTAATAGTGTATGAATGCCATGTTATTAACTTATCAACTTGCAAGACCATTACTATATCCTATACCAGCCAAAAAAAAAAAATTTTACCACAAAATCCCAGAAGATTCTGCAAAGGATCACTAAAATGACAATCTTATTTTACAGATAATGAAACAAAACCTTCTACACACCAACATCTTCCCCAGTGATGGACTGTCTGAGGGTCAGCTGCCTTGGAATCGAGAGTCTGGCTCGGCTGTTAACTGGTGTGTCTGGAATGAAAGTCACGGCTCCATGTTCGGGACAGTCTGCAGGGTAAGCCCGATCACACAGAGTACACCCTGAAGAACAGGAACAAGGAGAGTTACACCAATACCACACATTCAACTGACCCTATTAAAATAATGCAGCTAGCTCCCAAAGCCATAGTCACAACCAACCTGTGGCCTAGCAAGCCAAACCAATAACAAAATCAACTTTTACCACCTTTAATACCATAATACAGTAGTCGCTGTAACACTAAACACTGCCAACCACCCTGGTTCAATTCCTGCCACTGCTTGTAAAGGATGTGCATGTTCTCCTTGTGACTGCATGGGTTTCCTCTGGGTGCTCCAGTTTCCTCCCAAACCCCAAAGACATACTACTGTTGCGTCCCTTTCCGCGCCTTCTGGCGCATCGGGTGGCAACCTTGCCATTTCTTTAGCATTTATTGTACGTTTTTTTTTTACAAGGCTGAGTTGCTAGCTCGGCGCACAATCTAGTACATATGTAAAGTGTGCAAGGAGACAGCCAGATTCGAACCCAGGACAACTCGCCTTGGTCTGATGGGACACCAATACACCATCAGCCAGCTAAAGACAGACTGGTTAGTAGGTTAATTGGTCACATGGGTGTAATTGGGCAGCATGGGCTTGTTGAGCCAGTAGGGCCTGTTACTGTCTGTATCCCTAAATAAAAATAAATAAATTGAAAATAATACTGAAACAATGGCTATCCATGAACGTGTTATCAATACCATATCACATGGGGAATATTACTGCAGATGATCAAAAACAAAACCATAGAAGCTGTGTCTTAAAAGAGCTAGAGTTATTACAGAACTGGCATCTTGGCAGCTGGATGTCCATGCAACAATTCATTCTGGAATAAGTAAGTGACCCCAAATCAATGGAGAACAGAGATCTTTGAGGCTAGGTGGCTGCAGGAAATAACACAGCAAGGGACTGTGATGAGATTTGTAAACATGAGTCCTAATACCAAAATTAAGTGTTGCTTCTTCAGGAGCCAGCATTGGTCTTGCAAGCACTGTGGCAATGAGTGATCGGGACATGGGAAACCGACAGCAGAGTTTTCAGTAACTTCAGGCTTACAATCATGTACTTTTGTCCAGATTTTTGCTCTTGTTCTTCTGTGCAGATGGCGTGCCAAGGCACAGAGGGTACTGGGCATTCAGTGACGTTAATGCACATTTTGTTCCTGCTTGCACACAATCATTCTGCACAAATGAGCAACACATGGCATGAGCCTGGCCATTATTTCCTTCCAAGCAGCTCCTTCTTTAGGTCAGTACTTTGCTCTCTGCACTGGTGGGATCTTGTGACCAATATGTTTTTATACTCACAGGTTCGTTCTATCACACTTCAATAGTTTACAGAGCATAGCTTTCAGGAAATCTCACACTCAGCTGGAATGGGAACCTCTGGAGCAGCATGTCGGTGTACCATTTGAAGCACATTACAATTTCCATAGCCATTTAATTTCACAAACAATGATGCTGACAAAAAAACTTACAGATTGTGAAAGAATCCGTGAGGTTTTCTTTATTGGAACTGGAGTCCTCTATCTGCAGAGATCCTGACACAAACGTAAGGTTTTCTGCAGACACATCAACCTGGTTGGAACTCATGGAGACATCAGTTGTAATGGTAGAAACGGAGACTGTATCCAGGCCAAGGCTGGATCCGTGTAGAGGTACCGGCTCGAGTGAAGATAAGGAGTGAGAGGAAGGAAGAGCCACTCCTCCCGGGTTTGGGTTCAGTGCAGCAGGATGGATGGAATCAGTCAAAGAATTCTCAGACATGTTGCTTACCCGGCCAGTCATTGGCTCTGGTTCCATGACAACTGGCAACTCCAGAGAGTTTGCATGAATTGGAATCACTGTATTCTGTCCTACTACTGCCTCTGGCTCCAAGTTATTCTGCACTGATTCCACCGTTATTGTTTCATGGCTTCTCGACCCAGAGGGCAATGTCTGCGGCTCTCCTGTGACCCCATTTATTGTCATCTCTTCACTCATTCCTTCCGCCGAGATGGGGCTGTTTACTCTGGAAACCGTTTCCATGGAGATACTGGCATCCAATGGGACCTCTGGGTTGCTGTTCTGGTGCAGATTTTGGGAACTATGAGTTCCTACTTGTCTTGAGTCAATTGAGACGATGCCAGACTCCAAGCTCACTCCGCTGCTGGATTCATAATGATCCAGGCTAGGTGGGTTGCTGGAGACAGGCAGTCCAGGGCTGCCATCTACACTGATTGCTGTGGGGTGGATGTATTGGGGAGGTGGTCTGTCAGCCAAATAGGACAAAATACCTGCAAGAAGGACACAAATTTAAACTAGTGGGAAAGTGAAAAACATTCATTTCAGATCAATCTATGTCTCCCCATTAAATATTTAAGAAAACAAAGTGGAATTGATAGGAACAGAATTTCTGCGTGAAAACAGTGAAGTGGAAAGTAATTTGAAATGCTTGTTATTCATGTGCCTAAGGTAAGACCATAAGACCATAAAGTACAGGAGCAGAATTAGGCCGTTTGGCCCATCGAGTCTGCTCCGCCAGTTCATCATGGCGGACCCAATCCATATCCTTTCATGCCCTGACCAATCAAGAATCCATCAACCTCTGCCTTAGATATACATAAAGACTTGGCCTCCACAGCAGCCTGTAGCAAAGAATTCCACAGATTCACTACACTCCAGTTAAAGAAATTCCTCCGCATCTCCATTCTAAAAGGATGCCCCTATATTCTGAGGCTGTGTTCTCCGGTCTTACACTCCCACCATAGAAAACATCGTCTCCACACCCACTCTATCAAGGCTTTTCACCATTTGATAGGTCTCAAAGAGGACACCCCTCATTCTTCTAGCGAATACAGGCCCAGAGCCATCAGGTGCTCTTCAAATGACAAGCCATTCAATCCTGGAATTATTTTCATGAACCTCCTTTGAACCCACTCCAGTTTCAGCAAATCCTTTCTAAGTGGCCCACACCTGCTCACAATACTCTGTGACGCCTCACCAAGTGCTTTATAAAGTTTCGACATTACATCATTGCTTTTATATTCTAGTCCTCTTGACATGAATGCTAACATAGCATTTGCCTTCCTCACCACAAACTCAACCTGAAAATGAACCTTTAGGGAATCCTGCACAAGTCCCTTCGTGCCTCAGCATTTTGTATTTTCTCTGCATTTAGAAAATAGTCATCCTTTTCATTTCTTCTCCCAAAGTGCATGACCACACACTTCCCTACACTGTATTCCATCTGCCATTTTTTTTGCCCATTCTCCAAACTGTCCAAGTCCTTCTGTAGCCTCTCTACTTCCTCAAAACTACCTGTCCCTCTACCTATCTTCATATCATCTGCAAACTTTGTAACAAAGCCATCAATTCCATCATCCAAATCACTGACGTATAACGTAAAAAGAATCACTCTCAGTACTGACCCCTGTGGAACACCACTAGTCATCAGCAGCCAGTCAGAAAAGGCTCCCTTTATTCCCACACTTTGTCTCCTGCCAATCAGCCACTGCTTTATCCATGCTAAAATCTTTCTTGTAATACCATGCGCTCGTAGCTTGCTAAGCAGCCTCATGTGTGGCACCTTGTCAAAGGCTGCCTGAAAATCCAAGTACCCAACATCAACTGATTCTCCTTTGTCTGTCCTGCTTGTTATTTCTTCACAGAATTCCAATAGATTTGTCAGGCAAGAATTTCTCTTGAGGAAATCATGCTGACTACAGCCTATTTTATCATGTGTCTCTAAGTTCCCAAAGACTTCATCCTTAGTAATAAACTCCAACACTTCCAAACCACTGAGCTCAAACTAACTGGCCTATAGTTCCCTTTCTTCTGCCTTTTTCCCTTCTTGAAGAGTGGAGTAACATTTGCAACTTTCCAGTCCTCCGAATCATTCCAGAATCTACTGATTCTTGAAAGATCATTACTAATGCCGCCACAATCTCTTTGGCCCCCCTCTTTCAGAATTCTAGTGTGTCTACCATCTGGTCCAGGTGATTTATCTCCCTTCAGACCTTTCAGTTTCCCAAGAACCTTCTCTCTAGTTATGGTAACTTCACACACTTCATAACCCCTGACACATGGAACTTCCACCACACTGCCAGTGTCTTCCACCGTGAAGACTGATACAAAATAGTTATTCAGTTCATCTGCCATTTCATTGTCCCTCATTACTACCTCTCCAGCGTTGTTTTCCAGTGGTCTAATATCCACTCTCACCTCTTTTTTACACTTTATGTATCTGAAGAAACTTTTGGTATCTTTAATATTATTGGCTAGCTTACCTTCTTAATGACTTCCATCTTTACCTTCTTAATGACTTTTTTAGTTGCTTTCTGTTGGTTGTTAAAAGCTTCCCAATCCTCTAACTTCCCACTAATCTTTGCTCCATTAAATACCCTCTCTTCGGTTTTATGTTGGCCATGGTAGTGTCATCTTTCCTTTAGAATATTTTTTCCTCTTTGGGATGTATATATCCTGTGCCTTCCAAATTGCTTCCAGAAATTCCAGCCATTGCTGCTCTGCTGCCTTCCCTTGCCAGTGTTCTTTTCCAGTCAATTCTGGCCAATCTGGCTGCCATGCCTCCGTAATTCCCTTCACTCCACTGTAATATTGATATATCTGACTTTTGCTTTTTCTTCTCAAAATTCAGAATGAATTTGATATTATGATAATTTGCCCCTTTTACCTTAAACTCTCTAATCCAGGTTCATCCCAATCCAGAATAGCGGATCCTCAACCGGGCTCAATGACGAGTTACTCCAAAAAGCCACCTCATGGGCACTCTAGATATTCCCCCTCCTGTAATCCAGCACCAACCTAATTTTCCCAATCTACCTGCACAATGAAGTCTCCCATTTGTGAGGTTTTTTGTAGAGTACTTAAAAATCAAATATATTGGGGAAAGTAATATCTCAATGAAACCCAGTAACTCATCTTGCTGGAGCTGTCAATATTCTCATGGGTCTGAAACAGGTCATACCTGCCAGAGCTAATACAGTGACCAATTGTACAAGAATGTTCATGAGATACAGGAGTAGCTAGACTGCTTGTTCCAGAGCTCTTAGAGGAGGAGCCAAAGGAAATAGTAATAAATAATTTCAACATTAAGAGACAGGGTGGTGCTATTACAAAATCATATGAAAAACCTAGTGGACCATTCCGCAATTAACGAATTTGCTGCCATCTGCTAAAAGGGAAGAAATTTCAAAACAGAGCAACACGAAGTGCATAGAAGGTAGCACAAGGAGTTGGAGAGATTGTGAAAGTCAACACAGCGAGAAACAGCACAATGAAATGAAAGGAATGTGAAAGTGGCAACATAGAAAGGGCAAAGAGATGTGAAAGAAACTGTAAAAGTGAATTGAAAATGTGAAACAACATTGAAATATGAATGGATAACAAAGTGGTTGTAAACATAGATGAAGAGCACACACACCAGTGATAAACAATAACATAAGGAAGTGTGACAGACGTTGAGAGTTAGCAGTGTACCCAAAAGGACAGGGCTAATGGACAACAGACATGGAGAACTGTGTTGAGCATATCAATGACCGGAACACAGTCTAACCTTGACAGCTTGTCAAAATGAGAAGTAATCTTAAGCTAAATGCTTCCCTTTTGCAGTTAGGTCTTCACTTACCCGGTAAAATATGCCGGAAGTAGCTGTTCTCCAAGTGTGGATAAGGAGGTGGTGGTAAAGTATAATTCCGGTCTGGAATGCTGCACATTACTCCACGTTCCCCAATGCTCATTGGAAGCATTAATGACAAGGCGGACGGGAGAGTGCCCAAGGAAGGACTAAGGTTTGGTATTGCCACTGGCATTCCTACAATTGAAAGACCAAGAAATTAATTAAAACAAGCAAATGTGGTGCGTGACATAACTAAACATCCTGCCTGAGCAAGAGTAAGCTAACTATAAATACATAGCAGCATGCACTGCCTTCAAAGGACCTGATGCAGAGTTCTGACCAGAATCATCGACGATTCCTTTCCTACCACAAATGCTGCTTCATTCACCGAGTTCCTATAAGAGATTGCTTGTTGTCTAAACTAACTACAAGTCCTTCCCACAACTATCACAATCTGTAATAATTTTTCTCTGACTGCTGTGATACCCCACAATGACATCACGGCATTGACTCAAATGAGAATGAAATCCCAGAAATAGTTCCAAAGTACTAGGGAAAAATCACTGACATGCATTTGGGATGTTCAGTTTCAAATTAATGATCCAGATCATAATTCTGGAGGACATGAAGACACTGAAATTATTCAGAAGCCATAGATCCCAGTTAGAATATATTCCGTCCACACATGTCTGGCCTAAGAAGCATCTAAGCAAGCAACCTAATCACCAAAGCAGAGAAGGGCACAAACATAACATGTGTAAATGAGATTGTAAGGTAGAACATGGTGGGCTGAAGAATCTGTTTCTGTGCTGTACAATTGTATGATTCAGAGATCTGCTAAGTAGTTTCAGCAATTTCTGTTTAATTTCTAGATCCTTCCTTCTGTTTCTTTAAAGTTTATCTCTTATATCTCAATCCACACCTACTGGTCACGGGGTTAACTGGGCAGCAAGCAAAATTTGAAGATTTGAGAGAACCTGAGATCTCCTTAAATCTCTTACCCTACACTCAAGGACAGGTGAAATTCCTGTACCTAGTTAATAATCTTCAATCCAATCCAGTCTTGGGTAAAAGGCAAAGGCGCTCCAGTGGGTGATTTGCTAATTCAGTTTTGACAGTGCTTGCAGTTCTCAGTTTCTCAATGCATTATGAAAACAGCGGCCTTGTCTTTGTTCTATCAGCACTGCCATGAAACTTACTTGGAACCGTTGTGAATCATGACCATCCCTAACACAAGATTTTAACATTTGGACCACAGACTTTTCATAAACCCGGTGATCATCAAATTTGTAATGGAGATACACATTACAGAGTCTGACTGTAAATGTATTGTTCAGCAAAGGGGCACTTCGTGTTTTAATATCAAGTTAAGTAACTAAATGGATTAATGTAGTTCTTTTGGCTCTACTAGCTTCTCACGTTCAAAGAGCCTGAGGATCAAATCTACACTTGAACTCTGGAATTTACTCAAATAAGGCCTGACATAAATTATGCAGAGATGTTTACATTATTGATTGCACAGTTGCAATTCTGTAGATTGGCTTAAGACTAATAAATCATATTGGTTCAAAAAGACATAAACTAAGTTAAGGACATAGCATTACAATCCTACAATGATGCTGACTATCAACAAAATCCCAATTCCCGAGAAAAGTCTGAGGGGGGCTGAACTTGTTTACTTAATGGCTTTAATTAGTAAGATTATCATAAAAAAAGTGACAATGCAAAGGGAAGAAACCACATCTGGTATTCATTAGTTCACTGAACATCACAGGGGACGGACTGGCTGCTGTCCAACAGTTGATAGAAAATATTTGCCATTACTCGGAATTATCCCAAGTTTAGACCAGCATTTCCTACCTGGAGTTGGGAGAGGGTTGTGGGTGGGTGAACTCATGCCCAGGTGACTTGCGGTTACAGGCAAGTTACTGCTAACAGAAGAAGCACTCAGTTGATCCATGCCCACAGGACTCAGGTTGATATCATTCATGCTGAAAAATTCAGAATGAGCATGTGATTGGCGACCACAGTCTAAAGTGAATCACATTCCTTCTCTGACACTTCCTCTCCATCAAATTACCCAGGAAGCAGTACAGGTTGACCTTCACTAATCCGGCACCATTGGGACCTGAGGAGTGCCGGATTAGTAAAAACGCTGAATTACAGAAGGATCACATTAAGCATAATCAGTGCCGGATTATCGAAGGAACCGGATTACAGGTTGTCGGATTAGTGAAGGTCAACCTGTACTTAGATACACCAGATAAAGAAAACAAGAAAACAGCTGCTATATTTCATTAAGAGTTTGAGGAGATTTGGTAAGTCACCAAAAACACCCGCAAATTTCTACAGATGTACCGTAGAGAGCATAATAATTGGCTGCATGGGGGGGGGGGGGGGGGGGGGAGGGGTGCAGAGGATCGAAGTAAGCTGCAGAGTTGTAAAATTAGTCAGCTCCATCATGGTACTAGCCTCCATAGTATCCATGACATCTTCAAGGAGTGGTGCTTCAGAAAGGCGGCATCCATCGTTAAGGATCCCCACCACCCAGCACGTGCCCTCTTCTCATTGTCCCCATCAGATAGGAGATACAGAAGCCTGATGGCACACACTCAGCAATTCAGGAACGGCTTCTTCTTTTTTGCAATTCAATTTCGAAATGGACATTGAAGCCATGAACATTACCTCACTATTTTTTATTCCTCTTTTCGCACTACTTATTTAATTTAGCCATTTTATATATATATATGTACTTACATATACACAGACTTGCTGTAATTCAGTTTTTTTTCCTGTACTTACCATGTCTCGTACTGCTGCCGCAAAGTTAACAAATTTCACGGCATATGCCACTGAAATTGAACTAAATTTTGATTCCGATTCTACTAAGTAAATTAGATTAACCTACATTTGTAATGAGATATTTTGCCAACTGCAATTTTTGCACAATAACTGCATCTACATCATAGATCAGGATGAAACCAGTTTTCTGCTCCTACAGTGTATTTCTGCATCCATTTACTGAATATTAAATTCCAGAAAATGCATCCTCTTTTTGAATTGTATTGATTCTAACTCAGTGCTTTTAATACTCCTTTGTCCAAAACCAGGGTCAAATGAGCACAAAACAACACACAAAATCTCTTACTAGCTCTTCTTTCAGTTAGTCCTAACAAAGTTTCTTGGCCTGAAACGTCGACTGTACCTCTTCCTAGAGATGCTGCCTGGCCTGCTGCGTTCACCAGCAACTTTTATGTGTTGCTTGAAATTCCAGCATCTGCAGATTTCCTCGTGTTTGCGTTTTTAAATGCACAAAAACTGTTCCACGTCCATTTCCCATAGCTTTAAATAACGTCCCTTTCAACCCCTGTGATTTAGCTCTATAATTTAGCAGATTCACTTCCTTAATGAGTTATCAATAAAAATATCAAATAGAAAAATCAGCAGAGTACACACTTTGAGAAGGAAAAAAAATATGCTTCTTCTGATGCCAAAAGAAAAACAGGGATATACCTGAATAAGTCTTCTTTCTTACTCTGTCCCAAAAGGTTTTCACGGTTGAATCATCCATCTGTTCCCAATGTAGAAAGTAGAAAAATACCAGTTATTATAATAACTAAGCGGAAATTATAGTTAGATCTGTGTGGATATCAATGCACATAACCCAGTCTAGTGCAATACAAGTACACCCCCTCTACTTCTGTCCACACTATCCCCACATAATCACACTCATGGCAAATGCATGTCAAGCACAGATCCAACAAGGGTACTCTTCTGCAGCATGCAAATACCATCAACAACATCAAAAACTGTTTGGTAGAGTAGCAATGCACTCTACCAAACAGTTTTAAGCAAAAATTGATTGTGAACATGACTAGGACAGATAACCATATACAGTGCCTATAAAAAATATTCAAACCCCCTCCCCCCAAAGTTTTCATGTTTTATTGTTTTACAACATTGAATCACAGTGGATTTAATTTGGCTTTTTTGACACTGATCAACAGAAAAAGACTCATGTCAGAGTGACAACAGATCTCTACAAAGTGATCTAATATAAAACACAAAATAATTGATTACATAAGTACTCATCTCCCTTTAATATGATACACCAAATCATCACTGGTGCAGCCAATTAGTTTTAGAAGTCACATGATTAGTTAAATAGAGATCTGTTTTCAGAGACCAGCATACAGTCAAGGTGTTTCAATTGATTGTAATAAAAATACACCTGTATCTGGAAGGTCCAGCTGCTGGTGAGTCCGTATCTTGGCAAAAACTACACCATGAAGACAAAAGAACACTCCAAGTAACTCTGTAAAAAGATTATTGAAAAGCACAAGTCAAGAGATGGATACAGGCAAATTTCCAGGCAACTTAAATGGACTACATTTAAGTCAATCATCAAGAAAAGGAAAGAATATGCCACAGCTATAAATCCGCCTAGAGCAGGCCATCCTCAAAAACAGTGACTGTGCAAGAAGGGGACTAGTGAGGGAGGCCACCAAGAGACCTATGACAACTAGGGAGGAGTTACAAGCTTCAGGGGCTGAGATGGGAGAGACTGTGCATCTAACAACTGTTGTCCAGGTGCTTCACCAGTTGCAGCTTTATGGAAGAGTGGCAAAGAGAAAGCCACTATTGAAAAAAACTCACATGAAATCTTGGCTAGAGTTTGCCTGAAGGCATGTGTGAGACCCTGAAGTCAGCTGGAAGAATGTTCTAAGGTCTGATAACACCAAAATTGCGCTTTTCGGCCATCAAACTACACGCTATGTTTAACATAACCCAAACACCGTACATCAAAAACACACCATCCCTACCGTGAAGTATGGTGATGGCTGCATCATGCCGTGGGGATGCTTCACTTCAGCAGGCCCTGGAAGGCTTATGAAGGTAGAGGGTGAAATGAATGCAGCAAAATACAAGGAAATTCTGGAGGAAAACCTGATGCAAAACTTGGGAGATTCGTTTTCCAGCAAGACAATGACTCTAAGCATAAAGCTAAAGCTACACAGTAATGTCTTAAAAACAACAAAGTTAATGTTCTGGAGTGGCCAAGTGAGAGTCCAGACCTCAATCCAATTGAGAATTCATGGCTGGACTTGAAAAGGACTGTTCACTCACAATCCCCATGCAATCTGACAGAGCTTGAGCAGTTTTATAAAGAAGAAGAGAGAAAAATTGCAGTGTCCAGATGTGCAAAGCTTACTGCTGATGTTGCATCTACTATATAGTGACTTGAAGGGGGTGAATACTTATGCAATCAATTATTTTGTGGTTGTATATTTGTAATTAATTTAGTTCACTTTGTAGAGATCTGTTTTCACTTTGACACAAAGTCTTCTTCTGTTGATCTGTGTCAAAAAAAGTCAAATTAAATCCACTGTGATTCAATGTTGTAAGACAACAAAACATGAAAACTTTCAATGGGGGGGTGAATACTTTTTAAAAGGCATTCTACTTGGTCAAAGAGCTCCATTTTAAGAAGTGAGAGGAAAAGAGAGGAAAGTTGTAAAGAGGAAATACTAGACTTTACTGCTTTGCCAGATGAAGGCAACACCACTGACCAAGGAGCGAATAAATTCAATGGAAATCAAGAGGCGAAAATGCAGGTATCTGAAACCTGAAGCTTACAGAGCTAGGGAAGGTCGACTATGGAGGTTTGAAAACACGGATGAGAATTTTAAAGTGAAGACTCTGCAATGGGGATCAGTGATCACTGGAGATAGTGGGTGAAAGGGCCTTATTATGGGTTGAGATATGGGCAGCTAATCTTTAGTTGATCTCAAGTGCATGGAGGGTAGAATGAAGGAGGCTGCTCAGAAGTGCACAGCAATAGTAATGTCTGGCAAGGGCATGGATGGCGATTACAAAATCAGCTGAAATGAGATGATTCACATAATGTCACTCGTGTAAATAGTCAGTCTTCACTGATGCAATAGATTAAATTCACGTCCAAGTAAAATTTGGAAATTAGTCAGATGCTGTTCATCACAATTACCAGTCAGTGCCTGAGAACAGAGTTTGTGACAGGGATGAAACACAATGGCTCTATTCTTCCCAATTCTTAGAGAAAATGCTCTTCCAGTAGTAGATGTCAGATAAGCAATATGACAATTTAGAGACTGTGGTGGGGTCATGAGAGGTGACAACAAAGTAGAGCAGAGCGCTGCTAGCACACATATGGGAACCTGGGTCTTTGAATGATTTTGACATATAGAACCAACAATGAGCCCTTGGATAACACCAGAGATAACAGTGCATGAAGACTGCCTTCTGCACTGAACAGAAGAATAGAAATACACCATTTACCTCTGGTCAGCAACAACATTCAAGAGTTAATAACTGATCTGTGACCTAACACCAGATACTTCCAGTTCTTTAAATAATTGTTTTGTCTATAATATTTCACTCATATATATATATATAAAATTAACAGATGACCGAGTAGAAGATAGCTCATTTTCAGAAGATGTTTCCTAATTCTCATCACACATTGAGTACAGAAATCTTTTCCAACTTCAATCTGAAGGCTTACAGTATCTCTTTATTCCTTAGCCCTACTTTCCCACCTGATCTTGGCAGGAGAGAGAAGAATGGGATTTGGTGGGTCCAGTATCATCTAGTTGTAGCCATTCCAAAGCTTGCAAAAATTTAGCCTGTAGAAGCTCAGCAAGTATACAGATAATATAACACAAAATATCCACTACTTATCACATACATACTGGAAGCAAATTCAGTCTAGCAATAACATTACATCAGCAACACACATCAAAGTTGCTGGTGAACGCAGCAGGCCAGGCAGCATCTCTAGGAAGAGGTACAGTCGACGTTTCAGGCCGAGACCCTTCGTCAGGACTAACTGAAGGAAGAGTTAGTAAGAGATTTGAAAGTTGGAGGGGGAGGGGGAGATCCAAAATGATAGGAGAAGACAGGAGGGGGAGGGATGGAGCCAAGAGCTGGACAGGTGATAGGCAAAAGGGGATACGAGAGGATCATGGGACAGGAGGTCCGGGAAGAAAGACGGGGGGGGGGGACCCAGAGGATGGGCAAGGGGTATATTCAGAGGGGCAGAGGGAGAAAAAGGAGAGTGAGAGAAAGAATGTGTGTATAAAAATAAATAATAGATGGGGTATGAGGGGGAGGTGGGGCATTAGCGGAAGTTAGAGAAGTCGATGTTCATGCCATCAGGTTGGAGGCTACCCAGACGGAATATAAGGTGTTGTTCCTCCAACCTGAGTGTGGCTTCACCTTTACAGTAGAGGAGGCCGTGGATAGGCATGTCAGAATGGGAATGGGATGTAGAATTAAAATGTGTGGCCACTGGGAGATCCTGCTTTCTCTGGTGGACAGAGCGTAGGTGTTCAGCAAAGCGGTCTCCCAGTCTGCGTTGGGTCTCGCCAATATATAAAAGGCCACATCGGGAGCACCGGACGCAGTATATCACCCCATTATATCAGGGCTGTATTGTAACTTTTCAGACTGCAAATCACAGCAATCAACAAATGTACACTCACAAAAAAAGAAATCAAACTCAGGCAATGATAATCTTACTAAAAGAGGCTCAGGAGGTGTTCAGTCCATTCAGACTCTGCAGAGATGGCACAGAACATACACAGAGCAAACACAGGGAATGAGTTTGGTGGCCACATATGTACATCATGGAAAGTCAGTATAGTCACAAGCTCAGGGAGAATCAGTGCCAACACAAACAGAGCCTGTTCAAGATCTGAACCGTCCGTGCAGGTTCATTGTCATTGATGTCCATTTGGGTACAATCCATGCAGTGTCGGTGTAGGCTCCAGTCAGTACAGACCCAGTGTTCCTATTGTCTATGAAGAGTTTGAATACAGCCTGTGTTCAGCTGGTGTGGACACAGGCCATGCAGATTTGGCATAGATACAGTATGAGCTGAGATCAGGCCAAGTCAATATTCACACAGTCCATATGGTCACAATGTGTACTGAGTCAATGCAGACAGTGTAAAAATAGTCCATGCAGAGGCATTATAGGTATAGCCATAGAATCAGTTTACAACATGCTGAGCCAGTGTAGAGTCACTGTAGAGTTGGTATAAGCTGTATAGCATCAGTGTGGACATCATTCATACAAATTTGATGAAAACACATCTGATGCTGTCAGTACAGTTACAATTGCTGTATTTGTGAACTGTCCATACAGAATTATGCAGATACAGCCAGTGCAGAGTTGTTGTAGTCCATACTGAATCCCTGTGAAGAGCATTAAAGGTCAGTAGACATTGGCCGAGCAGTTTGTGTAGAAACAGCCCCTACAGACAGTACCATATGGCTCACACAGATTGTGCAAGTACAGCCCGTGCGGGCTTGATGTAAATAAAGTTCGCGGACAGAACGTGGGCCTAAGCTATATAGTTGATAGAAATACATCCCTCGCAGAGTCAACCGAACTACTACAGACTATGCAGTTAGAGTTGGCACAGGCTGCGCAGGGTCGGAAGAAACATCGTCCTTGCAGAGCTGTAAATAAAGTGAAAGCACAGCCCTTCCTGACTCGTGCACATAAAGGCCTTGCAAAGAGTTCGTGCAAAGTCAACGTGGGCACAACTTGCAGTCAGTGTAAACTTGGCCTTGCAGAGAGAGTTGCTACAGCATCGATCGTGCAGCGTATCAGTGCAACACAGCCCGTGCTAAGAGTCGATGTCAACATAGGCCTTAAAGAGTTGCTGCAGGCACAGCCAGTGCAGAATCGGTGCATTTGTGCTGCCGTAAGAGACACCCGCGCACTAGCAGCCCGTGTGTGTGGAGCCGTTGCTCAGGGGCTGGTGCGGTGCCGAGTTTGTGGTCAGTGTACGCGGTGCCGTGAATCCCAGTCCCCGGCCTGTTCACTGCAACATCTGACGGGAATGCAGGGGAAGCGGGAGCGGCCGGTGGAACGAGGCAGGGTGTCGGGTGGCGAGCAGCGGGTCAGCGGTGCCGCTCGAGCCGCGCCGCGCCGCCGGCCTCCGAGCGCCGCTCGCGCTCCGCCGCTTGCCACCCTTTGTTGTTCCCAGCGAACGTTTGTCACTGACCTGTCAGCGCGCGCGGCTCGTGTCCACCGCCGGCCAACAGCGCCCGGCTGCGCATGCGCCATTACCGCCGACAACCGGCGCCCCCCACTGCTCCCCTCTCGACACGGCAGACGCTGCGATCCTTCCCCTTGCCGCCGGTAGAGCAACTCGGGCAACGCCCCTAAGATACCTCACCCCACGCTGGAGACAATGTTACTGCACAATGAGCTGCAATAAAAAGAAGAGCTTGTTAGAATTGCCCGAAACCATAGAAATACTCAGCAAGTCAGGCAGCATCTGCAGAAAGAGAAGAACGGAGTTTCAGGTAGCTGTCCTTTTTGTTTGGTTCTGATTGGTTTGAAGTGTTTTTCTCATCACAGTTGCTGTCTAACTTGCTGACTAATTGCAGCATTCCCTGTTTTTATTACACACTTCTAACATCTGCAGCTCTTTTTTTGCTTTTTATTGGAGTGCTTGTTTATTCACATCCCAGGTGCTTGCAAAGTGCCCTGCTTCGAAGTAGCTTTGGATTGTCGTCAAGCAAGTCATTGTCTACACAGTAGGATTCTATGAATAGTACTGTGCCTGACTTAGAATCAAAATCAGGGTTTTATTGATGAAATTTGTTATTACATGGCAGCAGTACCGTGCAAGATAGTACAATTGGAGTTTGGAGTTCAATTCCAGCATCCTCTGTAAGCAAGTTTGTATGTTGCTTCCTAGTGCGCCTGGGTTTCCCCTTGGTGCTCTGGTTTCCTCCCACAGTCCAAAGACATACTGGCTAGTGGGTTAATTGGTCATTGTAAATTGTCCCCTGATTAGGCTAAGGTTAAATCAATGGGTTGTTGGGTGGCAAGACTCATTAGGCTGGAAGAGCCTGTTCTGCACTGTATCTCTAAATAAATAAATAGACCAAACATCAGAATGGGTAAGAAATGTGATGGAAATAACCTTGGCCATGAAATAACTGTTGGTGCCAGACAGGGTGGTTTGAGTATCTCAGAAACTACTGATTTGCGATGTTCACACACAACAGTCTCTAGAGTTTACAAAGGCCGATGTAAAAAACAACAAAAAAGTCCAGTCAGTGGCAGTTCTGTGGGTGAAAACACCTTGTTAATGAGAGAGGTCAAAGGAGAATGGCCAGACTGGTTCAAAGTAAATTTATTATCAAAATTCATACAGTGGCATGCAAAAGTTTGGGCACCCCTGGTCAAAATTTCTGTTACTGTGAATAGTTAAGTGAGTAGAAGATGAACTGATCTCTAAAAGTCATAAAGTTAAAGATGAAACATTCTTTTCAACATTTTAAGCAAGATTAGTGTATTATTTTTGTTTTGTACAATTTTAGAGTGAAAAAAGGAAAGGAGCACCATGCAAAAGATTAGGCACCCCAAGAGATTTGAGCTCTGAGATAACTTTTACCAAGGTCTCAGATTTTAATAAGCTTGTTAGGGCTATGGCTTGTTCACAGTCATCATTAGAAAAAACCAGGTGATGCAAATTTCAAAGCTTTATAAATACCCTGACTCCTCAAACCTTGTCCCAACAATCAACAGCCATGGGATCCTCTAAGCAGCTGCCTAGCACTCTGAAAATTAAAATAAATGATGCCCACAAAGCAGGAGAAGGCTATAAGAAGATAGCAAAGCATTTTCAGGTAGCCATTTCTTAATGTAATTAAGAAATGGCAGTTAACAGGAACGGTGGAGGTCAAGTTGAGGTCTGGAAGACCAAGAAAACTTTCCGAGAGAACTGCTCATAGGATCGCCAGAAAGGCAAATCGAAACCCCTGTTTGACTGCAAAAGACCTTCAGGAAGATTTAGCAGACTCTGGAGTGGTGCTGCACTGTTCTACTGTGTAGTGACACCTGCACAAATATGACCTTCATGAAGAGTCATCAGAAGAAAACCTTTCCTGTGTCCTCACTACAAAATTCAGCGTCATAAATTTGCAAAGGAACATCTAAACAAGCCTGATGCATTTTGGAAACAAGTCCTGTGGACTGATGAAATTAAAGTAGAACTTTTTGGCCACAACGAGTAAAGGTATGTTTGGAGAAAAAAGGATGCAGAATTTCATGAAAAGAACATCTTTCCAACTGTTAAACATGGGGGTAGATCAATCACGCTTTGGGCTTGTGTTGCAGCCACTGGCACGGGGAACATTTCACTGGTAGAGGGAAGAATGAATTCAATTAAATACCAGCAAATTCTGGAAGCAAATATCACACTGTCTGTAAACAAAAAAGCTGAAGATGAAAAGAGGATGGCTTCTACAACAGGATAATGATCCTAAACACACCTCAAAATCCACAATGGACTACCTCAAGAGGCGCAACTGAAGGTTTTGCCATGGCCGTCACAATTCCCTGACCTAAACATCATCGAAAATCTGTGGATAGACCTCAAAAGAGCAGTGCATGCAAGACGACCCAAGAATCTCACAGAACTAGAAGCCTTTTGCAAGGAAGAATGGGTGAAAATCCCCCAAACAAGAATTGAAAGACTCTTAGCTGGATACAGAAAGCGTTTACAAGCTGTGATACTTGCCAAAGGGGGTGTTACTAAGTACTGACCATGCAGGGTGCCCAAGCTTTTGCTTCGGACCCTTTTCCTTTTTTGTTTTTTGAAACTGTAAAAGATGGAAATAAAAAGGTAATCTTGCTTAAAATCTTAAAGAAATGTGTCATCTTTAACTTTATGCCTTTTGGAAATCAGGTCATCTTTTACTCACTTAGCTATTCACGGTAACAGAAATTTTGACCAGGGGTGCCCAAACTTTTGCATGCCACTGTAGTGTATATGTCACTACATATAATCTGAGACTTACTTTCTCGTGGGCATTCACAGTAAATACAAATAAACACATTAGCATCAATGAAAGATTGCACATAACAAGATGGACCACCGATGTGCAAAGATAACAAACTGTACAAGTACAAAAAGAAAATAATAATAATCAAAGAATGTTTAATCAAATAATATATTTACAATATTACTGAAATATTATATACACCACACCTAACCCAAGCTGTTCCACCATTTATTGTTACTTCAGATTTCCAACGTCCATATTCTTTTGCCTTTCTAAACAGATAAAACATTTTCACTTTTTCTAGTGTAGCTTCCTGTGTTTGGTGTTGTCAGCAATCCATTTCTATATACTTATTTTTCTGCACCATGGTTTCAGCAGTATGCTTCCAGGTTCTTGGACAATGTATCTTGAGGCAAATTGGAAACCAGTCAAGATGCTTTTGGATGAGGGTGATGGAGGGATGGGATGTTTGGAAGCTTTATCGCAATAAAGCAACAAGTATTGAGAACATGAGATGAAGAGTCATTGAGAGTGAGTCCATAGGTTGTGGGAACAGTGCAATGTTGGGGTGAATGAAATTATCCCCTCTAGTTCAAGAGCCTGATAGATGAGGGGCAATAACTGTTCCTGAACCTGATGGTGCAGGTCCTGAGGCTGTAACTTCTTGATGGCAGCAGTGAGAAGAGAGCGTGGCCTGAACAGTGGGGGCCTTTGATAATGGATGCTGCTTCCCCATGACAGTACTCTGTGTAGATGTGCTTAATGGTGGGAAGGGCTGACACAAAGGCAACAGTAAATCAAATAACTACACATTACAACAGCGGTGTGCAGAAGAACATCTCTGAACACACATCATATTGAACCTTGAAGTGGATGGGCTGCAGCAAGGGAGGACCGCACTTGGTCTTGCTCCTGTGGCTACTTCATTAGGTACACTCCTGTAACTAATAAAGTAGCCACTGAGGGTATATCAGCAACTTGGATAAGGATGTACAATGCATGATTAATAAGTTGGCAGGTGACACTAAATTAAGTGGTAGAGCAGACAACGAAGAAGGTTCTCAAAAATCACAGGGCGATCTTGATCAGCTGAACAAGTGGGCCAAGGTATGGCAAATGGAGTTTAATTCAGATAATTCAGGTATTTCATTTTGAAAAGACAAATCTAGATAGGAGTTCCACAGTGAATGACATGGCCCTGGGGGAGTGTTGCAGAGAGACCTTGGAATACAAGTACAGGGTTCACTGATAGTTGAGTCACAGGTAGACAGGGTGTTGAAGAAAGTTTTTGGCATGCTGGTCTTCATAAGTCAGGCACTGAGTATAAAAGTTAGCAAATCATTTGTAGTTGTACAGCGTATTGGTGAGACTCCTTGGTGTATTGAGTTCAGTTTTGGTCGCCCTGCTCTAGGAAAGATGTTATTAAACTTGAAAGAGTGCGGAAAATATTTACAAGGATGTTGCCATGAGATGAGGTACTAACTTATAGGGGCAGGTTGGACTTTATTCCTTAAAGCATTCGAGACTGAGAGGTGGTCTTATAGAGGTTTATAAAATCATGAGAGGCAAATGCACTCAATCTTATTCCCAGGGTCAGGGAATCAAGAACCAGAAGGCATAGGTTTAGGATATGAGGGAAAGATTTAACAGGGAAATATGGAGCAATTTTTTTTTACACAAAGTGTGGTATCTATGTGGAATGAGCTGCCAGAGGAAGTAATTAAGATAGGTATAATATCAACTTTTAAAAGACACAAGTACATGATTGGAAAGATGCTAGCAAATGGGACTAGCTTGGATGGAGCATTTTGATCAGCACGGGCCAGTTGAACTGAAAGGCCTGATTCCATGGTTCTCTGACTCTATGACACTAAATAGGGAAAAGAAGAATGTATCAGTGCCTAGATTTGCAAAAAAATAATAAAGGAAAAGTTCAAAAGTAAGTTTATTATCAAAGTACATATATGTTGCCATATACAACCCTAAGACTCATTTTCTTGCAGGCATACTCAATAAATGTAACAAACATTATAGAATCAATGAAAAACCACACCAACTGGGCATACAACTAGTGTGAAAACTACAACAAACGGTGCAAATAAAAAATAAAGATATAATAAGACATAGGTGCAGAATTAGGCATTCAGCCCATCGAGTCTGCTCCACCATTCCAACATGGCGGATCACAGATCCCACTCAACACATGCCTTCTCGCCATAATGTTTGATACCCTGACTGATCAGGAAACTATCAACTTTTGCTTTAAATATACTCTCAGACTTGGCCTCTGCAGCTGTCTGTTGCAGAGCATTCTACAGATTCACTACACTCTGGCCAACAATAAATACCTCCTTACCTCTGTTCTCGTCATAGTCATACTTTATTGATCCCAGGGGAAATTGGTTTTCATTACAGTTGCACCATATATAATAAATAGTAATAGAACCATAAATAGTTAAATAGTAATATGTAAATTATGCCAGTAAATTATGAAATAAGTCCAGGACCAGCCTATTGGCTCAGGGTGTCTGACCCTCCAAGGGAGGAGTTGTAAAGTTTGATGGCCACAGGCAGGAATGACTTCCTATGACGCTCTGTGCTGCATCTCGGAGGAATGAGCCTCTGGCTGAATGTACTCCTGTGCCCACCCAGTACATTATATAGTGGATGGGAGACATTGACCAAGATGGCATGCAACTTAGACAGCATCCTCTTTCCAGACACCACCGTGAGAGAGTCCAGTTCCATTCCCACAACATCACTGGCCTTACGAATGAGTTTGTTGATTCTGTTGGTGTCTGCTACCTTCAGCTTGCTGCCCCAGCACACAACAGCAAACATGATAGCACTGGCCACCACAGACTCGTAGAACATCCTCAGCATCGTCCGGCAGATGTTAAAGGACCTCAGTCTCCTCAGGAAATAGAGACGGCTCTGGCCCTTCTTGTAGACAGCCTCAGTGTTCCTTGACCAGTCCAGTTTATTGTCAATTCGTATCCCCAGGTATTTGTAATCCTCCACCATGTCCACACTAACCCCCTGGATGGAAACAGGGGTCACCGGTACCTTAGCTCTCCTCAGGTCTACCACCAGCTCCTTAGTCTTTTTCACATTAAGCTGCAGATAATTCTGCCCACACTATGTGACAAAGTTTCCTACCTTAGCCCTGTACTCAGCCTCATCTCCCTTGCTGATGCATCCAACTATGGCAGAGTCATCCGAAAACTTCTGAAGATGACAAGACTCTGTGCAGTAGTTAATGTCCGAGGTGTAAATGGTGAAGAGGAAGGGAGACAAGACAGTCCCCTGTGGAGCCCCAGTGCTGCTGATCACTCTGTCGGACACACAGTGTTGCAAGCACACATACTGTGATCTGCCAGTCAGGTAGTCAAGAATCCATGACACCAGGAAAGCATCCACCTGCATTGCTGTCAGCTTCTCCCCCAGCAGAGCAGGGCAGATAGTGTTGAACGCACTGGAGAAGTCAAAAAACATGACCCTCGCAGTGCTCGCTGGCTTGTCCAGGTGGGCGTATACACGGTTCAGCAGGTAAACGATGGCATCCTCAACTCCTAGTCGGGGCTGGTAGGCGAACTGGAGGGGATCTAAGTGTGGCCTGACCATAGGCCGGAGCAGCTCCAGAACAAGTCTCTCCAAGGTCTTCATGATGTGGGAGGTCAATGCCACCGGTCTGTAGTCATTGAGGCCGCTGGGGCGCGGCGTCTTCGGCACAGGGACGAGGCAGGACGTCTTCCACAGTACAGGAACCCTTTGGAGCCTTAGGCTCAGGTTGAATACATGGCGAAGTACTCCACACAGCTGAGGGGCTAAAGGGACGCCCATCAACTTTACAGCTGGGCCTTCTAGTTCTGGACACCTTCACCACAGGAAACATCCTCTTCACATCCACCTTCTCTAGTCCTTTCAACATTTAGCAGGTTTCAATGAGTTCTCCCCACATTTTTCTAAATTTCAGTGAGTACAGGTCCAAAGCTCCCAAATGGTCCTCATATGTTAACTCCTTCATTCCCGGAATCATTCTCATGAACCTTCTCTGGATTCTCTCCAATGACAACACATCCTTTCTGGGATATGGGGCCCAAAACTGTTGACAATACTCCAAGTGTGGCTTGACTAGTGTCTTATAAAGCCTTGGCATTATCTCTTTGCCTTTATATTTTATTCCCCTTGAAATAAATGCCAACATTGCATTTGCCTTCTTTATCAAAGACTCAACCTGTAAATTAACCTTCTGGGAGTCTTGCATGAGGAATCCTAAGTCCCTTCACACCTCTGATGTTTGAATTTTCTCCCCATTTAGATAATAGTTTGCATTTTTGTTCCTTTTACCAAAATGCATTATCATACATTTCCCAACGCTGTATTCCATCTGCCACTTTTTTGCCCATTCTTCCAGATTGTCTAAGTCCTTCTGCAATTGCATTGCTTCCTCAGCTCAGCACTACCTACTCCTCCACCTACCTTTGTATCATCTGCAAGCTTTGCTACAAAGCATCTGATCAAAGAAGGCATGAATGCTAAATATAAGAACAGACAGTTTTGATACCAGTCAAATGAAAAATAAAATTCTACAAATCCAGTTCACTTCACACCCAGAGGTATTATTGCTAGTATAGTCGACGTGTTCAGTGGACTGAACTGAGGGTCATGGACTAAGACACAGCAGCCTTTTTTATTCTGCTTCCACCTCTACATTTCATGCATTATATCATTATAGTGCACAAGGCCATGCCAGAGGTGCACAACGGACGCCCTACCATGCAAACCACAGGCAGCAGCTTATCACTGGGAACATCCACCCTCATCTCATTGCCAGCTGAGTCTCAGGAGAACAGGGTGTCAAAAGGTCATCTGCCAACACACTTAGGTTTGTTCTGGATAGACAAACTTTTTAAAATGGGTTAATAATAAATAAACAATAAATATCGAGAACATGAGATGAAAAGTCATTGAAAGTGAGTCCATAGGTTGTGGGAACAGTTCAATGATGGGACTATCATCAGGTGAGGTTATCCCCTTTGATTCAAGAGCCTGATGGTTGAGTGGTAATAATTGTTCTTAGAGCAGGTGGTGTGGGTCCTGAGGCTCCTTTACCTTCTTCCTTATGACTGCAGCAAGAAGAGAGAATGACCTTTCTGGTGGGGTCCCTGATGATGGATGCTGCTTTCCTGCAACAACGCTCCATGTGGATGTGGAGGCTTTACTTGTGATGGACTGGACCATATCCACTACATCTTTTTAGGATTTTCCATTCAAGGACATTGGTGTTTTCATACCAGGCTGTGATGCAGCCAGTCAATATACCCTCTACCACACATCTATAGAAGTTGAACAAGTTTTAGATGTCATGTTGAATCTTTGCAAACTCCTGAGGAAGTAGAGGCACTGCCATGCTTTCTTCATAAATGCACTTGCATGCTGGGCCCAGGACAGGTCCTCTGAAATGATAACACGAGGAATTTAAAGTTGCTGACTGTCTCCCCCAATGAGGACTGGCTCATGGACCTCTGGTTTTCTGAGTCTGAAATGTACATCACCCTAGTACAGCTAATGAAAAAAAAAATAGAAAAGGTCCACAGCACGGGCAAGAGATACCTTTTGTACATAATGACCAATACATATCAGCAGTGCTTTTGTGTTGTAAATTGTGGAATTTTAGATGATTAGTTGCTTCAGAGATGTATATAATTGTGAATTGTCCTGAGATAGCTTTGTAATTCTGTGAGTCTTATGACATATTAAACATCATTCAACAAGGTGAATGTAATCAGATAAAATTTATAAACAATCTCCCACAGAATCATTATCTTCTAATCTTTTTCTACCATCCGCCCACCTAGTCTTCCATTAATCACTTTGGCTATCACTTTCTATTTCAATATTTTTATCCGTGCGACATTGCTATATCCACATCTCGTCTCTGATCCATTGTGTTTAGCTAAATATGTTTACTTGTGTGATATGATATTGCTGTATTTCTACCTGTAACTAATTTTCAAGTTCTCTGCCTTCCTATTCACCTCACATTTCCCGACAATATAGGAGTCCATTCAGCCTGCTGAGTATGTGTTAGCTCTCAGAACAAGCTCCTCAATGTCAGTCCTCTTGCCCCACATATTTCTGTGTGGCGAATTCTCTTTCATGTATCCAACAACACCTACTATGCACCTATACTCGGGATAATTTTCAGAAGTTATTTAAGCTATCAATCAGCACATTTTTCAGATATGGGTAGGAATCAGAGCACAGAAGGGAAACACAATCACAGGGAGAATGTGCAAATTACGCACAGACAGCACCCGAGGACAGGACTGAACCAAGGACACAGGAGCTATGAGCCAACAGCATTTCTGGCTGTGCTACTGTGCGCCCAATCTCTGAATGAAATTTGATCTCTGATCTATGTTGTATTGAAGTTATTTCAATCATCGCTATTCAAACATCTCCAAGTGTCTGCATGAAAAGAGGCAGTACTCTACAGAATCCGTGCAGTCTTTGATCCAAGCAAAGTTATCCAATCCCCAAAGGCAGAAATCCAAAACAACCCTCAGTCTGTTCAAAAAAATCCAACTGCTTGCTTTTCCTTGGCAAAACTTTTCTTAATGGAAGCCAGGAGGAAAGGACTTGAGTAGATGCTTAAACTCCAGGGAATCATTAAAAGACATTGCAAGTCCTAAGACAGCAGAGAAGCTTGTGCTCACTGCTTCATTCAAGTGTTTGCAACTGGAGAGACCGTGGCAAATTGTAAAAATGATGATAAAATCTTACAGCCAGGGAGGTAAGCAAGACTGTACGCAAAAATTCACTTCCATTTTTAAAAGCTGTAAATGTTGTGCTTTCTTTTAAAGATACTTTCTTTGCTGATATACTAGTATTGTGTAACCATTTTAAAATGTTTTTCATCCTTCTACCAACTTTTAAAATTTGTCTCTTGCTTTATAATGTAGATTTCTTATTGTTTGCTTGCTTACTCATTCTCTCTCCTTACTCTTTTAATTCTTCTGATCCTGTCATACACCTTTGAGTCATTCCCCTTTTATTTTTCTCAGAACTTTTCCTTCATTGTCCACAATTTCCCAACTAATCTTTGATGTTATTTACTTCTTCAAACCTATGCTTATTTTTGAAAACTTGCATAAAAGCGTAATATTGTACTAAATCTATAATGGTTGATATATCTTTACTAATTTATGAATAAAGAATAACTCTTAATTTTGGTTCCATTCTTGTTTTGTTCTGCTTTTCAACAGTTTACTTCAATCCCTTCATCTTCAGAACTGAAGTAGTTATTATAATCATCTTTATCTGCTAGTGTTTAATTCCCAAGGTTGTCATGGGGGAGGGGTGGATAGTAGGGATAAGCTTCCACTATTAAATGCTCCCATTAGCGTGCATGTCAAATAGCCTCTGACAATCAAGTCCAGCACCCGGTCTTCACATGTAGTTTAGCTACTAAGCCTGGAGGAATCATTTCTAATAACGAAGAAGGGGCAAATGTAGATTACTGTTGCCTGAAAACCAGTCACTTCAAACCGATGGAGGAACCACCAGTCGTTACTGTTAATAACTACAATCTGGATGTTGTTTATCAGTTCACATACCAGGGGTCCATCATCAGTGATGACCGATGTAAAAACCGACAACCTGCCAAGCTGGGGAGAACTCCAAGCTCTCAGTCAAAACAAAGGTGACCGTCCACAATGCTTGTGTCACCATCACACTGCTGGACAGCAGCGAGACCTGGACAACATACTCTAAGCAGGAGAGAAAGCTCTGCACTTTCCACTTAAGGTGTCTTTGACGCATCTTGGGCATCTTCTGGAAATACAGAGTACCCAGTGCTGAGGTTCTCTCTCGTGCAGGCCTCCCTACTGTGTACACCCCGCTCAGGCAGCGTAGGCTGGGCCATGTCTGCCGCAGGCAGGATGGCCACATCCCAAAAGACATTCTCTATGGTGAGCTGGCTTCAGGCAAGAGAAGGCTGTCCATCCACAACTGTGCTAGAAGGATGTCTGCAAGCAGAACACAAAGGCGCTGGACATTGAGTCCTGGAAGGAACTCAAAGCCGACCGCACCAGAAACAAGTCAGGCGAGGAAAAATTCCAGTAAGTTCCAGAAGACAACCAGGGCCCATAGAAAGGTATACTGCATCTCCAGCAGAGCAGAGACCATTTATAGACACAACCTTTGCATTGATGGTCAGCCACAGACGACACTGCACCAACAACATAGATAGCTTGAACGCAACATCCATGGTCGACCTCGACCAATAGAGGGCCACATAGTTAATTCCCATTAATGTATTATGTTGACTTACATCTCCCACTTTTCTCCCATGCTGGCACAGAGTAATCTCAATCCCCCCAGTTCCTGAATACCTGTTTCAGTAAATGTAATTAGTTAAATCATTTAACCTATTATATTGATTTTATGACATTTCAAGACAATAAAAATCTGCTCAAAATCAACATCAGATTTTGCTTTGATCTCATGTTCTGAATAATTGTTTTCTTGATACAAGCTCAGTTTCCGACACTTCAGAGTGAGCTACTGAGGAGTCAAAAGCCACCACTCTGATATCTGATATCACTTTCATTTTGGTTATATATACTGTATATAATTCTTGAAGATTGACAGGTAAGGATGATAGAAATTATCATTTTGTTAAGTGAAGAAAATGGTGGCTTAAAGCAGAGTTATCAAGGAATATCTTGCAGTGCCAGTGGGATAAGTTATAACTCTCCAGTGGGATTGTGGAGGCAAGGTAGTCCAGTTGCTTTCAAAGGTGATATCTAGTGAAATTTCAAAGAATGGACTTGTGGTGAAACTTGCCAGGAACATTGAGGAGGACAGCAAGCAACAACTGTTAATTTGGAGAGTAAAAAGCCATATCCAGGGACCCAGGAATGATTGCTAGCATGTGGGTGATGCAAGGTGATTATGATCAGTCATTATGATGAAAGGGTTAATTAAGTGGTTCTTTGCGGGGCCCATTTCTGTGTCACAGGGAAATGTGGTTTTTTTTAAAGAATAGTCTTGTTGGGTCTTTTTCACTCTCAGTTTCTATTTCCAATTGGATTGTCCGGACAAAGAATTGTATACTTGGAGTTAAGTTTGCAGAGAGTTTTATCACTGAGATTCAAATGGCGTATATTAAGAAGGATCAAATTTATCTGATTTAGGGTTGGATGGTCAACAGCTAATTTTCTTGTTGGTTTTAACTGACCCTTCCCCATCCTAAAGAGTTCCAACTCGACAGAATATGGTTAAAACTTTAGATTTTAGGGCATATTTTAAGTTATTATTCACATCACACTCTAAATCCTCCAGTTTCTTCTGCATTCTTGGTAACCATTTTAATTCTGCAAAGTATTACACTGCACTTGGAATCACGGAAGAGAGAAGAAGGAGAGCCATTTCTACCACCACAGATGCAGCAGAGAAAGTGTCAAG
The DNA here is from genome assembly GCF_030028105.1 of Mobula birostris. Classification (NCBI taxonomy): domain Eukaryota; kingdom Metazoa; phylum Chordata; class Chondrichthyes; order Myliobatiformes; family Myliobatidae; genus Mobula; species Mobula birostris. Next base: position 30,670,884 of record NC_092378.1, on the reverse strand, counting down.
ATGGCTCTGGATAAAGAGGGCAGATCCGTGGGCTGCTGCTAGGGCACAGGCCGGGGTCTGATCAACCCCGGTCGGGTCGCCTGGGCGAAGGTGTATGATGTTGAAAGACCCGAAACACCTGATGACCCTAGGTAACATCACTGATGATGTGCCCTAGCTTAGCATCATGCAGATGTTTCTGGAAGAAGAAGAGTTATTCTTCCTTGTTAAATCTTCCTGCTTCTACAGTGCCATTCTATACAATATGTGTAAAAAACTACTTGTACAAAAATGTTACAATATGCACATGATAGTAATCCGTTCTCTGACTATGTAAGGTACTAACATAATTCAATGAAAGTCAGCTTGAATGTTTCATTGTAATATATACTCTTTTATTTCCAATTTGGAACAGGGTATTCCACCAAGGACACACAGAACAATTAGTATTCTCTCTGCAACTCAGCATTTATCTAATGTGACCTGAAGTGGTTTTGAAAAACTGAAATTGAAGATTTCGTACTACCATCTGCCTAGAATCTTTATTGGAAAATACAAGGGAAAGTATACTGCTGTGTTTAAACATCAGAATTTAAAATGGATAATGATCAGCAAAGAGCGGCATTTGAAAGAATCCCTTACCCAAGGCCAATCGGCATGTCCTTGGCCAGGGTACATGACTACTTTGGGGTGCCTTTTTCAGAGGGGTTACCACTAGCCTTTCCTGTTGACACTGCATACTTTGAAGGCACACTCCACGAAGCCTATGCCAGCAGACTGCCTTACCTACCTGTACACAGCCATTTGGGGATCAATGATTATTCTTTCGAACCAGCCTTTATCAGGAAACGCAATGAAAGGGAAAGGCAGAGGGTACGCTACGTCAATGAAGGGTATGCACGCCTCAGAGAGCACCTCCCTGAGGATTTTGCAGACAAAAGACTGAGCAAAGTAGAGACCTTAAGAGCTGCTATCAGCTATATCAAGCACCTTCAAGAGTTACTAAATCCATCAAAGGTTAAGGAGAAAGCCTTGCCTTCAAGGGCTGCAGAGTTCCATAAGCTTCCATGCCCTATGCCAAGGAGAGAAGGCAATAGTGATGGAGAGTCCAAATCTCCTTCACCCTTCAGTGAATTTGGTGAGCTAAGCAACTAACAGCGATTTGATGTAATATAACCACTCTATCCAAAGAGGTTTCATCGGCTGAGCAAAATTACCTGCCAGGCATTAATTTGGAAGATTCTTTCCACTGCAATAAAGGGGCGCCAAGTTGTTTTTGCACAGCTTTAGTTATTCTCATCACACCAGTGCATGTCTGAGGATTGTAAATCAGAAGGTGGAAATAGAGTGGCCAGAATGCTGAAAGTTCCTTCATCTTCATCAAATAGAAAAGTCACTTAAACAAAACTTGTTTGGGGACTCTAATGCAGACTACGCACAGTGTGAACTGAAGCATCAATGTTTTTTCTCTTCCCACAAGGCAAAATCTGTACAAATGAAACTGGAAGAGGAGAGAGAAGCCCCAACAGAACTTTGCTTTGTGTACAATTGGAGAATAACTTGTGTAGTTAACACTAACTAGGCTTTTTCATGAAGCCAGTATCAGGAGAAAATTGTCTTTTATGGTGAGAAAAAAAAATAATGTGAGAATCAACACAAACTTTGTTTTGCACGCACAAAAGGCAGAAGGAACTCAGCAGCATTAATGGAATCGAATAAACAGTTGGCGTTTCAGGCCAAACCCCTTCTTCAGGACTGAATGGTCCTTCAAGCTTAGTGTTGTACAGAACGTATAAAACAATTACAGCTTTGTTACTCTCTAACAAACAATTACACAAGGTGAGAAAATTTAGATTAGGATTAGCACAAGAGAAAGGTTTGGGTAGGGCTGAAACTAATACTTGCTAGTACCTCGCGATGAACTGGCAAACTCTTTCCATTTTCTAGACAGCCATCTGTGCGTATGGAACCTGCCAATAAACATCCCCTCTTTCTCTAGGACAGTACATCAGGATTGAGAATTGTTTCCATTCTGGCTTTGTGTATTCTGAGATAGTGATTGAAACTAATGTGGGAACCAAATATCCCTGTGGACAGGGTGGGTGGGTGGGTACCTTGTGAGAGTTTGCACTTCCTCCACCACTGCTCCCAATGCACAGCCTTGATGTTCTCAATACTATCTTTATCCATTTTGACCTAACATGAGCCAAAGATTGTAGAATCATAGATTCATACAGCATAGAAACAAAGCATTCTGCCCACCGTGTTCACACTGACTAAGGGCATAGATAGAGTGGATAACCAGAGACGTTTTCGCAGGGAGGATATAGGATATGGCTAATACAAAGGGGCATAATTTTAAAGCGATTGGACAAAAGTATAAGGGGATTGTCAGAGGTAAGTTCTTTATACAGAAGGTGGTGGGTGCATGGAATGCGTGCCTGGGTGGCTGGGGAGCCTGATACATTGGGGACCTTTAAGAGTCTCTTAGTTAGGCATATATGTGATAGAAAAATGGATGGCTATGTAGGAGGTTGATTGATTGGCTATGTGGGAGAGTTAGATTGATCTTAAGAGTAGGTTAAAAGGTCAGCAAAACATCATGGGCCCAAAGGCCCTTACCGTGCTGTAGTGTTCTATAATCTATGTTCTGTGTTCATTGAAATGTACATGTTCTTAGAGGGCTTAACAGGGTAGCTGCAAAGATAATGTTTGCTTTGGCTGTGTTGTCTAGAATCAGGGGTCACATCTGCAAAACAAAGTTCATAGAAAAGAATACATTTTTCATCCATCGGGCTGTGAGTTCTTTGAGGTTCGAACCTTGATATATTGAAGATAGATATTTATACATTTTTAGATATTAAAGGAATTAAGGAGTATAAAGTTAGTGTAGGAAAGTGGCAATGGGGTAAATGAATAGCAATGATCTTATTGAATGGGGGAACAGGCATAAGGGGTCAGATGGCCCTTTCCTACTTCTGTATCTCAGCATTTTATGTTCTTATGGTAATGGATAAAGGGGAACTGAAGTGAATTTCCTGGACAAGGTTGTAGAAGGCAATCTCGAGAAAATTGTACCTGAAAGAGGTGGGTGACTTGGCTTGAGCTGTACAATGCACAACCTAAAGGAGGAAAGAAAAATGTCCTGGAAATAAGTCAGTGAATGGTTTCGGAGTCTAGAAAACAACCCTAAAATATGCTTCCTTGTTCATTTTTGCACTTTATACTTTGTGGTCATTGATTTGAAATGAAAAAGGAGTGTGAAAATTGATTTGCAACTTAAAGTTCTTTCTCATACAGTGCCATTCATTTCTGTCCATTTGCTCTGCTAGCCATTCTGTCCATTATCATTCTCTGGTTCAAAACACCCTTTTCTATTTCATGCGCTTTGTTTTCAAGAAGTATCTATTCTACCCTCCTTTCCCATCTTACAATGATGTGATTTCATCACTTTTCCACAGCTAGGTTTTCTCATTACAGTTTCCCTGCTCCTCAATCTCCACCATTCATTCCCGACCTGTTGCTCAATTCTCCATTCCTTCACTGCTATTCACCCTCTCAGCTTCTGACTTTTAGTTGATGTTTTCTCTCAGTGGTACTTCCAATATTAGTAACCAGGAAAATGACCTCTGAAAACTGTAAGGAGGAACTCTTCTCTTTGTAGTAGCTCTCTTCTACGTACACAGAATTTGCAAACAACAAAAGAGGAACAGGATTAAAGGGAGATTTCTTTTGTCATTTACATGTTGAATGCTCTCTCTGAAACACTGATGGTCAGCTCAAAACTGGCTTATTTGGCATATATGATTTCAATCGAAAACTTCAGCACTGTGTGTTCAAATGTGTTTGGAATCTTTCTTATTGTTTTGATCATAATAGTATGGAATAAAATTCTTTAACAAAAAATTTTTCGTAATTAACTTAATAGTGACTTTCTTGTCAGGAACAATTTTTAAACATTTCTGATAGAAGATCAGATCTAACTGATTTGGGTCAGTTTATGTCATCCTTATAGCTCTTGTGATATACCATGATGGGATTTTTTTAAATTTTCAATCATTGCATGAGATGAAAGTTTGTGCCCCAAAAGTATTTTAGGAGGTATACTATCTGGGTCTGGTTATTGCTTGGAAAGGGCTATTGATACTCCTCCCCAAGAGTTCCACATGAAATTATTGGTAGAAAAATATACATACATCATTTCAGTTTCTGTTTTTTTGCATTAAACTCATACAAATATGTGCAATCACTCAAGCCAATGCACACACATATGTGATCATTAGCATAGGGTCTGTGTAGTAGAGGCATTTAGCTAATGGATGTTCTCCGAGTTATCAGACTGTGTGCTGAAAACCAGAGATATGATCTCATTCTAGTCTATCTCTAATCTTATGCGTGCGGTAATAGCATAGGGGTGATTGCTTTATTCACTGAACAGATGTGGCATCAATACAAATATTTACTTGAGGCCAGTAAGTCCTCACTGTAAATAGTAGAAATATTTGAGATAACTATCCAAAATAAACGTAGACCTATTACTTTACTGTAGATATTATATAAGGGACGTATGGAAGAAAATCTGTTGCAGGGTACGCAAACTCTTTCTGTGTTGAACTCTTGGCTGCATGTTCCAGTCAAAGCTGTGACACACATTTATGAAGCAAATTTTAAGTAAGTTCTATGTATGTCTGCCATTGAAAGGGAAAATGAGTGAGTGTAGGCTTGAATGAGTGCAGGGAATAGAAAGCAATGGCTCCCAAGTAACAACAACAACAACTGTTCAATGCAAATTAAGTAATAATAGAGGCAGAAGTAATTCTTCTTTGAAAGCTGTCATCCGGGGTGGCTCCAAACAAATAGTGTTGATCTACCAAAGGTAATAAGAAAATCTGTTAAAACTGTAATATAGTACTGTGCAAAAGTCTCAGGCACATTTACGTGGCGAGGGTGCCTAAGACTTTTCAATAGTACTATAGTTTTATGTATTTACACTAGTACTATAATTTTATGTATTGCACTCTACTGCTGCCACAAAAAAAAACAAATTTCATGACATTTGATAAACCTGATTCTAATACGGGTCTCTGTTGTGGGCTGGGAATGGGAAGGGGGCAAGGAGAGGGAAATCATGTTAAGGAAAAGGTGAAGTGAGTGGGAAGCACCAGAGAAATGTTCTGTAATGATCAATAAACCAATTGTCCTCAAGAATAGCCTCACATTCTCCATAAATGGAATAGCAAAGTCTCTGAGTTCTGGTATCCATCAGGTACCTTGGCTATTCATAAGTACCATTTGATTGATCACCACAATATTCTCTTCTATACTGTTCATTGGATTTCAGGATCAGCTTTCTGGGATGTGTGCAAGTCTGCTTCCTTGGGGCTTCTGTTGCAAGTTTTCTGACATGTTATCACTTATTCTGACTTGTCTTTGAGGATTCCAGCATCAGACATTCCCATTAATCCTTCAGAGTTTCTTTCCTCAGAGGAGCTGGTCTAGTTCCACTTCCCTGTCTGTCAGGGCTGTAAATGTCCAGGCCATGGCTTCTTATAAGATGTGACAACTAGGTTAGCGCCACAGCCCTTTCAATATTGGTGAGCACATTGGAAACTTTAAAAGCTTACATCAAAGTTTCTGGGTTAAATCTATAAGAGGCTTTGATAATGGAACCCAGATCTTATTTCTGAAGTGTCACTAAGACCATCAAAACAGGCCAAAGGGCAAAGACTGAGTCCAATGAAAAGGGAGGCTGAGAAATCATAGAACCTTGTGGTAATCTTTGGAAAAGGTTATGAGTCAAGTTACCTATTTATATCAAAGCTGTGCAGTCAGAATTCCTCAAGAAGGTGACATTTATCATTAAAGACCTTCATCCAAGACATGTACTCTTCTCATTACTATCATCAGGGAGGAGGTACAGGAACCTAAAGATGCACACTCAACATTTTAGGAAAAGCTTCTTCTCTTCCACTGCCCATGAACACGACCTCACTATTTTGTTCTTTCTGCACTATTTATTGATTTTTTAAAATAGTTCTTATTGCTACCAATAGTGAATTTTAATGTATTTCACTGTACTGCTGCCACAAAATAATACATTTCACAATGTGTCGATGATAATAAACCTCATTTTGATTCAATTATCACTTCATCCAAATCTGAAATTTCTTTAAAAAAGGTATAATAGTGATTACCCAACACGTAACACATAGTGATTGTTATATTCATTCATATATTAACAGATCCGCACTTATCATTCACTGCATGTCCACAAAGCAAATGCAAGCTGTCGTCATTTCATTTCATTTTTAAATCTTCTTATTAATATATAGCCTTCGACAGCTATAAAATACAGAAATTCAACAAATTAGTATATATATAATTAATAAAACTGAAAAAAAACTTATATATGCTAATGAAAAAAAAAAGAAAAGAAAAAGAAGGAAAAAAGAGAACCCCAGCTAACTAAGAAAAAAACCACTGACTATAAAACAAAAAAAGAGAGAAAAAAAACCCATTAGGAACCAACTCCCGGAGCAGTACATCTTATAATCATTTATATATATATAAAAGAAGAAAAAGAAAACAACAACCATCAAATCACATTTATATAACATAAAATTGGAAGGAAACCATGTAACTAGATTCAAATTAAATGATGATATTTAGCAAAAGAGCCCCACCTTCTCTCAAAATCAAATCGGGGATTAAAAGTTCTACTTCTAATTTTTTCCAAACTAAGACATAACATTACTTGGGAAAACCATTGAGTTAGTGTAGGAGCAGAGGTATCTTTCCACTTCAATAGAATAGCTCTTCTTGCCAACAATGTAACGATTGCAATTACATGTTGGTTTGAAAATGAAATACCCTGAATATGATGTGGGACTATTCCAAATAGAACAGTCAATGTATTAGGTTGTAAATTAATTTTCAAAGCTTTAGAAATTGTAGAAAATAAAGATTTCCAAAAAGATTTCAATGAGGGACATGACCAGAACATATGTAACAAAGTAGTTACTTCATTTTTGCACCTATCACAATAATTATCTATATTAGGGAATATTTTGGATAGCCTCTCCTTCGTTAAATAATAGCGGTGAACAATTTTAAACTGAATTAAACAATGATTGGCACATATCAAAGAAGAATTAACCATTTTCAGAACTTGCGACCAGTCTTCATTAACAAAAGTCATACTAAGTTCTCTCTCCCAGTCTTGTTTAATCTTTAGTGAGAGGTTATCTTTTTGTAGTAAAAATAAATTATAAATTCTACCAATGGAGCCTCTCACTAAAGGATTCATATTCAAAATAGTGTCCAACAAATCAGATTCTTGCATATATGGAAACGTAGAAACATATTTTTGTAAAAAATGTCTAACCTGTAAATATTGCAAGAAATGTGTGTGTGAGAGAGAATATTTACTAATTAACTCTTCAAAAGACATCAATCGACCATCACTAAATAAATCTGCAAAAGAACAAATCCCCTTATTTCTCCATAAAAAAAAGATGGGATCAGTAATTGAAGGTTTAAATAGCAAATTTCAAAATACAGTACAGGACTAGACAATTTAAATTGCTTGAAATTAAGAGTTGCGTAACTGAAACCAAATCCGTAAGGACTGTTTAATAACAGGGTAAAAATTTAAATTGGAAATTTTAGCAAGTTGTAAAGGTAATGGAACTCCTAATAGTGAAGTTAAATAAACTTGATTAATAGCTTTAAATTCTAAATCAATCCAAGCTGGTTTTTGATTCTTATTGAGCCAATATAACCAAAAACGTAACTGTCGAATATTAACAGCCCAATAGTACAATCTTAAATTAGGTAGCGCAAGTCCACCTTCTTTTTTAGATTTTTGTTAATGAAACTTATTAACTCTTGGTTTTTTATTATTCCAAATAAAGGATGAAATAGTAGAATCAATTTGATCAAAAAATTTTTTGGTTAGAAAGATAGGTATATTTTGAAAAATATATAAAAATCTAGGTAAAATCATCATTTTCACGGCATGAATACGACCTATTAAGGAAAGTGTAAGAGGATTCCACCTAGAAAATAATTGTTTCATGGAGTCCAATAAAGGAACTACATTAGCTTTATAAAGATCCTTATTTTTTTTTGTAATGATAATACCCAAATATTTAAAAGAATTCATAATTCTAAATGGAATATCCTTATATATAAAAACAGGAACATTTAAAGGGAACAATTCATAGTATATTTCCAGATATATATCTGTATATCATTGAGTAGCCATGAGTTGCAACTTTTTCCATTTCAATGGTACAGCAGTACACTACAAGATATCTCCCTTCTAGGTCCTAGGTTGTGTACATGTTGTAGCCATCTTGTGCAATGAACCTCCACATCATACACATACACATAATGACTATTAAATTTCACCATTCCTTTGTGTTACCTTTTTCACCTCTATGATGCCCTATCTTCTGTATACCGTAATTTCTTTTCTCTGAACTTCAATCCCTATATCAGTGCTTCTGAGATGGTAGAGGATAGCCAATAAACTAAAATAACTGAATGCTCTATCAAACTAATGAAAAGAGAGAGAGAGAGAGAGATTGAGAATGAACGAGAACAAGAATTAACTACACCAACAATACTATCTAAGCATCAAGTGTTACAATTCTTAAGATTTGGCTTGGATTATTTGGAGGAAATGATATTAAATAATTCAAGCAATTAATTGACTGGTTTGTGTTAAAGAGTATTTTCTATTAAAAATTTAACATGACAATATTCAATAACTAAAATATTAGAATTATCTTACAATCAACCTCATTAAAACAGATTGTCTAGTCATTAACTCTGATCCATGTAGGTAGACTGGTTGTAATATTTCCTGAAGTACAATAATAATTATATGACGAAAGATTTTCATTGGCTGTGAGGTGCACTGAGATGAACTGAGACTTTGAAACAAGCCAATATAAAGATATGCCTTCCTTTTAAATGTCTAACCTTTCAATAATAACATATCAATGTCATATAAATGTAACAAATGTTTCCAGGACTTTCTACTTTTTTACTCTACTTCTTTAATCTAGCATTAATTACCCAGAAATCAAGATTTGTTTTAAATGCATTGAAGCCTTCCCGGATTTCAGATGCTTCCAGTGTGCAATCGTGAGTTACGTACTTCAGTGCTATTTGGGCTCCTTTCCATATTAAAGTATTTAACCTCGCTTCATTTTTTTCCCATTTCTGGAAGTAAATATGTTCTCATTGTCACACTGAGCAGCAATTCATGTCCTGCACCCTCTCTCCTGCTCCCACATGCATACAGACCTGTGCTGGTGGTCCTGCATTGATGGACTTGCTCGATAAGCTATCCGCATGGCTGACATCCAGCCAGCTCAAGCAAGGATCATCTAAGGCTTTGTTCTGCCTGGGACGTAAACACACTTAACAGTTCCCTTGAAGCACTACTTCAGTGCAGTCTGACAAAATAATCCTTTTGGCAGCATGTAGGTGCACGCCATTCTTTCAGGAGGAAGAATTCAATTAATCAGAGTGACTTTAGATGCTTTCCTTCTGGTTTTCAAGAGCGTATCTTTGGATCGCCTAAACATGAGGTAAGTCAAAGTTATCATTGGAGATATCTATGCACTCTTTCACAATCAAATAGATCAGTTTTGTCATCCAATACAACCTGATATTTTCTTTCAAAAAGGAGAATAACTGACTGATGAAGTATCAGCGGCAGCTCACGGGCTGCATATCTCGTTTTCCCCATCTCTACTTTTGCCCTACATGTGGGATGTTAAACACTGAAGTAATGTGGTAGAACAGCCCTTCCCTGAACAGAACTTGCAAGCACACAAAATAGCAGAGAGTGAAATTTGCCACTGCAATTTGCACTTGTTACCATCCTGAAAACCAGTAGAGAGACCATCTAAAAGCTTACTAAGATACTCACCCTGCAATGTCAGTTGGAAATGGCTGCTATAAAGGAAAACATTTCATGAAAAATAAGATAAAAAGTAAATGTGTATCTGGACTTGTATCATTCTCTAATTTCTTTCCTATTTTCTCTGCATGGTGTTTCATTGATTCAACCAGATTGCTGACCATAAACACAAGAGATGCTACAGGTGCTGGAAATCTTGAGGAATACACACCAAGTGCTAGAGAAACTCAGAAAGTCAGGCAACACCTTTGGAGGGGAAATAAACAGCAAACGTATCAAGCCGAGACCCTTCATCAGGACTGCTGATGACCCACTCTCTCATTCTGGTTTTGATAATGGCTGATACTGGTAACTGTCCCTTCCTGTTCTGTGCTGTTATCATCACACCCTTCCTTCCACCAATAATCCACCCAGACACCACTTTGTATTTGCAAATTAATCATTTTGCTTCCAATCTTCCACCCCTATTCAGATCTATGCTCATTTTTTCAGGAATTCCAGATCTGAATTCCTTCAACCAGTTTCTCACTGAGCCATAGCACCAAGACATCAGCACATCTGCTGTGATCAGTGTTATCCAATGCTCAGTTTGTCAGCAGCAATTGAAACATAGATCAATGTCTCTTACACAATCAAACAAGAAGGGTGCTATTATTAGCCACAGAATTGCCCCTCATGTTTTCTCTTCCCAATTCTACATTATTACCTCCACAGTATCCTTAATGCTTGATGCCTACTGTTTCTATTTAGTACTTCTTATCTGGAAACACTACTAGGTTTGACATACAGGCTGACGAAACCTGGGTCTAGACAGCCAAATCCTTCTTCAACTCCAAACCCTCTGAATTGTCACCCAACACACATCAAAGTTGCTGGTGAACGCAGCAGGCCAGGCAGCATCTCCAGGAAGAGGTACAGTTGAGGTTTCAGGCCGAGACCCTTCGTCAGGACTAACTGAAGGAAGAGCTAGTAAGAGATTTGAAAGGGGGAGGGGGAGATCCAAAATTATAGGAGAAGACAGGAGGGGGAGGGATGGAGCCAAGAGCTGGACAGGTGATTGGCAAAAGGGATATGAGAGAATCATCGGACAGGAGGCCCAGGGAGAAGGAAAAGGGGAGGGGGGGGAAAACCCAGAGGATGGGCAAGGGGTATAGTCAGAGGGACAGAGGGAGAAAAAGGAGAGTGAGAGAAAGAATGTGTGTATATAAATAAATAACGGATGGGGTACGAGGGGGAGGTGGGGCATTAGCGGAAGTTAGAGAAGTTAATGTTCATGCCATCAGATTGGAGGCTACCCAGACGGAATATAAGGTGTTGTTCCTCCAACCTGAGTGTGGCTTCATCTTTACAGTAGAGGAGGCCGTGGATAGACATGTCAGAATGGGAATGGGATGTGGAATTAAAATGTGTGGCCACTGGGAGATCCTGCTTTCTCTGGCGGACGGAGCGTAGGTGTTCAGCAAAGCGGTCTCCCAGTCTGCGTCGGGTCTTGCCAATATATAGAAGGCCACATTGGGAGCACCGGACACAGTATATCACCCCAGCCGACTCACAGGTGAAGTGTTGCCTCACCTGGAAGGACTGTCTGGGGCCCTGAATGGTGGTAATGGAGGAAGTGTAAGGGCATGTGTAACACTTGTTTGGCTTACAAGGATAAGTGCCAGGAGGGAGATCAGTGGGGAGGGATAGGGGGGACGAATGGACCAGGGAGTCGCATAGTGAGCGATGCAGACTGGGAGACCATTTTGCTGAACTGACTATTCTCTGTCCGCCAGAGACTATACCCCTCTGACTATACCCCTTGCCCATCCTCTGGGTTTTTCCCCCTCTCCCCCTTTTCCTTCTCCCTGGGCCTCCTGTCCCATGATCCTCTCATATCCCTTTTGCCAATCACCTGTTCAGCTCTTGGCTCCATCCTTCCCCCTCTTGTCTTCTCCTATCATTTTGGAACTCCCCCTCCCCCTCCCACTTTCAAATCTCTTACTAACTCTTCCTTCAGTTAGTCCTGGCAAAGGGTCTCGGCCTGAAATGTCGACTGTACCTCTTCCTAGAGATGCTGCCTGGCCTGCTGCGTTCACCAGCAACTTTGATGGGTGTTGCTTGAATTTTCAGCATCTGCAGAATTCCTCGTGTTTGCGAATTGTCACTCTGCCATCCAGCAGTCAGCATTAGCAGAATTTTCTTTTCAAATACACATTGGAAATACAATGCCATCTTCTTTTGCAATATCCAGAATCATGATTCCCAATCGCTGACTCTGACTCCTCCACAACTTACACGCTGGGAAATGCTGCACTCTCATCATGAGCCTTCACTCTGGCAAACACTGTTTGGTTCCCCTCAGCTTGTCCACTGAGCATAATTAAGATCCAAAGTGTCAGATACATTGCTGATCTACCAGTGGACTCCACCTGAATGCTTTTCAGTGCATTTTAGCAGTGCACTCTGCAATTGAACGCTATTTGCACACTGTTTCAGTGCACTCTGCACTTGAGAGCTCTATTAGCACACTATTCCAATGCACTCTGTGACTAAGTTCTGTAAGCACACTGTGCCAGAGCTCTCTGCCAGTGAGTTGTGCAAAGATCAAGACTGGTTTTGCCATTGCAGCAGATGACTGAAGAGAAACCAGTGAGCATGATCCCATCCTAAACCTCTCAAGAAGATACACTATGGTGAAAACGCAAAAAAAAGGAAATATGATCTCATTTTTTTTATCAATGAGCCCCCAGGTTTTATCAATATTGCCCACAATTTTATTAACATCCCACAAATGTTTGCATTAAACCTCTTAGTGCAATATGAACAACAGTGAAAATGGAATCAACAGAAACATTAACTATTTCTGACCTGTGAGTGTTTGCAGTATTTTCTGATTTTGTACAAGAGAATCAAGTTTGTCATGAAGCCTAAACTATTAAAGAGGAATGTGAGCAGACTGCAGGTCAGGAACTTCTATCTGATACTTATCTTCAGTTGAACAAAACTTTCAAAATGATTGCAGAGAAATAATGGAACTTGCTTTTAAACATTTTCTATCAACCATCATAGCGCAAAGAAACTAGTCATCTCCTCAAACTCAGAACATAATCTGTAAATCACATACGTGTGTTTTGCTTTTTGAATTCTTTCATCTTTCCACCCAGTTCTCTCCAGATTATTGCTGCAGGAATAATCTGGAGAGCACTAATAATCTGGAGTGCAAAAGCAGAAACCTGAAAAAAAGTCTGGTGAAAGGAAGAAGTGTTTAAAGTACTATTTCAATGTAAGTTCGTCTAAAATGAAACTTAATAGGAATGTAGGGAGATGGGATTTGAACATTTTCTTGAACATTTTCTGCCATTTATTAATTCAGGAATGTTATGTACCTCAATTCCATTTACACAGCACTTCTTCAATTCCTTGAGTACTTAACAAGAGTCTAAATCTTAAAATTTTGAATGACAGGAAAATGACCTGAGGAGTTTCCCTTGAATTTCCACTTTGAATTTGAGTATATTGTTCTCAAGGGGAGAGGCGAGAAGGAGGGATTTTTAACTCCTCAATCTTTCTATTTTTAGTTGGCACATGGTGAAGATATTTGTTAGATGGTCAGAATCACACTGTGATTCAGGGAGCAGCCCTTTGGTCACTGGGAAAAGCTGGCTGACGAAGACCTGGTGAAGATTTTCCATGTGGCAGACAGCTCTTACTTCCATATATCCAAGAGATCCTGCAGATGCTGGAAATCTTGAGCAATGCACACAAAATGGTGGAGGAACTCAGCAAGTGAGGCAGCATCTATAGAAGGGAACAAACATTAATGGTTTGGACCTAGACTCTTCATCAAGACTCCCCTCCATTGATGCTGCCTAACTTTCTGAGTTCCTCCACCATTTTGTCTGTGTTGTCTTACTTCCATATGTTCCACCTTCAACTCTTTCTCTGTCTTTCATGATTCTTCCATTTCAATTTCAGGAGAATAGTTACCAACCAGCATCCACCAAAAGCCCATGGCTCTCCTTGGGCACCTACATGTTACTAATTTTAAAATCACCTGCAAACATTCTATTCATACCTTCTGCATTCATATCTAAGTCATTAATGAATATTACAAACAGTAAGGGTCCAGCTGACTGCTGGCTTTCAGTCACAAATACAACTCTCTAGTATCATCATCTTTTTAGATTGATCAAGTCAATTTTGGATCCAGTTTGCCAACTGTCCTTCAATACTTTGGATTAGCCTCCATGTAGTGCTATGTCAAAATCTTTATAAATTTGATGTCCCAACAATACATCTCTTGTTAATATATTCAGGTACCTCTTCAAAAATGTGATTAGACAGACACTGCGAATCACCCAAATGAATCCACGATGACTATTCCTGATCAATCCCTGTCTTTTCAAAGGGTCCCTCAGAATCTTGGAAAATAATTTTCCTATTACTGCCATTAAGCTTACTGGCCTGTATTTACCTCTCCACTAATGCTGTCTGACCAACTGAGTATTTCAAAATTCAAGATTGTTTATTGTCATTCTTCAGTAGGCAATTGTAAAGGAGAATGAAGTGATTGTTACTCTGAATGTGACGAAACATATAAAAACACAATAAGCATAAAGAACACAATAAAAAGATACGTATAAATACATAAGATTAGCCTATATACATAGACTGATTGTATGTACATAAAGTGACGCTAGGTACAGGGGTATCTGCACATAAGGTGACTCTGCCAGAAAATGATAAAGTAGTGGTGGTGGGTTGAATTAATGGGTGAAGGTGTTGATCAGCCTCATGGCTTGGGGGAAATAACTGTTTTTGAATCTGGTGTCATGATGTGGATGCACTATTTTCTATTTTATTTCAAATTTTCAGCATCTTTAAATATTATCTGATGCAATGTCTGTACAGTGGAAAATGTAAAATGTTACACAATTTTTGATATGAGGCAGATGATGTAGGGGGCCTTGGTACGGCTTAGAGCATTGAGTTCGAAGTTAAGTTCCAGCGTCATCTGTAAGGAGTCTGTCTGCCTTCCCTGTGGAATGCATGAGTTTTCACTGGGTTTACTCCCACAGTCCAAAGATGTACTGGATAGGTTAATTGGTCATTGTAAATTGTCCCGTGATTAGGTTTGTAGGGTGACGTACTTGGGAGAAATGTATATAACTCATAACCATTGACATTGAGTTGAGTTGGTCTGACGTGATGAAGTAATTAGGTAAAAGGTTTTTAGCGTACTTTTGTGTTTAGGTTTTGGAGTTCAATAAAATGTGTTATGGGTTTTGTTGATATAAAATGTCTCACTTTGTTTTATTTGTGGAAACCTGCTTTGGTGACCCCGTTCCTCTAGGATGGTTCCAGAGTTACTGAATATATTGGCCAATGCAGTTGCTTTGAAACTGCCGGAGTTTGGGGAATTTGGTTCGTACAAGCAGTGGCCCAATTTTCCCTGTGAGAAATCACCACCAACAACACCAAATATTTCTATGTGGTAGTGTCACTCAGCAACTCCACGACAGCTGGAGTGTTGAGTCTGCTTGAACACCCAACTGAACACGATAAATATCGATCGCTGAAAAACTCACCTTTTACAGACTTTTGGACTATTGGAGTCTGCACATGCCAAACAGTTGCTGTTCTTACCTGATGTTGGCGATGGGAAGCCTTCGGAGCTAATGGACCACATGCCGTCTGTCCTGGGGAATCACCATTCTTGTTTTATTTTTAAAGAATTCTTCACGCGGCAAATGCCTGATGAAGTTCGCATAGCCCTCGCGAATGCACCCATGAAGGACTACGGGGAGCTTGCTAAAATGGCTGATAGTCTACAGTCAGCTGGGCAGCGGTGCATTATTCCTCCTCCTTTCTCTACCTCAATAAGCAAGGCCCCCAACATAAAGACTTCCGTGGCTACAAAACAGATGACGCTGGTCCTGTATTTTTACCACACTTGCTTTGGTGCAAATGCTGGGAAATATCAATTTTTTGCAGCTTTACCAGTGCCAGTGCATCGAGGTCTGTGAACACTGTGGGTTCTAGCTGCTGGAGCATCTACTGTTGATAATGGGTGCCTTCCCGGGGCAACGTTTCAGTGTGACTCAGATCTTCAAGTGAGTGTGCTGCCAGCATCGCCTATTAATGAGAAGGCCAAGAGCGACGAAACCTCGCTGGCAGCAAGATCCAGACTTCTGGGACACGACAGGTGACACTCTGCTTCAGTGGGCAACATTACGCATGGGACTTTGTCCTGGCTAAAGTGGCTAGACCTCACCTCGGTGCAGATTTCCTGTGTGACCAAGGACCTTTAGTTGATCTTAAGAACTGCCAGCTTGTTGATGTCAAAGACTTTGGGTCATTTCCCTGCTCCCCCAGTAAGTTCCCCACAACGACTCTGTCAAGCGCATGTGAGTTTACTCGACCGCTGCGCGAATTCCCGGACCTCACCAAGCCCACATTCTCCACTACAGTCACAAAACATGGGGTCAAGCACCACATTCCCACAACTGCCTGCCAGTCCATGCCCGTGCGCATAGACTGCACCTAGAAAGGCTGGCAACCACAAAGGCTGAGCTTGCCAACATAGAGAGACTTGGAATTGTATGCCAGTTGATTAGACCCTGGGCTTCATCCCTCCAGGCGATCCCTGAGTGCGACAGTGGTCGCTGCCCATGTAGAGAGTACCGACACCTTAAGGCCACCACCCCCGATCATTACCCGATCTCACACATTCAAGACTTTTTGGCATGTTTAGCTGAAAAGATAATTTTTTCTGAAGTCAATCTAGTTAGGGGCTACCATCAGGTACCTGTGTGCTCAGAGGACATTCCCAAAACAGCTGTGATTATCCTGTTTGGCCTTTTTGAGTTTCTGTGCATCCCGTTTGGACTGAAAAATGCAGCACAGACTTTCCAACGGCTGATGGACTCTCTATTAAAAGACTTAGATTTTCTTTTTGTTTACCTGTTGCCAATGCTTCCAATACTTGTTGCCAATGCGTCCAAATCTGAAAATGAATCTCATTTCCACACACTTTGAGTGCTTAAGCCAACGTGGGTTGATTATTAACCTGCTAAATGCCAGTTTGGGTTGTCAGCCATTGACTTTTTTGGTCATCGCATCTCCACAGAAGGTACGACAACCCTCCCATCAAAGGTAGCTGCTATTATGGATTTCTCACTGCTCTGCACTACTAAAAAAATTACAGGAGTTTTTAGGCATGCTGAGTTTCTATCACCTCTTCATTCCACCAGCTGATGAACCTATGCTCCCCTGTATAGTTCTTGTAAAGGCAGACATGCCAATGCATTTGATGATTCCAAATGAGCTCTGGGTCTAACATGACCTTACTGGTGCACCCGCTCGTCAATGCACCCATAGCCATTACTACTGATGCCTCAGACTATGTTGTGGGTGCTGTACACGAACAGTTGGTCAGAGGGACATGGCAACCGCTCAACTTCTTCAGTTGGCAGCTCCACCCCCTGAAAAGAAGTATAGCACGTTTGACCATGAGTTTCTTGGTCTCTATCTGGCTGTCCGCCATTTTTGTTTCTTCTAGAGTTTTGCCATTTCATAGCGTTCATTGACCACAAACCCCTTATGCACGTGATGATCAAAATATCAGACCCTTGGTCTGCATGGCAGCAATGCCACCTGGCCTACATATACGAGTTCACAGCGCATATACAACATATCAAGGGGAAAATTTAATGCTGTAGCTGATTTCTGCTCATGGTCAGCCGTTGAGGCTGTACATGTAGGGGTTGATTATGCTGGCATGGCAGCCAACCAAGTTACCAACCCAGAGGCCCAGGCTTACTGAACAGCAGTCATGGGCCTGTGACTGGCTGACATCAAGTTCGAGGAAGCTGCGGATTCTCTCCTCTGTGATGTCTCAACCAGTCACCCTCGCCCCATTGTGCCTGCAAACTGGAGATGACTGTTTTCGACTCCATTCGTGGCCTCTCACACCCAAGCCAGAAGGCCTCAAAGAAACTGGTTGCACTAACATTGCTTGGTATGGCCTCAGAAAGGATGTGTGATTGGACTGCCGCTTGTGAAGACTGCCAGCGGGTAAAAATTAACAGTCATGTTCAGGCCTTTTGAGGTGCCTGAGCAATGGTTTGACCATGTCAATGTGGACCTTGTTGGTCCTCTTCCGTCCTCCTGCGTTTTCACACACCTTCTTACCATGGTGGACCGTACCACCAGATGGCCAGAGGTCATCCCTCTAGCTTAGATGATGGCTGCAGACATGGCTCGGGCATTCAACTGCACCTGGGTGGCTCGGTTTGGCACCCCATCTGATATTTCTTCTGACCGTGGTCCACAATTCATTTCAGACCTCTAGGCTACAATAGACCACAATCTCGGCGTTAGGATACATCACACCACGATGTATCACCAGCAGTCCAATGACCTATGAGAGCGCTTTCACTGCTCCTTAAAGGTCTTTCTGAGGGCTTTCCTGACTGATGAGTGTTGGCATGATCAGCTCCCATTGGTCCTGCTAGGGCTCATAACTGCTCCAAGAGAGGACCTGCGGCTGAATTGGTATACGGGTAGCCATTATGAGTGCCATGGGATTTAATTCCTGATATGACCGCCTGGTCGGGCTCTCAACAGCGATCCACCCTCATCAGTACATTAAATTCCTTCTTTCCTATTCCTATCTCCCATCATTCTTGGGTTCCTTTTGACCTACGTTCCACCTCATTTGTTTTTGTCCCCTTTGGCCCCCTTACAATGGCCCATTCTGCATCTTGGAAATCGGAGAAAAGACGTTTATCATATATAAGAGGGGTAGACCTGAACATATTTTGGTAGATCACCTTAAACAGGCCCATGAAGATTTGGAGTATTCCGCTGCCAATCCACTGGCGTCACAACATGACCATGAGCACGTCAATAGACGATAGACAATAGGTGCAGGAGTAGGCCATTCAGCCCTTCAAGCCAGCACCGCCATTCACTGTGTTCATGGCTGATCATCCACAATCAGTACCCTGTTCCTGCCTTCTCCCCATATCCCTTGACTCTGCTATCTTTAAGAGCTCTATCTAACTCTTTCTTGAAATAATCTAGAGAATTGGCCTCCACTGCCTTCTGAGGCAGAGCATTCCACAGATCCAAAGTTTTTCCTCAACTCTGTTCTAAATGGTCTACCCCTTATTCTTAAACTGTGGCCTCTGGTTCTGGGCTCCCCCAACATCGGGAACATGTTTCCTGCCTCTAGCACGTCCAATCCCTTAATAATCTTATATGTTTCAATCAGATCCCCTCTCATCCTTCTAAATTCCAGTGTATACAAGCCCAGTCGCTCCAATCTTTCAACATATGACATCCCGTCATCCCTGGAATTAACCCAGTGAACCAACGCTGCACTCCCTCCATAGCAAGAATGTCCTTCCTCAAATTTGGAGACCAAAACTGTACACAAAACTCCAGGTGTAGTCTCACCAGGGCCCTATACAACTGCAGAAAGACCTCTTTGTTCCTATACTCACCTTCTCTTGTTATGAAGGCCAACATGCCATTAGGTTTCTTCACTGCCTGCTGTACCTGTATGCTTACTTTCAGTGACTGATGAACAAGGACACCCAGATCTCATTGTACTTCCCCTTTTCCTAACTTGACACCATTCAGATAGTAATCTGCCTTCCTGTTCTTGCCACCAAAGTGGATAACCTCACATTTATCCACATTAAACTGCATCTGCCATGCATCTGCCCACCCACCCAACCTGTCCAAGTCACCCCGTACTCTCATAACATCCTCCTCACATTTCACACTGTCACCCAGCTTTGTATCATCTGCAAATTTGCTAATGTTACTCTTAATCCCTTCATCTAAATCATTAATGTATATTGTAAATAGCTACGGTCCCAGCACCGAGCCTTGCGATACCCCACTAGTCACTGCCTGCCATTCTGAAAAGGACCCATTATTCCCTACTCTTTGGTCTGCCAACCAGTTTTCTATCCATGTCATACCCTACCCCCAATACCATGTGCTCTAATTTTGCCCACTAACCTCCTATGTGGGACCTTATCAAAGGCTTTCTGAAAGTCCAGGTACACTACATCCACTGGCTTTCCCATGTCCATTTTCATAGTTACATCCTCAAAAAATTCCAGAAGATTAGTCAAGCATTATTTCCCCTTCGTAAATCCATGCTGACTCGGACCTATCCTGCTACTGCTATCCAAATATGCCGCTATTTCATCTTTTATAATTGACTCCAGCATCTTCCCCACCACTGGTCAGACTAACTGGTCTATAATTGCCCGTTTTCTCTCTCCTTCTTTTCTTAAAAAGGGGGATAACATTAGCTACCCTCCAATCCACGGGAACTGATCCTGAATCTATAGAACATTGGAAAATGATTACCAATGAGTCCATGATTTCTACAGCCACCTCCTTAAGTACCATAGGATGTAGACCATTAGGCCCTGGGGATATATCAGCCTTCAGTCCCATCAATTTACCCAACGCCATTTTCTGCCTAATGCGAATTTCCTTCAGTTCCTCCGTTACCCTAGGTCCTTCGGCCACTATTTCATCTGGGAGATTGTTTGTGTCTTCCCTAGTGAAGACAGATCTAAAGTACCTGTTCAGCTCGTCTGCCATTTCCTTGTTCCCCATAATAATTTCACCCGTTTCTGTCTTCAAGGACTCAACTTCTGTCTTAGCTAATTTTTTCCTCTTCGCATACCTAAAGAAGCTTTTGCTATCCTCCTTTATATTCTTGGCTAGCTTACCTTTGTACCTCATCTTTTCCCCCCATATTGCCTTTTTAGTTATCTTCTGTTGCCCCTTAAAAGTCTCCCAATCCTCTGGTTTCCCGCTTATCCTTGCTATGTTATACTTCTTCTCTTGTATTTTTATACTGTTCTTGGCTTCCCTCGTCATCCACGGTCGCCCCTTACTCCCCTTAGAATCTTTCTTCCTCTTTGGAATGAACTGATCCTGCACCTTCTGTATTATTCCCAGAAATACCTGCCATTGTTGTTCCACTGTCATCCCTGCTAAGGTATCTTTCCAGTCAGCTTTGGCCAGCTCCTCAACGCACCTCTGGACAAGCCAGAGGCACCTGTGGTTCCTCCACTCATGAAACACAGTTCCCAAGCTGGGTGATTCATCTGAGCTCCAGGTAGGCTCACAATGCCAGTTCTAGTGAATTCTGGGTGGTGATGGGGGGGGGTGGCGGGGCGGAGGGGGGCCTGTGTCGGGTAACGTAATTGGGAGAAATGTACATAATTCACAACCATCGACATTGAGTTGATGTTTTGCTTAAGAGTCTGGTCTGATGTGACTACGTGATTATGTGCTTTTGTGTATAGGTTTTGCAGTTCAATAAAATGTGTTACGGGTTTCATTTTATATAAAACGCCCCACTTCGTTTTATTTGCAGAAATCTACAGGTCAAATTGGGGATGCCAGTGGTTACTGGGGTAGTGTGGCTCGAAGGGCTGGAGGGGCCTACTCCTTGCTGCATGGCAAAACAAACAAACAAACAAACACATAAGTAAATAAATGTTACAATCTGGACAAGCCTGCCACCTAGGAGGAGGGAATGTGCATCGCAAGTAATTGGATAAACATGTTCTCTATTAAGAATATACTTGCACTTTCTTTGGGAATTATTCTTTATAAGGTGCAGTTTGATGTACTTGAATGAAACCTTGTCACTGTCTGGATCACTGCATCACAATCTGGTATGGGGAGGGGGTTGTGGGGGCTACTGCACAGGACCGAAAGAAGCTGCAGAGGGTCATAAATTTAATCGGCTCCATCTTGGGTAATAGCCTACAAAGTACCCAGGACATCTTCAAGGAGCGGTGTCTCAGAAAGGCAGCATCCATTATTAAGGACCTCCAGCACCCAGGGCATGCCCTTTTCTCACTGTTACCATCAGGTAGGAGGTACAGAAGCCTGAAGGCACGCACTCAGCGATTCAGGAACAGCTTCTTCCCCTCTGCCATCCAATTCCTAAATGAACACTACCTCACTTTTTTAATATACAATTATTTCTGCTTTTTGCATGATTTCAATCTATTCAATATATGTATACTGTAAATTGATTTACTGATTCATTTATCATTGTTTTATTTTTCTTCTTCTTCTATATTATGTATTGCATTGAACTGCTGCTGCTAAGTTAACAAATTTCACGACACATGCCCGTGATAATAAACCTGATTCTGATTATAACTACGATTTAATTTACCGAAGTGCAGCTATCTCGTGTGTTCAGAACAAATGATTAATGCAAGTGAGTGGATAAAAGTTAATGGTTTTCTTTTACCCGTTGAACACCTAACGTTCTGAAATGACAAACAAATGTCCTCTTGGCCGAAAATGGGATCAAATATTCTCTTTGTACTGCAAATTCAAAAGCTTACAGCTGTTTATTTTCCTGCAATTTTTATCATGAAGAAGGAGATAAAAGCAGAAATGTGATTCTAGAAAGTTTACCAACTGAAGTATCTCAAACTCCTCACAGCAATTGTAATGAAAGCAGAACCCATTCGCCTTGGAATGGTTAAAGGGATTGAGTTTCAGCTTTCCACCAGGCCAAAAAAATAAATGTTATATAAATTCTATTCTTGCTCAAATCCAATGCAGAAATTATAATGCACCATCAAGTTAAAAACTTACCGAAAAAACCATCCTTAAATAGCTGGGTGCAATATTAGATATGTTTGTTTTTTTCTGAACTAATATCACTTAATATATTTTTAAGAGAGCTGTACCACAAGAAGGGTGGTTTCAGTAAAGGAAATTTAACTGTAAAGATCACAGTGAAATGGGAAGAAAGCAAGGGACTTCAGACACCAGAAATTGGAAACAATAACAAGAAAATATTGGAAAAGCTTGTCATTGACTTTGTTTCTCTCTCCACAGATACTGACTGTCTAGCTACATGTTTCTGGCATTCTCTGTTTCACTAATACGGTGTAATAATTACCCAAAACAGTGAGACAGAAAATACAAAACTCTGGGCTGTACCCTCCAAATATCCGGACCTGCCTCTTGGTTTTTTTGCACTACCTTACTTTCCATTTTTCTCTTTTCTATTTATGGTTTATAATTTAAATTTTTAATATTTACTATCGATTTGTAATTCAGGGAGCAGGAAGCGCAGAATCAAATATTGCTGTGATGATTGTATGTTTTAATATCAATTGTTTGGCGACAATGAAGTATAAAGTATAAAGTATAGACCTGGGAAATTCACTTCATTGAAACTTTTAAATTTTTAGGAAAGGATTTAGTAAGAAATCCTGTTTTTCTCTCTCTCCCTAAGCTATTGTAGTCAATGGATGCTGGTAAAGCACCAGGACTGGGCCTGTGTATATTTATAACTGGAGTGTTGCCTAAGGTTTACACAGCAAGGAGGAAGGCTTAATCAACCTTGATACTATGGGCAGCAAATAATCAATAAAGTGAATATACAAGGTTATTCTCCCATTGGAAACCAAAATTGTGCACTATGGGAATTAGAAGGAAGCTTAGTATCTTCTGGGCCAAGCAGATTACTTGATTGCCACTTCCACCACTTGTGCAGTCACTCCTTTGCAGCCACACCATGAACACATGTCATATACAACCTATTCTGTAGCTACTTGGCAAAACTTTTGCAACAGCACATACTAAATCTACAGAATCCTAGAAGGGCAATGGCAGAAACTACATTCTCACTTCATTTCATTTTTAAAGTCTTTTTATTGATATATAATCTTCTATAGCTATAAAATACAAAAGTTCATCAAATTAGTCTATATATAATTAATAAAGCTGAAGAAAGAAAACATATATGCTAATGAAAAAAAAATTTATATAAGAAAAAGAAGGGAAAAAGAGAACTCCAACTAACTAAAAAAAAACCCCACTAACTACAAAAGATGAAAAAACCATTAGGAACCAACTCCCGTAGCAATATGTCTTACAATCATCTATACATATAAAAGAAGAAAAAACAACAACCGTCAAATCACATTTATATAACATAAAATTGGAAGGAAACCATATAAATTAATTCAAATTAAATGATAATATTTGGCAAAAGAGCCCCACCTTCTCTCAAAATCGAATCAGAGATCAAAAGTTCTACTTCTAATTTTTTCCAAACTTAGGCATAACATTACTTGGGAAAACTATTGAATTAGTGTAATAGCAGAAGTATCTTTCCACTTCAATAAAATAGCCCTTCTTGCCAACAATGAAACGAATGCAATTACATGTTGGTTTGAAAATGAAATACCCTGAATATGATGCGGAACTATTCCAAATAGAACAGTCAATGTATTAGGTTGTAAATTAATTTTCAAAGCTTTAGAAATTGTAGAAAATAAAGATTTCCAAAGAGATTTCAATGAGGAACATGACCAGAACATATGTGACAAAGTAGCTACTTCATTTTTACACCTATCACAATAGTCGTCTATATTAGGAAATATTTTGGATAGCCTCTCCTTTGTTAAATAATAACGGTGAACAATTTTAAGTTGAATTAAACAATGATTGGCACATATCGAAGAAGAATTAACCATTTTCAGAACCAATCTTCATTAACAAAAGTCATATTAAGTTCTCTCTCCCAATCTTGTTTAATCTTTAGTGAGAGGTTATCTTTTTGTAGTAAAAATAAATTATAAGTTCTACCAATGGAACCTCTCACTAAAGGATTCATATTCAAAATAGTATCCAACAAATCTGATTCTTGCATGTATGGAAACGTAGAAACATATTTTTGTAAGAAATGTCTAACCTGAAAATATTGCAAGAAATGTGTATGAGAGAGAGAATATTTGTTAATTAACTCTTCAAAAGACATCAATTGACCATCACTAAATAAATCTGCAAAAGAACAGATCCCCTTATTTCTCCATAAGAGAAAAATGGGATCAGTAATTGAAGGTTTAAATAGCAAATTTCGAAATATAGGTCTAGACAATTTAAATTGTTTAAAATTAAAAGAATTGCGAAACTGAAACCAAATCCGTAAGCACTGTTTAATAAGAGGGTAGAGATTTAAACTGGGAATTTTAGCAGGTTGTAAAGGTAATGGAGCTCCTAATAATGAGGTTAAATGAAATAGTTTAATAGCTTTTAATTCCAAATCAATCCAAGCTGGATTTTGGCTCTTATCGAGCCAATATAACCAAAAGCATAGTTGTCAAATATTAACAGCCCAATAGTACAATCTTAAATTAGGTAGCGCAAGTCCACCATCTTTTTTGGATTTTTGTTAATGAAACTTATTAACCCTTGGTTTTTTATTATTCTAAATAAAGAATGAAACAGTAGAATCAATTATATAATATTCATCAATCTCTGAACATTAGAAAAAGAATAACAGCCTCTAATAAGGCCTGTTTGATCCATAGAGATAATTTTAGATGAAATGTTTTCCAAACGATTAGCCATTATCTTAGAAAGAATTTTAGCATCCACATTTAATAACGAATTAGGTCTATAAGATGAGCATTCTTTATTTTTCTTAAGGATTAAAGAAATAGAAGCTTCATAAAAAGGTAAATGACCTTTCTCAAAAGATTCATGAAATATCTCCAAAAGTTAATGGAGAAAGTAAATTTTCAAATTTTTTGTGAAATCTTACTGAATACAGTAACCATCGAGTCCAGGAGCTTTACCTAATTGCATTGACCATATAGCTTTCTGAATTTCATGCTCAACAATTGGAGCATCAAGAATCTGTTGATCTTCAACAGTAATTTGAGGAAATTTAATCTTATATAAAAAGCTTTAATTTTGGAGGGATCTGCAGGAAACTGAGATTTAAAAAAGATCAGAATAAAAATCCTGAAAATTATTATTAATGTCTTCATAATTACTTACTATATCTCCATTATCTTTACGAATCTTTAAAATTTGTATTTTAGCTCTAGCAGCCCTTAATTGGGAAGCTAAGAGCTTATTATTTTTATCCCCAAAAATATAAAATTGACTTTTTAATTTAAGCAAATATCCTTCAATAGGATAAGTTAATAATAAATTATATTGTGATTGTAATTCCACTCTTAAACAAATCAACATTTGGAAAGATTGCATTGATATTATCTAAATCTTTAATTTGTTTAGCAATTTTATCTAATTCCATTCTTGTCTGTTTCTTCAATTTAGCTAAATAAGAAATAATCTGACCATGTAAATAAGCTTTTAATGTATCCCAAATTACTAACTTTGAGACGTTTCCTGTATTATTAAAGAGAAAAAACTCTTTTATCTGAGTTTCAACAAACTTAACAAAATCTGAACTTTGTAACAAATGTTCTGGAAAACGCCAAGGTGGTCTTGTAGAAACAACGTCTTTAAAACCAAATATTTAATTTAAAGGAGCACGATCAGAAATAACAATTGCATCATATTCACATTTCTGAACATTAAATAAAAGTCGAGGGTCGGCTATAAAATAGTGGATTCTCGAATATTTATTATGAACATGTGAAAAAACGGGATATTCTCTATCGCTAGGTTGCATACGTCTCCAGACTTCAATTAAACCATAATCAATTAAAAAGGAATTAATAAGTGATGCAGAGCGATTAGGGAGTTGATGTCTAGATGATGATTTATCTAATAAAGGATTTAAGCAAGTATTAAAATCTCCACCCATTAATAACATATAGTCATTTAAATCAGGTAATAGAGCGAAAACACCTTTAAAAAATGAAGGATCATCAGCATTTGGTCCATATATATTAACCAAAACCATTTTCTTACTGTAAATTGTTCCTTTAACAATCAAAAATCTACCATTAATATCAGATATAATATCCTCCTGATTAAAGGGAATATTACAATCAATAAAAATGGAAACACCCCTAATTTTACTTTGAGAGTTTGCATGAATCTGAGGATCCTTCCAAAATTTAAAAAATCGATTTTTATCATATAACCTGACATGTGTCTCTTGTACAAAAATTATATCAGGTTGGAATCGGTTAATAATTTTAAATGTTTTCTTATGCGTAATAGGGTGATTCCAACCACGGACATTCCAACTTAAAATATTTAACTGTTTAAATAACATCATGAAACTTTATATCTGAAGAAAACAATTAGATGCATGTCAGGATAAGGTAGTTGTGAATGGCGATAATAAGTAACAATAATAACAATTTGCGTACACTCCGGAATTCCATAATGGGAATAAAAAATAGATATAGAAAAAAAGAAAAAAACCCTCCCAACCTACAAAGCCCAGAAATAAGTCAATATCAATTGATGCAAGCCCCAAAGAATGCATAAAAAGCATTTCTGAACTCCACCTGCCTAAATAAAAAGTACAGATGAAAAAAGGTAATCTGTCTCCCTCTCCCAAACATTCTACGCTTGTGTCTTTCGTGGCACTGTGATTTTTAAAGGAGGCATGGAATGCAGGGGAACTTGGATGTATGGATTCAGAATTGGTTTAGAATGCTGAGGTTGGTTGTAGATGGAGCTTATTCTGTCTGGTGGTCGATGACCAGTGGTGTTCTACAGAGATCTCTGTTAATTTTATAAATGACCTGGATGAGGATGTAGGAAGGTGGGTTAGGAAGTTTGCAGATGACGCTAAGGTTGGTGGAGATTTGGATAGTGTAGAAGGTTGTCATGGATTACTATAGGACATTGACAGGATGCTGACTAGACTGAGAAATGGCAGATGGAGTTCAGCCCAAAAAGTGTGAAGTGATTCATTTTGGAAGGTCAAATTTGAAGGCAGAATACAGGGCTAATGGTATAATTCTTAGCAATGTGAAAGAACAGAAGATTTTGGGGTCTATTTCCAGAGATACCTTTGTTACTGTGCAAGTTGGTGAGGTTGTTAAGGTAGCATATAGTGTTTTGGCCATCATTAGTTGGGAATTGAGTTCAAGAGCCACAAGGTAATGTTACAGCTCTATAGAATCATGGTTAGACCACACTTGAATATGTGTTCAGTTCTGGTGGCCTCATTACAGGAATGATGCGGAAGCTTTTGAAAGGGTGTTAAGAAGACTTACCAGGATGCTGCCTGAATTACAGAGCATATCTTATAGTATAGGCTAAGCAAGCTAGGGCTTTTCCCTTTGGATCAAAGGAGGATGAGAGGAGACATGATAGAGGTATACAAGTATAGGGGTTATGTCAAAGGTAAGCTTTTTTACAAAGTGGTAGGTTTTAGGAACACATTGCCAGGGTAATTGGTAGAGGCAGATGCATCAGGAACAGTTAAGAAACTGTTAGATAGATGCACAGATGACAGAAAAATGGAGTGATATGTAGGAAGGGATAAATTGATCTTAGAGTATGTTAAGAGGTCAGCACAACATCCTGCATGAAAGAATCAGAATTAGGTTTGTTATCACTAGCGTGTGTCGTGAAATTTGTTAACTTAGCAGCAGCAATTCAATGCAATACATAATATACAAGAAAAAAGTAAAATTAAGTAACTCAATTACAGTATATGTACATAGAGTAGATTAAAATTGTGCAATAACAAATAATATATATTAAAAAAGGATATATATTAATCTATCCTTCTACATATGGAAAAATAAATGTCCTCGACTGAATAAAGTCCATCTCCAGAAAGTTAAAAAGAATGGAGGTTTAGCTTTACCAAATTTTAGGTTCTATTACTGGGCAACTAATATACGGAATCTCACGTTTTGGTTATACTATATTAACCACGAGGACTATGCTGGGTGGGTTTCTTTAGAAGCTAACTCAATTAATAAATGTTCTATTATCTCCCTATTGGGATCTTCATTTCCTTTATTTTTAAGTAAGATGACTGAAAATGTGGTAGTCAAACATACTTTAAGGATTTGGATACAATTTAGAAAACACTATGGTTTATTGAGATTCTCCCTTTCTAGTCCCATTTTTTAAAATTATTTTTTAAGCCTTCTATGACTGATGTAGTCTGTAAGCAATGGGAAGGATTGGGCATTACATGCTTCCAGGATCTGTTTGTGGGAGGAAGTCTTTCTTCGTTTGAGATATTGTCAACTAAATATAGTTTACCAAAAACTCATTTTTTTCAGTACTTACACATTAGAGATTTTCTGTGATCTCTATTATATACATTTCCTAATAGACCTGATAAGAACATATTAGATGAAATTCTTAATATGAAACCATTCTATGATGGTTCAATATCCAATATTTATGATATGTTGTTGGGAATGAGAAATGATTCTTTAGACAAGATTAAAAATCTTTGGGAACAAGATTTACAGACCTCAATTTCTGAAGAAACTTGGAATGAGATTTTTAAATTGGTTAATACTTCATCGCTATGTGCTCAGAATCAGAATCAGAATCCTTTATTATCGCCAAGTATGTGGACACATACAGGGAATTTGATGCCGGTTTCCCTGAGCTCTCACTGTACAGAATAAAAAAAAACAAACATTCCCTCCTACAATTTAAAGTGGTTCATAGGGCTTATATGACCAAGGATAAATTATCTCATTTTTATAGGGATATATCTCCCTACTGTGATAGGTGTAACAATGGAGAAGCTTCACTTATTCATATGTTTTGGACGTGCCCAAGTCCTGGAAAATATTGGAAGGAAGTATTCCAAACTTTTTCTTTCCTCTTTAAAGTAAATTTTAAGCCCAATCCTTTGCCTGCCCTATTTGGTATTGTTGGAAGGAAAGATATCATTTTGAAGACTTTGGATCTGCACATTCTGGCTTTCATCTCTCTTATGGCTAGAAGGGCACTGTTGTTTAAATGGAAGGATGCTGTTCTGCCTAATCATGCTCGGTGATTACAGGATGTTATGGCATGCCTGAATTTAGAAGATTCGTTGTTCAATTTCTGAACCTAACCAAGATTTTCAAAATTTGATGGGGCCATTTTAAAATTATTTTCATAATCTTTGACTTCTTGTTAAAGTACAGAAGTTGGTTAATAGTATATTTTATTATCTGATAAGTTTCTTTTTTCTTCTCCAAACAGCTTCAACTTTGGTAGCGGGTGTAGATTGCTTTAATAAAATTGTTTATATTCTAATATACAAATTAACCTAATCCATATGAATTTAGAGTAAGGAGTTTGTTAATGTGATTCAATATACTGTATCTGGTATTATTATATTTTGTCTTTTGTTTTATAATATGTATTCTCTTGAACTCTGTATTCTGCTACATAGAAATTGTTATGTAACTGGCAACAATGAATATCAATCGAGACAGGTTATATAAAAACAACCAAACATTTATTAAACACGGATAAACAATAAAAAACAAACGAAAACCTTAACCGGACGTTAACCGCTGTGCAGCCGTGCAACAAATCGTCACTCGGCACTGGTTCTTAAAGCGTTAAATGCGAAAACAGTTCTTAAAGCGGTAAAGTCAGATATAGTTCTTAAAATGGTAAATTCGAAAATCCAACAGATTTATACTTTCAATTGGGAGAGACTTCTCTGGAGAAGGATTTCTTCATAGACGCGACTTTCCTGTTGGTTCTGTCCACAGGATTCACGATGCAGGAAATAAACAGTTTAAAATAACTGTTAAGTTCCTTAAAAGACCTTAAATTCTAGAGAGCATCTTGCATGAACTCTTTGCTCTTTTGGCAAGAGTTATCTGCAATGCAGGTCACTAGTCCTTCAACGAAGACTCAATAAGGTTGATCCTTTGATAAACTGCTGGACAATACCGACTCCTCTCAATCCTTTGGGTCCTGTACTTCAATAAAGTCTTCACTCTCCCGTACTACTGCTGGAATAAGGTACATCAACACATCTAGCACAAATTTCCAGTCCAGCACGATTGTACCTTGCAACAAAACGTAACACTCCATTTTAAAATTGAAACTGCGTCATAAAAACAAATACGCAACGGAACCGGAGACACATCAACGTTCTAGCTGGAAAACTAAAAACTAACTGCGTCATCTGAGGTCTTCCCTTATATACCCGAGGTGCACACGTCATCATGTGATCTCACATCGGCGGGAAAATTACATCAGGTGACCTCCAAAAGACCATTACATCATTCTCACAAAAAAAGTCACAGATCTCCTTGAGGTATGTAACAAAATCAATAAAAATATTGAAAAAGAAAAAAGTGAGGTAGTGCGGATGGCAGAGGGGAAGAAGCCTGTATTGTGCTGAAACGTTCTGTTTGATAGGACATTGATGACAATTGGAAGTCCTATGGCCTTTAGTATGAATTACTTCTTACTGTGTACAACATATTTCATAATGCATTTGGGCAAGTTAAAAAATTGGTGGCCTACTTCCAAAGTGCAGGTAGTATAGATCCAGAGACCTCTACTACTGTCCTAGATGGTAGATGTGGATTTAGTACCTTATCATAACATGTACAT
The DNA here is from genome assembly GCF_030028105.1 of Mobula birostris. Lineage (NCBI taxonomy): Eukaryota > Metazoa > Chordata > Chondrichthyes > Myliobatiformes > Myliobatidae > Mobula > Mobula birostris. The sequence goes on along the minus strand of NC_092378.1, from coordinate 30,639,641 downwards.
TACACTGGCAAGTTGTTATAGTACAATCTGTAAATAACTCACTGATCATGATGTAATGGTAATGAAGTGAATGCATGAGTGATGGCTGTAGCATAATTTGTCCTGAAATAATCTAACCTTTTCGGTACTGTTTGCACTACATTCATTCATGCAAATACTCCTGTCACATGCCTTGCAGGAGAGTGGTGGTGGATCTCCTCAACAACTTTCAATTCCCTGGTCCTGATTATCTCATTCTCACCATGGATGTCCTGTCCCTATACACTTTGATCCCCCATAAAGAAGGCCTTAAGGTTCTCCGCTTATTTCTCGACAAGAGACCTGACCAGTTCCCCTCCACCACCATCCTCCTCTGTTTGGTAGAACCGTCCGCACCCTTTACAAATTATCTTCCAGTTTCTCCCACTTTCTACAAAGTGGAAGATGTAGCCATGGGCACCTGCCTTTTCATTAGCAAAGTAGCATGCCCCAAGCCTTCTCTGGCTATGTCTCCCAGCTTTCTGTGCTACATTGGCGCTGCTTCATGCACCAATGCTGAGCTCATCAATTGCATCTTCCATCCTGCCCTTACATTTACTTGGTCCATTTCTAGCACCTCAATCTTTCGAGACAAGCTGTCAACTGCTTCCCACTGGTATCTTGACCTCTTCCCACCCATCTCCTGTAAAAATGCTATTCCCTTTCCTCGGTTCCTTTGTCTCTGCTGCATGTGTTCTCAGGATGCGGCTTTCCCTTTCCAGGACAACAGAGATGTCCACAATGTAAGCTGAAAAATGTTCTATCTTGTACAGCTATGCTTCGGCAGGGCAGATGCTGCATGGCTGGATAGGTGATAGGAAGGCTATAAAAGCATCAAGCACACACCCTTCCATGCATTATGTTTACATGTATATCAGTTTATCACATTGATGCACATACTCTACATGCATAGCATGTGTGTAACATAGAAAACCTACAGCACAATACAGGCCCTTTGGCCCACAATGCTGTGCCAAACACGTACTTACTTTAGAAATTACCTAGGGTTACCCATTGCCCTCTAATTTTCTAAGTTCCATGTACCATTTCCGTGTACGCATTATAATAAAGTATTTGTGACAGCAAAATGTCTCATTGTTGCAACAGCTGCAATACCGTTATCTTTAAAGCGAGTATACGCTTAAATCTCAAAAGCTGAGCATGACTCTTCTTATTAAGTAAGCCTATGAACTTTACTTTGGGCTTAAAATTGGTGACCAAGGCATATCCTGAGCTCCTCACATTTGTTGAGCGACATGTGATGTTGATTTTAGAGCTTGGCTCAGAGGTACTCAAAAGTCAATGCCATTCACTGTCCTGATGATATGGCAAGAGAAGAATCATGTGGTAGACTGCTACTTCTGTCTGACCAGTGTACTGTTTCTCTGCTAAAAACAAGAAATCCATTGAATACTCCAATCTCTCTTCAGAGTGATTGTGCCGCACGATAACTGTGCCGCAGCACTGAAGCCACCAACAACAGAGTCTAGACAAAGATACCATGATGCACAAGCCAGGAATGGAAAAAGACACAAACAGATTTTGAACCCCTTATATCAGGTGAGCCTCATCAGATAACTCAATCTGAGTTAAATAACCCCATCAGAGATTTGGGTTTGTCAAAGGCAAGAGAGTCTTAATGGGTTCAAGACTGCAAGGATGGAAGCTGCTGTTACCAGACACAAAAATTTCTGTAAAGCATTTTGATATTTGAGACAGATGTTTCCCAGAATAACTGATGCCAAGATTAAGGAAGGCATTTTTGTTGGTCCACAAATCAAACAGATCATCAATGACAGGCAATGTGAAGAACTTCTAGTGGGACCGGAGAAGATCGTATGGAAGTAAGGTGTTCAAGGGCGTTGAAAATTTTCTTGGCAACAGAGCACCAATCTACGTACAGCTAGTTGACAACATGCTTCAAGCATACAAAACCATGAAATACAACATGTCATAAAAGAATAATTTCCAGCATTCCCATTTAGACTTCTTCCCTGCAAATATTGATGCTGTCAGTGACGAGCATGGTGGAAGGTTTCACCAGACATTGAGGTCATGGAGAAATTGCATAACAGCAACTGGAATCCTTCAATGTTGGCTGATTATTGTTGGGACACTTCAGCAAGAAGCATCAGACACTGAGTACAAACAAAAATCATCAAAACATTTTTAGCTTAGTTGAACTATTGCAAAGCGTCAGCACTGTTATGCAATTAAATGATTTATAATCAATAAAAATTAATATCTTGTTTCTTCAAATTCCTATGTGATACAAGTAGTCTGAAATTTTAATTGTATTCAGCTTCAAGTAATCATAACCAAAAATTAAAAAATCTGAGGAAGCAACACTTTTGAAAAAAATTTGCTGTCCAGTATTATTGGAGTTTGAAGGGAAAGTTGAACTAAGAATCCAAAATCACACATATATCAAACACCCAATTTCAGCACCGCACATTGAGCATTATATTCCTACATTTTTATTATCGGATTTACTCGTATGCTGTCCTCAAACCAATAAGAGTATTTACATACAATCACCTTTTGGCTGTACATCAAGCTGAAAACATGATATTGGATGCAGATCCTGTACGTTTTCACCAGAAAAGTCAAGCAGTCAAGCCATACATAACTGTATTGCATAGGACATGAAACATATCTTTTTTAAAATTTTGTTCTCTGAATAAATAGTCCTTCAAAGAAAATCCTCTGGCAAACAGAAGCTCTGAATGTGGCAGAAAAGCTTTGACATGTTATTGAAATCGTAAAAACAGTGGGAATATAACCGTTTAAATTCTAGAATGTGTTTTTAAAGCAAAGTTAAAGTTTTTCATGTTTTATTTTGAACTGAAAATTTATAAGGCAATAATATTTCTATGTGTAAACAGTAATTCAAATTTTTGACAATAGTGTAAAGCAGGAAATACATCCCATTCATTTTTACTTGTTATATATAATTTTGCATCAGAAGAACTAAATTCACAACATAATTAAGTCTTTTATTTTGGATGGGTGGCTGTAGAAAAATCTAGATGGTTTTAAAGCCATTGTTTTTGGGTTAGATTGGGAGTGTTGAAAACTTTAGGGGAAAAAAAACTGAGATAGAAAGCTGTTGCAAAATAAAAGGCGGGAGGACACCGAATTTCCGTATCAATTTATCACACATTTAATCCCCTATTTCCTTAACAGAATAAGACTATATACAGCAATGAAAATCTTGAGGCTGTCATGGAGATAGTGCATCTTAAAATGTAGGACAACAGTTTACAATGTTAACTCACAAGAACCAAAAGACAAAAACACAAATCAGGATCTATCATAAAAATCAGAAATCATTTAGATTTTGACTTATCAGTGACACTCAAGATGTAATCTGAAGAACCCCATAGTTGAAGCCTATTAAGGAAGTGTTTAGTCAATTGTGAGGGCACTCAGCAATCAATGATGTGAAGGATGTTCAGATTTCAGATGTACTGATGTTTACATGAAAAATTACCAAAGGGAATTCTTTTGGATCATTCTGAAACACGTGGTAGATCTTTTTCCTCATTAAATATTAACATTTGAGTAGAGAAGACATGCACTATTCTTCCACAAAAGGGATACTGATATAGAAGTACTGCAAAGGTGTGTAAATGACACCAGAATTAAAGGACTTTGGAATTAAAGGAAAGATATAGACTGATAATTTTGTTCTTAATCAGTAAGTCGATGGGTATCCTAATAAAGTCTTTAAAATTATGACTTTTCAAGATGGGTTTACATGGAGAAAATCTAGAATACAGAAGATACCCAGGAATAAGCTAAGAAATTGAAGAAAAACCTTTTTATTAACGTTGAACAGAACACTGAGTCTGTCACCATGTAGGTTGTGACTGCATTTTACCAAGTAGATCTATAAGAAAGAAATGGACAGGAAGAGAGACTAATAAGATGAGATAAAATTCAGAAGTAAAAGGCTTGGGTTGTGCAAAACAGAACATAGACCAGCTGGACTGAATGAGAGTTTCATTGTAATAAATGATGGCCTTCTCCCCCACAACTTACTTTTAAGAGGAACAATGAATAACTATCAATATTTAACAATAAATGGTGTCATTCTGTGGAATACAGTAACTATATAAAAAAAGCTGCATTACCCGATGATAGAAAATGTACAAGTTACAGACAGAAAAACAAGATCTGTCACCTTAAAATAATCAAGTGCACCTCAGTAACACAACAATAACAGCATCGAAAACATTACCCGAGTTGCAAGAACGTGTTACAAATGTTTTTTTTTTTTGGGGTTCACTGTATAAGCAGAATAAACTTACTGCAGTAGACAGGACATGAAAAAAGTTGTAATAACACCATCATTGGGTGAACGTAGAATACCTTGCAATAAAGAATCAATTTATTTTCAAGTTAGAACAGTTTACACACAGTTACCAATTACTTATTCTATTTCCATTTCTTAAATGCTCCTGAGTAGACTTTTCTCATTCAGCGTCTATGATATAGCAGTGCGCCAAAGTTAGGCCATTGAAAAGATGACTGAGCCAATCTAATCTTATTCAATGCCAGCACGTGCTGTCATTTTGTTTTTAAATACCTTGTGTGACTCAGGTAAGTTAAATTCTTTACTGGTGCAAATATTATACACACAGGATACTGTACTATTTCAAGCCTTAAAACAATCAAAGTAATGCAGCTTCAAACTCCACATCATACTCATGCCGAAGCATCCAATTCTTGGGACTTGTGGTTGGTGTCTGTTTCCATGGGTTCTCCTTTGCCTCCTTCATCTAGGTTCTCCTTATTCTCCTCCTCCACTGCAGTATCCTTTTCAGATTTTGTTTTGGGAACTTCCTGCTATTAAAATATAAACATTTACCATTCAGAAAACTTGTGCCGGGGAAGAAACAAAGTTAGGAAGTTTAAATATTATTTGATATAGTTAAATGCATATTTCAATGTTATATCAAGTGCATATCAAATAAGGGATTACAAGTTCATTCAAAAGATGAAATGCTGACTTCACATTTTCCTGTTGCAGTTAACATTTATAGGATTTATATACAATGCTTTATTTATTGTACTCTTCCCCTTTAAATGACTTGCATCTGTTAACATTACTTACCTTAGCATCAGTACTTGTAAATTTTGGAAACATTTTAGCATAGATCTTTTTCTCTCGATCCAACTGTTCTTTTATTTTCTTCTGACAGATTCCAATTTGCATTTTGGCTGCTTTGTTGGGGTACAGCTGCACAATCTTCTGGAAGTTTGCTTTTGCCAGTTCGTAATCATTCAGAGCAAGTCTTGCCTCGCCCATTCTAAAAAGAGCCTTTTCATTGTTTGCATCTAGCTCTAATGCCTGAAATAAAAGCAATCATATGTGCATTTTAAGAATAGCCTTACTATCCTGTTATCTGATCAAATAACCAGTATAAGTCCACAATCCCTTATCCGAAATCCTTGAGGCCAGTTGCATTTTGGAATTCAGAATTTTTCAGATTGCAGATCCCGCAACCCCCCCCCCCCCGCCCGATACCAAAAACATGTATGCTTAAGTCCCTTATCTAACCTGGCTCAGTGCAGTGGACTTTAGGACCCAGTGGCGCACCAAACCTAGGCACATCCTCCTGCATACTTTAAATCATCTCTAGATTACTTATAATACCCAATACAATGTAAATGCTATGTAAATAGTTGTTATACTGTATTGTTTAGGGAATAATGACAAGAAAAAATTTATTTCCAACAAAAACATTCAGTAAAACATAAAAATATACAGCTTCAAACGAATCAAACACATGGTGAATGACTTATTGGAATAAATGTAGAATGTCACTGTCACTATAAAACTTCAATAACTTTTCTTTCTCTTTATTTAAATCATATACAACAGTAGTTCCGACACTATCTTCTTCAGTCAGATGCCGCACAGATACACCACAATCAAGCTTCTGCAATAACTCCACTTTCTGTGTTATTGTTAAAGATAGATACTTTCTTCTCTTTTTCTCATTGTTACCCATAGGGGTATCTGCAGCTCTTTATCTTTTCACAGTAAAATTAAACACAAAGTCAACAGAGAACACAAAATATCAGTGAACAGCAAATGCACATGTAACCAGTACGAGTGCTGAGCCACAACTGACGTCTGGAGGCCTCTGCTAGTGCTGCCACATCACTCCTGAGTGACATCAGCTGTTGGCGAAAAAAACTTTGGTTTTTGGATTTCAGAATTTTGGATAAAGGAACGTGCACCTGTATCTACAAAAAAAAGGCAAACCTACAAGCCCTAAATATACATGGTCAAACAATTAATGCATTTGCTTACAAAAAAAAAATCCATCCACAGCAGCTTTAAAATTAATTAAAACTACTGAACAACATTAGCACTTATGAATAGAATTCAAAATTTCTTACCACCATCCTTGCGTTACAGAAGTATTACTTAACTTCACTTTTGGATGAGCTGGCTCTAATTTTTGTCCTATGATTCACTGATGGGCAGAAATGTAACCATCACTCATAACCTTCTTATTTCAATGAAATTCAATTTTTGTACCTCTTTGGGGTTTACCCTTAACAATTCAAGTATTATTCTGGTAAAAAATTGTGCTGCATGTTTCCAAGAGCATTGCATACAGTTGCAAGAAAAAAATTTGAGCACCCTTTGCAATTACCTGGTTTTCTGCATTTATTACTCATAAAATGTGGTCTGATCTTCATCTAAGTCACAATAATACAATCTGCCAGATCTAATAAGACACAAACAATTGTACTTTTCATGTCTTTATTGGACACATTGTTTAATCATTCATAGTCCAGGCTAGAAGTATGTGCACCCTTGTATTTATAACTGGTAGAACCTTCTTTACCAGTAATAACCTCCACCAAACATTTCCTGTAGCCACTGATCAGACTTGCACAACTGTGAGGAGGAATTATAGACCATTGAGGAAACTGTTTGAACATAAAACTGTTTCAATTCATCAATATTTCTGGGATACTTTGCACGAACAGCCCTCTTCAGGTCATGCCACAGCATCTCAATTGGGTTAAGGTCTGGACTCTGATTTGGCCATTCCAAACCACAAATTTTCTTCTTTTTAAACAATTCTGTTGTTGATTTACTCCATAGAACATTGTTCCAGAAGTGTTGTGGAACAGCCAGGTGGTCTTTTGCAAACTTGAGACATGCAGCAATGTTTCTTTTGGAGAGCAGTGGTTTCCTCTGTGATGCCCTTCCATAACACCATTCTTGTTGTGTTTTTCTTATAGCGGACAAATGATCAGAAGCTTTAGCAGGTTCTAGATATTTCTGCAGGTCCTTTTCTGTTACCCATGGGCTCTTTTATCTCTTCCTTAAGCATGGCACCTCATGTTCTTGGTGTGATCTTTGTAGGTTGCCCACTCCTAAGGAGAGTAGCAACAGGACTGAGTTTCCTCCAATTGTAGAGAATTTGTCTCACTGTGGACTGATGAATACTCAGGTCTTTAGAAATGCTTTTGTAGCCTTTTCGGGCTTCATGCATTTCTACAGTTCCTCCTTCTAAGGTCCTCTGACAGTTTTGATTGAGGCACGGTGCATATAAACAAATCTTTCTTAACAGCAGCTCTGTCAGTAACCTGACTTTATGTGTCTTTTCTAAAGGACACCTCTACAACCCACACCTCCAATTTCATTTCACTGATTGGAACACTAGCTCCAAACAGCTTTTGTAGAAGGCATTACCCCAGAGGTTCACATACCTTTTAAAAACTGGTATACTCAGTATCGATGAGAAGTAGTACAATCAATTGTGTTATTAGTTTAGGCAGATAGTGTTGGTGTATTATTGTGACTTGGATAAAGATCAGACCACACTTTGAGTAATTAATGCAGAAAACCTGGCAATTGCAAAAGGTTCAACTTTTTTCCTGCAACTGCATATTCTGAGTAGTGGTGCCCAAGTAACTCACAATTACTAAAGCCCTGTTAAATTGTTGCATGCCTGTCGATCCTTATAACAAAGGTCTCTACATATCAAATCTAGGATGCCATTAGTACTTTTGCTTACTTTTCTGACATTTTAATGTCCTTTGTATCATAGATCCTCTATTCTTTGTGAACTTCACTGAATATATTTTTAATAACTAAGTATTCAAATTTGCCACATTGAAGCCGATTTTGCCCAGTCAATATCTTTGAAATTTAATGCTCCCGCTCATTCTGCGTTCTGGATACATGGCTCTCTATCCCACCATTTTAAAGTCATAGAGCATGGAAGTACGGCCAATATTCACACCAAACATGAAACACACATTTATATTAATACTATTTACTTCATTAACTCCCACAGCCCCCAATCACCTTCCACCCATCAACACTAGGGGCAATTTGCAAAGGTCAGTTAATCTACCAACTACATCTTTGATTTATCTTGAAGGGTTGCTGGTTTCCATTAGGAGCATTACACACCTTTTCACAATTCTCTACAGCTTGTAAATTCTCATCCATTTTGATGTAGCACATAGCAAGGTTAAGATGTGCTGCTAGCCTCAGTGCGTTGGATTTCTGTAATAATTCCTCAGACAGTCCACTTTCACGTTCCAACCAAGATACAATTTTCTTGTACTGTATGGTAGCCTGCTTGTACTTGCCACACTGGTAACAGAAAGAACATACAACATTAGAAATGGAAAATTAAAGACTAACGCTCAAGGTACATATTAACACCAAAAAGAAACCAGTCTATTTTATTTACTTCTTCATTTGCATTTTATAGATTTAGAATCACACTTATTGATTTCACCAGTGAATGTTTCTTATATAAACATTTTCCTATACAACTGTGACTGTGAAGGTTTCAACTGTCTCCTAGTTACTCAGCTTTAAGAACTTTCTTTCAAAAGACATCTGCTGCAGAACACCAGCTTCAGAACTCTCAGTATTTATTACCTAGATGGCAAACATACTAAAAAAAATACTCAGACCATGGAGATTCCCAACTCTACTGACACCATAACATGTCAGAATCATTTTGTATGTTCTAACAACAAAGGAAGTTGGCAACACTCATGTCAATATCTTGCATCCTTGAATGTATGCCATCACAACAAAACCACATTTTCCAAGCTTTTACTTGCACTCATTTTACAAATTCTGATGCTTGCAAATGCATGGTTTAGAAGATCATAAGGCATGGGAGCAGAATTAGGCCACTGAGACCATTGAGTCTGCTCTGCCATTCCCTCATGGCTGATTTATTAACCCCCGTCAACTCCATTTCTCTGCCTTCTCCCTGTAATCTTTAACACCCTTACTAATCAAGAACCTATCAACCTCCACTTTAAATATACCCAATGACCTGTCCTCAAGCAGTCTATAGCAATGAATTTCCACAGATTCACCACCTTCTGGCTAAAGAAATTCCTCTGTTCTACGGGAATGTCATTCTAATCTGAGGCTATGCCCTCTGGTCCTACACTCCCCATTATAGGGCACATCCTCTCCATGTTCACTCTATCTAGGCCTCTCAATATTCAATAGTTTTCAATGAGATTCCCCCCACTCCATTCTTCTAACCTTCAATAAATACAGGCCCAGAACCGTGAAATGCTCCTCATACATTAACCCTTGCATTCCCAGGATAGTTCTTGCAAACCTCCTCTCCAATGCTAGTACATCCTTTCTCAGATAAAGAGCCCAAAACTGCTCATCATATTCCAAGTGCTGATTAATGCCTTGTAAAACCTCAGCACTATTAGCTCAGCATTGCTTTTATTCTCTAGCCTTCTTGAAACAAATGCTATTATTGCATTTGCCTTCCTTACTACTGACTCAACCTACAAGTTAACCTTTAGGGTATCCTGCACTAGGACTCCCAAGGTCCTTTGCACATCAGAAACAATACTATTCACTGTGTAACAGATAGCATATTACACTTAAAATTGGTAGGATGGGTGTACCAACATCCAACACTTAATAATATAAAACAACATAATAGCAGCAGACCTCTCAAGTGACCATAGAGAGGATATTTTCTAAAGTGGGGAACCAAAGACCAGTCTCAGTTAAGATAATTAATTTAATTAGATAAAAACTGATTTAAAAAAGAAATTCAGTACCAGTTTCGTGCATCAAGTTCAGTCTTCTTGTGAACATCTAAAGTTCTACCAGTTTTTTGTATGGAATAGATTGAGAAGCTGAGCCTTCTATCTCTTGGATAGAGAATTCAAATAGAAATCCCTAAATACATTATTTCTCATGCGCATTCTAAATGGTAGACATTGTACTTTTTGCTTGCTATTTCTAGGCATCCCAGCCATAGGAAGTATCAAACTCTCATTCACCCTCAGGTCACCTCTGATTCTTCCAGTCTCACAGTAATGCTCAGTTTGCTGTATTTCTCCTGACATGGAATTCTCCACCACCTTCAAATTCCACCTTCATTGCACTTTCTCTCTATTGCAACCGAAGTTTTGCAAACTGAATTGAAGATCATCCAATCATTAGCAATAAACTATCACCAGCAACAAATCCACCACGGCAACTGATTCAATATGGAGTAACAATTTGGAATAAAAAGATAGTTATCAGTAATGAATGTCATAAATCAGGCTGACTTTCTTTGAAAAATCCAATGTACTATCTCCTCTTTGAACCTTATCTACTTTCACTCATGTTTGGCTCCACATCCATACCCACGAGGCTGTTCAGTTCTTTCAAATCATTACATTAAAAACAGTGGTGGTCTTTTAAACAACTAGGGAAACAGCAGTGCGCCTACATGAAGGAAATGTCCATTGTATTTGAGAGATCCACGTACAGTACTGGGCAGAAGTCTGAGGCACCCTAGGTCTTTTTTTTGATATATGGTTTCAGATAGTATGGCCTCCACGAAGCCCTGATCTCATCTTCGAGGCTGTCTGGGATTACCTGGAGAAGCAGATGCAAGTGAGACAGCCGAAGTCCACAGAGCCGTGGCAAGTTCTCCAAGATGCTTAGAACAACCTACCAGCCAATTTTCTTATAAAAACTGCATGACACTGTAACTAAGAGAATTAATGCAATTTTAAAGGGAAAGGGTGATCACAATAAATCAATTTGATTTAGTACTATTGCTGTTTACTGCTCTTTATAGTAATTACTTTGATATTTAGAAACTTTACATTTCATTATTTTGAAAGCACCTTTGCTTTACAGAATTGTTTTACATCTGCCTAAAACTTTTCTATCACTGTACGTCAGACAATTCAATGTGAAAGTCAATCAATTCAATGGGAAAGTATCAGATGACTGAAAACAAACTTGACTCAGTCAACAAATACATTGTTCCCTACAATTACAGTCACCCTTGCTATTATGAAATCACATATCACTCTGGAGCACATATCCAAAGTACAATTATATTGGACATGAATGTAGGAGATATGATTAGTAAATTGTGGAAGACATGAAAATGATTGGTGTTGTAGATATCAAAGACGATTTTCTAAGGCACAACAAGATATGGATCAAATGAAAAATTGGGCAGAATATTGGCAGATGCAATGTAACCTCAGCAAATGTGAGAAAGTCAAATGGTAGGGCAGTAAAGGATGTTAATAAACAGACTTGTGGGTCTAAGCCACAGAGGCTGAGGTTGCTGAAAAAGGCATTATGGTATGATTACTTTCAGAGGTAGAGGCATAGAATATAAGAGTAAAAGCATTATGTTTTCAACTTTACAAGACACTGGCTAGATCACATTTGGGCTGCTGTGCCGTTCCAGTCACCACATTATAGGATGGACGTGATTACACTGGAGACAGTGCAAAGGAGATTCACCAAGTTCCTGTCTGGATAGGAGGACTTTACTTATTAGAAGAGACTGGGCTTGTTTTTCTGCAGTAAAGCAGGTTGAGAGGTTACCTGAGGCACATAAGATTATGAGAGACATATATATACACCGTCTAAATCTTTTCCCCCATGGTTGGGGGATGAAAATCAAATGGGCATAGGTTTAAGATATGAGGAACTTGTTCCAAAGGGGATACGAGGGGTAAATTTGTTTTCTTTTACAAAGGGAGTGGTTGATATCTGGAATGCCCTAGCAAAGTGGTCATGGTGGTGGAATCAGATACATTTAAACACTTGAGACATTTAGACGTACACTTAAATAAGCAGACGTGACTGGATATGGCCCTAAAGTAGGCAAATAGGATTAGAGAACATGGGCAAAAGATAGGCATGATGTGTCAGGCTGAAGGGCTCAATTTCCTGTTACATGACCCTTTGTCCACTGCCCGGAGCAAGCCTACAATAGACCTTGCACATGTATACTCTACCAGTTCTGATCTGCAACATTGCTTCCTGTACTAACAATATTTCATTACATCTAAATTTCACAATGGAATTCCTTTGGTAAAATATTAACCTAAAAAATTCCAATGTAACCATTTTTTTGTTTGGAGAAGTTATTTAAAATGAGTTTTACGAATGTCAATATTTCCCCCCCTAATTTTGCTTTCTACTTTACAATAGAATATCTAAATTACATTTAATGATCACTTTTTCCTAACAAAAGGGAATAAATTTATTCAATGAATTGATTTTTAATGGTTTAATTCAAAATAACTCTGGCAAGACTCAGAGGCAGAGGGTTGGATTGGTACTAAATACTTTACACTTTGATAAATAATTTGAATGTATAGTCCAAACAGCATCATTTGCTTTATGTCCAATTTTCCAGAATGATTTTTATACTGCTATTAATGCACATAATTGCTATTTTCTTCCAAGTGCTTTTAGCACAATATTTGAACATTTTTACCTGGTATTGTTCCCATGTGACTGCAGCTGTTGTCTTTGGTGGTAGAGACAGCAGGTTTGAAAGTCGCCGGGTAGTATAGATGAGTAAGTGCATTGCCTTTAGGTGATAACACATATTGCCAGAGGACACAAGTGTTTGAGCTATGTATGAGGTACCAACTGGCTGCTTTGTCATGGATGATGTCAAGCTCAGCTGTACTCATCCAGTCAACTAGAAAATGTTTCAACGCACACCAAATGTGCATCTTGTAATGTTGGAAAAGACTTGGAGGTTTAAAAGGTGACTTTTCCCACCAGATACCTATTCTCTAACCTGTTCTTGCAAACACGGTATTTGGGCAACAGTAATCAATTCAGTGACATTGAAGGTAGGGAGTCAAATAGTTTTACTATTAAATGTTAAGGATGGATGGTTAGACAATTCCTTTTGAAGATGTGCAGAGGATACAGAGAGTCTGCAGAGAGATGTAGATAGTTCAGTGAGTGGGCAAGTCTGGCAGATAGAATATGTCATTCACTTTTGAAGGAAAAATGGGAGCAGATTATTCTAAATGGTAAAAGATTGCAGCATGCTGCAGTACAGAAGGACTTGGGAGTGCTTGTGCATTAATTGCAAAAGGTTGGTTTTTCAGGTGCAGCAGGCTACCAAGGAGGCAAATGGAATGTTGGCCTTCATTGCTAGAGGGATTGAATTTAAGAGCAGGAAGGTTATGCTGCAACTGTACGGGGTACTAGTGAGACCGCATCTGGAGTACTGCATGCAGTTCTGGTCTCCTTACTTGAGGATGGATATACTGGCTTTGGAGGCAGTGCAGAGGAGGTTCACCAGGTTGACTCCAGAGATGAATGGATTAGACTACTAGGAGAGATTGAGTCGCCTGGGACTGTACTCGCTGGAATTCAGAAGAATGAGAGGAGATCTTATAGAAACATATAAAATTATGAAAGGGATAGATAAGATAGAGGCAGGAAAGTTGTTTCCACTGGTAGGTGAGACTAGAATTAGGGGACATAGCCGCAAGATTTGGGAGAGTAAATTGCTATCCTGATGTCAAAGGCAGTCACTCTCACCTCACCTCTGGAAATTAGTTACTTCGGTCATCTTTACCACAATTTATGAGAAAACTGCTTGTTAGCTACATTCATTTCAGTCAGCTGGTCTCTCTCTAAAACAGATTTAATAGAAAAGCATTTTTATTTAATTTCTTCACATTTTTCCCCTCAAACTTCACTTTAAAATAACAAAAAGACTTTCTAACACAATAACATTCAACCTAGTTGAATGTTGAAGAGAAAACCATGTGGTCTGAGGGGTATTCATTGTACGTCACTTAAAATCACTCGTCATCAATTTCAGGTCTTTGTATCATAAATACTTCAATGAGAGTCCAGAAATTATAAAATGCACATCTAAACACTAATGGCAGAAGAAAATATACCTATTGTAGATTAGATGATACCTTCCGATTTTATTTTGTAAACCAAGGTACATGGACACTTTATCACAAGCAGGACACAGTATCTAGTTTTTAGATCCAATGTTGTTACCTTGAAATGTGCAGTTCCCCTTTCCTTGACAATGGCAGACTGCTCCAGCTTCTCATCTATGTTCATTTCCCAAGATTCCTTTGCCTGAAGAAATGTCAAAAAGTGAGACTAGAGAACAACTAATCTTGAAAGAATGGCTATACTAAAAAACATACAGTGGACTCTCATTAATTGGGACACATCAGGACCAGTACATTTTGGCCCAATTAAGTGGCTGGCCCAATTAAGTGGCTGCCCCAATTAGCCAAATTTTTTGGAAATAGCTAAAGTATATTAAAAAAACAAACTACTGTTTAACTAAGTAACAAATTATACACTAAAATGAACTACAGAACAAATTAGTATACTATTAATACTACTACAGTACTATAAAACTGTAGTTCCTAATAGTTATTGGAGGAATTAATCTGTCGTGTTCTTTTGATTATGAACATTATCAGCGCAGATAATGGACTGTCTTCATACAATGCACTTGATAATTGCATTCTCCAAATCTTCATTTTCATTTTAACGTTCAAGACGATTGTTGATACTTCAAATTCTTCATAGTTCCTAACTTGAAGTAGTGAAATCATTTCATTTTCACTCTCGGCCATTTCTCATAACTCTAAGCCTTAATGCTCAAAATTGCAGTGACTTCAAAATTTCAAATTGTTTTACAGCTTATTTCTCGCCAACTATTAGTCACTAAAATCACTGCTCTTTGAACTCTAACACATGCAACTGATGCTATTTAAAAACTGTCTGCTCTAAACATGGTGTAGTATTTAAGTGAATGTGACTGATGCTAGAGAAAATTTGGCAAGTCTCCTGGCCCAGTTAAGTGGCATAGTGTCTCAAATAATAGAAGGGAATCGCGGCTATTTTTACTATTAGTTTTTGTTCTTTGGGGTATCAATGGCCCAATTAACCAGAATCCATTGTAGTTAGATTTATTCCCTTCCCGCTGGTTATCCAACCTCCTCATACATAGAAAGTATTCAAACTTTAACTTTAAGCAAGAAGACAATTGGCTGTGTACCCCTTCTAATTTGTTACAAATGACAGAATCTTAAATTCTACCAGCTAACCCCAGGATATTTCACTTTAGATTTAAAATCTCATTAAAGCAAAATGTGAGACACAATGTCACTATAGTACAGGTTAAAAGCTTCAAAGATCTATTTGACCTCACTCCAGAATAAAAACTTTGACTATAATCCATAAAATATAAAACAATCTGGTAAATATCAATGTCATTAACAGTGACAGGATCTCTAGAGCTGCCAATACATGTGTTGTTGTACAAGCATTAATCTTACCTTTTCAAAGTTCTTCAACACAACTTCATATACTAAGTTTGCATTTGATGGAATGTGAAATTTTGGTTTCCCTTCTCCAAATCCATACCTGTATGAATAACACTATGTCAAGGGAAGTACTCAAAATAATTATCAAATGCTGTAACATATTAATTTATACATAGAGATTTTTTTTCAATTTGAGTGATTCTTTAATTTTCATATAACTACCAACTCCAATTATTCTCGGAGGATATAACCCAGTGCACTCAACATTCACTTATTGGTATGGTGTTAATAATTCTAGTCTCAATTGAGCAGGTTTTCAATCGGGTCCCAGCAGTGCACACAATTTCCATTCTTTGTGTGATATAATAATTGTATTATGTGATCTCAACTCTTTCAGAAGAAAAGAAATTTATTTCAAAGGCATCTTGCAGGTCCAGCAAGAACCACTTTTTATTTGTTGGTTATTTCTGGTCAAGATGGCATCTTTTCAGAATTCTCGCTGTTGTAAATCAGGGACTTAACACCTATACTTAAAAAAAAACCTGATTATTTATCAATTTATATAATCATTCTATCTTTTCAAATCTTG
Source organism: Mobula birostris (assembly GCF_030028105.1). NCBI lineage: Eukaryota > Metazoa > Chordata > Chondrichthyes > Myliobatiformes > Myliobatidae > Mobula > Mobula birostris. Next base: position 30,623,410 of record NC_092378.1, on the reverse strand, counting down.
AGAAGCCAACAATCTTGGCCCTTCATCTAGGTTTCTTGATACAATAATTTGGGAAGAACTATATATAAAAAAAAGTCTTCAGGACCATGAAATTTAAACAAATGTTACTCCACTATTTAAGAAGGGTGGGAGGCAGCAGAAAGGAAACTATAGACCCATATATAGCCTGTTATCAGTGGCTGGGAAGTTGTTGGAATCAATTGTTAGGGATGAGATTACAGAGTACCTGGAGGCACATGACAAGATAGGTCAAGGCCAGCATGGTTTCCTGACAGGAAAATCCTGCCTAACCTACTGCAATTTTTTGAGGAAATTACAAGCAGGGTAGACAACGGAGATGCAGTGGGTGTGGTGCACTTGGATCTTCAGAAGGCCTTTTGAGGCTGCTTAGCAAGATAAAAGCCCATGGAATTACAGGGGAGTTACTAGTATGGGCAGAAAACAGGGAGTGGGGATAACAGGATCTTATTCTGGCTGGCTGCCGGTTACTGGTGGAGTTCCACAGGGGTCAGTGTTGGGACTGCTGCTTTTTCCGATGTACGTCAATGATTTGGACTATGGTATTGATGGATTTGTGGCTAAGCTTGCCGATGATACAAAGATAGTGGAGGAGCAGCAAGTGTTGAGGAAACAGAGAACCTGCAGAGAGACTTAAATAGCTTAGGGGAATGGGCAAAGAGTTGGCAAATGAAATACGATGTTGGAAAGTGTATGGTCATGCACTTTGGAGGAAGAAGTAAACGGACAGACTATTATTTAGATGGGGAGAGAATTCAAAATGCAGAGATGCAAAGGGACTTGGGAATCCTTGTGTAGGATACCATAAAGGTTAACCTCTAGGTTGAGTCAGTGGTGAAGAGGGCGAATGCAATGTTGGCATTCATTTCTAGAGGTATAGAATACAAGAGCAAGGATGTGATGTTCAGGCTCTATAAGGCACTCATGAGACCACACTTGGGGAGCATTGTGTGCAGTTTTGGGCTCCTTACTTTCGAAAGGATGTACTGATTTTGGAGAGGGTTCAGAGAAGGTTCATGAGAATGATTCCAGGAATGAAAGGGTTACCGTATGAAGAACATCTGGCAGCTCTTGGGCTGTACTCCCTGGAGTTGAGAATGAAGGATGATCTCATAGAAACATTTCAAATGTTAGAAGGCCTGAACAGATTAGATATGGCTAAGTTACTCCCCAAGGTAGAAGAATCTGGGACAAAAGGCCACGACTTCAGGATTGAAGGACGTCCATTTAGAACAGAGATGCAGAGAAATTACTTTAGCCAGAGGGTTGTAAATCTGTGAATTTGTTGCCACGAGCGGCTGTGGAGGCCAAGTCATTGGATGCATTTAAGGCAGAGATAGATAGATTCTTGATTAGCCAGGGCATCAAAGGGTATGGGGAGAAGGCAGGGGAGTAGGGATGACTGGAAGAATTGAATCAGCCCATGACTGAAAGGCGGAGCAGACTCAATGGGCCGAATGGCCTGCTGCTGCTCCTATATCTTATGGTCTTAAACTTACTTTGGCTTTAGTAATATAATTGCTTCTTCTCCTTTTTCCATTTCCTGCAATGCCTTCTCAATCCCTACAGGAATATCAACTTCTTCACCTTCTCCAATAATAAATGATATATCACGACTGTCAAAGACAGTACCCTGATATTTGCCTTCCAAATGGACTGAAAGAAAGAATATGCAGAAATAAAACCATTAAAAAAAATTTTTCAACTCTGAGCAAACATACATTCGTAGCTGTAGCCTGAGATCAGAGAGAACGAATAGCTGAACTTTTTATCTTGAAGTTGTAAATAAATGAATAACGAATTTTAAAAACATAAGTATTCAGTACTTCTAATATTGGAACTATTAGTAGCATTAACTGCCAAAATAATTTTAAAAAGTTGCTTGTGCAATGACAATGATCTGAAAACGCAAGTGATACTGTCAGCAAGATTAAATAAGTAATTTGGTAAATGCAAGCAACCAACCTCCAGAATCATGGGAAGAGAAACACCATTAAAGGAACGCAAATCAGTTGTAAAGAATGAAAACTTAAAAATTGAGCTTTCCACCTTAAAGTTACTGGAGAGACTAGTGAATGAAATGCCTTGATGCATGAAAATACTAAACATTAATTTAATTAAGGCAATGTGCAAGGACCCAAGAGACGATGCATACAAAAATTAAAGGCAATGTCCCTGAAATACATGGATAGAATACAAAAGTGAGGATTGCTATTCTTAGAGCAAGAAAGGTTGAGGGACAATTTGATAAACTTCAGTCATCAAGTCATCAAATGTCTAGACAGTTGATCCTACCAATAAAAAGGATTGATAACCAAGGCATAGATTAAGTTCCATAAACCCATTGATTTAGAGTACATTGGATTCCGGTTAATTTGGATACATCAGGCCCAATTAAGCAGCTGCCCCAATTAACCGAAGTTTCGTGGAAATTCTTAAAAATGTACAAAAAGGACAAACTACTGTTTAATAAAATAACAAATTTAATTGAAATACAAAACAAATTGAAACACTACCAATGCTACTATAAAACTGTGTATTAGTTCTTGTTATTGACTGAGGAATCCAGTGAAAGCTGCCATGTGTGGGGTGACAAGGGAGGAGGTAACACCTCTGGTTAAGGAGCTTGTCTTGTTCATTCTGGGGCAACCCACTCACCTCTGGTCCCCAAAGAACACTCAGCTCTGACCCGTGGCTCCTAGTAGCTGTTTGTATGCCACACCCTGGTACACCACTTGAATGGGTTGGCTAAATTAGGTGAGGGTAGCTAGCGGGCATAATGTCCCAGAGAAATAGGGATTTGCCTGTCCCAGTATGTGAAGCATCTCCAGCAGACCAGGCAGATGAGGTCAACAGTAAGATCAATGGTCAAGACAGTTCTACAACACTTCATAGACAGCAATGGGCATGATAAAGCACAGAAGTCAAGGTTATCCACTGTAACAAAGGAAGACTAGTTTGTGACGACTACTCATACTACGACCTGGACATCTCAGGTCAAGAGAGCAGAACTGTCCCATCTGTATGGTGGGTGTATTGTATCCAGTGCTCCGGATGCAGTCTCCTCTACATTGGTGAGACCAAACGTAAATTGGAGGAATCGCTTTGGCGAGCATTTCTGCTCCATCTGCCAAAAGGAGAATTTCCTTTTGGGCAATCACTTAATTTCCTACCCTCATTCTTGTTCTGACATGTCCTCTTTTGTCATGATGAGGCCACTCTCAGGGTGGAGGATCAACACCTCACATACTGTCTAGGTAGTCTCCAACCTGATGGCATGAACATCAATTTCTTCCTGTAATTTTTCCCTCCCTCTTCTTCTATTCCCCAGTCTTCTCATCTGCCCATCACCTCCTGATACTTCTCTTTCTCCTATGGTCCACTCTCCTTTCTATCAGATTCCTTCTTCTCCAGTCCTTTATCCCTCCTACCCACCTGGCTTCACCTCATCACCCTCTAGATAGTCCTCCTTCCCCTCCCCTCACCTTTCTATTCTGCTGTCTTCCTACTTCCCTTCCAGTCCTGAATAAGGTTCTCAGCCTGAAATGTCCACTGTTCATTTATTTCTATAGATGATACCTGACCAGCTGAGTTCCTCCAGTATTTTGTGTGTGTTATGCAAGTTAGAAACTGTTCCGCAAAATTCTCCTGTCCCACTTCAGTGGCATAATAAACTAAGGGAATCCTGGCTGTTTTTCAATTTGTTTTTGTTCTTTAAAAATTCTTTTAGAATTTCTTTAAGAATTGTCTCAATAAGTGGCTAGCCCAATTAACTGGACGTCACTGTATTTATAAAGTGAGAGCAATCAGCCAAGATGAATTTGTGCTGTGACAGATGACAATAAGTCGCAAAGTGGAATTAGAAATACAATGGAGAAATATGGAGTTCTAGAGATATACAGATGTACTGGAAGACAATTGCTATTAACATAATTGAAGAACCTAACAAATATAAATAGCACAGGCCACCTGGCCCTTAGAGCCTATTCCCCACTCATCAAGACTGGGCGGGGGGTGTTAATCACAACCGGAATATGGGTGATAAATCAATTATAGGTCACATAAGTGGCTAATACACTCAATTTCGTTTCTAAAAGGGTTTATCTAACAAATTTAATATTAAAGACAGCGCTTATTTTCCTTGCATGAATATAGTGATAAGTAAATTGGTCACTTATAAGTCAATAGCATCATAACATTTTAAATAGTGTTTGGATATTAAACACACAGCGCATATTTTCCTTGTATGAACATATAAAATCATTGCAATGCACCAATATCGCTGAATCAGTGGGAGCCCTGGGCTTGTTTTCCTGCAACAATATGGTCCCATCGAGGGGTGATGGGAGACAGCGATACTCGAAGGGGATTCCTTATGTCCAGTCTATTCTGCAATTTAGTTTTCATTGCATTCATTGCAGAAAACTCCTCTTTGCAGCGACATGATATTGGAAATGGAAGCAACGTTTTCAGTGCTTTCGTGGCTATCTCAGGATATTCAGCCTCGACTTTGAACCAGAATGCCAGCAGAGATGTTATGTCAAACATACTTTTCAGCCACTGTCATTTGCAAGCTCAAGGAGTTGATCTTTTTCCTGCGATGACATGGATGATTCACCGAGGGCATTCACAAATGGGTCACGGACCCATTCCTTTGCACGTCTTGGGTCACTGACGACCTCGCGTGCATTCAAGTTCAACAGTGGCAGGGAATGAGGAAAGGTGCAGCTGACTCATATCGTTCCATATCGCCAAATCATATTGTTTCCTCGCAGCCTGGTAGCACATGCTTTGCAGCCCGGTGGTTGGGGACCACTGATCAAGACGATGGTTCTTCCACATCAGTGTCACTTTCCAACACTATTTCCATTTCCACTGATTCCCTTCATATCAATCTGTGTTTTGATAAACACAATACAGTCCCCAGGACTATGAAATTCCAAATGTTCACCATCTTCTGAGTGAATAAATTTCTCTTAATCTCAATCCTAAATGACCTATTCCTTATTTTCAAACTATCCTCCTCAGTCAAGGGAAATTCCAATAAATAAGAAAATGATAGTTATTGTTTATATTAGTAATCATGTAGAAAAATGGAACACAATGGCATCAGTAGAAGGTAATGTAATATCACTGGGTTAATCAAGGAATGTGTAGCAACACTTTTTACAGCAAGTCTGTAACGATCAGATTTATCGGAATGAATAAAGCTAACTTGGGAGGTTGCCATTACTTCCTGTTCCAATTTAACTTTATCATTTGAAGTGCTTAAGTGTAATTTTTACTCAGCATTAACCAAATCATGGGTTAATAATCTGTTAAAAACTAAAATTAAATAGAAAATACTGGGATCACCAAACAGGCTAAGCAGTATGTAGAGAGAAACAGTGTTGATCTTTCATCAGAAAAGATCAAAGTCACAATAATAAAAGGATTTTATGTTGCAAACAAAAGGCATAAGGAAGGGCTAGTAAGATCAAAAAGTTACCTGTTTGAGACAGGATGGAGGTTAGAAGAGTTGAGTTATAAAAGTGACATGCTACCGAAATCACTGATTATCTGAAATTGTTGATCCTAGAAGGCTGTAGTTTGCCAGGCTAAAAAAAAAGGTATTGTTTCTTGATTTTGGGATAGCTTCCTTGAAAAAGCACAAGAGGCTAAAGTCGAGCATGGGATTAGAATGGAGATCTTCTGCACGATATCCCTAGTCTACGGAGTTAACATATTGAGGTGGTTAATCAATAAATACTAGTGAACCACCTTGAGCTGCTCTTTTGCACATCCTGCAGAATGCATCAAATTCAAAGGACTAATAGAATGTTCACTGCAATCCTGATTAAGGTTTAAAGGCACACAAGACAAAAGCACAAAGGAGAAAACATTAGGAATGGTGAATGAATATTTTTTCCATTGTCACAAAATATTCAATTGTTGTTTCGCAAATAATTTTTTAGAAAGACAGAAAATGGAGGCACTAGAGCAAGAAACATGCTGTAGATTTGTTTTTAGGAACTATTTTTATTGCAGTCGATGTCAACAGTATGTATTGATCAAACTGGCCCAGCAAGACAAGGGCTATTATCAACCACAAGATTCCTCTGGTGAAGATCATTCTAGTCCCCTATTAAAAAATTACCAGGTTAGACAAAAAAATCATCTAATATGTGAAGAGTTTAACATAATCATCATTAAAAGAGAAGAAAGGGAGTTGAACACAGGTTTAAGACTAGATGTGAAGAAAATTTTAATAAGAATCCTACAAATGCAATTAGTCACATGGGCACAAGAATGGAAACAAACCTTTCCAAAGCTTAGAAATATCCTCCATTAAAATGGTACTTAAAAAGTTTGATCAGTATTATCATTTTAACTGAAAGTAACAGTGTAGGATAAAATGGAATAAAGGTTTAAAATCAGCAAAAAAAAAAACACTTTAGGAATGTTTTGACACAAGTGTCTTCACTTGGGAGTATTAACATGTTAAATAAAGACAGAAGAGACCACTGATCTTCTCAGATGCAACTCTAGGAAATTATGGTCAGCCTCTCCACAACTATCATACTAAATGCTGGACAGCCAAAATTTATGTCAACCTGAAGCCAAAAGAAGTACAGAATTTTGCTGTCCACTGAAAGAGATCAAATAAATAAGAGAAGTGAACAAAAAAAAAGTCACACCTCTGCTCCTTGCTGTAATGCTCCAACTAGAATCTGAATGATGAAATTAGTTGAGATATTTTAAGCTTGCCTTTGAATCTTTACACTTATAGAAAGAGCTGGCGACCTGTTTAAAACAGAACAAGCCATTGATAATGAAACCCCAGCCTCCTCCTCCAGTTCTGATGGAAGGTCAACTTGGTTAACTGTTTCTCTCTCTGTTGAAAGTTGCCTGAACTGCTGAGTATTTCCTCAATTTGCGTTTATTCCTTCTGATACCAAACTTAGCCATGTTTATGTACTATGAATCTTCTTTGAGCTACCCAGTAACTAAAAAACCTTCTGCAAATGAAATCCAATCCTTTCAAAGGCACATATTGAATTTCTTCAGTCCCCACCTTTGCATAATACCCAGCACCAAGCTTTTCAATGTAACCTAAATATAACTAATCAGACACCAATTTCCACTAAGGGAACAAAACCAGAAACTAATGAAGATTGATCTGCCCCACACAAGAATAAAACATTTTCATTTGCTTGGTCCTAGATGCTTCTGCTATATACCACTCCTCACATTAAATATAAATTCTTGGCCCAGTAAACTTACTCTTTCAAAAAAGAATCATTCTAATGTGTGATTTTTCAGTAGGGAAAAGAGATACAACATTTTCTTGTATGGAACATTATTTTCCCTTCACTACCCAACAAGAACCATCTTTACTCCATGCTAACTTTTCACAGTAGTGCTCAGATAAATTACCAAGAGATGTCAGGTATATATTACGAGAGTAAAATATAGCATTTTACCCTCAACTGAGGCTCCTTCATTTGGTTTAGAATAACTTTCTCCCTTCTTTCTGATTCGCCGAGTGATTCCGCCATCTTCATCCTCTGTCAAATCTTCTGCTTTGATTTCAAAAAGTTCAATCTTAAATCAAGAATAATAAAGAAAATAGTTTTAAAATATGATTCCTGGCCAACATCATGCTTTAACAATTCACACTATGATCATTACTTCACATACCCTTGATTTTCTCAGTCAAGGGCATTTTGACCAACAGAGCAGCTACTTAATCATACACAATCACTGCTTCACACAATAATATCCTGTTAGTGCAAGCCAGGTCATGTGATGATTTGATGCAGTTCCTCAGCTAATCATATTTCAATTATGCTATTATGTCATTCAAGATGTTTGAACTTTATAAATTCATGGTACGAATATTCAGATATCATTTGTGATGAATAGGAGAGAACAATGGTTGAAATGAAAACGCACCTCAAATACAAGAGTGGCATTTGGTTGAATTTTTGGCGGGCTGCCTGCAGAGCCATAGGCATATTCTGGTTTGCAGATGATTTGACAAACTTCACCAACCTTCATGGTGGCCACAGCAATATCCCATGCTTTAATAATTTCACCTAGTCAAACGGAGAAGGAAGGTTGTTATTCTACCTTATCTGTGGAGGTATGAATTACTAGAATTATTAGCTTCAATCGGTAACGATACAGCACAGAAACAGATCCATCAGTCTAACATGTCCATATTGATCAGCAAACACGTATCTATTCTAATACGACCATACCATTCACAAGCTGGCCTAGAAACTTAAATGCAGTGAGTTTCTCCACCACATTGGTGATGAAGGTAGGCATGTCCAGCTTTACCTTCTATTGAAGTAGCCTTGCCTTACAAGTAGGCCTGAGTCAACAAGGTAGTAGTAGCAGACAATGAATTGACTAGTTTTTAACAGTGTCCCTGACATTGAGAGACCTTTAAATACCAGGAGTATTATAGGACTTAATGGGGAATCCAGCAGCAGGGCATTACAACAGATTTGGCCCCCTCATTTGTCAGTGAATCCTGGGCGCGCACAATTCATGCATACAAGGCTAAGATTTATTATAGTTTGAATGGTGAAGAGCTATAGCTCTGAAGCCCGCAAACTTTGGACAATTAAATTTCTATTGTAAATACTGGCACAGTGGGCACTTTTTAGTAAAGTGAACATGGCTCAGATAGACTGCCAACAGATATCTTTGTAGTTACCAGACTCACATGTAAAACAGTGAAGAACTGGAGAAGAAAAAATGTCTGTCTCAATTCTGGAGCAAGAAGAAATTGCAGAAAAATTGAAATATAGGTTAATTCACTAATTACTTTAAATATCATTGATAATGCTGTCACTTTTTGAAGTACACTCAAGGCAGATCACTATATGGCACTTAAGTAAATTCCATCACATAATTTGTGCTCCACCACACTTTGGTGTTCAATGCGACAAACTGAGTTTATTCCGCATGAATCATACCTACAGACTGAATAACACAGCAGCAGCCATCATACCAGCTTCCAATTCATGGCATTGGGATATTTTTGTATTCAATGTGAATGACAAGTTCAGAAAGTGTTCAGTCCACCTATGGCCCAAGAACTGCAAAGCTTATGTGTGTCTGGTATTATTAGTAGATCAATTCATCAGCAACATATATCCCTTTAAACTGGCCCACAAAAGACAGTGCAGAATACCCAGAATGACACAGTTGCAAGAAAAAGCTTGTGAACCCCTTGTTTTCTGCATTACTCATAAAATGTGATCTGATCTTCATCCAAGTCACAATAGACAAACACAATCTGCCTAAACTAATAATACAGAAACAAATGTACTTTTCATGTCTTTATTGAATACATTGTTATATCATTCACGGTCCAGGCTGGAAAAGTATGTGAACCCTTGTACTTATTAACTGGTAGAGACTCCTTTAGCAGTAATAACCTCCACCAAATGTTTCCTGTAGCTCCTGATCAGACGTGCACAATGGCGAGGAAGAATTTTAGACCATTCCTCTATACAAAACTGTTCTAGTTCATCAATATTTCTGGGATACCTTGCATGAACAGCCCTCTTCAGATCATGCCACAGCACCTCATTTGGGTTAAAGTCTGGACTCTGACTTGGCCGTTCCAAAACACAGATTTTCTTCTTTTTAAACCGTTCTATTGTTGATTTATTCTTGTGTTTCAGATCATTTGTCTTGTTGATTCATCCAACTTCTATTAAGCTTCAGGTGATGGACATTTTCCTGTAAAATGTCTTAATACAATTTTGAATTCATTGTTCCCTCAACAATTGTAAACTGTCCAGGCCCTGAGGCAGCAAAGCAACCCCAAACTATGATGCTCTTTCCACCATGCTTCACAGTTGGGATGAGGTTTTCACGTTTGTGTGCAGTGCCCACAAACATGAAAGCCTCATCCCAACTGTGGGATTTCTGCTAAAAAGTTCAACTTCAGCAATTTTTTTTTTGGAGCGCAATGGTTTCCTCCATTTTGTCCTTCCGTGAACACAAGTCTTTTTCAGTGTTTTTCTTACAGTGGACTCATGAACAGAGACTTGAGCAAGTTCTAGAGATTTCTGCAGGTCTTTTGCTGTCACCCTTGGGTTCTTTTTCACCTCCGCCAGTCACGCTCTTGGTGTGATCTTTGCAAGACGTCCACTCCTCCGGGGAGTAGCAATAGGACTGAACACTCAAATCTTTAGAAATGCCTTTGTAGCCTTTTCCAGCTTCATGCATCTCTACAATTCTTCTAAGGTCCACTAAAAGTTGTTTTGACGGAGGCATGGTGCACATAAACAAATCTTTCTTGAGAATAGCAGGCTCTTATCAGTAACCTTTTGTTTTTTTTATATATAGGCCAGGGTATCCCTACAACCCACACCTCCAATCTCATTTCATTGATTGGAACACAGGACTCCAAATAGTTTTTGTAGAAGGCTTTATCCCAGAGGTTCACATACTATTTCCAACCTAGACTGTCATTGTTTAAATGGTGTACTCAGTACAGATGAGAGGTACAATCGTTTGTGTGCTATTAGTTTAGGCAGATTGTGTTTGTCTATTATTGTGACTTTGAAGAAGATCAGACCACATTTTATAAGTAATTAGTGCAGAAAGCCAGGTAACTGCAAAGGATTCACAAACTTTTTCTTGCAACTGTACTTTCTAATTCTGTACCCAGTTGGGGCTGCTGCATCCTTTATATATCTTTTGCTGTTAAATTCTATTTGGATCAAGAACTGAATAAGTTGTAGCTTAAAACTAAACATAAACAACATTAAAATTTATTTCAAGACCAAAGTACAACCCATCATGCAGTGAAGCTAAATGTTTGTTACCCATCTTCCACACAAAACTGAAAAGATGTTCACCAAACATCAGCTAACTCTGATTCTTATTTTCAATGGTTATGCAAACAAGTTTTCAGTAAGTGGGCCTGAGGCATTTCAGTTGTTTTAAATTTAAGAAAATACAAGCAATACTTGTATCAAATATTTTTACCTTTTCCAAGATCAAATGTGAAATAGTCATCCCGGTCTCTACTGGAATCAAACTTAGTTCCATCCAAGAATACACCTGTATAGTGGACAGATACCTTATCTCCTGTCATTGGGATATCATCCACTGTGCCCTCCCTTTTCACTAGCTGTGAGAAGAAGGGAAAGGTTATTGGTTGAATATAGTTTCAACTTTTAGAGCAAAAGAATAAATTGATAAAAGTTTGAATTTAATAGAGTATATTTTATTAGGACATGACTTAAAATCAAATCTGACAATTTTATGATTTCCCAATTATGCTCAATTAATAACTTTCACAAGTTGTAGCAGAAAGTGGTTTGAGGACATCACCTTGATTGAAATTGTCAAAGCATGGAAATCTACAGAAAATAGTATTTTGAAAAAAATTGTAAAGATTGGGCTAGATGAGCTTGTCAGCTTTTTAAAAACCGTATCACACATTGGAGATATTTAATTTTCCTGTCAGTCCCATAATTCTCCATTCTAACTTCAGAACATCTTTCCTTGTTTCCCCATAGAGAGCATGAAATTGGTCAAGCAGCAAGACTCTCTTAAGCTTACGCAATACGCCCTAATCAAAACTTTAATTGTACTCCCTTTGTCAGGACTAACTGAAAGAAGAGACACCAATTTCAAATCTCTTATTATCTTTTCTTTCAGTTAGTCCTGACGAAGGGTCTCGGCCCGCAACGTTGACTGTACTTCTTCCTGTAAATGCTGCCCGGCCTGCTGCGTTCCACCAGCATTTTGTGTGTGTTGCTTGAATTTCCAGCATCTGCAGATTTCCTCGTGTTTGCTTATGTGAGAATGCTGTTCTTGGACTACAATTCAGTATTCAACATCATAATTCCCTCCAGGCTCAACAAGAAGCTCAGAGACCTTGGTCTTCACCCTACCTTGTGTAACTGGATCCTGGACTTCCTGGCAGACCACCAGCAGGTGGTAAGAGTAGGCTCTCTCATCTCTGCCCCTCAACAGAGGTCCCCCTCAGGGCTGTGTACTAAGCCCCCTCCTTTACTCTCTGGATATCCATGACTGTCCACACTCACAGTTCCAATCTGCTAATTAAAATTGCTGACACTACACTGATTAGCCTAATCTCAAATAATAATGAGGCAGCCTACAAAGAAGTCAACACCCTGACACAGTGATGTCAAGAAAACCACCTCTCCCCCAATGTCATAAAAATAGGGGAGCTGGTTGTGGACTACAGGAGGAATGGAGACAGGCTGACCCCTATTGACATCAATGGATCTGGGGTTGAGAGGGTGAACATCACCGAGGATCTCATGTGGTCTGTACATACCTGCTGCGTGGTGCACAACAGCGCCTCTTTCACCTCAGATGGTTGAAGAAGTTTCGTATAGCCCCCTAAATCCTAAGAACTTTCTATAGGGGCACAATTGAGAACATGCTGATTGGCTGCATCACTGCCTGGTACGGGAACTGTACTTTCCTCAAACGCAGGACTCTGCAGAGAGTGGTGTGGACAGCCCAGTGTATCTGTAGATGTGAACTTCCCACTATTCAGGACATTTACAAAGACAGGTGTGTATAAAGGGCCCAAAGGACCATTGGGGACCCTAGTCACCCCAACCACAAACTGTTCCAGTTGCTACCATCTGTGAAACAGTACCACAGCATAAAAGCCAGGACCAACATGCTCCAGAATGGCTTTTTCCACCAGGCCATCAGACTGCTTAGTTCATGCTGACACAACTGTATTTCTATGTTATATTGACTATTCTGTCATATATAACATTTACTATAAATTACCATACATTGTACAATTAGATGGAGACGTAACGTAAAGATTTTTACCCATGTATATGAAGGATACATAATAAAATCAATTCAAATGGTACAATGGCTTCTGTTGCAAGGAGATAATATAAAGATTGCAGAACTTTGTTCTGCCCAGAACTTCATAAGGTTACAAATGCAATGTTTTGAGCAGTTCTTAAATCGGAATTCAAGCATATACAGGTTGTTCCCAGATCATGAACGCCTGGCTTACGGGCATCTGTACATATGGACGAGCTCTCTCATTTCTATTCCTTTACTACTGCTACGAAGAATGAGATTATTGTCAGTTGTGAGGGGAGAAATCTGGAAATGATCTGATAAAGGTCTTCAAGATTATGAATGGTGTTAAGTTAACAAGTGATAGATACAATAAAAATGTCTAAATTTAAACTAAGGAACTGAAAAATAGTCATCGGATCAGTCGGTAACTTATTTTAAAAATCTTACTCTACTTTCCCCATAAAAGAATTACATAGACAATATTGTTTTCATGTTGGATTAATGGCAGTGAGCCTGAGTGCAATTTAAATAGGTAGTCATCTGGAGATCTTGGTCAGAGAAGGCAAATTCTGTGCTAGAGCATCCTTGGAGGACATTTTCCAGACTGTCATGGCAGACTTCAGGAACCATTTAGGGAATTAAGAGCCCATATCCCAATTTAAAGAGGAATGTCTAACCAATATACAGGTCATGTCTAATTAATCTTATAGTTCTTTGAGGAAGTTACCAGGAAAGTTGACAAAAGGCAAAGCAGGTGGATGTTGACTACCTGGACTTTAGTAGTCACTTGACAAGGTCTCTCATGGGAAGTTGGTCAAGACTCAATCGCTTGACATTCAAGATGAGGTAGTAAATTGGATTAGACATTAGCTTTGTGTGATAAGCCAGAGAGCAGTAGTAGATGGTTGCCTCTCTGACTGGAGGCCTGTGACTAGTGGGATGCCGCAGGGATTACAACTGGGCCCATTGTCATTTGTCACCTATATCAGTGACCTGGATAAAATGGATCAGTAAATTTACAGATGACACCAAGATTCAGGTGTATTGCACAGTGAGGAAGATGAGCAGAGCTTACCACAGGAAAAATGGTAGATGGAATTTAATGCAGACAAGTGTTGCACTTCAGTCAGAATGATCAGGGTAGGTTTTACACAATGAATGATAGGGCACTGAGGAGTGTGATAAAACAAAGGGACCTGGGAAAACAGGTACATGATTCACTGAAAGTGACGTTACTAAATAGGGTTAAGAAAGCTTTTGGCACATCGGCCTTCATAAATGAAAGTATTGTGTACAGACGGGATTTTATGTTGAAGCTGTATGGGACATTGGTGAGGCCTAATTTGGAGTATTGTGTGCAGTTTTGGTCACCCTCCTACAGTAAAGCTGTAGGTAAGGTTGAAAGATACAAAGAAAATTTACAAGGATGCTGCCAGGATTGGAGGACCTGAGTTATAAGGAAAGATTGAATTGATTAGGACTTTATTTCTTGGAACATCAAAGATTGCGGGGAAATTTGATCAAGGTATATAAAATTATGAAAAGTTTAAAGGGAAGATGAGGGGAAGCTTCTTCACTCAGAGGGTTGAGAGTATGGAACGAGCTGTCAGCTCAAGTGCTGCATTCGAGCTCAATTTCAATGTTTAAAAGAAGTTCGGATAGGTGCATGGAGAGTAGGGGTAAGGACCAGCTATGATCTGTGTCCAGGTTGATGGGAATAGACAGTTTAAATGGTTCAGCACAGACTAGACATGGCAAAGGGCCTGTTTCTGTGCTGTACTTTTCTATGACTCTATGAGTGATGGTTTGGGTGCACTACTCCCTTACTTCTGATCTGAGAGTGACAATGAAGTTCAGCCTGGAATAACTCAAATGCTTTATCTAAACTGAGCACTGGAGATATCCAGGGTGGAAAACCATTCATTTTATTTGTACATTTTCTTGGGTAAGCAATCTTACAGCCAAAAAGTACAAAACAACAAAATCAAAATTAATAATTGATTAAAAAATGACCTGAAATGCCAATTCTTTTCCTCTGCACAGAAGCTTCCCAAACTGTTGAGTATTCCTCTCATAACCCTTTTGCCTATCACCTGTCCAGCTCTTGGCTCCATTCCTCCCCCTCCTGTCTTCTCCTATCATTTTGGATCTCCCCTCCCCCTCTCAAATCTCTTACTAGCTCTTCCTTCAGTTAGTCCTGACGAAGGGTCTCGGCCCGAAACGTCGACTGTACCTCTTCCTAGAGATGCTGCCTGGCCTGTTGCGTTCATCAGCAACTTTGATGTGTGTTGCTTGAATTTCCAGCATCTGCAGAATTCCTCGTGTTTGAGTATTCCTACATTTTGGTTCTGCTTCTCAACCAAAAGGGATTATAAAGATAATAACCCCTTTTGGTCAAGAGGTAGAAACAAAATTATTTTAAATAACATAGTACAGAGACATCACTTTACAAAAGGGTTGCGAAATAAGCAAACTGTGACTATTATCTCCCTTCCCCCTCCAACCGTCAGTAAACTCAGTGGCGCATGTAATTCCGAAACGTTCATGCTGTACTCCAGAGCCAGGCGACAATCGGGTGTTCACCAATTTTAGTTACTGTTCATGGATTATTAGTTATTTATTCTAAGAAATCCCTTTACAGTCCCAGGTACGGCGAGTATGGGTCGCTCTTTGACGAAACGGGCGGCGGGCGCTAGGACCCGTGGGTCGGGGAAGGCGTGGAAGGTTCTGGACAAGCGCTCGCCCGCTCTGCGGGCCTACCGCTGCAGCAGGGAGACACGGCAAGGCCCGGCCAGCGATGCAAGGTGCAGCTCCATCACCGCCCATGTGGCCGCCCGCACTCCGGCACCTTTCAGCCACTTAGCTCAGCAGGCCGCGGAAAATGCGGAGCCAATGAATGTCAGTATCAGGCTTGTCCGACACCTCCGAGCTCCCGCATTTGAATCAAGTCAGATGCGTACAGCGATTCATTTTCCTCCCGCACAATTAAATCCTAACACAGTCACACAACCAAACCCAATTAAATTTAAGGCAGCTTTTCTTCTTCAAAAATCTCCTTAAGCCCACCCTCCGCCACCTCCAGTTTAAATTCCATGCGGAATACTTTGGAGAATCAAGAACCATTTTTAAAAAAACACCTGGCAATTGTCCTTTATTACAGCTCATTGTTCAGACGAAATTACATATGCCCTGAGTAAATCTTGGCCTAGAAACACAAGTTGTTTTATAAACAAAGGGTCGTTAATGGAGTTCTAAGGCCTGGTTACATCCCTCTCCGAGCAATGCGCTGCCCCTACCTTCAGAACTCCTCCATCTTTCTTGGGGGTGATATCCTCACCCTCGATGGGGATCTGCTGCTCGGTCTTCTCCTCTCCCGCAGTCATGTTGGAGTCAGGGCAAGGTGGGCGGCAGAGATTCGGTCCAGAGGCGGCTTGGCTGCGCCGAGCGTCTGCAGAAACTCCGGGGCGTGCGATCGTGAGGGGCGGGTAAGAGAACTTTCCAGAGGGACGGAGGGAGGATACGCCTACCTGGCGGGCGGGCCGTTCGGCACATGGCTTCCCCTCCTGCTCTCCAAAGTTCCGTGGTGCGAATCACCGAGTTCCCCGCCTTCAGACTTGTCCCCGTCCTTCAGTTTCTTCACAGAACAGACTCGCCCTCAGAGCACCTCTTTCTCCATTACTGAAACAAACTGCCGGCGAGCTTTCCTACTTCTCCCAGCAATGATGCCTGTTAGCTCACAGAAAGAGTCATTTGGGTACTTTGACAGATGTGCATTTCCTACCAGTCATGTTAGCACATATTTTTGTTTGAATCTTGACGCCATCTTTGCAGTTAGCCCCACAAACTGATTAGACTGCCGTCAAAGTGAAATTCTAAAGAATTGGACATGACCCTGTGGACCTATCTGAACACAGAAGTGGCCCATACGACAGAGTGAGCTTTAATAAAGGCCAATTGCTGGGTGCTTTTAAAATTCAAAGATGGGAGATAGGAAGTGTCTAATAGCCCAATCACAACAGGAATTCTGCAGATGCTGGAAATTCAAGCAACACGCATCAAAGTTGCTGGTGAACGCAGCAGGCCAGGCAGCATCTCTAGGAAGAGGTACAGTCGACGTTTCAGGCCGAGATCCTTCCTAGAGATGCTGCCTGGCCTGCAGTGTTCACCAGCAACTTTGATGACAGCCCGATGCTGACTTTAAAATTTTCCACAGGAACAGGAATCGATGTAGCTCTGCAACCATCCATTTGGTTGCCCACAGTTTGACAGATACAGTACCTTTCTACCACTTAACTCAGAGGGTCTCAGACAATTTGGGCAATTGCCAGATGTTGGGGGTCAAGCGTAAGGGGAAAGTATACAGGAAATGATAGGATCCTTAGGAGCACTGATGAGATCTTGGGCCCAAGTCCATAGATCCCTGAAAATGGGAACATGAGTATATTGGGTTATAAAGAAAGCTAATACATGTTTGTCTTCATAGGTCAGGGTGTTGAGTATTAAGTCATGTTGCAGCGGTATAAAATATTTGGTTTAGGCTGCATTTGAGTACTATATAAACTTTTGCACACCCCTTCGCAGGAAAATTATGGAGGCTTCAAAGAGAGTTCCAAAGAGATTGATCAGGATTAGAGAGTCTAAACTTTATGGGGAGACTGGTCAAACTTGGATTATTTTCCCTGCAGTATTAGCAGCTGAGGGGATATTGTTTTTCTCTCTATAGATGCTGCCTGGCCTGTTAGATATTTCCAGTTTTTTGTTTTATTCCTGATAGACAGTTTAATAGCTATGGATGAGTAAAGAGCTAACAAGGGCCTTTATGCTCAATTGTTTTCTAATGTTTACTGCAGGGAATTGTATATAAGCACTGAGTATGGATAGCACTGGCCTAGATTGCAAAACTCAACCATCAATTTTCAATGTTCAGGCTCATATACAGGTATGTACTTTTGCCAACTGACAATATATTTATAGTTTGTCACAGTTGGTGAAAGCATCAAAATGAGTAGGTGTGTCACTAGAAATATTGTTACTGTAATATTCTCATGGTCATAGAATTACACCATTTCGAAAAAGGCCCTTCAGCACACAGCATCTATGCCAACTATCATAGTTTATACTAACCCCACTTAATTGTTTTAATTCCACAGCCCAATGCAAAATCCCATAGGATCATTGGGGACCCAACTCAACCCGAGTCACCCCAACCACAATCTATTCCAGCTGCTACCATCCGGGAAACGGTGCTGCAACATAAAAGCCAGGACCACCAGGCTCCGGGACAGCTTCTTCCACCAGGCCATCAGACTGATTAACTCACGTTGATTTGAGTGTATTCTATGTTACATTGACTGTTATATTTATTATAAATTACTATGATTGCACATTTAGATAGAGGCATAATGTAAAGATTTTTACTGCTCATGTACTGTATGGGAAGAATGTAAGAAATAAAGTCAATTCAATTCAATATGTCCTGCTCATTCAAATTCATATCCCAATCCCTGTTAAATATTGTTACTGTCCGGAATCAGGTTTATTATGATTAGTCTATGTCATGAAATCTGTTGTTTTGCGGAAGTAGTACAGTATGCGGTAAAAATACCATATTACAAAATAAATAGAGCAAAAGATGAATAATGGAGTATTCATGGGTTCATGGACCACTTAGAGATCTGATGGAGAGGGGAAAAGCTGTTTTTAAAATGCTGAGTATGGGTCTTCAAGGTCCTGTACAACCTCTCTGATGGTAGTAACACAAAGAGGGCACATACCAAAAGGAGAGGGTCTTTAATGATGGATGCCGCCTAAAGGCTGATTTATACTTCTGCGTCAGATCGATGCTATAACCTACGCAAGTGGCCTACGCACATTGTGAGCGTTTATACTTGTGCGTTGGTGTGTCTGCATCACTCTGCACTTCACCACCAGACCGCTAGTTGGCAGTGGGGTTTCTATGCCACTGCGTTGAGTTTCTTCGTGTTGAAACAAAATGGCGACGGAAACAGCGCATTGTGTTGGAGTTGGAGCTTATAAATGTCAAACAAGAGTTACTTTTATTGAAATTACAGCAATGCAGAAAAGAGAAGACGTCAGAGGAGATGGTGTGTACGACCATTGAACGGATTGAGACAGAAGGAGGGTGAATTTGCTGTGCTTGTCTACTCACTGAGACACATGGATGGAGAAATGCATTTCAAATATTTTGGGATGTCAGTAGGTAGGTTTGACAATTTGGTTAATCGCCTCCAACCATTTATTTCGCATCAGTGTACACACAGTATGCCTATAGACATTACTCAAAGACTGGCAATCACCCTTCAAGTTCTAGCTTCAGGTGCAAGTCAACAGGCTGTAGCAGCTAGCTACAAAATGGTGTCAAGCACAGTGTCCTCCATAATTTCGGAGGTCTGTACAGCTTTATGGAAAGCATTGCAGCCAGAGCTCTTTCCCTGCCCTTCAGTCGCCCAATGGGAAGCTGTTGCAGCTGATTTTTGACGACTATGCAACTTTCCGAACTGTGTCGGCAGTACAGACGGAAAACACCTGAACATCAAGTAGTCACTCCGGGCCGCACACCGTGAGTGACTACTACAACTACAAGGGCACACACTCCATTGTCCTGATGGCTGTCTGCGAAGCCAGATATTGGTTTACCATGGTGGACGTAGGGGATACGGACGGGAAAGTGACGGGGGCATCATCAAAGGGAGCAGATTTGGTTCTATGCTGCTTGAACACAAACTGAACCTGCCCCCACCAGCCAATTTTCCAGGAACAGGAGTCAAAATCCCGCATGTAATCGTTGGTGATGCTGTGTTCCCCCTACACCACAATCTCATGTGACCCTTTCCAGGTATGTCAGAGACTTTAAATTCCATGAAAATTAATTTCATTTAATTTTAAGTAATACTGCTTGCTTTGTGTAATTATATATATATATATTCCCCTAAATAGTGATCACAGCTACACTGGCACATAATAATTTCTTATTCATTAATACTCTGAGTTTTATCTTCTATGTTTTGCTAAATAGGGATGAATATGACCATGGAAAAGCAGATGTATAACTACCGTCACTCCAGAGCCAGGAGGGTGATTGAGAACACATTTGGCATTTTGGTGGCAAGGTGGAGAATCCTCGGTCGCCCACTAGAATTCCTGCCTGACAAAGCAGTGAACATTCTCAAAGCTTGTGTCGCTCTGCACAACCTCCTGGCCTACACTGATGAAGCCAACACTCCGTGAGCAGATACATCCCTGCTAATTTGGAGACTTAGACACTACTGGGTCACCTCAGCCAGGTGAGTGGCGAAGAGTGGTGGCAGGGGAGACGAATCTTTTCGAACCTCTAGATCCTCATTACCTTTCAAGGCGCCGCTCCACCAGAGCTGCCCTTGGTGTACGGAATGACCTGATGGTCTTCTTTCAATCACCACATGGATTTTTGCCATGGCAGAACAAAATAGTGTGTCGTGGCCAATTTAATTAGTAAATTGTAAGGACATAAAATAAATGAACCTATAAATAATGTAGCTGTTCAAATAAAAAAAAGACCTGTTATAAAGTCAAGTTGTTATTTATTTGCAGTACTGTGCACAACATTATGCAAGGTGCAAAGTGTTACATAAAAAAAGACAACATAATAGATTATGCAATTGTTTATTGTTTCTGCTGCTGCCTCTCAAATACCATTTTGTAGACATTGAACATTGTCTGTGCCCTGTGCTCCTCCGGCAGCCTCCGCAGCATGTCAGCAAGTGCTTGCACAAACCTGGAGACCTCATCATTTTCATTCAGCAGTCTTTGTTCCAGTCCCACCCTACGTTCATCCAACTGGGCGAACTGCTGCTGAAACCAGTCATCACGTCCTTTCCTCTTCTTCCTTTGTGCTATCCTTGGGCTGGGGGGCAGAGGAGATGGCGCGGGGGACGGAGGAGCTGGCGCGGGGAGTGGAGGAGATGGGTGGGGGGACGGAGGAGCTGCCTCACTACTTTATGATGATTCTGGACGTGAAGATGGAATGTCTGGTGGTTGGTTTTCCTCAGCAACTGAGGAGGTGGACAACCCTGATTTCCATCCTGTGATTATGAAAGAAATTGCAAATAGTTTAAGTTAGTCTTTGTTATTATACATACAGGTAACATATGTGTTCAGTGTCTGTACACGGATTGGCAGAGCTATGAAAACGAGAAAACGGCATATGCCTACATTGGCAGAATACTAGTTATTGCATTTCCTTTATGAGCAAGCCAGATACAATTAAAGCCTGTTACATATTACATTTCTCTTTCATGGAAGAATTATCTTTGCGCAAATCAATATGCTGTGTTTACAACTAGACAGTACTGCTCGGTTGCTAGCTAGCCTAAACACAACAACAGAAAGGTTTATGATACAAAGAACATTTTGTATTTACCTTGTTGTCGTCATAATTTGACTCTGTTTTCCGGTGCTTAATATGTGGTGCCAGCCAAGAAAGAGCCAAATAAAACACTGGTATTTTTTTTCCGCCTGGGTTCCCGCTCTTGGAGAGATTTTTCCGGGCGTGCACGTACTTGTCCCTCAAGTTTTTCCATTTCTTTGTGCATTCCGTGATGTCCAGACCCATGGTTTTGGAAATTTCATTCCACGAATTTGATGCCATTTGGCAGTCTTTATAGTATGGTGATAAGGAGTTGTACAAATGTACATATTTTCGGACTTCCTCCATTAACCTCTCCTCGATTTGGTCCATTTTCCAAACTTATGTTCTTCTTCTCTCTTAATTCTGAAATGGCGGAGAAGAATAAGCAACCGAAAATGTGTAGGAGAAAATGCGGTGCTACCAAGCGGACCAATCACAGTTGTTGCGGTCTGCGTTGCCGCGACGTGTAGTTACATTTTGGGAGAGGTGCGTGTCAGGCTACGGTGTAGGGATCCGCATAGGCTCTGCGTAGGGTTCGCGGCTACGTCGTACCTACGGCATCGATTTGACGCAAAAATATAAATCAGCCTTTACTGAGGCAAGGAGAGTGTGACGGAGAACACTCAATAAGTACACACACACAAGCATTGCCTTGCTATTCTGCTGTCGTTGCACTGAGTGTACACACTTCAATGTCTAACCTGGTATGTTCTCATAAACCAAGCTCAAATGTGACAGAATAGTAATAGGGATGTGTAAATGTGTATATATTGTTTGTATGCTGTATTGAAGATACTGTAGATTGTTTATTTTGTAATATGACTGTAACTACATTGTGGGTGCATCTGATTCTAATTCATCTGTAGTCTTAAGTTAACCTTATTGATAATTAAAGATGGTATGACCTAGTACTGAATAAAAAGGAGTTCATCACCCTCAGTTTGAGAGAGAGAGATAGGGGGCTACCAGGAGTTCACACTGGACAAGAATAAGTACAGAGCTATTACGATTGTGTTTTTTTGGGAGGTATCTTTTTGTAAATATTGGAAGTCTTCTTTTCACTATTTTCACTAATTTTTGTAAGTTTGATTTTTGACGCACCTAATAAACACCCTTGCACTAAAGTGCTAACCAACTTTAGCCATTTTTCCTTTAGTCATAACCCACATATTTACCATATTGTGGCAGCAGTGGGATGGCCTGTCACAAAGGGATGCATTCATCTCAGCAGAGTGGCATTGCAGTCCCCTGTCAGGTAACCCCATGAGGCTAAAAACACAGCAGATGCCGGGAAGCCGAGGAGAAACTCAGAGGAGGAAAGACTTCAGCCCGGTGCCAAACTCAGACCAGAAGCAGACGGGCCTCCAAGTGGCACCTCCTCCAGACCCTCCCTGGAAAATCTGTTAAGAGACTTTTTGTCTACCCGGCATAGAAAAGATAGTGCTGTTATAAAGGAAAGCCTGTGGAAGGGTCCTAGGATGCCTTCTTATCAACAAGGTGACAATTTTTGAGAATTATCTCTTCAGGTTTGAGAGGATGCCAGGATATGGCAATGGCCAGAGGAGGAGTGGGTATTCCTGAGTAGATCCTTATCGACCAGAAAACAAACTGCTTAACGACTGATGGCTTGTCTGCATAAGGAGCTGGGGATCACGGCCTTGAAGACCACTCCATACCACATGGAGATATTTGGCCTGGTTGAGAAGTTCAATCAAACACAGAAGCGCATGTTAAGGAAATTTGTATTTGACATGGGGAAAGATTGGGACAATTGGCTACCATTTCTTCTTTTTGCGTATAGGGAAGTTTCTCAAACATCCACTGGGTTCTCTCGCCCTTTGAACTTTTATATAGTTGGCTGGTACAGGACCCTTGGACTTGCTGTATTGGGGTTGATAGGGGCTAGAGGGTGCTTCTGAAGGGCAGGGAGTTGTCCATTATATCCTGCAGATGAGGGACAGTCTGAAGCATTACCGAGAGAAGACCTGCCTTACTCTTCAGGATGCCCAGCAGGCCCAGAAAACATGGTATGACCAGCAGGCCCACCAGCAAGAATTTGAATCAGTGCATAAGGTCCTGCTACTTCTACCATCATCCCCTATTAAGCTCCTTGCTAAGTGGCAAGGCCTGTTTACCATAGTGAGAAAAGTGAGCCCAACTACTTATGAGGTTCTGCCCCTAGAGAAGAGGAAGGAGTGTCAGACCTTTCACATTAATTTCTTCAAGGCTTGGAAGGAGAGAAGGGTTCCTGCCAACAGCACATCTCTCGAGGACCACCAGATTCAGAAGAGGATGACTCTGAATCATGGAGGGTTGGAAGGGTCCTGCGAAGGTTGACCTCTCCTATTTTGATGACTATTATTGCAACACCAACAAATTACATTCAATACAACCAATTACCATTTACATTTTGACTGTTAACTCAGCCACCCCCCCAACCTTCATCACCATCCCCCCTCCACCCCTCTTTCCCCCAATCCCTCTCCCCTCCACCAACCAACTGAATAGTAGTACATACACAGACAAAGCATTCCTATTTTAACAAAAGATCTTTTAAGTTAGATATCAAATTTGTCCACATTAAGATTGCCTTTGCTCATGCATCATTTACTCTTGCTGATGAAAGTTCCAGATAAGAAATGTCCAAAAAGCTCCGAAGCCAGTGAGTATTTGAAATATCATGGGGAGGTTTCCAACGCTGGACTACAATCTTCTTAGCTGCAGTCAGACCTGCCAGCCAAATTTTGCGTGTTTTTTCTGTGAGGGAAAGGTGGGAGTCATCATTTAGAAGATGTACAGCGGGGTCCATTGGTAACTGTACCCCTGTAAGTTCTGTAAGAGTACTAATAACCTTCCCCCACAAACCAAAAACCCCTGGACATTCCCATACAACATGTCTAAAAGAGCCAACAGTTCCATGGGAGCAAAATGAGCCATAAGGGTCAGGAACCAGTCCCATTTGATGTCTAATTCTCGGTGTTAAATGTGCTCAATGACAACATTTCAAGTGTATATACCGATGATTTGGGTTTTTCGAAGCACCGGCAACATTATCCCAAGTCATATCTTGTCCCAATTCAGATATGTCCCTATCCCAGGCTTTCATTCCTGACGTGGGCATATATTTCTGGGAGTTTAATTTATCATAGATATATGACACTTTCTGTCCTGGAGCACTCTGCATCCAACTTAAAATGGGATGGTCCTTTAAATCTGACCCCCAGGGAACGCTGTAGGCTTTACAAGCTGATCTTACTCAAAAGTAGAAGAAAATACAGTGTTTATCAATATTATATCGAGATATCAGTTCTTGAAAGCTAAGGAGAGTACTTGCTCCATTAATATCTTGAAGAGTATTAATACCTTTATCCTCCCAAGTTCTGTTAGTGAATGGTTCCCCCCCCCCAACAGAAAACAATTATTGTTCCATAATGGAGATAATTTGCACCATACACTTTTAAATTTTAGGAATTTTTCTGCTGCTTTAAACACTTGTAGCATATGGGTTAAAATTGGACCGTAATACAAATCACATTTTTTGGTAGACATACCTATAAGGAGAAAGTCCTTCAACCTTATTGGTGCTATTAGCTCTTGTTCTATATTTTCCATGATGAAACTTTATCCTCCTCCATCCAATAGCCAAGACTTTTTAATATAAATGCCCAGTGATACTATTTAAAATTTGGACATGCCAATCCCCCATCCGACTATTTGAATTGTAGAGCTGACCATTTTATATTGGGTCGTTTACCATTCCAAACATAGTATCGTAGTAAGGAGTCCAGTTTTTGCCAATATCCTGCTGGAGGTGCAAGTGGGATCACTGAGCTGATAAAATTAATGCGGGGTAAGATGTTCATTTTAATGACCGATATACGGGCTGGGACTGATGCTGGCAGGTGTCTCCATCTATTAGTATCTTCTTCTATTTTTTTCAAAATTAAAGAGTAATTTGTTTTAGCCACACATGATAGGGAAGTATTAACTTTAATACCCAAGTAGAGGTAACATTAATCTGGGGAGGGACAGACACCTTACTTTTATCTGTATTAATCAGCATCAGTTCTGATTTTGACAAATTAGCTTTGTATCCTGAAAGAAATCCAAATTGCTCCAGTGTTTTTAAAACATAGGGGAAAGTTTATTGAACATTTGCCATATAAACTAGCCTGTCGTCCGCGTAAAGTGATATTGAATGTGATGTTGTACCTATTGTAATAGGGGAGATCTGAGGAGAGTTTCTAATTAAATGTGCAAGTGGTTCAATACATATAGTAAAAATTAAAGGAGACAAAGGGTCCCCTTGTCGTGTGCCCCGTCCTATGTCAAATGGCTCTGAGAAACCTCCTCTCACACATACCCGGGCTGAAGTATTAGCATACAGTGTTTGAAACATATTGATAAATTTATCGCCGAACTTAAATTCTTTTAGAACTCTCCAAAGATATGGCCATTCAAGGTAATCAAACACTTTTTCAGCATCTAGAAATAGCAGGCCACAGGCAGGCAGGATTTTGTGTGTTGCACTCAGTATATGTAAGAGCCGGTGAATATCAACAGATGCGAGATGCCCCCTGATAACGCCCGTTTGATCTGGGCTAATTATTTTCCCAACTACTGTCTCAAGTCTACTGGCTAAGACTTCGGAAAATATCCTGAGGTTGGCATTTATCAAGGAGATTGGACGGTAATTGGCACACTCCAAGGGGTCCTTACCGGGCTTAGGTATAACTGTGATCAGGCTGTGTTTAGATCTCTATGGAAAGCACCATTTCCAAAAAGCATAATTTAATGTTTCCAACCATACTGGTCCAAGAATATCCCAAAGTGCTAGGTAAAGTTCCACAGGTATGCCATCTATACCTGGCGTACGGCCCTTATTTGTAGCTTTGACTGCTTTAAGTAGCTCATCCAGTGCAATAGGAGAGTCTAGAGTTTAGGTGTCCTCTAATGACAACGTAGGGAGAGTTTAGGTGTCCTCTAATGACAACGTAGGGAGGTCTAATCCACTAAAAAAATCTGTGAAGTCATTCTCAGAAGGAACTGAACCACTTGTATACAGTTCTTTAAAGTAATTCTTGAATGCCTCGTTTATTTCCTCTGTTGAAGATACTACTCCATGTTTAGCACATCTGATTGCTGGTATAGACCTTTTAGCTTCCTGTTGTTTGAACATTAGAGCTAAAAGATGGCTCGGTCTGCTGCCTTCTGCGTAATACTTACGTTTGGTTATATGAATCATATATTCTGCCCTGCTTCTTAATAAATCATTTAATTCTGCTTGTTTTGTTTTAAGCTCGTTTTGTTTTGTTTTGGTGTATCTCCTTTTCAGATCATTCTCCAAAACCTTACATTCTTCTTCTAGGGTGGAAATCTTTTGAAGCCGGCCTTTATGTAAGTGAGAACTGAACCATATAGCGTTATTTCGTAAGAAACCCTTGATAGAGGCCCAAATCACTGTCACATCTGAGACACTATTTTTATTTAAATTTATAAATTCTGACAGTCTTGTTCTCAGTTGTGATAGAAATTTGTCATTTTTTAGAAGGGTGGAGTTAAACCTCCACCTAGTAGCCTTATTTTTAATTTTGCCATAATTAAAAGTAGATATGACTGGGTTGTGATCAGATAGATGTCTGGGCAAAAATTCTATTGAGTGTACTAAAGGCAGCAGACTGGAGGATATAAGAATGTAATTTATCCGAGAGAAAGTTTTATGTCTTGTGGAGAAGAAGGTATAGTCTTTAGCAGATGGATTATGCACCCTCCACACATCAGTTAAATTTAAATCTGTTAGAAAAAGGTTAAGTGCTTTGGAAGCAGATTCTTGAGAGCTTGATATAGTTGAGGAAGATTTATTGAGGTTAATGTTTACCAAAGCATTCATGTCCAAACCAACATATAGTTGGTAGTCACTTAACTTCAGTAATTGTGAGGTAATTGAGGGAAAAAGTTCAACCTTGAATATTGCTGGGGCATATAGGCTAATGAATGCAACTTTTTTACCCTGAATGGATGTGCAGCAAAAAGCTAGACGTCCTTTATTGTCGGCGCCCGTCCTTTCAATTGGTCTCATTAATATCATAACTCCTTTCACATGAGTACTATCAGCTGATGCCACAATGGGTTTATAAAAGCGGTTTTGAACCCTGGGAATGTCATTAGGTTTAAGATGTGTTTCCTGTAACAGCGCGATATTTTCTTTCTGCATAAGAAATCTGAAACCTTTGAACGCTTGTAGGGAGAGTTTAATCCTCTAACATTAAATGATACAATAGTAAAATTTTCTAATTTATCTGTGTTGCTCATCTTCCCCTGAATCTGTTGTTGTAAGTTGGTGGTGGAACCAAGTTAACCCCTTCCCACCCCCCATCACCCCTCGCATTCAACCCTTTACTTTGTAACATCTGTGAGTGTCACTTAGCAATGTCAGACACTGAACACTGACGTTATCCACCTCCCTCTAGCACCAACAAATTAGAAAGGCAAAGCACCTCATAGACAATCATATCAAAGAGACAAGAAAAAAGAAACCTGGACAAACCCGTTAACCTATATAATTAAAACCGTTTCCGTCTCAAATATAGTATAACACCTAATCAAGACCCCAACAGATATCTTGCAGGAAGCTGTCGCTTTAATAGACCGTTGCTTAGTGATGGCGCCAGTGACGTCTTATCTGGTGCCCAGAA
The DNA here is from genome assembly GCF_030028105.1 of Mobula birostris. Classification (NCBI taxonomy): domain Eukaryota; kingdom Metazoa; phylum Chordata; class Chondrichthyes; order Myliobatiformes; family Myliobatidae; genus Mobula; species Mobula birostris. The sequence continues at coordinate 30,595,468 of NC_092378.1, read as the reverse complement.
ACGTAAACAAGTCTACTGGAGACATAACATTCTAAAGTTATTCAGAACAAACTGCTGTTTTTCAGTTTCATTCTTGATGAAGTATTACATTTGGGTATATTGAATATCACCTTAAAACTCTGACCTGCAATACTCAGAAACAAATTGGCCCCTTAATTAACTAAATACAAAAGTGCAACAAGTGACTTTCCAATAAAAGAATAACTAGAAAACTTAACTTGCCCGTGCCTATTAGATTGCGCATACAGGCTGGTCCGAGCTCTTAATGCAGTTCCATCTCCTCCCGAGGGGCGTGTGGACTTTGCCCAGGGTCTTCTTCCATATCTCCCAGCACCGATGAATTCAGAGCTTCTTTCACTTCCTCTGCCGAGTTAAACGACATCTTCATGCCCTTGATATTCACTCTCAAAATCGCCAGGTATATGAGGAACAAGTTGATCCCCTTCTGTTGAAGCTTAGCGCGGATCTCCTTGTATCACTGCCGTTCCTGCATCGTGCCGGGGCTGTAGTCAGCAAAGAACTGCAGCTGGGTGCCATCTGGGAGAGTAGGTTTGGCTTTCCTCGCGCCCTCCAGGATAGCCTGCTGGTCGGTGTACCGTAGAAGCCTAAAAATCATGGTCCACGGTCTTGAGGTGTTGGAAAAGATCCTATGTGCTCTATGGATCTCTAATAGAGTGCTGTGGGAATTCTTGAGCACTGGAATCCAATTAGGCAGCATCTTCTGGAGGTAACCTCTTGGATCGTCACCCTCAGCGCCTGTCGGTAAGTTGACCAGCTGCACATTATTTCTCCAGGATCTGTCCTCCAAGTCGTTTAGCTTCTTCCATATCTTAGTCACATCCGTGAGACAGAGGTTAGTAACTTTCTCATTCTTGCGTAAGCAAACCTGAATGTTGTCTATTTTATTGAAGACCGTGCTAAATTTTTTAGTGTGAATGTTCGCTTGCTCCTTTAATGACTGGAGAATGTTGCCATTCTCTGCCATATGCTTCTGTATGGGGTCAAGAGCCTTTTCCAGTGACTCCTTTAGCATGTGGGCTACCGTTTCTTACAGCGATTCCATCTCCGTTGCCATTGTTTGCTTAATTAGCCTAGCTGTTTCCTCGGATGAATCGCTAACTTGGTGTCGCCTGCTGGTATCTTGTTTCCTGGTTGAATTTGGATCTTTTTTTGAGGTCATGTCTTTAGTTAGATCTTTCTCCAACCCTTGTATTAAGACCGTCTATGAGCCCTAAAGAACTTGAAAAGGTAGGGTTATATGTCAGCGCTCAGTGCTGTGCTGCCATCTTGCCTCGTGCCTTACCAGAATTCCCTGATGACATCACTGTTGTTGACGGAATCTTAGGTGGCAATGGTATTGGAGCTGTACCTAGCTACACAGTGATGAGTGCAGAGAGTACAGTAGTGGGCAAAGCACACATCTTTGTGGTGTGTCCATGTTGATTGTCAGTGACCATAGTTTCTCCATAAGGAAATCAAGGATCCAGTTGTAGAGGGAGGTACAAAGGCCCAGGTTTTGAAGCTTGTTTGATTATTGATGAGGGGATTATAGTATTGAATGCCAACCTATAAGCGATAAACAGCAGCCAGACGAATGCCTTGTTGTTATCTAGGTAGTTCTGCGCCATTGGCAATTCATTTACAAATAGTTCGTCACTGTACGAGGAGACACCGTCAGTGAGCTGTTAATATCTAGGTGCTCCAAAACTGAATGGAGATCCAGTGAGATTGCACCTCCTATAGACCTGTGGTGGCAAGAGGCAAAATTGCAGCAGGTCCAGGTCATTGCTTAGCCTGGAGCTAATTCTAGCCAAGACCAACCTCTCAAAGCACATCTTCGCAGTAGAAGCCGTTTTACCAGGTGACAGTCATTGAGACAACTCATCAGTTCTTGCAGGGTACCAGTATGATTGATTAAGGATGTGTGCTTAGCCCACTGCTCTATTCTCTCAACACCCATAATTGTGTGGCTAGGCACAGCTCAAACACCATCCATGAATTTGAAGATGACACAACTATTCTGAATTTCAGATGATGATGAGGGATACAGGAGTGAGATAGATCAGCTGATTGAGTGGTATTGCAGAGTCAATCTTGCACTCAACATCAGTAAGACCAAGGAATTGATAGAGGACTTCAGGAAGGGGAAGTCAAGAGAGCACACACCATTCTTCATTGAGGGATTAACAGTGGAAAGAGTTAGCAGGTTCAGGTTCTTGTGTGTTAACATCTCTGATGATCTATCCTGGACCCAACATACTGATGTAATTACAAAGGCATGACATGCGCTATACTTCATTAGGAGTTTGAGGAGAATTGGTATGTCACCAAAGACATTCACAAATTTCTACAGATGAACTGTGGAGAGCATTCTAACTGGTTGCATCACCATGTGGTATGGAGGGGCCACTGCACAGGATTGGAAAAAGCTTCAGTAAGTTGTAAACTCAGCCAACGCCATCATGGGCACTAGCCTCCCCAGGATCCAGGACACCTTCAAAAGGCGATGCCTTAAGAAAGCAGCATCCATCATTAAGGACCTCCATCACCCAGGACATGCCCTCTTCTTATTGCTACCATCAAGGATGAGGTACAGAAGCCTTGAGGCACACATTCAACATTTCAGGAACAGCTTCTTCCCCTCTGCTATCAGATTTCTGAATGGACTATGACAGAGGTCCCCAACCTTTTTCGCACTGCGGACCGGCCGACTGGGGGGGGGGGGGGAGGCGGGGTAGGGTTGCCAATGGACAAGAGTAGCAGTCAAATACGTTGTGTTTACCCCGAGAAAGACTACAATGACCATGAAGCCTTGCACGGGCACCAATGCGCATGCGATTTTTTTTCCCTGCAAATCGTTTTTGGCGATTCTGTTCGGGGGGGGGGGGTGTTAATCATGACCGGAATATAGGTGATAAGTGGCTAATACACTCAATTTCGTTTCTAAAAGGGTTTATCTAATGAATTTAATATTAAACACGCAGCGCATATTTTCCTTGCATGAATATAGTGATAAGTCAATTATCAGGGGAGCTTGAAGTAAGTGTTGAACGAACTTCCAGTAGAAGTGGCAGAAGCAGGTTCGATATTATCATTCAAAGAAAAATTGGATAGGTATATGGACAGGAAAGGAATGGAGGATTATGGGCTGAGTGCAGGTCGGTGGGACTAGATGAGAGTAGCGTTCGGCACGGACTAGAAAGGCCGAGATGGCCTGTTTCTGTGCTGTAATTGTTATATGGTTATATAAGTAGGTCAATAGCATAACGTTTTAAGTAACGTTTGGATATTAAACACACAGCACATATTTTCCCCGTATGAACATATAAAATCATTGCAACACACCAATATTGCTGAATTAGTGGGAGCCCTGGGCTTGTTTCCCTGCAGCAAGATGGTCCTTTTGAGGGGTGATGGGAGACAGTGATACTCGAAGGGGATTCCTTATGTCCAGTCTATTCTGCAACTTAGTTTTCATTGCATTCATTGCAAAAAACTCCGCTTCGCAGAAAAATGTTGGAAATGGAAGCAACTTTTTCAGTGCTTTCGTGGCTACCTCGGGATATTTAGCCTTGACTTTGATCCAGAATGCCGGCAGAGATGTTATGTCAAACATACTTTTCAGCCCACTGTCATTTGCAAGCTCGAGGAGTTGATCTCCTTCCCGCGCTGACATGGATGACACACGGGTAATGACCTCGCGTGCGTTCAAGCTCAACAGTGCATGACAGGGAATGAGGAAAGGTGCAGCTGACTCATATCGCCAAATCATATCGTTTCCTCGCGGCCCGGTAGCACATGCTTTGCGGCCCGGTGGTTGGGGACCACAGGACTATGAACCCAAGAACACCACCTCTATATTTTTGTTTCCTCTCTTTTTGCAGTATTCAATTTAATTTTTATATGCACTTCTTATTGTAATTTATACTTTTTATTATTACGTATTACAATGTACTGCTGCAGCAAAACAACAAATTTCACAACATATGCTAGTGATTTTAAACTTATTAAGCCTATTCTGTCCTTTTGAAACAGGTGTGAACCCCTGACTGCATTAGTAAGAGGTTGAAGACATCCTTGAGCTTTCCAGCAAGTTGGACTGCATAGATTTTCAATACCCTTTCAGGTACACCTTCAGGGTCTGACATGTTATGAGGGTGACTCTCTTGAAGGTTGTTCTGACATCAGCGTCCGAGACAGAGATCACAGGGTCTCCAGGAGCTGTGGGGGTTCACACTGATGCACCGTTAATCTCCCTTTCAAAGCATGCATGAAAAGCATTGAATCATCACTGTCATTCATGCCGTTAGGTTCTGCCTTATAGGAAGTAATTGCATGCTAACCATACCACAGCTGTCGTGCAACCATTTGTGATTCTCACTTCATAGGAAATTGCCTTTTTGCTCTCAAGTTGGCCTTCCGTAGGTCATACCTGGTTTTCTTGTAGAGTTGGAGATTGCCTGTATTGAATGCCATAGATCTAATTGTCAGAAGCTATATATCTCTTGTTTCATCCAGGGCTTCTGGTTTGGGTATATTCGTTATGTTCTCAAAGGCACACACTCATCCACGCAGGCCTTGATGAAGTCGGTGATGGCCATGGTATATTCATTAAGATCTGAAGATGAACCCCCCCAAAATATGGTCCGGTCTACTGATTCAAAGCCGTCTTGTAAAAGCCAGACATCTACCTTGAACATACCTTTGCCATCCTTGGCATTGATGCTATGGTTCTCAATCTCTGTCAATATGCCGGAGTAAAAGTACAGCCAAACAATTTGAGGTTCTCCGTTTGTCAGGGTTGACCACGGATATTGCATCCCAGCTATCTATGTAACAGGCAAGCCAGGACAGTACGATATGGAGAGCAAGCTGTTGCCTATGTAGCAAGCTCCCCCTCTCCATGCAGCTGATGAATCCAAAGGAATGGCAGAAACTGATACAGTTTAGCACCAGCAGCATCACAGGAGTTGCCAGTCAGCACTGAACTCAACATAGGACTGCCTTAGGGTCTTCAGCGCCAGATTTTTCCTAAGGTAGAGCTGCAAGGCAGCAGAGGTTTGAGATCAGAGATTCCTCCTCCAAGATGAACGGCCAACTACAGCTGACGAGCCCTATCTGCCCAAAGTGACTGGCTTTAAGGCACCAGTAACCTGCCTTTGCTGCTTCCCTTGTCAGTAGAAACATTTGCCCTGGGCTTAGTAGCTAAGCTGCAAGTAAAGGCCTGGAGCTGGCCTTAGTTGTCAGAGGCTATTTGAGGCGCACACCACTTGGAGCATTTAATAGCTCGCGAGAGCTTATCCCCACTACCACCCCTGGCTACAACAAACTTAAGGAGTCAGCCAAATAATTGGACCTGCCAAAGTGGGGGTGTGGGATGGCAAGGTAAGTATTCTTGATGGTGGTGTAACAGTATCCAAGAATATTGGCTCCTCTGCTTTCACAGGTGACACGTTGATGGTAGTTTGTCTTCAAGCTAGCCTTGTTGAAGTCTCTCACAATGACAGGGAAGGCATCAGGGAGCACTTTCTCATGAGTGCTGATCACGCTGCTCAACTCCTCCAGTGCCAGCTTGATATCTACCAGGGATGGAATGTAACTTCCATCGATGGTGGAGATCTCCCTCGGTAGATAGAATGTGTGACACTTGTTCCAGCTCGGGGGAGTGGGATTGAACTAAATTGTCACACCTGTGTGCCACAATCATGAAGAAAACCCCACCACCTCTGCCTTTATCTGACACCACCATCTAATTTATGCTGTGGATGGTGAAGCACTCAAGCTGGAGTGCTGGGGGTGAGCCATGTCTCCGTGAAGCAGAGTACACAACAGTCTCTAGACAAACTGAGCGACGTAATGAACGGGCATGAAACAGCACACCCTAATGCCTTCGTCATCATTTTGGGGATTTTAAGTAGGCCAGTTTGAAAAACACTCTAAATAATTATTACCAACAAATCACTTGTAGAACCAGAGGAACCAACTGTTACACTACAATCAAAAGCACTTACTGTGCTATTCCATGCCCACACTTGGGTAAGTTTGGTCTCCTGCTGTACTTCTACTTCCTGAGTATGGGTAGAGACTGAAGACTGCTTTACGATAGTGAAGACCATGAAGGTATGGACGAGGGAGGAGCAGGAGTGCCAACAGGATGTTTTGAACCAGTGAACTGGACTGCATTCAGGGATTCATCTTCGGGTCTGAGTGAGTACACCACAGCTGTCACTGACTTCATTGAAACCTGTGTGGATGAGTGTGCGCCTATGAGAACATACCCGAATCAAAAGCCATGGATGAACCAGGAGGTTTATAGTCTGCTGAGGGCAGATCTGTGGCATTCAAGTCTAGCCACTCAGGACTGTACAAGAAACCAGGATTGACTTATGGAGGGCTACCTCAAGAGCAAAGGAACAATTCCAAATGAGTTCGGAGGTGGAATCGGATGCACGTCAACTTTGGCAGGGTTTGCAAGCCTTCCTCCTACAAAGTGAAATGTATATGAATGGCAGTGACGCTTCACCCCCAGATGAGCTCAATGCGTTTGATGCTCATTTTGAAAAGGAGAATAAAACTACAGCTATGAGAATCCTTGCAGCAACCAGTGACCCTGTGATCTCTGTCTTGGAGGCTGATGTCAGATTGTCTTTCAAGAGGGTGAACCCTTGCAGGGAGTCAGGCCCCGATGAAGTACCTGGTAGGACTCTGAAAACCTGTGCCAACCAACTGGCAGGGATGTTCAAAGTCATTTTCTTATTGCTACAGTTGGAAGTTCCCACTTGCTTCAAAAGGGCAACAATTATAACAGTGCCCAAGAGGAAAAGGGTGAGCTGCCTTATCCAGAAGCACTCACATTTACAGCGATGAAGTGCTGTGAGAGGTTGGTTATAGCTAGAATTAATTCCTGTCTCGGCAAGGACCGGGACCACTGCAATATGCCTATCACCACAATAGGTCTATGGCAGATGATATCTCATTGGCTCTCCCTGCGGCCTTGGGTCATCTGGACAATACAAATACCGATGTCAGGATGCTGTTTATTGATTGCTCTACATTTAACACAATCATTCCTATGGTTATAATTGAAAAGCTCCAAACCTGGGCCTCTGTACCTCCCTCTGCAACTGGATCCTCAGCTTCCTAAACAGAAGACCACAATCTGTGTGGATTTGAAATAACATCTCCACCTCACTAACAACCAACACTGGCGCACCTTGGGGATGTGTGCTTAGTCCACTGCTCTACTTTCTCGACATACATAACTGTGTGGTTAGGCACCACTCACATACCATCGATAAATCTGAGGGGATACAGGAGTAAGATCTATCAGGCAGTTGAGTGGTGTCGCAGCAACAACCTTGCACTCAATATCAGTAAGACCAAAGAACCGAATGTCAGAAAGCATAAGATGCTTAAACATAAAAGCATAAACACTAGTCTTCCTAGAGGGATCAGAAGTGGAAAGAGTGAGTAATTTCAAGTTCTGGGTGACAACATCTCTGAGGATCTATCCTGGGCCCGACGTATCAATGCAGTTACATTTCATTAGGACTTTGAGGAGATTTGGTATGTCATTAAAAACTCCTGCAAGTTTCTATAGATGCACCATGGAGAGCCTTCTAACTGGCTGCATCACCGTCTAGTATGGGGTGGGGGGGGGGGCTACTGCACAAGATCAAAATAAGCTGCAGACAGTTGTAAACCAAGACAGCTCCATCATGGTTACTAATCTGTGGTATCCAGGATATCTTCAAGGACTGATGCCTCAAAAAGGCAGCATCTATCATTAAGGACCCCCATCCCCCAGGACATGCCCTGTTCTTATTGTTAGCATCAGGAAGGAGGTACAGGAACCTGAAGGCACACACTCAATGATTCAGAACAGCTTCTTCCCCTCTGCCATCGGAGTTCTGATGGACATTGAACCCATGAACACTACCTCACTCCGTTTGTATTTTCATTTTTGAACTACTTATCTATTCTTACTGTAATTCAGTTTTTTATTATGTATTACATTGTACTGTTGCAGCAAAGAAATTACACGACATATGCCAGTGATATTAAACTTAATCTTGATTCTTAATTGATTGTAATAGAATTTCAAGAAAATCAATGAGTGCGTGTGTGTGTGTGTCTGTCTGTCTCCGGGGGGTTGGGGGGGGGGGAAGGAATACAAAGAAAGGTTGGGATTACTCTGAAAACTGGCGTGGAATTGATAGATCAAGTGTTGTTTGAGAATTTGCCTTTTGTTTTTGGATGTCCTGCAGCATTGAGTAAAAAGTTTAATGGTCAGATTTCAGAAATTTGGTAGATCTTGTACTATATTTCCCCTTCCTTCTTTTCACTTAATTAATATAATTTCATTTATCCAATCATGGTTACAAGAAACAGTTTGAGCTTATTATTCTCCTGGGGTCTTCAGTGGCAGCCCAACTGTAGCTGTGCTTTTCTATGTTCTAACTGCCAAACAAATGAGGTTATTTGTGTTGAGCCATTTTCGGTAAGCAAATAATTTCTTCTATAATTGCATCCTTAATCTCCTGAGGTCTACGGACCTCTCGGTTAATGGTAGGGGCCCATGGCATATATATAAAAAAGCTGCTAACTCCAGCCTACATGGGTCACCTGTCTTTTCAAAAATCTGTTATTCATTCTCCCAAAAAAACTTCCAGCTACGAGCCACTTATTCCACAATTTTCCCGGCATCCAGTTTAAGGCATTGGCCATGCAGCGTTTTCTACCCACATTAACATAACTCTCTCCAAAACTAGGCGTACTAAGATATAAATGACTGCACTCAGGACTATTCCTCAAACCAGTTCTGCAGCATACCTTATCGTCGAAAACCTCATCAACCTTCCCATTGGCCCCGGTGCTTGCCGTAATTCATAGTGCTGTAAATACTGGCGCTGTCGCGCTGCAGCCATGGCGGTGGCCGTAAGTTGCAGCTGGTGCCGTTACAGGGAGTAGAACCTGCTAGAGTAACGCAGCAGGCTGTATGCCAAGCAATGAGGTCCGTCAGCTACGTCGAGAGAGTGGCGCTGGACTTCACTGGAAACCTGTTCACACAGGCCATCTGCCTGGGAGACACAGACAACGACGGGGTAAATCATTTGAGAGGTAGATCTGGATACTCGTCATAACCAGCGACACAGCCCTGGAATCATCACCGCATTACGACGGGAACTGGACCAGTATCAGACGCTGCCTCCCCATAATATTTAAACCCCAGACGGGGGTTCACAACTTTTTTCATGCTGTGGACCCCTACCATTTACCGAGGGTTCCGTGGACCCCTGAAGGGTCTATACCTACGTGAGGCTGGATCCCTTAAAGGTTACAGAAAATATATTACTGTCAGGCCAGAGTTTTCTGATGCTTACAGCAACGATACTGATGCTGAGTATACCGCTTATTACTTGGAAATGGCTGGTGTTGGGCTGGGATTACTTCTACTGTACTTACAGAAGATGAATGTCAGAACAGCATCCTTGATATTATCTGTATCAATGCCTGAACACAGTACCTTAATATTTACAGGAAGTAAAGCTGTGTCAAAAATAACAAGTTAATATTTACAGGAGCAATATCAATTTTGTATGATACTTCTAGCAGTAACAGTCCCAATGTCAGGCTGGTCCTCAAAAATTTATAGATGCACTAGCAGTTCCTGGCTGTACCCTTTAACATTAGGGGGAGCTGTAAAAGTGTCAAATCCCAACTCTAGTATTTACTGGATTTATTTCTGTCAGTTCAGACCATTTAATATTTACAGGAGCAATCCTACTGTTAGGCTAGGACTCAATATTTACAAAAACTACTGATATCATAGGGCATTCCTTAATATTTACAGGAACAGTACCAGACCCAGGTCCTTTTTACCAAACTTTACCAGAGTTGGACTAGGTTTCTTAACATTTACAAGAACAGTATCAATGTCAGATAGTGCCCTTAATATTTACAAGAACTACACCAGTGGTAGGTTAGGTATGAGTGTTGAAGAACTTGAGTTCTTTATTGGAATAATATCCATGTCATGCCAAGCCCCGGAGTTAGTTACATAACTTGAACCAGTGCCATTCCACACCTATTAATATTTCCAAGATTAGTATCAGTCTCGGGTAAGGACCTGTTAATAGCTACAGAAATATACCAGTGCCATGCAAGATGTATTAATAGGACAAGTTGATACTTGCAGAAACTGTTCCAGTGTCTGGCCAGGATTTCTTAACATTTCCAGGAACTGTACCATGGTCTGATTAAGTCCTCATTAAGGAAATGGTAGTAGTGAGAGTTTGGTGAACCTTTTGATTTATAGGAGCTTTATTAATAACAAGCAGATCTCCTATTTACAGTAGAGGTTGATTGGCCTTATTAATAGGCAGTATACCAATGTGTCTGGATCAATAATGTTAATACTGTAGAACAGTATTTAGGCAGAGTCCCATTTATTGAACTTCATTAACTGCTGGCAGGGCCTCTGATTTTCAGGAACTGTACCAACAGCAGGTAATTAATTAGGATAATTAATCTCCAATTAGGGCAATTTTAGTAGTGATGGTTTGTAATAGTAGCGATGTTGGCAAATTGCACCGTTTTTGTAATGGGACCTGTATCAGTTCCAGGGTGCATTCCTCGCCATCTTACAGAAACAATACCAGCAACAGGTATTTAAAGCAAATGCACAAAAATGGGACTCCTATTTATAGGGGCTATAATTGCTCCAGTTTTCTGATTGATCAGAAATGTGGCAGTGCACTGCACAGAGCCCCAGCTCTCACGTAGTTATATTTCTGCTGATTCTTTGAAAATACTCTACAGTAATCCTGTCTATCCTATTCTTTCCCAGAGCCCAGAGCAATTTTTGTTTCTGCTGAGGTACGTTTTCACTGTTACAGTGACAGCCTGGAACTCCCTCCACTGGGGAAAATAAGTGCCTGTGATACATTGGGCTTTTTCAGTAACCCTGCCAGTGACTGGTAGTTTTCCTTTTTACTCATTAATATGATTGAACAAATTACAGCCTTCCAAATGTAGGTCCCATTTTCGCACAGCTTGAATCTGTCCAATGGGGTTCCTATTCATGGCGAATTTAAAGCCACTAATTCCATTCTTTGCTAACTTCTTTCACCTTATCCTCTTGAATGATGTGCATTCTTCCTCCAGTACCTCAAAGGTTTCAAAGGTACATTTAATGTTAGAGAAACATATACAGTATACGTCCTGGAAGCACTGTGAGGGTCGTGTTTTTTGACTTCTCCAGTGCGTTCAACACCATCCGCCCTGCTCTGCTGGGGGAGAAGCTGACAGCGATGCAGGTGGATGCTTTCCTGGTGTCATGGATTCTTCATTACCTGACTGGCAGACCACAGTACGTGTGCTTGCAACACTGTGTGTCCGACAGAGTGATCAACAGCACTGGGGCTCCACAGGGGACTGTCTTGTCTCCCTTTCTCTTCACCATTTACACCTCGGACTTCAACTACTGCACAGAGTCTTGTCATCTTCAGAAGTTTTCTGATGACTGCCATAGTTGGATGCATCAGCAAGGGAGATGAGGCTGAGTACAGGGCTAAGGTAGGAAACTTTGTCACATAGTGTGAGCAGAATTATCTGCAGCTTAATGTGAAAAAGACTAAGGAGCTGGTGGTAGACCTGAGGAGAGCTAAGGTACCGGTGACCCCTGTTTCCATCCAGGGGGTCAGTGTGGACACGGTGGAGGATTACAAATACCTGGGGATACGAATTGACAAACTGGACTGGTCTAAGAACACTGAGGCTGTCTACAAGAAGGGTCAGAGCCGTCTCTATTTCCTGAGGAGACTGAGGTCCTTCAACATCTGCCAGACGATGCTGAGGATGTTCTACGAGTCTGTGGTGGCCAGTGCTATCATGTTTGCTGTTGTGTGCTGGGGCAGCAGACTGAGGGTAGCAGACACCAACAGAATCAACAAACTCATCTGTAAGGCCAGTGATGTTGTGGGGATGGAACTGGACTCTCTGACGGTGGTGTCTGAAAAGAGGATGCTGTCCAAGTTGCATGCCATCTTGGACAATGTCTCCCATCCACTACATAATGTACTGGTTGGGCACAGGAGTACATTCAGCCAGAGACTCATTCCTCCGAGATGCAACACAGAGCGTCATAGGAAGTCATTCCTGCCTGTGGCCATCAAATTTTACAACTTCTCCCTTGGAGGGTCAGACACCCTGAGCCAATAAGCTAGTTCTGGACTTATTTCCTGGCATAATTTACATATTACTATTTAACTATTTATGGTTTTATTACTATTTAATTATTTATGGTGCAACTGTAAGGAAAACCAATTTCCCCTGGGATCAATAAAGCATGACTATGACTATCACTATCCTGAAATGCTGAAATTTCAAACCTCTCCACCATCTGTGAATAAAGTTGAATCCATTCTATTCTCTGAGAAGGCTTTTGTTCCAGTACTGGTTGCAAAATATGTTGCCTTAAATGGGGTTATAATAAGGAAATGATTGGAAAGCACTGGCACCAGGCTTTCTACTACTGGCAAGCTATCCATTCAGACAAATTTGTACTTTATCACTGATTCTAAATTATATCCTCTGTATTTAAAGGAACAATATATAAATTCCAAATTAGATTCATCTCTGTTCATTTTGTACCACTGAAAGGTTAAAATCTTTGTACACGGAGGAAGTGTACCAACAGCAAGCCAAAACCCATCTTTTTACAGGAATTTTCTGAATTAAGAGCCACAGCAAATGCAGAGTTCAAAATTAAAACTCAGTATTGAAGTTGCCTTTAGGCAAACTCACCAGCATAATCAATCAGCTTCTCTAGATATAAAAGTCGTCTAAACCTAGGAGTAACAATAATTTCTCATAAAACTTGCATTGATTTCCTTTATTTTCCTCTCATTCTGTTACAGTTGAATGAACTTGTAGTTGGGGATACCAGTGGAAAACTATATGTATACAAGAACGATGACTGCAAGCCATGGACTACTAGATCTTGCATTGGAATGGTATGGATTAACATTTGATACTCATTTTTTCCCTGTATTACTGAAGCTAGTTGACTCATTTTTACCATTTCTTCTTGTTCTCACTGAAATGCTGAAACAAATCAAGAAAAGTAGAACTTTGAAATGGGGAAGAGTCAATCCAAGTGTTTTTCTGACTCTGTAACATGATTCCCCCCCCCCGATGAAAGATCGTACCCAATAAGATGGACAACAACTGATGTGCAAAAGAACAGAAAACTTCAAATACAAAAAGAAAGAGAAAAAATAATAATAATAGATAAATAGGAGATAAATATCAAGGATAGGAGATGAAGTATCCTTGAAAATGAGTCCTTAGATATGGGAACAGTTCAGTGGTGGAACGAGTTATGGTTTAAGAGTCTGATGGTTGAGGGGTAGTAACTGTCCCTGGACATGGTGGTGTGAGTCCTGGGGCTCTTGTACCTTCTTACTGATGGCAGCTGCGAGAAGAGAGCATGACCTGAGAGGTGAAGGCCCCTGATGATGGATGCTGCTTTCCTGCAAGAGTGCTCTGTGAAGATGTGCTCAGTAGTGGGGAGGGCTTTACTCATGATGGATCGCACTATATCCCGTACATTTTGTAGGCTTCTCCATGCAAGAGCATTGATATTTCCATACCAGGCTGTGATGCAACCAGTCAAGATAGCATCCACCACACATCTATAGAAGTTTGTCAAAGTTTTAGATGTCATGTTGAATCTTTGCAAACTTCTAATAAAGTAGAGGCGCTACAGTGCTTTCTTCATAATGGCACTTACATGCTGGACCCAGGACAGATCCTCTGAAATGATAACACCGAGGAATTTAAGATTGCTGAAGCTCTGCACCTTTGATTCCCCCGATAAGGACTGGCGCATGAATCTCTGGTTTCCTCCTCCTGAAGTCAATAATCATCTCCTTGGTCTTGCTGACATTAAGTAAGAGGTTGTGATCTCGGTACCACTCAACCGGAGAATATCTCTGAAGGGCATTCATCTTACAGATACCACCTTCCTTTTTGAGGGTGATCTCTTTTATTAGATGTCTTGTACTTTTAAAAATTGTTAATGATGAAAATGGGATTAAAAAATATGCGATTTCTTTTGGCTTTCTTGGCCATTTAATTTTGAGGGAGAACCTGTTGAAATTACTTTGGGTATACTAACTAGGATCCCATCATGGGTCAATCTACTTAAAGTTTATTTGGCTGAGAGTTGTATGGCTAATATTTGCAGGAGAAATAGCATTCATTTTGAGTCTTCGGTATTATTAACATCAATCTGATCATTGTGGTTGAGTATTTTGCAGAGAAACATGTTGACAATATTAGTTATAGAGTGACAGAGGTGGGATACATGAGGTACTTGCACCAAAAATTCTATATTTTATTATTGGTAGTATTAGGCACAAAATCATGCACTTAATTGGTTAAGACGGTGTTGGAGTTTTTTGTGAATGGCAATTTTTCTTAACTGGTAGTTTTCCCCTTATTTTTCTTTTCCACCGAAGTTTTAGGATGAAATCATTATTATAATTATGTCTTTCAAATGCAATTAGAGCTGTGTTAGAAGAATCTTCTTTCTGATACAGAATGAATGTATTTAACCAGAGTGCCATCCAGAATTACTTTTATCTATAGAATACTTTGGTTTTAATATTTTAGATTTTAGATTTAGAGTTAACAAATGTTTCGATTTCAAGTTCAATCAACAAACCTTTCATTATTGAATGTATGATATTAAATACCCAAACTTGTTCGAAATAGCAATAAAAAGAAACAAATCTGTGCTAAATCACAATCATGGGAAAGTCTGCAGATGCTAGAAATCCAAAACAACACACACAAAATGCTGGAGGAACTCAGTGGGTCAGGCAGCATCTACGGAAAAGAGTCGACGTTTCAGGTCGAGACTCTTCCTCAGGACTGAGAAGGAAGGGGGAAGATGCTAGAATAAAAGGGTGAGTGGAAGGGAAAGATGCTAGTTGGAAGGTGATAGATGAAGCCAGGTGGGTGGGAAGGTCAAGAGCTGAAGAAGAAAGAATCGGAGAGGAGAGTGGACTGTAGGAGAGAGGGAAGGAAGAGGGGACCCAGGGGTAAGTAACGTGAGAAAAAGGGAGAGGTCAGATTGGAGAATAGAGGATGGGGAGTGGGGGGTGAATTTTGTTCACCGGAAAGAGAAATCACTATTCATGCCATCGGGTTGGAGGGTTCCCAGAATGGAGTATAAGGTGTTGCTTCTTCACGCTGATGAAGTTCTCATCGTGACACGAGGAAGCCATGGGTCGACATGTCGGAATGGTAACGGGAATCGGAATTTAAAAAAGTTCGAAGGTTCATTTTATTATCATGCAGTGTGCATGCAGAAAACAACTCTGAGATTTGTCCCTTCTCCGGAGAGCCATAGAATACAGAAAACCATAGAAGTAGTTGAAAGAAGGACCTCAATCTCCTGTACAAAAAGAAAATGAAATAACTCACAAGCGCCAGACACCCTAAACCCCTCCCTCGCACAAAAGCTAACGGATCACCCAAAGCCTCAGCCCACCAGTCCGTAGCAAGAGAGAATAGGCGAGAACACAGAAAAACATAGAACTGAAAAAGACCAATATGAACTATAGTCCAATCCATACATTTCAGAATTTTGATAACGTCTCCGAGACCATCGGAATCCAATGGCAGCGAAGCAAATTGAACCAGCAGCCTTTCTGAGGGGAGTGAATCGAGCCAGTGGCCCCTCCGAGAACCGCTCGCTCTCCTCTACACTTGCCTCGAGGTTTCAATGTACTTCAACACTTTAATCCATGAGAAATGTAGTCAATTATGGCCCATCATCTGGTCTCTGAGCTTCAGCTTGTGGTAGCTCATGCTCGCATTTCTCTCCTGGAGTTTTCTCGGGGACAGCAGAGCTCTCGCTCATTCGATCAAACTACAGACTAAGTCATAGGCTCCAACAGTTTCAAAAACAAAATTAAGATGAGAAGAATACGTAAGAGACGTAGAAAAGTTGAAATGTTTGATTATCTGGAAGATGTTGCCCGAGCAATCGTTCACTATTGCTATCTTGACCGGAAATATTTGACCACCGAGAAGTCCCGCTTGTGGCGGATGGGACAAAGGTACTAGATTATGTGCTTTTGGTTTTCTTTGGTACTTATCAGATTAGATTTGCATTTTTAAAAATCTTGTTCAAGGAATGATGCAAAGTTTTTGCATAAGTTACTAGAGCTGCCATTTTAGATATTCTACATTTGGCAGTGTAGATTTAATAAAATTTTGAAATGCTGAGTAAATAAAATTCTGAATTGATATTAGTGTAGCTTCGTATAGTAAGTTAACTTGTGTTTCTTTCTAGGTAACTTGTGTTGGCGTAGGAGACATCTGCAACAAAGGAAAGGTATCTCATTTGCTTGAACTTCTAAACTGAAGAATAATTTATGTGAGAAAGGTGTAATTTTCAGATCCATGGTGATTTAGAAATTAAGCTATTTGGGGATTTTTTTCTATACGCAAATTGAGAATTCATGAACTTGAGGTAAGTGGAAATACTGAAATTATATCATGTAATATATCATCTTTGGTGAAACAGAATTAATAATTAAAGTTGACGTATTTTCAACAGAATATTCATTTCTCTCCAAGGTGATTTTCAGAGAACAAATATCAAAAATAAAAGCTATAACCAATCATATATTACATTGTACTAAAAATGGGATGCTAAGTTTTCTACCTAAATTTACATTCATTCAGGAAATGAGTCAATATTAATAAATTTCTTTGCCATTTACCATCAATGAACAATGAGTGGCTATAAGAAAATTGAACAATCAAATCAGAAAATAGTTTACTTTCAACTAGTTTGATTTGTGAACATAGAAATTAGAAGCAGGATCAGGCCATTAAGCCTTGCAAGCTTGCTTCACTGTTCTGTAGATTAAGAGCTGATTTATCTTAACCCTAACTTTGTATTTTGGTCTTGCTATTGTAACCTTTATCCACTTGCTCATAAAGAATCTGGCCACTTCAACTTAAAAGATATTTTATAATTATATTAAATACAAGTAGCAGAGAGATATTGTAATAGCAGCTACATTTTGGGTTTAGAAGCAGATGCTACCAAATCCTTTCCCTTCCATATTTCTGGAATGAGATGTTATAATTTATGTGACCAGTAATATATTTTTGAAAAATATTTTCATTGTTAGGCTCCCCTTGAGTAGCTAAGATAAGCTTCAGAAGAATTGTCAGGGAAATTAATTAAGGCAGTGTGTCTTGAAGGGCTATGTTGGCAACTTAATTAGCAAGAGAGATTTTTGATTTTACTAACATTTTCTTTTCATAAAAAAACATTGACCAATGGTAGGAAACAAAAATGGCTGTATTGTTAATTTATAAAACCAGTTAGATCACATCTATTAACAGGATAGTTAACCATTGTGCTTGTACTTTTTCTTATTTTTTGTATTTCTTATGTTTTACTCTTCCAGAATTTTGTTGTAGCTGTGGGTGCCGAGGGTTGGTTCCACATTTTTGACCTCAGCGGCATATCAACCAAGTCAGACTCTTCTAGCCACCATGACTGCCTATTTAGTGATGAACAGAAAGCATTTTATGCGCAACACATCCCTGCTAACACCAAAGTGATGCTCATTAGTGATATCGGTGAGTTGAAGGAATTCATTGTTTTGTTGAAATGAAATCAGTGAGATGAAGGAGCTTAAATTTGATGTAAATTGTGCTTGAATGAAAGGAGCAGTGAGTAGATGAGAATATTCACAACATAAAATAGACATAAAAGTTTCATATCTGCTATAATTTTAAAAACTGTGGGTCTCAAATTATCCCTAGGACAAAATGGTGTCTGTCCCGATACTATGCTTATTTTCATATTTTACTTTTGTATTGACTTTCTTTGGATCATATATTCTTCAGATTTCTGAGGTACAGTAGTCTTTGTGAGTCTAATGAAGAAAGCTGCCAAACAATCATACACTTAATGTATTTTTAGAGGTATCATTCATGTACTTATCTAGAGGCAAAAACACAGCTAAGGTAGAAAAACTTTGAAAAGCATTGTGCAAAATACTAATTACATATTATTGGTATGACATTACTACTGGAAGATGGGAAATTTCATTAAGAAAATTATTGTATCAATGCCAGTGTAATAAGAAAATAAGTAATTACTGATCTGAGTTTATAAATATTAGTAAGTGGCTATGACTCTTCTTGGATAAAGTGGAAACTGCCTGGTAATCAGTAACAAATGATTCCCTAAAGAAATAAACTAAAACAATTCATGAGTAAAATTTATATCATTTGGCAGAAAAAGGGAGTCAGGCATGTCCTTTTTTTACATGCAAATAGTAAGAATTATAACAATATATTAGGAATTCGTACACTGCAAGTATTGAGAAGGCCATTTCCATGTAGTGTACAGAATACTAGCCCTAGGACAAAGTACCATCTTTAGAACATTCACTCTGCATTTTTCAAACTTCTTGACTTGGGAATCAACACATCCCTTTGCAACTGGATCTTTGACTTTAACAGACTGCAGTCAGTAAGGGTGGACAGCAGCACCGCCGACATGATTGAAAGTTCAAAGTAAATTTATTATCAAAGTACTTGTATATCACCATATATGACCCCGAGTTTCATTTTCTTGCAGACAATCATAGTAAATACAAAGAAACACAACAGAGTTAATGAAATACTGTACACAATAGAGACAAATAACAATGTGCAAAAGGAAAACAGACTGTGCAAATGCAAAAAAAAAGGAAAAAAATTGTAGAGTGCTTAAAAGTGAATGCATAGGTTGTGGAATCAGTTCAGTGTTGTGATGAGTAAAGTTATCCCCTCTGGTTCAAGAGCCAGATGGTTGAAGAGTAATAACTGTTCCCAAACCTGGTGGTGTGGGACTTGAGGTTCATGTACCACCTTTCTGATGACAGCAGTAAGAAGAGAGTGTGGCCTGGATGGTGGGGGTCCTCGATGATGGATGCTGCTTTCCTGCGACAGCGCTCTTTGTAAATGTTCTCAACAGTGTGGAGGGCTTCAGCTGTGATGGACAGATAAAGCGCATACTACCACTGATCACATTTACAGTGTCTATTGTCTTTAAAACTGATGTCTCTCAAGACTGTGCTCTCAGCCCCCTACTCTATTCCCTTTATTCTTACAACTGTGTAGCTAGATTCTGTCCTAACTCCATTTACAAGTCTGCAGATGATACCACCATGATGACGATGATCCAGGGTGCATGGTGACATTGTCAGCAAGACCAAAGGGTTGCTCATTGACTTCAGGAATGTGGGGTGGTGCACATGTTCCTGTTTACATTAATAATGCTGAGTTCAAGAGGGATCAAAGCTTCAAGTTCCTCGGAGTGAACACCACCAGTAGCCTGTCCAATCATATTGACACCACAGCCAAGAAAGCTCACCAGTACCTCTACCTCTTTAGGAGGCTAAAGAAGTTTGGCATGGCCCCTCTGATCCTCACCAATTTTTATTGATGCACCACAGGAAGTATCCTATCCAGACACATCATGGCTTGGTATGACAACTCCTCTACATGTGATCACAAAACACTGCAGAGGGCTGTGGACACAGCTCTGCACATCAACAGCCTTCATTCCATGAACTCCTTCTTCAGTTCTTGTTACCTCTGTAAAACAGCCAGCATAATCAAAGATGCTACTCACTTTGGGCATTTTATCTTCTACCCTCTTCCATCAGCCAGAAGGTACAAAAACCTGCAGGCACATACTGCCAGGCTCAAGGACAGCTTCAATCCTGCTGTTGTGAGACGATTGAACAGTTCCCTACTTTGATAAAATGGAGTCTTAGCCTCACGATCTACCTTGCACCTTATTGTCTGCCTGCACTGCACTTTCTCTGTAACTATAACACTTTATTTTGCATTTTGTTATTGTTTTACTTTGTACGGTCTTAATGCACTGTTGTAATGAGCAATGTTGTGATGAATGCAATGAAGTCTGATATTCTGAGATTTATGTTTGGACTGCAGTTTATATTCAGTTTTTCAGCTTTTTCTTTCTTGTAGTAGATTGGCGGGTGGGTAATCTGTTGGTTCTTTGTGTGTGTGGGGGGAGGGGATTCAAGGGTTTTTGATGCAACTGTCACTGTTGGTTTTGCAAGTGAGGGGTCAGGGATTGTTATTGCTGTTTTTTTGTGGGGAGAGGGTGGGGATGTGTTGCTATTATCGCTTTTTTTATCTGCTGCGGAGGGGTTAGGGATTTGTTGCTGTTGTCGCTGTATTTTTTTTCTGCGAGTGAGGGGGTCGAGAATTGTTATTGCCTCTGTTTTTTTCCTGCGGGAGGGTGTAGAGATTTGTTGTTATTGTCACTTTTTTTGGGGTGGGGAATTTTGCGATCTGCGAGTTTAGTTTCTTTTTCTTTTTTGCGCGGGGGGAGCCTTGGTGTATTTCATGGCTATCTGGGGAAGACAATTATCAGAGTTGTGTTATACATGCATACTTTCACAATAAAATTAACCTTTGAATTAACCTGTATGAAAGTATGCAAGTTAAGTTTTCACCTTGGTACAAACAGTACATATGAGAATAATCCAATTGAGTAATTAAAATTGTATTAACTATATAATGAGTAACTTTTTTTAAATCTAGGTATTGTTTCACTAGGTATTCTAAGCTTGCATGCATCTAGTTAGCCCATCTGTTCATGTAGTGTTATTTCTTGCAGGGTTTTTTGCCAGCGTCTTGCCAGGAGCTTCTGGCATTAGAATCAGAGTACAAATCTGGCATAAGGACATGTTCTGGGGGTGGTGTTCTTAACCAACCAGTCTAGGTCCATTTGACCCCTATGGGAACATTCCACTTCTTCCCATCATTGCTTCTTCTATTTATGAATTAGTAGCGAGGTCCACGTGCAGGAGGATTGTTGCTTCTTCACAGCTTTGAAGCTAGGTCTCAACAGCTTCAAGGTCTTGCATAGATAATTAGAGTAGCATGCTAAAACTGACAAGGTGTGACCTTACATGGGGAAATATATCACAAAGTGAAGATGGTTTTGTTTTTGGGACTTCTAAAAACACCATTCTAGATAAAGCTCCATTAAATGCTGAAGGCTGTTTTAGACATATATTGTAATTAGCTTATGAGGAAATTTGATAATCACTGTATAACTTAATATTTGCAAATGTGGTGCTGCACATTTTTCTTGGGTACATTTCATTTGCACTGTTATTTCTTTTAATCAAGAATGGAAACATCTCTGTGAAGCACTTTGAGGTTGAACTGTTGTTATGTAGAAGATCTTTTAAATGAAGTGAAACACAAAAAGCAATTATAGTAGTAGTCAGTCTTTTTGTTAACATCACTGTGTTAGCTAATCAATTTCATTTTATTGTTTAATGAATTGTAGCAATATTTTCTCATAGCAAATAACAAAGAAAGTGTGTATACTTATCAAGGCCAATTTAAATAGCATACCAGAGTAATCAAACTATTATAAATACTATTAGCTCTCCAAATTTTAGTAAATAAGACGTGACTGAACAGCAGTAAAGTCTCTTGATTTAGATGCAAGATGATTTCTCTGTCATGTTTTGGTGTGTGGTGGAACCTAGCTATTAGACTCCAGCTAGGAGGGAGGGAGGGAGAGAGAGAGACAGACAGACAGTCAGTCAGTGCATGTGTGAAGGGTAGTGGTGGTGAGGAGATGGAGAAACAAACAAAAGTTAAATCAGTAGAAAAATTCTAAAAGGAGTCCAAGCTTCAACTTTATATCTGAGCAGGCCTTTAATGAATGGCAGATGTGGTCATAAAGAAAGAGGATTATTACTCCGACCAACTGCAATTAGTGGAGAATGGTTACATTTACTTTATAATGTCAAATTAACCCTAACAATTTTAGGTCTGGCTAACAGTAAATGATCAGTTTTGATGTTTCTAGTTTGATCTGTTTCCATCTATTACGCACCATCCTTTGTCCCTAAATTCATTCTCCGTCTCATTTACCTGGGTCGATCTGTCCATGATCTCCAACTAACCATACTTTATTATCTACCAGCCTCTGTCTCACTCTCCCTCTCAACTCTTTGCTCTATCTATCTTCTCTGTATACTCTGTCCTGATACAGGATCGTGACCTCATGCCTCCTCTGTTGCTGGTTGATGTGCTGAGTTCCTTTTGTTCTGCTTGTGGTCAGAAATAATTGTGCCACAGGAGGATGGATAGAGTGATTGTAAGCCTGTCTTTGTAGTCGCTAGTTTGGACTACAATAATGTGACTGCTAATTGCAGTACATTGCCATACATAATAAAAAACTATAAATTACAAAAAGTATGTATAAAAAAATTAAATTATATAAGTAGAGAGAAAAAAGGAAAAAATCGTGAGCTAGTGTTCATGGATTCATTGCCCATTCAGGAATCTGATGACCAAGGGGAAGAAGCTTTTTCGGAGCCGTTGAGTGTGTGTCTTTAGGCTCCTATACCTCTTACTTGATGGTAGCAATGAGAAGAACCCCCATAACTTTGATCATGGAGGTTCTTGATGATGAATGGCACCTTTTTGAGGTATCGCCTTTTGAAAATGGCCTCGATGGTAGGGAGACTAGTGTCAATGATGGAGTTGGCTCAGTTTATAATTCTCTGCAGCTTTTTCCAATCTTGTGTAGTGGCCCCTCCACACCAGTTGGTGATGCAACCAGTTAGGTACTCACCATGGGGCATTCGTAGAAATTGTGAATGTCTTTAGTGGCATACCAAGTCTCCTCAAACCCCTAATGCAATATAGCTGCTGTTGTGCCTTCTTTGTAATTGCATCAATACGTTGGACCCAGGGTAGATCTTAAGAGATGTTAACATCCAGGAACTTGAAACTGCTCATCCTTTTCACTGCTGATCCCTCGATGAGGACTGGTGTGTGTTCCCTTGACTTCTCCTTCCTGAAGTCTACAAGCAATTCCTTGGACTTACTGACGTTGAGTGTGAGATTGTTGCTGAGGCAGCATGCAACCTGCTGATCTGTCTTGTTTCTGTAGGCCTCTTCATTGCCATCTGAAATTCTGCCAACAATAGTTGTGCTGTTGGCAATTTATAGATGACATTTGAGCTGTGCCTTCCCACACAATTGTTTGTACAGAGAGAGTACAACAGTGGGCTAAGCAGACTTTATTGAGGTGTGCCAGTGTTGATTGTCAGAGTGGAGGAAGTATTATTTCTGACCTATATAGACTGTGGTCTCCCATTGAGGAAGCCAAGGTCCTCGTTGCAGAGGGAGGTGCAGAAGCCCAGGTTTTAGAGTTTGTTGTTTAGAGATGAGGTCATGATTGGGTTGAGAGCCTGAGCTGTAGTCATTAACAGCAGCTTGATGAAGGTAGTACAATTGTCCAGGTAATTCAAGGCCAAGTGGAGAGGCAGAGAGATTACATTGGCTGTAGATCTACTTTGGTGATAGATAAATTGCAGTGGTTACAGATCCTTGCTTAGGCAACAATTGATTCCAGCCATGACTAACTTCTCAAAGCACTTCATTACAGGAGATGTGAGTGCCACTGGGTGATAGTTGTTTGAGGCAGCTCACCCTGCTCTTCTTGGGCACTGGTATGATTGTTGCCCTTTTGAAGCAGATGGGAACCTCTCTCTGCGCAGTGAGAGAGTGAAGATGTCCTTGAACATTCCCGCTAGTTAGTTGGCACGTTCTCGGAGCCTACCAGATCCACTGTCAGTGCTGGACCTCTTGTGAAGTTACTCCCTCTTCTTGAAAGATGATTTGACACTGTCTTCTGGATGGTGTACCTGGATTTTTTGTACAGTTCTAGATCACTGTCTTGAATGCCACAGATCTAGTCCTCAGCAGATGACGAATCTCCTGGTGTTTTGTTTGGGTATGTCTGTTATGCTCTTGAAGACACACTCATCCTCACAGGTCTTGATGAAGTTGATGACAACTGTAGTGTATTCATTCAGATTGAAAGATGACTCCCTGAATATTGTTCAGTCCACCAACTCAAATCACTCCTGTAAGTGCTCCTCTGCCTCCCTTGACCATACCTCCTCGGTCTTCACCACTGGTACTGCAGTCTTTAGTCTCTGCCTATATGCTGGGAGTAGAAGTACAGCCAGATGATTGGACTTCACAAAGTGTGGGTGTGGGATAGCATAGTGAGCAACCTTGATGGTGTTCTAACAGTAGTCAAGTGTGTTAGCTCCTTTAGTTTTACAGGTGATATGTTGGTGGTAGCTGTTCCAAGACTACTTCAAGCTGGACTGGTTGAAACCCCTTTCAGGCATCAGGATATGCTGTGTTGTGAGTACTGATCACAGTGCTCAGCTCCTCCAGTACCAGCTTGACACTAGCCTGAGGTGGAATATATACCACTACCAGGATGATGGCGGAAAACTCCCTTGGCAGATAAAAAGGACAATGTTTGACTGCTAGATATTCCAGATTGTGTGAGCAGGACTGAGACAGAACTGCTATGTCTGTGCACCACCATTAATTAATCATAAAGCATACCCACCTCCTTGACTTTTAAAAGACTAAGCTGACCTGTCTTTACGGTGAATGGTGAAAGCATCAGGCTGCAGCACTGCATCCAAAATGACGGGTGTGAGCCATGTTTCTGTAAATTACACGGCAGTCCGTGATGTCCCTCTGGTACAGCAATGTTGCTCTGAGGTCTTCAATTTTATTTTCCAGTGACTATACATTTGCAAGCAGGTTAGTTAGGAGTGGGGTGTCTAAAACTTCTGCATTTCAATTGTATCTGTTGCCCAGTGCAATATCCCCACTTCTGTTTTCTTGAAGGGGAACTGCACTCATGACCTGAGTCTGCTGTCTCTGCTCCACTGATTTTGTGTATTGATAGATTTTTAAAACACGTGTTAGGGCGATGCTGCTTACTGAAATACCCGTAGCCGTGGCTGTGCCTGTGGATTTCAGCTGTTGTAGTCCAAAATGGGGATGTTTGATGATTGCACGCAAACAGTTGCCACTTTATCAGTGCCATCATACAGTGCAGTGAATTTAAAATGGCAGCATTTAAAGGTTGGCAGTTAAAGATTCTCAAAACTAAATTAAATTAATTGTTTCTTCATGCAGATGGAGATGGAAAGTGTGAAATGGTGGTAGGTTACACTGACCGTGTAGTGAGAGCATTTCGTTGGGAAGACTCTTTGATTGATAGCTCTGGACACTTGGTACTGCTGAAAAAGTGGCTACTGGAAGGACAGGTATGTCATAAGGTGCAAAAGAATATTTTAAGGGTGTTGACAGCTCTAATTTAAGAAAAAATGCTAAACTGCCTGTTAAGAGATGTAACTTAAAGTTTAGTCAAGTAAGCGAGTTTTAAGGAAGATAAACAATTTCAGAAGCCTAGGCCATCCTAAAACACTATGACAAATTAAAGTGTTCTTTTGTAACAATAAGATGGCCAATTTGCACACAGTAGGCAATACATTGTAGGAGTGCATGGGTGGGCTGGGGGGGGAAGAATTTCAGAGTATGACGCCTGGGGAATTGAAAGCATATTCAAGCATGGGCAAGAGAAGAAGGATTATGCAGAAGAGACAACAGAAGTTCTGAGTACAATAGTGATGGACAATAAAGGTACAGAGAGGGAACCATGAAAAAGATGCATGCCAGCTGAGACTTTTTAGTTCACTGATTCCTAATCTTGGGTGGTCTGTGAAATTTCCTTACAATTTATTTTCCCTAGCAGTAGATGCCAATGAGGTGTAGTGGGGACTTTGGAAAGTGGTTTTATGTTACCAAGATAATTTGCATTCTGTTGTTCCATTGTTTAAAAAGGGTTCTAAGAGTAAACCTAGCAATTATCGGCCTGTGAGTTTGACATCAGTGGTGGGTAAATTGATGGAAAGTATTCTTAGAGATGGTATATATAATTATCTGGATAGACAAGGTCTGATTAGGAATAGTCAACATGGATTTGTGCGTGGAAAGTCATGTTTGACAAATCTTATTGAATGTTTTGGAGAGGTTACTAGGAAAGTTGAGGGTAAAGCGGTGGATGTTGTCTATATGGACTTCAGTAAGGCCTTTGACAAGGTTCCACACGGAAGGTTAGTTAGGAAGGTTCAATCGTTAGGTATTAATATTGAAGTAGTAAAATGGATTCAGCAGTGGCTGGATGGGAGATGCCAGAGAGTAGTGGTGGATAACTGTTTGTCAGATTGGAAGCCGGTGACCAGTGGTGTGCCTCAGGGATCTGTACTGGGTCCAATGTTGTTTGTCATATATATTAATGATCTGGATGATGGGGTGGTAAATTGGATGAGTAAGTATGCAGATTACTAAGGTAGGTGGAGTTGTGGACAATGAAGTAGGTTTTCAAAGCTTGCAGAGATATTTAGGCCAGTTAGAAGAGTGGGCTGAAAGATGGCAGATGGAGTTTAATGCTGATAAATGTGAGGTGCCATATTTTAGTAGGACTAATCAAAATAGGACATACATGGTAAATGGTAGGGCATTGAAGAACGCAGTAAAACAGAGGGATCTAGGAATAATGGTGCATAGTTCCCTGAAGGTGGAATCTCATGTGGATAGGGTAGTGAAGAAAGCTTTTGGTATGCTGGCCTTTATAAATCAGAGCATTGAGTATAGGAGTTGGGATGTAATGTTGAAATTCTACAAGGGATTGATAAGGCCAAATTTGGAGTATTGTGTACAGTTCTGGTCACTGAATTATAGGAAAGATGTCAACAAAATAGAGAGAGTACAGGGAAGATTTACTAGAATGTTACCTGGGTTTCATCTCCTAAGTTACAGAGAAAGGTTGAACAAGTTGGATCTTTATTCTTTGGAGCATAGAAGGTTGAGGGGGTACTTGATAGAGGTATTTAAAATTATGAGGGGGATAGATAGAGTTGACGTGGATAGGCTTTTTCCATTGAGACTGGCGGAGATTCAAACAAGAGGATATGAGTTGAGAGTTAAAGGGCAAAAGTTTAGGGGTAACATGAGGGGGAACTTCTTTACTCAGAGAGTGGTAGCTGTGTGGAACGAGCTTCCAGCAGAAGTGGTTGAGGCAGGTTCGATGTTGTCATTTAAAGTTAAATTGGATAGCTATATGGACAGGAAAGGAATGGAGAGTTATGGGCTGAGTGCAGGTCGGTGGGACTAGGTGAGAGTAAGAGTTCGGCACGGACTAGAAGGCCTGAGATGGCCTGTTTCTGTGCTGTAATTGTTATATGGTTATATGACAGGTAGACAGCCTTACCGTAAATCCAGGACCTGATGGGTCCCCGGAGCTGATGGTCTCACAGCCAGGATGTGCATATGCTGTTCTACTTTGCACCTGGAAAATGGATCAAGAGAAAGCACCAAAAAGAAATCCATCTGGAGCATCTAACAGGTAAAGTTGCAAAAGATATATGGACTGGCAAAATAATAAATTTGATGTACAAGTTGATACCTTTTACCTATTCCTCAAACTGGAAGAGTTAGGTTCAAATTTTAAATGCATAAACAGAGTATAAATGCCATGAAAATTTACTTTTCACAGTAGCGCAGTACATCACAAATATGTTAAACATTCTTCTTCTTTTGCCTGTTACACCGCTCGTGTTTAGGGCAGCAATGAAGGTCCTCCATCTCACCAGCGTTCATGGCTTCCTTCATTGTGTCAGTACCTTCCTCTTGGTTTACTGGCAGTCATGCAAGTCCCGGGTGGAGACTCAGGAATACCGTCACACTCAGATGTAGAAGGATTCTTCATTGCTGTTTCTGTAACAGTTTTGTTTTACCAGTTAAGTTGTTAGCCTTGAGCTGAACCCCTGAACCTGGAGGATCTGTAGACCACTCTTAATCTGGCCTCTACTCTTTGATCTATTTGGCATGAGTGACCCTACCCAGAGCCAAAGCATAAAGCCCTGACTCCAGCCAGCATAGCTGTCTGGGTCTTTGAGGCACACAAGCCTCCAAACCATGTCAAAGTTGTGACGTCTTGGAGGGTGACAAACATTAGGTAACATAAGATAAATTAATATTTTCCGATTGTTTCTGATGTTCAAGTTATGGTATTGTGCATGGTGCACACTTTAAAATATTTCCTACAGGACAATAGTACCAGAGAATTTATAAAAGTCACACTTAATGTTCATGAAAATTAAGTATGGGTTTACTTCTTTCTATTTTGATTGCTTCTTTGTATGAATTTGATAAGTCACAGCTGG
Organism: Mobula birostris; assembly: GCF_030028105.1. Classification (NCBI taxonomy): domain Eukaryota; kingdom Metazoa; phylum Chordata; class Chondrichthyes; order Myliobatiformes; family Myliobatidae; genus Mobula; species Mobula birostris. The sequence continues at coordinate 30,567,266 of NC_092378.1, read as the reverse complement.
GAGCAGTGATTTCCTCATGTTGAATTCATTTGCCTAGGTTTATTCTGATTTATCTTAAGACTTTTTGATTTGATTTACTTATTTATTCAAGAGCTTTCCACATATTTTTACTTATTTTTCTTCTTTTCTTTTTAATCAATGAGACTTTGAGAATTGCTGAAGACTCTGACAGAATGATCATTGCTTCTGAAATTTGCCTCGTCCTGAGGAAGTAGTCAGCAAGTTGCTATGTATTATGAAACTAGCTGATTTTATTTGAAGTTCATGATCTTGGAAGGTAAATGTGGCAAGGTACACTTAATGGCCACTTTATTAGGTGCTCGTTAATGCAAATATCCAATCAGCTGATCATATGGCAGCAACTCAGTGCATAAAAGCATGCAGACATGGTCGAGAGGTTCAGTTGTTCAGACCAAACGTCAGAATGGGGAAGAAATGTGATCTAAAATAAGAGAAAATCTGTGGATGCTGGAAATCAGAGCAATACGCACAAAGTGCTAGAGGAACTCAGCAGGGCAAGCAGCATCTATGGAAGAAAAGCACGCTTGATGTTTCGGGTTTCGGCCGTAGATGCTGCCTGGCCTGCTGAGTTCCTCCAGCATTTTGTGTGTGTGTGTGTGTGTGTGTGTGTTGCTAAAAATGTGATCTAAGTGACTTTGACTGTGGAATGCTTGTAGGTGCCAGATGGGCTGGTTTGAATATCGCAGAAACTGCCGATCTCCTGTGATTTTCAGGCACAACAGTCTCTAGAGCTTACAGAGAATGGTGCGAAAAACAAAAAAAAACATCCAGTGTGTGGCAGTTCTGTGGGCAAAAATGCCTTGTTTATGAGAGAGGTCAGGGAATGGCTAAACTGTCTCAAGCTGAAAGGAAGACGACAGTAACTAAAATAACCACACATTACAACAGTGGTGTGTAGAAGAGCATCTCTGAATGCACAACACATTAAATCTTGAAGTAGATGGGCTACAGCAGCAGAAGACCACAAACATACATTCAATGACTATTTTATTAGGTACCTAGTAAAGTGGCCAGTGAGTGTATGTCCCAAGGATTTGCCCTTCTATGAGAAACAAAATATTTTTACTTAAATAAGCAACTCTGTGTGAGATGATCTTGGGCCGTCTGTTAGGTGTTGTTACTACTGTGTAGGCTTTCCTTGCAAAGTCCCTCAAAATCAACATCTGTTCTTGTGAGCTGCAGGAATGGTCTTGGTGTTGAGAAATATGTTGGAAGGGAAAGCTGATGTAGAATTATAAAATAGTGAAATAGCAATGCAATTACAATTTTCCATACCAGGCTGCTGTCCTTAAAATGGAGACACAATAAACTGTAGTTTCTGGAAATGTGGAACAACAGACAAAACAAAAACTCCTCTGTCATTTTTTTTTGTGTTGCACTCCTTAAAAGGCAATTGTGCATTTTGTGCATCGGTCTTGCTACTGAAACAATCCTTGGATTTATTAATGACACTCCACCTCTAAGTCACAAGGGTTGCTTTTGAGTCCTACTCCAGATCTCTCAGCAGGTGGAAACTAGAGCAAGTACTCTAGTGATAAAACTTCTCATCCTTATATAAATGTGGTGGACCAGTATTCAAGCTAAAATTTTGGTTTCTGATTACTATGTAGAGAAGTGCAAGTATCCTTTCTCACTTAGCAGTAAAATACTCTTCCAAATTCAGTCACCAAGCCTGACATTGAGAGACTGTATTTCTGATACTAGCCATGAGAATTCTTTGGAATGTGGCTCAAATTAATGTTCAACTTGAGAATCTCAAGCCAGCCTTGAGTTAGCTCCACCCTAATACATACTGGAGGGAAGAGGGGATGGGGACTAGAGAAGGGGGGGCATTACCGGAAGTTCCCTCTCTCACCTTATCTCCTTGCCTGCCCATCACCTCCCTCTGGTGCTCCTCCCCCTTTTTCTTTCTTCCATGGCCTTCTGTTCTCTCTTCTTAAATTTCCCCTTCTCCAGCCCTGTGTCTCTTTCACCATTCAACTTCCCCGCTCTTTACTTCACCCTTCCCCTCTCTCAGTTTCACCTATTGCCTTATGTTTCTTCCTCCCCTCCCCTCAGATAAAGGAAAATATCCCTAGCGTTTCTATTCTAAACCTGGAGTTGTTCTGGTAAGTCTTTGCTGCAGCCTATAAGACATTCGTAGCTTTAAAGTGTGGTATTGTGATGAGGCTGTTTACATTTTGACAGAAAATAATCTTATTTCATCTTCATTCCACAGACTAGGTCGTCTTATGCTTCTAAATGAATCTTCTTAACAACTTTACATTGTTGTTTGAAATAGCATTGGAGATAAAAACAAATTGTAAAGACAATCTGAATTCAATGAATAAAAAAGAATACTGTGGATTCCAGTTAATTAGGCTAGCAGTTAATTGGGGCAGCTGGTTATTTGGGACAACTCTTAAAGAACAAAAAGCAAATCACAAAAATAGCTGGGATTCCCTTTGTTTTTTTTGGGACAATATACTGCTTAATTGGGACATGAGACATGTGGTTATACAGTATTATGTTATCCATTTGGGCTGGTGGCAGGGCTGGATTTAGTGGGGCCAGGGCCCCTCGGCTGGAGGCCCTGATGGGCCCCTGTCGACATCGTAAAATCCTGCTGTACCAAGCAAAAAAAGGCAAGAACAAGGGCAAAGGTTGTACTGGTCTAACTTATAAGCCTTGAGGCGGAGGACAGAAAATAATTCAAATTCATAGTTTGAAGGACAGCATCTAAAGCACTCAAAAACTGACCTAGGCTTATTTGGCTTAGTAAAGTTATGAGGGAGACGAAGTATGATGTACCCAATCTTAAATTTTTATTTAGCTATTGCTGCACATACCATAGGCCTTATTTCTCAAACAATGCCAGAGCATTTTTATCCAGGTATTTTTCTCAACCATGTGTTCTGAGAAAGTAAAATGGAAATTAGAGACAAAAAGGCCAAGAGAGATGGCACTATGGCAAACTAGGAAACTTGACAATCTTTTTGAAAAATGAGGTCTAGCACATACTAACCTATTACTGTGCTGTGTGGCTTGCAGAGTAAAGACTACTTATTACTTAGTAGATTTGTAAACAGTCAACTTTTAGCCTATTGCCACAAAAACAGGAACAGTACTGACACAAGCCTAGATATTTACAAAGTCAGATGCTTGTTTTTCAAAATTAAGGCCTAGTTCTTCGGGATTTCTTCGCAGCAAGGTCCTTGATCAGATCACTAAAATCCAGTTTCCGAAGAAGATCACTTTCAAGTGACACCAGAGTAAGATAATTCAGCCTGTCCTGTCCCATTGTGTATCTGAGCCTATTCTTCACTAGCTTGAGCTTGGAGAAAGATCGCTCACCACTTGCATTTGTGACAGGGAGAGTCAGGTAAAGCCTCAAAGCAATGCTTACATTTGGGAAGATAACCTGCAAGTTTTTTTTCTCTGAGGAAGCATAAAAGTTCTGTTACGGATGAAATACCTTTGCCACTTACAAATTCCCTGAAATGGACGATCTCCTCCACAAAGTCTAACTCCAGGTCAGCTGAATATCTGCTTTAGAGATCAGATGCTCTCCTGCGCAGATCTTGTACAGAGAGAGAAGGGATATTGTTTAGGATGCCAAATGTGTTGTTAAGGTCATTATATGATGCAAATCTGCAATCAATTTCTGCAAATAATCTATCCATCACGACCAAAAAATAACAGTAGCTGAGAATTTTTCTCTGGCTGACAAGCCAACATCAGGTGTTGTGGATTCACCCAGAAAGGCTTTACATTTTCTTTGTCATTGGGTGTCTTCTTTGTACACTTGTGAGACTGTTGGAGACATAGTTTTAGCTTGGGTCTCAAAAGTATCAAATTGATCATGCAAGCTTGCTCTGTATCCCCGTAGTGATCTCACCAAATCCACGGCATCACGCAGGTCTAGATTTACAGCTAGCAATACAACACTTGCACTTTCAAAGCGCTGAAGAATGCAATGCCACAATTTGCTCAGAAAAGCCATCTCAAGCTTGTCCATTTTTTTTGTATAGTGACCTTGCTTCATTTCTAGTTGCCACATTCTGATTAATGTCATCTGCAATGCTCCTTAACGAATCTTGAATATTGGCATAATTTCCACACAATGCCTGTGTGGCTTCTGCATGTGCAGCCCATCTAGTATTAGAGGGAGACTTCAGAGTTTCAGTGTGCTTGTTCGCATTAGGCTGAAGTCCTGTGGTCACCACCTTCCGCCTAGAAGTTGACTTGGAGCAGAAGTTGAACACATTCTGCACGAAGCTGAAAAAAATCAGCTGTTTCAACACAACAGTCGACACTGTTGATTCCAACGAGATTCAATGTATGTGCTGATTTCCTTGATGCGGGATTGTAAGCCTTTGTATGCACCAGACATATTTGCAACTTTGTCATAGCAGTGCCCTCTGCAGTTGCTTATGTCAATATTCATCTCTCCTAAAACTTTGAGCACAGACTCACATAAAGCCTCCCCTGTGTGGCTCTCAATGGGTAGAAATCGTAAGAATCGGTCCTGAATGTTTCCATCAGTTGACACATAACGTAAAATGAGTGTGAGCTGATCTACGTGTGCAACATTGCTGATAGATGCTGTGAATCGATGCTGATAGAAATCGAAGGCAGTGTATGTTGTCTACACGGACTTCAGTAAGACCTTTGACAAGGTCCCACATGGGAGGTTAGTTAGGAAGATTCAGTTGCTAGGTATACATGGAGAGGTAGTAAATTGGATTAGACATTAGCTCAATGGAAGAAGCCAGAGAGTGGTAGTGGAGGATTGCTTCTCTGAGTGGAAGCCTGTGACTAGTGGTGTGCCACGGGGATCAGTGCTGGGTCCATTGTTATTTGTCATCTATATCAATGATCTGGGTAATGTGGTAAATTGGATCAACAAACTTGCTGATGATACAAAGATTGGAGGTATAATGGACAGTGAGGAAAGTTTTCAAAGCTTGCAGAGGGATTTGGACCAGCTGGAAAAATGGGTTGAAAAATGGCAGATGGAGTTTAATACAGACAAGTGTGAGGTATTGCACTTTGGAAGGACAAACCAAGGTAGAACATACAAGGTAAATGATAGGGCACTGAGGAGTGCAGTAGAACGGAAGGATCTGGGAATACAGATATAAAGTTCCCTAAAAGTGGCATCACAGGTAGATAGGGTTGTAAAGAGAGCTTTTGGTACATTGGCCTTTATAAATCAAAGTATTGAGTATAAGAGTTGGAGTGTTATGGTGAGGTTGTATAAGGCATTGGTGAGGCCAAATTTTGAGTATTGTGTACAGTTTTGGTCACCAAATTACAGGAAGGATATTAATAAGGTTGAAAGAGTGCAGAGAAGGTTTACAAGGATGTTGCTGGGACTTGAGAAACTGAGTTACAGAGAAAGATTGAATAGGTTGTGACGAGAATACACATAAATTAAGATGTTTGCTGGCCTGGGCTAGCACCAGCGGCATCAGCAGTTGGTCTGCCACCTGTCCTCAGGGGAGGGAGAGATAAGGAACGCAATGAAGCAGCATTTGGAGATGTTAATGAAGGAGCCATCAGTCTGGGTATTGTCAAGATCAGCTCCCCCCTTTGAACCCTGAACTGTTTGAAGTGACGGACAGGCGATTTGGAGATGTGTAATGAAGGGACGGGAGAGAGAGCTGTCTAGAGCAGCTCCCCCTTTGAACCCTGAACTGTTTGAAGTGATGGACAGGCGATACCCCAGCAGGGGGATAAAAAGGGACAGGTTCGCTAAGGCAAGACACACACGACACCCCGAGGTAACGAGACCCTGGAAGCGGTGCGCCTCTCAGAAGTCGGTGGGAAGCTCTTGGACGGCTGATCGCGGGATCAGCCTTAGACGCACAGGATGGAAAGGTATGATCAGCGGGAACCCGGTGTGTGTCCGCCCTTGCTTGGGTGCCGGGTTCACTGCAGAGGATCGACTGCATCTGGAGGAGGGGTCATAGTCGGTGACCTCAGGTGACATCACACACAAAGGACTCGCCCGAAAGCTGCTTGTGAGCAATATCGCAGGTCTGTGTGTGGAAGCCGTTTTGAATGATCATTCGTTCTTGTTCTCTCTCTCCTTCCTCCCACATTGTCCATCACCATGGCAACGATTACTGCGAACTGAACTAAATTGAACTGGACTTTGTGTCACTTTGAAATTGGTCATTTACCCCTAGACAACGATAGAGCTTGATTGATCCTGTTATCTTAATTCTGTGCACATGTGTGTTTATCATTGCTGAACTGTTGGATTTATTATCCTTTTGATTACTGTGTTGCTTGTTTCTTTAATAAAACTTTCTTAGATCTAGTAATCCAGACTCCAACTGAGTGATCCATTTCTGCTGGTTTGGCAACCCAGTTACGGGGTACGTAACAAGGTTAAGACTTTATTCCCTGGAGCATAGAAGAATGAGGGGAGATTTGATAGAGGTGTATAAAATTATGATGGGTATAGATAGAATTATTGCAAGCAGGCTTTTTCCACTGAGGTTAGGGGAGAAAAAAAAAACAGGATGTGGGTTAAGGGTGAAGGGGGAAAAGTTTAAAGGGAACATTGGGGGGGGCACTTCTTCACACAGAGGGTGGTGGGAGTGTGGAATGAGCTGCCAGATGAAGTGGTAAATGTGGGCTCACTTTTAACATTTAAGAAAAACTTGGATAGGTACATGGATGAGAGGTGTATGGAGGGATATGGTCCAGGTGCAGGTCAGTGGGACTAGGCAGAAAAATGGTTTGGCACAACCAAGAAGGGCCAAAAAGCCTGTTTCTATGCTGTAATGTTCTATGGTTCTAAAAGTATTTGGCCATTTTGACTTCACTGACGATCTCTGACAACACGATCGCTCATGAGCTCAGTAAACTCCTCCTCCTCCTCACATGTCTTAGGTGAAAGATATGAAGGGGTGCCTGATCCTGCATTTCCAAATTTCTGTATGCGCGCCTTCAAAAACGGGTCAGACTCGGACTTATTACCTCTAGAATGCCCATGTAGTTGCCGTTATCAGGCCTGCCAAATATGTCACTGGAGCCTCGGATAGCCAGTCCCCTCTCGAACAAAAACTTCACATCTGCCACCACTCTTCTCAATACGTCAGTCCAGTAGACACACTCTGACTCAAACTGTTTTTGCAGTTCTGTATCTGTTCTTCTGATGTCAGATGCTAGTGTAACATAGGTCAGTATCGTTTTCCTGTGGTGTTCGCTATTTTCATGCTCTCCTATGCGCTCAGCGGCATGTTTCCAGTCGCTAAAGCCAGTTTCGAAGATGGACTGACAGTTAAAGGACGGTGGTCCTGTGCTAACGCTGGTGCTAGTGCTAGCTGTTGAACAAGTCTCATTTGTCCATCGGTCTCAGACTGTGACAAGAGCGATGGTACTGCTACATCATGGAGAATAGGTTTATAAAATTCTGTCAATTTCAATGTCTTTTTTAACGCTTCTTTCTCACAGTCCTCTTTTTCATGTTTTTTTTCTTTTCTGTGCTCCACTCTCGTATTTTTTTCTGTCCACCATGATGATAGCTACCTATTTTAGGCCCCTCTGCAGCTCTGGCCCCTGGGCTGCAGCCCAGCCTAGCCCTGTCTAAAGTCTGGCCCTGGCTGATGGACACAGCTTCAAAAAGGAGCGATTTTTGTAAATTTTGTTTTTTTTTGTTATTTTGACTTCAAAGACATTCCAAGGTAATCAGGAAACTGTTGTCTAATGGTTCTGCATGTTAAACTACCTTTGTGACTTCCTTGGATCCTAACAAAGTTCTCGGATCTGCCTTCTCAGAATTGACATCACAGTCTTCAGAACACTTGCAGTTCCAATACAATCCAGGGTATGTGTGACTCCATGTAAGTTAACACCTAAAAGGGGTGCCTTCTAGCATCCCTGTATGCAGTGTTTTATGTTACAGGGTTTTAGTGTACACAGAACAAAATGTTTGTTTGCAAATAAGTAGGTACTTCAAAAGTAATAAGTACTTGGAATGCCATGGAAAAAGTGAGGGATACAAATTAAATTAAACTCTTCCTTTTAACTTGCTTTGAAAATTGAGAATAACTAGAAGTTTATACAGGAATGCAAGAAGACAAAATTAAATGGAGTTGACAGCACTGGTGGATTAACATCTGATGTAAAATATGGTCGTCTTTTCTATGCTGTGATACATAGATTGCAAGTGTTTCTTCCCACTTCTTTTTGTATTGATAATTTTAAAACCTACTCCTCTTATTAATTTTCTTTTGGGCTGTGTCTGTATTAAAATAACCTTTGAGTTTGGGTGACCTTTGGGTATTGCAGTCTGCTCTATCACGTATAGTGAGTTTGTATAGTAACACACATCAAAGTTGCTGGTGAATGCAACTGTGTTCACCAGCAACTTTAATGTGTGTTGCTTGAATTTCCAGCATCTGCAGAATTCCTCGTGTTTACGAGTTTGTATAGTACTGGTATTTATTAAGTTGCAGTAACATTTCCCTGCCACTATATGACAGAGGAGTACCATTAATATCATGATCTCTTTGGAAGTTTAATATTACTGGGACTCATGAGAAATTGAAAAAATGTGATAAGTTTGGTAACACCCTATTTCAGTCATGGTTTGTACTTAATTTTATTATTAATTTACAGGATGTGAGTATTGCTGACAAGTTCAGCATTACCATCCTTATTGCTGTTGAATAGATGGTGGTGAATTGCTGTAAACTTTTGCTGAAAACATTCCCACATACTGCTGGGTGGGGTGGGAATAAAACAATGAAGGACCATAATGTCGAAGTAACAAGGAAATGTGGGGAAGTTATTATTATGCCTCCCTTTTTCACTCTTGGTGAAAGAGGGGATGCTCTATTTAGTCAAAACCCCTTCCTGTGTACTGAGTCAGTAATCCATTGGAGGACATGTTGCTGGGCTGGTGTGTTAGGTCGCATCAAATTGCACTATGTGATCCGTAGACATGTTAACAGCATTCTGAGTTTGAATTGCAGGAAGGTAATGAGGCTTGACAGCATTCCGAGCTTTCATTGCCATGTTGAGTCATTATTGGAGCTCAACCAAACCTTAGCTACTCCTGTCATTTACATGCAGCATCGTGACTGAGCTCAAAATTGTGCTGATTGTGTTGGCTACCACTTCTCTCATGGAAGATTTGGTCTTCAAGCTCTGCATAAAGTCCTGTCCCAAGTTTTTGCTGACTTCCTCCCAGCTCTCCAACATTAAATGCCCAGTTAATGACAGGATTGCCAATGCCTTGATTGATTGACCCTCAGTCTCCTCATCTGACTTGATGACAGCAGGACTTAGGAATGGCTTTTTTTTTCCAAAAATACTTTATTCAGAAATATTACAAAATAAAAATAATTACATACAGAAAAAGAAAACCATTCATTGACTGTGAGTCCTTATTCAATACAGTTATTAACAATAAAATTTTGCGTTGACTCTGTTCATTTACAAATGAAAGATGTTTACAGTAAATCATGCGTTTACTCTCAACTCTTGGTCAAGTGTTAAGACTTATTAACAATCAAAATTTTCAACAATAAAGGCAGGCAATGGCTTTAATACTTTCCCAAATTAACAATTGCACCCACTCCTTGGGAATGGCTTTTCCCTTCTCAGAAATAGCATTTCCACTGTCCTTGGCTCCTGTGTTGGCTGTAAGAAAGAGGAAAGTCATTGACTGTTAATACACTGTAACTTGTGATGTGTTGCAATAGTTAAATTGCAAACTATGGACGTGATACCCACAACAGGGCTAATTCTGTGAAGGGAAGCTTCTATCTTTGGGTCCTGATTGATAGAATTTGTGGTAGGTGTATGAGAGCAGTTGAATGAATGCAGAAGTGGCTTGTGATGTGGTTGGTAGAATATGCACTTGAAAGTCTCATTTACTTTGATTATTTTTATGCAGTTGATTAACAGATCGTGGTAACACAGCTTGGTCCACAGAGTGGATTTCACACATTTACATCTACAACTATCAGAGTGTTTCTTGTGGCTGTGCTGCTCTTCATAGAACAACTTCATTCCTGATTAAATTTCTTTCTTTTGAGTACACTGAATGTCCTTTTTGCTCTTGCAGTGAAGGCCTCATTCGGGATGTGATTCTACACCAGACTTCAGGCCGGATTCATAATAAGAATGTTTCCACTCATTTGATTGGTAGCATAAACAGAGGTATGTCTATGAGCCATTTCATACTCTTAGCAGTTATCAAATTAACAGAAGACATTGCTAGTTAATTACTTTTGCTTAGTTGCTAAACACAGTTATGTACAGATTAAACATGGTTATCCACTTCAGCATTCTTACGGGTATTAAATCTTAATAACTAGTCACTTGGCCAGGTAAATGGCCACATGTGATCTGGATGTTGTGTACAATATATAGCATATTTGAATTCAAAGATAGACCATTTTTCAGTATTTAACTCTACGTAGTGTGTATATACAATGTGCTTTCTTGGATAGGACCATTTTGTGTGCTCCAGCTGAGTATTAAAATACATTATTATCCCAGTGGCAACCCATTTTAATTCCACTTCCCATTCCGATATGTCTATCCATGGTCTCCTCCACTGTCGTGATAAGCCACACTTAGGTTGGAGGAGCACCTTGTATTCCATTTGGGTAGCCTCTAACCTGATGGCATGAACATCGATTTCTCAAACTTCCAGTAATGCCTCCCCCCGCCTTTCAAATCTACTACTCAGCTTTTTTTCTCCAGTCCTGCTGAAGGGTCTCAGCCCGAAACATTGACTGTTTTTTTTTATAGAAGCTGCCTGGCCTGCTGAATTCTTTCAGCATTTTGTGTGTGTTGCCTGGATTTCCAGCATCTGCAGATTTTCTCTTGTTGTGACATTATTATGGCTGTTTGATTCCAGGTATTCTGTTAGTGTATCATAATTTAAGCAGTTCTGAAATTTTTGAACATCCAAGCAATCACTTTAATTCACCCTCCTGATGTACTAGTTAATGTCTAGAAAGTAATGACAAGTTCAAGCAACATTGTTAATTATGAGAGACGCTGTGAGAATTTTTCAGTGGCCACAAACAATATGTTTATATTTCAGTCTGTATGTTACTTTCAGAAGTTGAAGTACTACTGGCAATAAGGTTAACTTTATAAAATTTTCTTGCTGTTATGCTACCATTTTTAAGTAAGTCCCAATTTGTGACCTGAAACTATGCTGAATTATAGTATAGAAATGCATTGCAATCAGAATAATATTGAAAAATTGCTTAAGCAATTTCACAAACTTTCAGTTATTTGTTATTGCTCACTTTCATCTTGTATATTTATTCAACTGTTCAATTAGGTATATGTCTTTTTTGCCACAGCAGCCATCAATATTATGTCTTCATGACTGTCTTAATATGTATTTATGTTCAGTTTAATATGAGCTATTCCCCAAGAAACATAACCGAATATTAATTGGCATATAAAAATGCAAGCATATTGGAAAAAGGACATAGCATCCTTCACTGTCGATGAGTTGCACAATATAAGAATATCTGATATGAAAAATTATTTATGTCTGGGTCTGATAAACCAGAATCCTCTGGAACAGAGTATTGTGATTTTTTTAATCTGTATTTATGGCTTTGAAATAGTTCATCCCTATTATATACCCACTAACTAGAAGCACGGTAATTAAGTATACCAGAAAGTTTTGCACTTAGCAAGGTCTCCTGTCGGTAATGAGATAAAGGATCACTTAAACAGACGTAGTGATGCTGGCTGAAAGATGAATGTTGGATAGTGTACTGGGAGAAATTTCTTCTTTTAGGCTTTCTACCTTCACCTAATTTTAAACCTAAACTTGATCAATTGTTAAACTCTTCTTTGGCTTCCAGCCGGGTACAGGTGTTGATTATAACTGACGTTTTGATGACAAACTCTGCCATCTTCCTCAGGGATGATGCCTGGGCCTGTCTAATCTGGTGGTATTTAAATCCCTGTAGTCCGTCCTGCTTGATTGGTTATTCTTCATCCAATCAGGTTTCTGCTCTCCCACCTTATTTACAATCGAATCCCAATTCTTACTTAGAGCAAGACTTTCGTGTTTGTTAAAATTCTTTCCCTCTAGTTTTATTTCAATGGCTTCCTTTACCAGGCAGTCCCAGAAGACATTGGCGCAGCACAGTAGTTTTGTGCTGTCGAAGTCAATCCTAAGGCTATTTTGAATGCAATGTTCTGCTACCACTGATTTCTCTAGGTAATCCAAATGGATACACCTCCTGTGCTCCTTGCTGTGGGTTTGCATCGTGCATCCCGTGTGGCCAATTATATGCTGCTCCACATTCACAAGCAATCCTGTAAACGCCAGCTGACCAGAGTCCCAGGTCATCTTTGATGATATTTCTTCCGGATCCTGGCGATCCTTCCAGAAACCATAGAAATATAGGGAAGACAGGTGGTAGCAACTCCAGGCACTCCAACAGTTCTACGACCGTCTGAACAGTATACATCCAAGCATCCAGTTTACAATGGAGATAGAGAACGGTTGCCTCCCATTCCTGAACATTCTGAATGACAGAAACCAGACAGTAGCCTCAGACATGGCGTCTATCAGAAACCCACTCACAGGGACCTATACCTCAACAATAACAGCTACCATCACACCTCCCAATGTAGAGCGGTTCTTTCTACTTTTGATTAACCGTGGAAAGACTATTTCAGACCTGGAGAGAATCCCTGAAGAAATAAAATGATTACGCACAATGTTTTGATATAGAATGGCTACAAGGTGAAGGAAATCAATCAGGCCCTTGAAAGGGCTGACAGAAAAACCAGGAAACCTAGCAACAAAGAGGAATCTGTCGCTACTGCCTGTCATGCCCATCCATGGTTTCAGAAAGATTGCTAGGATCCTGAAGAAATGCTGGATTAATACCATTCACGAACTTGTAAGGAAGCTCAAATCACAGCTTATATGGGTCATAGATCAGTGGTCCCCTACCACCGGGCCGCGTGCTGGTGCCGGGCCGCAAAGCATGCGCTACCGGGCCGCGAGGAAACGAGATGATTTGGCGATATGAGTCAGCTGCACCTTTCCTCATTCCCTGTCACGCCCTCTGTTGAGCTTGAACGCACGCGAAGTCATTAAGCACGCGTCATCCATGTCAGCATGGGAAGAAGATCAACTCCTCGAGCTTGCAAATGACGGCAGGCTGAAAAGTATGTTTGACATAACATCTCTGCCGGCATTCTGGATCAAAGTCAAGGCTAAATATCCTGAGATAGCCACGAAAACACTGAAAACATTGCTTCCATTTCCAACATATGTCTGCAATGAATGCTAAGAAAACTAAATTGAGGAATAGACTGGACATAAGGAACCCCCCTCGAGTATTGCTGTCTCCCATCACCCCTCGATGGGACCGTCTTGTTGCAGGAAAACAAGCCCAGGGCTCCCAGTGATTCAGCGATATTGGTGTGTTGCAATGATTTTATATGTTCATACAGGGAAAATATGTGCTGTGTGTTTAATACCCAAACGTTACTTAAAATGTTATGACGCTATTGACTTATAAGTGACTTATTCAGTAATTGACTTATCACTATATTCATGGGAGAAAAATATGCGCTGTGTGTTTAATATTAAATTCGTTAGATAAACCCTTTTAGAAATGAAATTAAGTGTATTAGCCACTAAAAAGTGACTTATAGTTGACTGATCTTCGATATTCCAGTCGTGATTAGCACCCCCCCGAACAGAATCGCCAAAAACGATTTGTAGAAAAAAATTGGCACGTACACCCATGCGCACACAGGTGCCTGCGCAAGGCTTCATGGTAATTGTAGTCTTCTCGGGGTAAACACAACGTATTTGACGGTTACTCTTGTCCATTGGCAACCCTACCCTTCCCCGGTCGGCTGGTCCGCAAGAATATTGTCAATAATAAACTGGTCCGCGGTGCAAAAGAGGTTTAGGGACCCCTGTCATAGATGACCTGGGACTCAGGTTGACTGACATTTACGGGATTCCCTGTGAATATAGAGCATATAGAGCAGCATATATCGGCTTGATGGTGGAAACCCGCGTCAAGGAGCAAAGGAGGTGTATCCGTTTGGGTACCTGGAAAAATCGGCAGTAACAGAACACAGCATTCGCAGTGGCCATAGGATTGATCTAGGCAGCACAAAACTACTGTGCTGCGCCTATGGATCTTGGGAACACCTGGTAAAGGAAGCCATTGAAATGAAACCAGAGGAAAAGACTTAATAAAGATGAAGGCCTTGCTCCATTGTATATTAGATGGGAGAGCGGAAAACTGATTGGATAAGGACTAACCAATCAGGAGAGATGGACTGGGGGGGTATAAATACCACCAGACTAGACATATCCAGGTATCATCCCTGATGAAAGTGGCAGAGTTTGTCATCAAAGCCTTGGTTATAATTGATACCTATACTTGGCCGGAAGCCTGAGAAGAGTTTATTCGTCATATAAGCTGAGAAAGCACTGGATTCTTTTTTTGACCAACCGTTTAATGTCTCTTTTTGTTATATTTCTATTTGAACAAAGTTTTGAAAGAATTACATAGGGAATTGTGAAAGGGGAAAAAGAAAAAAAGTTGAATGAAGCTAGATAGATACATTCAGAAAAGCACAGGGTTAAAACATTTAATACTGGGAAAATACTTGTTTCATGCAAGGACTGATCTTCAAAGAAGTCTGAAATGTTATACAAAACCAGCAGTATAAACTGGAGTTACCAAACTTTCTCAAAGGGTGAGTTATTTTGGGCCAAGTGAAGTTTACCTGTACAATCTTGTATAGAATATAAGGAAAATAAAGAACTCTTCGTGTACTTGTTCTGACATCATGTTTCAGTAATAACTCTGCTGAAATTAATTACTACAATTTTAACTGTAAAAAAACTTTAAAATGGAGATCTTGATATTCCAGATAATTAGATGAGTATTATTTTAGGTGAGTTAGGATGAGGGAGGCATGTGTGAAATTTGTTTGGATTTCAGATGTTTGCTCCTCAGTTTAGATATACTGATTACATCTCAGTTTATATGAATCTAATGTGAATTGCTCTTTACCAAAATCCACTGATTTCAAATTGAAATGGTAGATTTCCCACTGTTCTGATCAAGGGTCTGTTAGAGTCTCCAGCTTTCACACCAGGCTGCTCCTTAAGGGCTAATATATTTTGGTTTCCAAAGGTAGTATGGTGCTGCTGGTGCAGGTTGGTAGAGGAACTTTAACGTGTGGTTGTTGAGTGTAAGGCATGTTGTCTCTTGCTTCAGTGACGAGTGGATGATGTTGGAGTGCAGTATACACAACTGCAAGCATCACCTGCACTCTGCAGCTTGATGACTGAGGTTTGGGTGATCTTGGTGCTGCAGGCAGTTGAACTGCTCTTTATCTCAGAGGACCTGTACTGGACCTATCATATAAATATAGTTGCGAAGAAAGCACAACAGTGCCTATACTTCCTCAGGAGTCTGTGGAGATTCATCATGTCACCAAAACACTGGCAAAATTCTATAGATGTGTGGTGGAAAGTGTGCTGATTCTCTGCATTATGGCCTGGTATGGAAACACCAATGCCTTTGAGCAGAAAATCCTGCAAAAGGTAGTGGATTCAACCTGATATATCATGGGTAAAACCCTCCCAACCATTGAGCACATCTACATGAAATGTTGCCGTAGAAAAGCAGCATCCATCATCAAAGATCCTCACCAGCCAGGCCATGCTCTTTTCTCGCTGCTGCCATCAGGTAGAAGGTACAAGTGCCTCAGGACTCGCACTGCCAGGTTCAAGAACAGTTACTACCCCTCAACCATCAGGCTCTTGAACAAACAGGGATAACTACACTCATTTATTTCAAACTCGTTATTTATTGCTACTTGTTTATAATCTGCATTTGCACAATTTGTTTGTAGGTTACAGATCCTTTACCAAGTATGCCTGCTGTAAAAGCATCTCAGGGTGATGTAGGGACATGTATATGTACTCATAATAAATTTTACTTTGGACTTTGATGATTAGCAGTCTTTGCACAAGAAGTTTTTTGGAGGCAAAGTGCAACTGTAACAAGAAAGACTGAGAGTGGTTTTAAGGAAAGGATGCAGCTTTATTTGATATTGGTCTGGAAAGAAGCCACCAATATCACCCTTCAAGATCACCAAATTCACTGCAAGGATAAATAACCCAACATTAGTGTCCTCTTCCAGGTAAACATTCCTCATGTTTAGCTCCGGGTGAACTCATTTGGGTACATGAAGGAGGCCTTGTCATTTGCAAGCTTGACACAGCTCTGTCAAGAGAAGAGATGACTGGGTAGATAGAGGAAATGATTCAAGGACAACATTTAAAAGGTTTTAAGACAAGTATATGGATAGGGATATTGGAGGAAAATGGGGCAAATATTCAAAACCACTAGTAAGACTTTTGGGCAATAAGTGTTTTTATTTATTGATTAATTAAATATTTTAATTTGAGGACACCTACTGTTATTTTCCCTTATCTCCTCAATTTTGGAAAAGAAGTTGCATTTGCATTTAACACTGAATAGTGTTGCTTTTTGTTCGTTATTGTTACACGTACCAATTTGCAGTGAAAAACTTATCTTTTATATTGTTCGTACAGATCAAATCATTGCACAGAGCATTGACCTAGAATAAGGTAAAACAATAACAATGCAGAATAAAGTGTAAAAGTTATTACAAAAGTGCAGTGCAGGTAAACAATAAAGTTCAAGGTCATTACAAGGTGTATTGTGAGACATCTTATTGTACAAGAGATCCATTCAAGGATTTGATAACAGCAGGATAGAAGTCCTTGAGTTTGGTAGTACATGCTTTTAGGCTTTTGTATCTTCTGCTTGATGGGAGAAGGGAGAAAAGGGAGAATGCCAAGAGGTGAGTGGGGTCTTTGATTACGCTTTACTGAGGCATTCAGAAGTGTAGACAGAGTCCATGGAGGGGAGGCTGATTCCCATGATGTGCTGAGATGTGTCCACAACTCTCTACAGTTTCCTGTGGTCATGTGCAGAGCAGTTGCTGTACCAAACCATTATGTATCTAGACAAAAGGTTTCCTATGGTGCATTATGTATCCAGACAAAGGGTTCCCATGATAAGAGTCATGGGGGACATATTCCTTAAGCCTCCTGAGTAAGTGGAGGTACAGTATTGGTGTGCTTTATTGCTGTGATATCAATGTGGCTGAACCAGGACATGCTTCTAGTGATGTTCGTATCTAGGAATTTGAAGCTCCCAACCCTCTCAACCTTAACACTGTTGATATAAACAGGACCATCTGCACCTCAACCCCACTTCTGAAATCAATGACCAGTTCTTATGTTTTGTTGACATTGAGGGAAACATTGTTGTCATGGCTTCATGTCACTGAGCTCTCCTTCCTGTATTCTAAGTCATTGTTACTTGAGATGTGGCCCACTATGGTGGTATTGTCTGTATACTTGTAGATGGAGTTAGAGTAGAATCTGGCCATATAGTCATGAGTGTACAGGGAGTAGGGTAGAGGACTGAGGATGCAACTTTGTGGAGCGCCTGTGTTTAGGATAATAGTGATGGAAATGTTGCTGCCTATTCTTACTGATTTGGGTCTGTTTACCAGGAAGTCAGGAATCCAGTTGCAGATGGAGATGTTTACTCCCAGGTTCCAGAGTTTGGTGATGAGTTTGCTTGGAATAACGGTATTGAATGCAGAGCTGTAGTCAATAAACAATAGTCTGACATAGATGTCTTTACTGTCCAGATGCTCCAGAGATGAGTTTAGGGCCAGAGAGATGGATTCCACTATTGACTTGTTTCAGAGGTAGGCAAATTGCAGTGGGTTGAGGTTCAAGAGAAACTTATTATCAAGGTACATATATATCACCATGTACAAACATGAGATTCACTTTCTTGGGGGCAATCGCTGTAAGTACAAGGAACACAATAGAATCAATGAAAGACTGCACCCAACAGGATTGGCAACTACTAATGTGCAAAAGCAAACTGTGCAAATAATAAATAAGCAATAAGTATCGACAAGATGAGATGAAGAATCCTTGAAGAATCCTTGTCTGAATTGATCTGTACCATGACCAGCCTCTCGAAACACTTCAATTGGTTGATGTCAAAGCCACTGGATGATTATCATTAAGATACATTACATTAGCTTTTTATTTCCTTGGGTACTGAAACGATAGTGGTCCCCTACCAACCGATCTACACTGGATCTACGGACATCGCCATGGAAACCATCCAGGGCCTATAGTTTTCATGGGTTCACCTTCCAGAAGACTGATCTTATAGTCATAGTCATACTTTATTGATCCCGGGGGAAATTGGTTTTCGTTACAGTTGCACCATAAATAATAAATAGTAATAGAACCATAAATAGTTAAATAGTAATATGTAAATTATGCCAGTAAATTATGAAATAAGTCCAGAATCAGCCTATTGGCTCAGGGTGTCTGACCCTCCAAGGGAGGAGTTGTAAAGTTTGATGGCCACAGGCAGGAATGACTTCCTGTGACGCTCTATGTTGCATCTCGGTGGAATGAGTCTCTGGCTGAATGTACTCCTGTGCCCACCCAGTACATTATGTAGTGGATGGGAGACATTGACCAAGATGGCATGCAACTTAGACAGCACCCTCTTTTCAGACACCACCGTGAGAGAGTCCAGTTCCATCCCCACAACATCACTAGCCTTACGAATGAGTTTGTTGATTCTGTTGGTGTCTGCTACCCTCAGCCTGCTGCCCCAGCACACAACAGCAAACATGATAGCACTGGCCACCACAGACTTGTAGAACATCCTCAGCATCGTCCGGCAGATGTTAAAGGACCTCAGTCTCCTCAGGAAATAGAGACGGCTCTATCCCTTCTTGTAGACTGCCTCAGTGTTCTTCGACCAGTCCAGTTTATTGTCAATTCGTATCCCCAGGTATTTGTAATCCTCCACCATGTCCACACTGACCCCCTGGATGGAAACAGGGGTCACCGGTACCTTAGCTCTCCTCAGGTCTACCACCAGCTCCTTAGTCTTTTTCACATTAAGCTGCAGATAATTCTGCTCACACCATGTGACAGAGTTTCCTACCTTAGCCCTGTACTCAGCCTCATCTCCCTTGCTGATGCATCCAACTATGGTAGAGTTGGATGTCTGTGAAAGTGGCAATAGATTCAGGTGCACAGGAAGCTCTCAGGATGGATAGTGACATACCTGTCCCCTTCTGTTCAGTGGCATTTTTGATGTATGCTTTTTTTGGAATGAAATTTCAGCATCAATTTGGTGGGTAGTTTTTCATGTTTGACCCCATTGGGTGATTGGCTGTGTGACCTTGGCTTCATTAGAAGAGAGATCAAGTTAACCAGCAGGGCTGTAGCTGAGGCAGCAGAGAAAGGATCAGCATGGGTATGGACCATGTCCAGAGGGGCAGATAGTCAGACAGTGTGCACATATCTTGCAAACCCTTCAGTAGTTGTATAGACACCTGAAGAGCAGACTATCTGTTGGATGGAAGTGACCAACAAATCTGATAGAGGCAGATGCCAAGTTTTTAAGCTCACCAGTGGGAGGTGGTGCTTTAGCACTGCTGGCCCACCACCTCGAGGGGGTCTTGATCATAAGCGGGCCGAAACTCCTGAAGACAGGTGGCAGATCAACTGATGATCCCACTGGTGATAGCACAGGACAGTTAACATCTTAGTCCACATGTATTCTGTAACTCCATTATCTCTTTATTTCTTTGGGTACTGAGACGATAGTGGTCCCCCACCAGCCGATCTACATTGGATCTACGGACATCGCCATGGAAACCATCCAGGGCCAGTAGTTTCCATGGGTTCACCTTCCAGAAGACTGATCTTATGTCTGTGAAAGTGGCAATAGATTCAGGTGCACAGGAAGCTCTCAGGATGGGTAGTGACATACCTGTCCCCTTCTGTTCAGTGGCATTTTTGATGTATGCTTTTTTCGGAATGAACTGTCAGCATCAATTTGGTGGGTAGTTTATCATGTGTAAGGAGGTTTCGTCTTTTATGTTACTGCGGAGGCTAATTAAAATGGCTTCTTTGTTATGTTATAATTGGGAATGTTTCTTTGTTTTGTTAAACGCTGAGAAAGCTTTGCACTAGCAGCTTGTTGTGGGTTAGGGGGTGATAAGAGGATGTTACGAACCAATTGGGATAGCTGTTATGACTTTGGTGTATCTGGAAGATTTGTATGCGCGGGGTTTTGAGGGAGAAGGTGGGTGAGAGAGACAGAGAATGGACTAGGTGCTGTGAGTCCCCTAACGGGGTCGGACCCCGAGCGGGGCGTTCGGCGAGGAGGGGAGATGGAGACGGACTCGTGTGGAGCGTCTGGTCGACCACCGTTGTTGGTCCCAGGCGGCTGGTTGAGGTGGTCCAAGGGGTCGCAGGGTGAAGAAGGAGGATCCTGAGCTCCAACTGTTTATGCACGAAGAGATTGAACTTTGATAAGCGTGGCGCCTTTTATTTTCCTTTTATATTTTATTCTCTATTAATTATATAGTTCCAGTAATATCTATAAACTGTAAATCATTTAATCGTATCTGGTGTATTGTCTGTTATTTGGGCGGGGTGGGGTACATCACACAGCATCCGCGCAAACTGTTACCCAGTTTGGCAGGGCCGAGGGCTGTTTCCCTAGACGACAGTGAGCCGAGCGACCCTGAGGCTGGCCAGGGGGGCTACACATGTTTGACCCTAATTTTGACCATGGGTGACCCTGACCCCATAGTTTAGACCGTAAGTATTCAACTCATTGAATTTGGTAAAACACAACTCTTGAGTAAGATGGATCAGCATGGACGCATCAGGGGAAAGCAATCTCCAAAGGAATCCACTTCTAACAAAATAGTTGCAGCACAGTCTAATCTTAACCAACACCTTGTTTGTTATAGAAAAGAGCACAAAACCACATGGTGACATTCACAATCCAGCTACAAGCACCTGTTAATTCGCCCGCTTCGAGAGCGATACTGGTGACTTGAACTGAGCATCGCATAATTCATTGTGTTATCTCCCTCATCCTGGCCCCAAAGCAATGACAAGAGAAGCACTGCTACAAACAAATCAATATTAATGATCACAACAATCTCACAAATTTATGTTGCCTTTAAGCTGAATATGATGTGCTATTGACTACTACCAACCACTGGGAACCACAAGGTGCCCACAGCAGGTTGTGGCACTGTGTTCCATTTCACCCTGTAAATTTGATTCTAATAAAAATGGAATAGAATATGCATCTGTACTATATAATGCTTTTAGCGCTGCTAACTGGAGATGAATGCACAGGATAATATGTTTAATCCTCAAGCTTCAAACAGGTCAATCCAATTTAGTTCTTAAATGTTCTGCAAAGAAATCATTTCATAATATTTTTCACAGAGATCAACTACTTTTGTACTGGTGTGTATTTCACCAGTGGCTGGATTGAGATTCTTTTATTTGCTAACCTTGGGTTTCTTGCTTTGAGGAGGCACTGCGAATAAATTAACAGGTTATTTCTAAAGTGCTAACTGAAGTCTATCTAATGTATATTTGCATTAGCAGGATTGCCTGAGACTGCTTGTATGTTTGTTGTGTAGGGGCAAAGAATTGAAAGGGAATAATATTTTGAGGGATATTCAATTGAATAAATAAAAATAACATTATTTTTTCTTTCTTTCCATAGGCTCTTGTGATGATGCATCCAAGTCTGGCTTATTTGCACTGTGCACATTGGATGGTAAAAATAATATTATTATACCTTTGTGTAATGTTCCTGTCAGGATTAAAGGCAAATTGAATAGGAATAAGGAACCTTGGTTCTCAAGGGATATTGCAACTCTGATAAAGAAGAAGAGGGAGTTGTATGAAATGTATAGGAAACAGGGGGTAAATCAGGTGCTTGAGGAGTATAAGAAGTGCAAGAAAATACTTAAGAAAGAAATCAGGAGGGCTAAAAGAAGACATGAGGTTGCCTTGGCAGTCAAAGTGAAGGATAATCCAAAGAGCTTTTACAAGTATATTAAGAGCAAAAGGATTGTAAGGGATAAAATAGGTCCTCTTGAAGATCAGAGTGGTCGGCTTTGGGCGGAACCAAAGGAAATGGGGGAGATCTTAAATAGGTTTTTTACGTCTGTATTTACTAAGGAAGCTGGCATGAAATCTATGGAATTGAGGGAATCAAGTAGTGAGACCATGGAAACTGTACAGATTGAAAAGGAGGAGGTGCTTGCTGTCTTGAGGAAAATTAAAGTGGATAAATCCCCGGGACCTGACAGAGTGTTCCCTCGGACCTTGAAGGAGACAAGTGTTGAAATTGCGGGGGCCCTGGCAGAAATATTTAAAATGTTGCTGTCTACGGATGAAGTGCCGGAGGATTGGAGAGTGGCTCATGTTGTTCCGTCGTTTTTAAAAGGATTGAAAAGTAATCCGGGAAATTATAGGCCGGTGAGTTTAACGTCAGTAGTAGGTAAGTTATTGGAGGGAATACAAAGAGACAGAATCTACAAGCATTTGGATAGACAGGGGCTTATTAGGTAGAGTCAACATGGCTTTGTGCGTGGTAGGTCATGTTTGACTAATCTGTTGGAGTTTTTCGAGGAGGTTACCAGGAAAGTGGATGAAGGGAAGGCAGTGGATATTGTCTACATGGACTTCAGTAAGGCCTTTGACAAGGTCCCGCATGGGAGGTTAGTTAGGAAAATTCAGTCACTAGGTATACATGGAGAGGTGGTAAATTGGATTAGACATTGGCTCGATGGAAGAAGCCAGAGAGTGGTGGTAGAGAATTGCTTCTCTGAGTGGAGGCCTGCGACTAGTGGTGTGCCACAGGGATCAGTGCTGGGTCCATTGTTATTTGTCATCTATATCAATGATCTGGATGATAATGTGGTAAATTGGATCAGCAAGTTTGCTGATGATACAAAGATTGGAGGTGTAGTAGACAGTGAGGAATGTTTTCAGAGCCTGCAGAGGGACTTGGACCAGCTGGAAAAATGGGCTGAAAAATGGCAGATGGAGTTTAATACTGACAAGTGTGAGGTATTGCATGTTGGAAGGACAAACCAACGTAGAACATACAGGGTTAATGGTAAGGCACTGAGGAGTGCAGTGGAACAGAGGGATCTGGGAATACAGATACAAAATTCCCTAAAAGTGTCGTCACAGGTAGATAAGGTCGTAAAGAGAGCTTTTGGTACATTGGCTTTTATTAATCGAAGTATTGAGTATAAGAGCTGGAATGTTATGATGAGGTTGTATAAGGCATTGGTGAGGTCGAATCTGGAGTATTGTGTTCAGTTTTGGTCACCAAATTACAGGAAGGATATAAATAAGGTTGAAAGAGTGCAGAGAAGGTTTATAAGGATGTTGCCGGGACTTGAGAAACTCAGTTACAGAGAAAGGTTGAATAGGTTAGGACTTTATTCCCTGGAGCGTAGAAGAATGAGGGGAGATTTGATAGAGGTATATAAAATTATGATGGGTATAGATAGAGTGAATGCAAGCAGGCTTTTTCCACTGAGGCAAGGGGAGAAAAAAAACCAGAGGACATGGGTTAAGGGTGAGGGGGGAAAAGTTTAAAGGGAACATTAGGGGGGGCTTCTTCACACAGAGAGTGGTGGGAGTATGGAATGAGCTGCCAGATGAGGTGGTAAATGCGGGTTCTTTTTTTAACATTTAAGAATAAATTGGACAGATACATGGATGGGAGGTGTATGGAGGGATATGGTCCGTGTGCAGGTCAGTGAGACTAGGCAGAAAATGGTTCGGCACAGCCAAGAAGGGCCAAAGGGCCTGTTTCTGTGCTGTAGTTTCTATGGTTCTATGGTGTAAATCATTAATGACAAAATATTCGGAGTGGAATAAATAAATTTACATCTGAGTTGCGACGGATGAAAATGCACATATTTTAGAATTCTTTTGTGTGTACGATATTGAAACTAATTTGAGAAATTATTTTACTTATTTGGTTTGTCGTAGTTGAACAAGTCTCTCACATATAGCTAGGGTGCCCAAGACTTCTGCACGGTACTGTATATTATGTCTTTCCAGTTACCAAATAACACCTAATAATACTGAGCTAATACAAAGCTAAGTACTCTTTATTTATGTTTCCCTGTCCAGAATCAGAATCTGGTTTATTATCACCGGCATGTGTTGTGAAACTTGTTAACTAACAGCAGCAGTTCAATGCAATACATAATATAGAAGAAGAAAAAAAAATCAATCCATCAATCAATTACAGTATATGTGTATTGAATAGATTAAAAATTGTGCAAAAATAGAAATAATACATATTTTAAAAATGAGGTAGTATTCATGGGTTCAATGTCCATTTAGTAATCAGTTGGCAGAGGGGAAGAAGCTGTTCCTGAATCGCTGAGTGTGTGCCTTAAGGCTTCTGTACCTCCCCTGAGAAAAGGGCGATTCCCTTTTCACATTCCTATTTTAACCAATATGCAATACCATGAATATATATTAATAAAATATGTGTGTTTGTGCTTATGTACACATACATAAATACACACACACACACACACACCCCCCCCCCAATACTTTTGCATAGTACTTTAAATACTTTAGCAAGAATAACTGATGTGTTCTGTATTTGGCTGAAAGTGAGTTTTCATGAAAAAGAATATTATAAGTTCAGAAAGCTTCTGATAAACCGTGGTTAGACGTTGATGCAAGGCATGGGACGAATCGTAGAATGGTTGTGGATGTGGTCATGGTCAAAATCATTTATTAAGTTTTTAAAATTTATCTAGGTGTTGCTAACAATGTCAGCAATTATTACCTGCTGAGGAGCTGGTAGTGAATGATTTTCTTGGACTGCTACAGTCCTTCTGGTGAAGCTACTCACGTAATGCTGCTGTGTACATATTGTATATAGTTCTATGATTCAGTTCTGTGACAATGAAGAAACGAAGTGTATTTTCAAGTCATGATATAACTTGCAGGAGCTTGTGCTGTTGGAAATGTTTCTATGTGACATCTGGCCTTGTTCTACTTAGCAGTATGGGTCACAGTTACAGGTAGCACTGTCAGGATAACGTAAGTGAGTAAGTGCAATGCATTTTGAAGATGCACACATGGCTGCCACTGCCTGTTTTGTTGAGGGACTAAATGTGGAACAAGTAATGCTAGTCGAGAGGCTGCTTTGTCATTGATGGTATTGAAACTGCTTGAATACTATCCGAACTGTACTTATCCTGACAAGTGGAAAGAATTCCATTGCACTTTTTAGATACTTCTCAGTTAATGTGGAAAAAATTAGATTGTCAGGAAATGAATCACTCTCTGCAGGATATATACTCATTGATTTGCTCATTTATTTGGTTGGTCCAATTGAATTGTTTTTAAAAGTGATCCCAGTGTGTTAATGATGAATGACTCAGCAGTAATAATGCCACTTAAAATAATGAGTACATGATTAGCTTGTCTTGTTGACAATTTAGTGGCACTAATGTAATGTGCTGGTCATCTGTCCAAGTCTCAGTGATGTCCATGTATGACTGCACAGAGGCATGGGTTATTTACAGTCATGGAGTGATACAATGGAGACAGGCCCTTCTGCCCAACTAGTCTATGCTGACCAAGATGCCCAAATTAGTCCCATTTGGCTGTATTTGGCTCATCCTTCTAAACCTTTCCTTTTCCATATAACTGTCTAGTTGTCTTTAAACGTTGTCATTGTACCTGCCTTCACCACTTCCTCTACAGTTCATTCCATATATGTACCATACTCTTGTTTTTAAAAAAAAAGTTGCTCCTCAAGCTTCTGTTAAGTCTTTCCCTTCTCATCTTAAACATTGATTCCTCAAACCTGGGAAAAAGACGGAGTGCATTCACATTATGTATGACCTTCATGATTTTATACACCTGTATAATATCACTCCTCAGTCCAACTTCTCATTCCAACTCAGTCCCTTGACTCCTGATAACATCCTTGTAAAGCTTTTCTGCATTATTCCCCGTTTAATAGCACCTTTTCGACAGCAGGGTGACCAAATGTGGCATCACGAACATCTTGTACAACTGCAACATGACTTCTCAACTTTTATACTCAATGATCTGACTGATGAAGGCCCACATGGCAAACGCAACCTCCTCCACCTCATCTATTGGTGACTCCACTTTTAGGGAATCGTATACCTGAATTCCAAGGCCCCTCTGTTCTACAACACTCCCCAGGCCCAACTGCTCACTGTGAAAGTCCTTTCTTGATTTGACTTTCCAAAACATTTTACATTCATCAGAATTAAACTAATTTTATTATTTCCCTTGGCCTAATTACCCAGCTGATGATACATTAATTCTTGCTTGCCTTCTTTACTGTCTACGATATCATCTTGATTTTCTTTCTCCACTTTTCCAGTTGATAATATCCTATCGTAACCATTTTCTCTGTCCAATATATTACCAATTTTGATGTCATCTGCAGTCATGACTTTGGATTCTCTTTAATCTTCTCTGGTAAGATTACCTTATACCCACTTTTTGCCTTTCTGATTTCCTTCTCAGTTGTACTTCTGTATCCCCTATATAAATTTTCTGGGATTCCTTTGATCCTGGCTCCCTGTATCTGATCCATACCTCTACTTTCCTTGCCAGAGTCTCAATATCTCTTGTTTTTCAGGGTTCCCTGCTCCTGATAACCTTGCCTTTCACTCTGACAGAAATATGTAGATCTTGAGCTCTTGCCATCTTGTTTTTAAAAATCTTCCACTCTTGGAGGGCCCTTTACCCATGAGCAACCTACTCCAATCAACCTTTGCCAAGAGTAGTTTGAACTTTGCCCTCTCCTTAGTAGGAACTTCTATATATTGCCTGAACACACTTACTTCCGGTAAGGTGGTGGCATATTCAATTGCAGTGGCTTCTACGGGGTCAACCAAAGGTGTTATTGTCCTTTTCAAACATAGTTTTTATGATTGCAAGACCCTGCTGGACATTATGAACTTTAAGTACTACGTGTCTAAACCATTAGTGAGTTGCTTGTTCATTTAAAAAAAAAACTGAAGGAGCTGGTGCAGATTGTGCCACTGCCTGTGTCAGAGAGGCCTTGGAGGAGTTGGTGTGCAGTCTAACAATGAGTGACCGTCTTAGTCGCTTTTCTTGTGATCGCAAGACCCTGTTGAACATTGTTAATGTGGAATGCTGCAAGTCAGATTCACTAACTTATTGGTGAATTGCAGGGGAGCTTTTGGGCCTCAGTTGTAGTGAGGACTAGGCCTCAAGCTGTGGTGTTGTGTGCTTACAGTTCTTCTAATTCCTATTGCCTATAATACAAAGTAACAAAGTGATCATCTGCTTCCTGATTCTCAGCGCCCTCCATAATAACCCACTGTATGATCCCTCAATAATTTCATCTCTGACTACTTTCCTGAGGTTCCTTTTAATCTAAAATGCAACTCCCCCACCCCGCCTTACTTCCTCCTACATCCCATCCGTACACTTAAACTTCCACTCCACTTTCTAAGGAGTTAAGACCGGAATTGAGTGTTGGACAGTTGGCAGTAAACATTCTACTTCTGGACCTGGAAGCAGAGCCATTTGATGAAGCAAGTGATGAAGCAGGTGATGGCTGTTGTTAGGTTGATGCCTTGATGATCAGGATAATTGACTTCCAACACCACAGCTGCCTTCCTTTGTGGAAGATATGACTCCAACCATTGCATATTTTCCTGCCATGTCCATTGGTGGCATACTAAGGTAAACTAGTCATTCCTGCCTGATCTCTGGAATTCAATTCCATGGTTCAGTTTAGATCAGGATTTTAATGGTTTTGGAGTTAAATAATCCGAATCAATCTTAAACCAGACATTTTAATGCTTCTAGATAGCACTATGAGCATCATTTTCATCACATTGATGTTCGAGGATGGTAATTAGCCAGATTGGGTTTTATTCTGCAACTTGTGAAGATGTGCTTGGGTAATCTTCTACATTATACATTAGATGCTAGTGTGCTGTGGTTGTAGTGGAACAAGCTAGGCAGTTACCTCTAAAATTGTGGTTACTCAGCTCCTACTTTTGTAGAAGTTGGCTACCCAGTGGTTAACGGTGAACTAACTTCCAAAGAGCTTCGTGATAATCACCCTGTTTTCCTCAGTGGATGATCAACTCACCAGTTGTCAACTCTATTAAAATTGAAAGTAGTCAGGTTTTCAGGCGTGAACATATTCCGAGTTAAGATTTGTGCCATAATATCAGATTGGAAAAGCTTTTGAAAATATACGAGATGTGCAAAGGCAAAGAGACAAAGCAAATCACCAGGGGAGCAGTGATATTGAAGCTCTGTCTTCATAATGGTTAGTATTGGTGAGTAAACTGGATACTGAAAAAAAAGTGAAATTAAAAGTTGATAAACCCCTTCATCTGAATATCTACAGTGAATGTATTGATTTTGATCTTTGGAATTCCTGTTTTAAATGGTTCTGTGAAATTGGAGGATGGCAAATATAAACAAACTAACAGGAAATGAGAAAGTTAGAACAGTAGGCCTGTCCGCTTGACATTAGTAGTTTAGTGGTAATAGAGTATTTGAAAATAGGATATTAGCTATGTTCAAATGACATTAGACTCACCTGTTAACATCACTTATGCTCCTTTGAAAATCACTTAAGCCTTCCTGAGATAATTAGGTGAAAGACTTTACATTTGAATAATCAACAGCCAATAGGACCCCCTAGGATCCCTGTGTAGACTCTTTGGATAAAAACCCATTCAGGCCATTGTGATTAAATAGTTAGAACTATGAGCATTAGGATTATTTGTGATGCTGGAGCCAACAGCAAGCTTCACATGATAGAAACAAACCTAGCAGGGTATTTAGGGCATCTGATGTGTTGGGCAGGAGCATACTGCCTGAAGGGACAGAAAATTACATTTCAGAGTTGTGTAAACCGGAAGTGTGGCTAGAATATACACATCAAACAGAGCCGGCGATACCATACCCAGTAGTTACCTCTTATTAAACCTGTTAGTTAAACCTTCAGTTCTCCAATAGAGTTATCAAATATAATTGTCCTTTCAAAATTAACTGCCCGAGTCAGGATGCTCTTGATTGCAAGTGAACTAATTAATACTCTTTCTCCCATTTATTTTGGGAGACTATTTTTAGGAAAACAGTACTCTAAATTTGATATTTTTATATTTCTCAATTCTCCAGAAGCAACTTTAATTTAAAAAGTGCAATATTATACCAAATTAGTTTTATTTAAGCATTTAAATGCAGAATAGTTCAAATATTTATTTCTCGTTTAAGAACAAGTACAATGAATGGATTGAAATGCTGAAACCATTTTCTTTAATGTGTGCAGTTTCTTAAATATTAGTTTTTTTTAGAAAATGCTCTTTTGCCATCCGAGAATGCTTGTATGGCTAATTAGATCTGTTAGAGCAGCAGGAGGAAGCTCCTTTCCTAGACAACACAACAGGCTGTAGGCTTATTTTGACATTCTCCTTCTACTTCAGTGACCTATTTTGCAAAACATTTCCTGGATTCACACAGCAATCTTCTTCATTGTGAACATTGTTATTGTGGTCTGCAATTAAATCGCTCAATTTAAGTGTCTCAATTTGTTCTATTACCATTTTTTCTATTCAGAAGTCAGTGGAACAGAAATTACAGAGAGGCTGGTGACATACATCTCTTTTAAATAGAAGAAAGAATTTTTGTGCATGTTATAATTATATGGGCCATGGGCAATGCTATAAGTGGAATAATCTCATAGTATGTCCAGTAATTGTTGTGTATTAGACATCTTTCAAGTTACTAGGATGAGAATAAAGAGACATTGACGGTTCTGTAAGCAACTTGAATGTGATGTTTCGACCTCCCAATGACAATACCCAGTATATGCATTCCAAGTAATTATTTCCGTTCTTGTTATGCACCCAGTGTTTTGAGCCCTGCATTAAGAATCCTAATGAGTTTCCATTTCATAGGTTCTTAATGATATAAGGCAACTTAATCCCGGGAAAGCAGACTTGACATAAAAACAGAAAATGTTGAACATTTTACAGAGAAGCAGAATGTGTAGAAAGAGTAAATGTTTCGTGTTGCTGTCCCTTCCTCAGAACTGCATATGTGACACTCAAACATTGAGTGCCTAATTGATTGATTCCAAACAAATTTTGAGAATTTTTACAGTTAACGATTAATTCAGATTAAATTAAATACAGATGTTTTGGAAAAATGGAACTAAAGTAAGACCCGAAGACACAGGAGCAGAATTAGGCCATTTGGCCCATCGAATCTGCATGACCATTCCATCATTGCTGATTTATTATCCCTTGCAATCCCATTCTCCTGCCCTCTCCCCATAACCTTTGACACCCTTGCTAATCAAGAAGTATCAGTCTCTGCTTTAAGTATACCCAATGACTTTGCCTCCAAGTTATCTGTTGCATTGAATCTATGGATTCACAGCCCTCTGGCTGAAGAAATTCCTGCTCATCTCTGTTTAAATGGACATCCCTTGATTCTGAGGTTGTGCCTTCTGGTCCTTGACTTACCCACTATAGAAAACATATTCTCCACATGCACTCACTCTAGGCCTTTCAATATTTAATAGGTTTCAGTGAGAACCCCACTCATTTTCCTAATCTCCAGGAAGTACATGCCCAGAGGCATCAGGTGTGCCTCATATGTTAACCCTATCATTCCTGGGATAATTCTTTGAACATCCTTTGGACCCTTTCCAATGCCAGCACATCCTTTCTTTTCTTAGATAAGGAGCCCAAAACTGCTCACAATACTGTGCTGTCTGACCAATGCGTTATAAAGCCTCAGCATTACGTCTTTGCTTTTATATTCTACTCCTCTGGAAATGAATGCTAACATTGCATTTGCCTTCTTTACCACTGACTCAACCTTAAAGCTAACCTTTAGAGAATCTTACAGGACTTTCAAGTCCCTGTGCACCTCTGATTTGTAAAATTTCTCATTTAGAAAATTGTCTGTGCCTTTATTTCTTCTACCAAAGTTCATGACCATACACTTCTGAACTCTATATTTCATCTACCACTGCTTTGCCTATTCTTCTAATCTGTCCAAGTCCTGCTGCAGACTTTCTGCTCCCTCAGCACCACCTACCAGAGGACACGATTTGAAGGTGAGATGGCGCAGGTTCAAGGGGGATGTGAGGATTAAGTTTTTTACTCAGAGAGTGGTAGATGCCTGGAATGCGCTGCCTGGTATGGCAGTAGACACTTTTAAGAGATATTTGGATAGGTACATGAATGCAAGGAAGATGGAGGGATATGGACATTGTATAGGTAGGAGTGATTAGTGTTTGGGCGTTTTTGAATTTCTTTTTAGCTGGCTTGGCAGAACATTGTGGGTTGAATGGCTTGTTTCTGTACAGTACTGTTCTATGTTCTATGTGCTATCTTTGTATTGTTCACAATTCCATCGTCCAGGTTATTAATATATAATGTGAGAAGAAGTGGTCCCAGTTCCCTGCAGAACACTACCTGTCACCGACAGCTTTTCAGAAAAGGTCCCCTTTATTCCCACTCTTTGCCTCCAGCCAGTCAGCAAATCTTCTATCTATTCTAGTACCTTTCCTGTCATACCATGGGCACTTAATTTGTTTAAGAGTCTCAGTGTGGTACCTTCTGAAAATCCAAGTTAACAACATCGACTAACTCTTCTTTGTCTCTCCTGCCTATTATTTTCTCAAAGACTTCCAACCAATTGTCAGGCAAGATTTCCCCTTAAGGAAACCACCCTGACTTTGGCCTTTTTTATCATGTGCCTCCAAGTACCCTGAAACCTCATCTGTAATAATGGACTCCAACATCTTACCATCCGCTGAAGTCAGGCTAACTGGCCTATAATTTCCTGTCTTTACCTCCCTCCCTTCTTAATAGTGGAGTGATGTTTGTAATTTTCCAGGCTTCTGGAACCATTCCAGAATCTAGCGATTCTTGAAAAATCACCACTAATGCCTCCACAATCTCTTCAGCTACTTCTTTGAGAATCCTGCAATGTAGTCCATCTGGTCCAGGTGACTTACCTACTCTGGACATTTCAGCTTCCCAAGCACCTTCTCTTTAGTAATAGCAATTATACTCACTTCTGCTCCAACACTCTCGAATTTCTGGCATGCCCCTGGTGTCTTTCACTGTGAAGACTGACGCAAAATACTTATTAAGTTCTCTCGTGATTTCTTTGTCCTATATTATTATTGCTCCAGCATCATTTTCAGCAGTCTGGTATCCACTCTTGGTCTCTTCTGCTCTTTTATATCTGACAAAACCTTTTGGTATCCTCTTTTATTTTATTGGCCAACCTACCTTCATATTACCTTTGTGTAAAACAAGAAGAGCTCTTGGCAGGAGACTGAATCTACCCAAGGTAATAAAATCTCAGTGAAGAAGTATTTGGGATCTCTGTGTTGACTGTCCTCACTGAAATGTATCACAGGCTCAACCCACAACCTCACCCTCAGACCAGAGTGGTGAGCACTTTCCCATTTCTGTCAAGGTAACTTTGTCCCTGAATTTGAAGACATTTGGACACTTCCAAACTGCAACCGGAGCTACTTGCAATATGCAATTTGTCATCGATTGTCATATAAAGCAGCTAGTTACTGCGACAAGTCCAGAGAGCGGACTGCATTTCGCTCTCTCTGAGTGCAAGGGGAGTGTGGGTTCTAGGGCCATTGTGAGCCAGAGGAAGCACATAAACAAAGGCCCTAGTGAGTAGAAGGAAACCTTGTGAGTTGGAAGGAAATGCTTCAAACATCATCAAGTGAGTCATGTGTTTAGGATTTCTGAATAATCCAGTAGCAAATTATTTGAGCTTGACTGTGTTTTCTTTAATGTTCAGTTGATTAGAGACCATCACAGTTAATTTTGCAAGTCAGTATCCTGACTGCAAATATGGTGCTTCCATTGTACATCAGTCTAATAACTTGTCTGCGTTTGAGTCACCACAGTGAACCATTTGACAAGATACGACTCATGACTAAACTGGATAAGCTATAAACAACCATGCAGCATGCATATGAGTAAAGGAGTACAACATTAAAAATGTAAAGAAGCCCCCTATTAATGTGTGGAAACAATGCCCTTGCTGCTTAATTTAGTCTGGAAGAGCTAAATGGAACAAGATCAATGCTTTATCCAATGCAAACTCAGCATCATGAGGGCATTGTCCTTGCCAGCAACTACTTTGTGACCAGTTGGAGAAATGGAGCAGAAGAAAACTTAATTTAAGAGTCCTTTGTTTTGGTGTGGCCAAAAACAACTCAATTTATTGTGGTGCCAGTAAGATCATCCCAGCTCTTGTATTTCATTTGCTAGTGGCTATCAAAGTTTTTGCTTGTCCACAATGTGAAAATAAAAGTAATTCAAAAATAAACGTTCCAAAGCAAATGTTTAAATCAAACATGGTACATTGTATTGAAAAACCTATCCTTTTACATATCTTTCGCATTAACATTTGATGGTGCTGGATAAGCAGTGTTATCAACAATAAGCCTAGTGTCCTAACACAGGTGAGACTTCCAGTACAGTGACAACTGGATCTTAGCTATGTTGTCTGAGCCCAAATGGACAGACATTTTCTATTTGAATTAGATAAGGTGCCTCCTTACCTCTTTCAGATGAGAGACGTTTGCTTGGTTTTACAATGTGCGCTGCTCTACAAACTTGCTTTCCTTTGAGATGTGGGATACCTAAGCAGCCACAGAGAATGTGCAAATTGCTCACAGATGGCACTGGAGGTTGAGACTGAACCCAGGTTGTTGGAGCTAAAGGGGGATAGCTCTGTCAGCTGTGCCACTGTGTCACCCAGCTGTGGCACAGTGCCCTGGGATATTGTTGCAGCATTACAAGTATGAACAAATGCACAGCATTGTACATGTTTCCTACAGAAGCAAGACCTTGTTGCGTACATCTACTCTTGAGGCTCAGAAACAGCTTGTAAAAACATAGGGGCAAAATATACAATGCTTGCAGCCCCTTTACTGGTGATAAGCATTTGGTTTCTCCTGTAATCACAGTTCACTTCCTTATTTTAAGATGTTCAAAATGCTTTCAAGTTATAGTGGAGGAACTTAATTTCTGGTGAGTTGGTGTGGACTTGCATATTCAGTGCCACCTCTGCTCCAAAGAATCCAAAGTAAATAGTGGTATTGTTTGGATATACGTAATTTGTAATGGATTGGGATTTTATTCTGTAATGATAGCTTTTGAATCTTCGTGTTAGCGCAATATCCAATTAAGGAAGTAGATACAGGAAAAGAAGAGATGATTGGTTATTTTAATAAGCTTCCAGCTTCCATCAAGTAGCATTAATGATACAGAGTGCTGAAATTCAAGATGCTATAACTCATAGAAGAGTGGAAAATTGGAGTATAAATTGATTTATTGTCACTTCTTCCAAGATTCGGTGAACAGCTTCAATACGTGTGGCAATAATGAACCAATTCCAAGGCTGAAATTTAAAAATGCAATTAAAATTAGTTTTAAGATTGTGAGAATATTTCCTTTTCTCCTTTTTTTCTAATTAGTTTACGAACACACTAACTTCCTTCTAAAGGTTTAAAACATTGCTAACTGGAGTTATGGTGATCAGTGAATAACTCTATTTATTGTTTGTTTAAACAGGAACCCTAAAACTGATGGATGGGTCAGATAAACTACTGTGGTCTGTTCAAGTGGATCATCAGCTTTTTGCCTTGGAAAAGTTAGATGTGACGGTGAGTGTTACCATTGTGGTTCACAAAACCTTCTCCATAATGCAACTTCCTAGCTACATTTATTTTTATCATTTTACTATCACCATATACTAAGCTATTTTCTATTCAGATTTTCTGATCCTAATATAAATTGAGTTTTCCCTTGAGAATCAGAACACCTTCATAAACTGTAAAGGCTGAGACCCATGAAATTACTGGCACTAAGTAGTTATCAAAGCCTCTAGGTAGTGGACAACAAGTGTATGATTGTCATGAGTATGAAATATGCTGCTGAGAAAATTGACGTTGGCAAAAAAAAATACTCTTTCAAGCCTGCCCCTGAACCAGGTGGTATTACTTATGCAGTTTTACTTTACAATAAACTTCCTCAGGGAAAGTAACAATAGTCACTCCTGTCACATCTCATGCTTGTCTAGTCAGGGCCTACCTATCTGAATTTTTATTTTTCACAAAATATGGAAACTGTATATATTCTCAGGAATCTTTTGAGTAAGATATTTTTCCACGGTGGTGTTTTAAGTACAAGTTATTTGTATTGTAATTTTTATTTCATGTATAAGGGGTTTCTTCTTTTATGTTACTGCATAGGCTAATCAAAATGGCTTTGTTGCTATGTTATAATTAAAATGGCTTTTCTGAAATAACTGCAATGTAAGGAGTTCTCTCTGTCTCTGCTTGTTTGGGTTATATTATTGATAGGAGGGAGAACGAACCAATTGGGATAGATGTTATTCTTTATTGTGTGTCTGTAAGCAATTGTGTTGCTTGGGCTTTGGGGGAGAAGGCGTGATGGGGATAGAGAGAGTGGACGCGATGCTGTAAACTGGCCGACGGGACAAACCCCAAGTGGGAGTCTGAGGCCCAGGGTCTTCGGTGAGGAGAGGAGACGAAGACGACTCATGTGGAGCGTCTGGTCGACCACTGTGGTTGGTCCCAGGCGGCAGGTCGAGGGAGTCGGTGAGGATTGAATGGTGGAAAGAGGACTCCGTTACTTGAGCTCCAACTGTTGTGCACAAAGTGGTTGAACTTTGATAAGTTTGGCGCCTTTTATTTTTCTTTTATATTTTATCTCTATTAATTACATAGTTCCAGTAATATCTATAAATTGTAATCATTTAATCACATATGGTGTATTGTCTGCTATTTGGCGGGGTGGGGTACATCACACAGCCTCCACACAAACTTGATTACCTAGTTTGGCGAGGCCGAAGGCTGCTTCTCCCAGACAAAAGTGAGTTGAGCGAGCCTGAGGCTTACTAGGGGGCTACACATTTAACAGTTAACTTTGTCTATCTAAATTTTTATTGAGTGACCACTTTTGAAGGAGGGAACTAGAACAAGTGCCCATTTCTGTGCTGTAGTGTTCTATGACTCAATGTCTCTATCAAAATTTCTTGTAATGAAACACCATTTTGTAAATAGATGTCACACTTTAATAAAGTAGCATTCCAATTTGATTCTGGGAAGTCCTGCATTGTTATAGACCAATAAATCTCCAAAGGATTGATTATTTGAAGAGATAGGTGTGTAACAAAAATAACAATGGAGATATCTTTAGAGAACAATAAGAATTTAGAGAGTTTGGGGGAGTCTGAGTTATAAATAGAAGGATATGTTTAGCTTTCCAACTTCATTTTAGTGACACGATGTAGATGAAAACAATTGAACTCTGAAACTCCGAGCTGAATTTGGAGATAATTTGCAAATTTAGTTAAGTGCCAAAGTTGTCGTCGTCATCATCATCATCATCGTCATCAGGTGCCGTGCCCAGTTTGAGCTTTGACTGCCATGGCCCACACACTCCTGTTTCAGGTCAAGTGGATCAATTCATTGGTATTCATTTCAGTTCTCTGGCTGCTGTCTCCCATCATCATTTGTCTTTGTCTTCCTCTTGCTTTCTTCCCTTCAATCTTTCCCATAATTATCGTGCATTGCCAAAGTACAAAATAAAAAAAACATTCAGGTGGAATTATAGTTCACAATTACTTAAAAAATTAGAAACAGCCATTGTTTTGATTGCACTATCCAGCTGTTGCATGCATAATTGATATTAAATCAGCAATTAAACCATAAAGCTTTTGTTTTTATTTTGCTACAGCTGCAACTATTAGTCTGTCACAATGATAAGTTATCCTAAGAAAAACTATAGATTGTTCATTAGCACTCTTGGTGGCAAAGTTGAAAAATGAGCATTTGAAATATTCTCAGCCTGGCCTTATTTATAATGAATTCAGGATTGAAGAGTAGGAAAGTTGAAGAGTACAATGCCACTTGCTAAGCCACTTCAGAAGATGTTTAAGTGTTAAACACAAGCAAATCCCTAACCATCATGTTAAACCAGATAAAGAATAAAAGCGGACTGATAGCTGGTACTGACCTCGTCACCAAATAGAGTTATAGAGATGTATGGAACAAATACAGACCTTTTGGCCCACTACGTCTATGTCAACTATCAAGTATCTATGAATTAAATGGTCGCACAAATGATTCTTAAATTTTTGTTTGCGATTCTGTCTGTACTGGTGTAAAATTGCTTTTAGCCCAGTCATCTTTGTAAATTTCTCCTCACAAACATTTGGGTACTGGCATCAAAATCTGGAGAGCTATCCCCAGGCCTAATATTCACACTATGATACCTTTCTGACAACATGCTAAACAACGAAGCAATCCCTGGCTTGTATGCTGTCTCATTGTGGCAAGCCCAATAGAGGGAGGAGAACAGTGCTATTCTGTTCTATGTACTATATAGGTGAAAGGAAAAAATCCTGGGAATCTTTAGTAATGGATTCCAAAACCTGTGATGTTTCATGACATCTGATCAATTATAAAAAGGGAGACCTCCTGCTGATTACTTCGTACTGCCCTCCTTCAGTTGATGAGTCAGTGCTGTTCCATGTTGAATAATACTGAAATGAACTGTTCAGACACATCATGTTTGAACTATTCAGGTCAGATTTAATTCCCCAAAGCCCATATTTCCATAGATTCTGAACAACCTGACTGATGTTATAGAAAGCACAATTCTTTTTAATTTAATTTACAGATACAGCACAGTAACTGGCTCTTCTAGTGCTGCCTAATTGTACCGACTAACCGACTAACCCACACTTGTTTGGAATGTGGGAGGAGAACGTACAAACTCCTTACAACAGTCGCGGGAATTGAACCCACGTTGCTGGCGCTGCAGTAGCGTTATGCTAACCACTATGCTACTATGCTGTCTGTGTGTAGTGTGCTTTAAGGGAAGCATAATTGTTGTCTGCACTTTATTTAGGGTGATGGACGAGAAGAAGTGGTAGCCTGTGCTTGGGATGGCCAAACCTATATCATTGACCAGAATAGATCTGTTGTTCGCTTTCAGTTTGACGAGAATGTTAGCGCATTTTGTGCTGGTAAGTGATAACTTTTTTGGAATACTTTTTTTGAAAGCTTGAGATGAAGTTTAAGTTCATTAATATTGGAACTTACTATTTATTCCTTAAGAAAATTACTGCAAACACTGAGGAAACTAATTAGTATTATGAATAGAACAGATTTTTGTTGGTGTTGTCCCAATTTTGTTGGAAAATGCTTTACTTTTCTATCAGATTTCTAGAATCTGCAGTTTCTTTGCCCCTTGTTTATATCATCAACTTCAGCTTTCTCTAAGCATTTCTTGTATTACCTTACTGCTGTAGTTTTTTTTTGTTAGAGTATTAGGAGTTTCATCAGGCAAATGCAAAGTAATGAGTTTGATGTGATGACGAACTGAATTAATCTATATAAAATTTAACAGAACGAATATATTAAAAGAAACAGCATTGCTGTTGCAAACAAGGGAAAATCTGCTGATGCTGGAAATCCAAGCAACACACACAAAATGCTGGAGGAACTCAGCAGGTCAGGCAGCATCTGTGGAAAAGAGTACGGTCGACGTTTCAGGCCGAGAGCCTTCAGCTACACTGTTGGGAATGATGGAGGTAAAATGTGAGTGCCAGTAGATCAGACAGCATCAGTGCAGGGACAGTTGATTTTTCAGGTTGAGACCCTTGATCTGGACTGAAAGAATAGAGGGGACATGGTTAGTATAGAGAGGTGAGGTGGAAGGGTAGGGGGAAGAGTTGGCAAGTAATGGGTGAATCCAGGTGAATGGGTTGCTATCTGGGCCAAAGTACAAAGCCTAATTCTGCTGAAGTAGTTGTTTTACAGTATCATTAATCTAGTATATTTTAAAACAGTTATTTCACTGAGAAGATTTAGATTTTCAGCCCCCCAAAGTGTAACACTTCATGCTTGTCTGCATTAAAATTCCATATGCCTTTTTTCAACCCATTTTTCCAGCTGGTCCAGATCTTTCTGCGAGCTTTGATGGCCTTCTTCGCTTTCACTACACCCTGAAATCATGAATTTGCCTGTCTTATTCATGTTTTCAGATGAGCCAAGATTTTGAAGTCAAAAGTAACATTGGTACTCTTAGAGAATTCCCACTTCCAAGATTTCCAGGATTCCTGTACTTTCCAAGTATGCTTTTCTTTCTCTGCAACCCACTTCCATTCCATATTTGAGCCCTTAACTCTTAAGAGTTTGTTTGTTCATATTGATATTTCCACGTCAAAGATGTCGTACAAACAGGAGCTGTTTTTGCAATGATTAAAATGCTAGGTGGGCCAAAACCCTGCTGACCTTTACTGCCTTGCAAGTTATCCATGCCATAATGATAAATGTATTTCCCATCTATGATCTAGCTAACATCCTGGACAAATCCATTATCTTTTTATCATTTGCCTTAGCATATCGTTTTTTAAGGAGGAGCTGCATTGACTTCTAGTCCCAAATCATCAAGGAGTATGGGTGGAGAGCAGGATATGGTACTGAGATTGAGGATCAGCTTTAATCATATTGATGGAGCGGGTTTTTAGGGCTGAAGAACATAATTCTGCTTTTAGTTTTCTGGTTTCTTTTTTTTTTACCTTATTTTAAACATGTTCCTCCAGATAGGCATTCTGCAATATCCTCCTTCCTAACTTCTATTTGGTGAGAATAATTCTCATTTTTGACATACATTATTCCTGTACTATTTTTGTTATGTTCAGCTGACGTGTGCTTAATTTTCCTAATCCATTAGGAATGTTCAATTCTTCAAAAATGTCAAGAGCTTGCTTTTCTAGACATTTAGTAGATATTTCTACATGAAAGATGTTACACAAACAAAAGTTGTATTTACAATTATTGTAATGCTAGATACGCCAGATTCTGCTGACCTTTACTGTCAGTTTTGATCAGAACTTGAAGGTTTGGCTGACATAATGGAAAGATTGAATCTCTTATTTTTTTAATGCATCAGGGAAATGCTGGTTGGTTCCTGTGCCAGGTTCAACATGGTTGATTATAAAATCAGCTGTAATGCAAAAATTTAGGAGCAGAGGAGAACATAAGTTATTTTTCTAAATTACTTTTGATACAGCATTTTAATTAGAAATAATTTAATTGGTTTAATTTTATTTTTTCATTTAAAATAATAGTAATTTTATGAAATATTTTCTTAAATTTTAAGATGTTTTCATGCCTGTTGGAGTCATAGTAAAAGCTATTAAAATAACTTAGAATTTCACAATTGGCAAAGTGCAGCCTCTAGCTTTTCCAACGTTCAAAGAACATTTTGAACAAGGGCCACTGCATTGCCCTGTTTCGAGCCTAAGGACCACTGGATTTCAGGGCACAGAGTCAGGGGGACAGCACTTCTACATGTGACCTAGGTAAGTGTGCACATGGTTGGACCACAGACAATAATTCTAGTAACTAGTCAGTATAATCCAGCCCAATGTTACATTATTTGACAAAGCTAAATGATGAAGTATTTGGAAGCTGGGTTTTTTTTTGGCATTCTTCTGAAGACAGGCATGAAAATTATGCTGCTTTTTGAAATAATTTTCTATTTAAAATAGTTTGTAATTATTTTGTGATATTGAATATAGATTATCCAACTGTAGTAATAGCAGATTACAGCACCACCATTCCTTAATGTGTGCTTAATTTCAGTGTGCATACAGGCAGTTTTAGGTTTATGAATCTGTGTAGTATAATTCTTATATCTTGCAATGAATTTGCTTCCTCAAAATGAAAGCATATCCCTCCTGTAATATAGAAGTAACTAGTAGGCCTATAAATTTCTCATCAGCTTCATCTAATTGACTTCATTAATTGGTGGTTTATCAGGAAATCCACCATAACTTCTGATTTAACATAAGTTCTGATTAATATGAAGTAAATAATTTGGTATATAATGAAATATTTCTGATATCCTAGCATTGACATTAAAAGTAAAATCAGCAGTCTTCAAATTAATTTCTTTTGTGATCAAGGCAATGACCTGGATTTCGTGATCATGATGAGCTGACAGCATTTGTCACTGACCTTAATTAAAATCTGTTTACTAACCTTCACCTGTGTCTTCTGTGAGAGTTTAGACAAACTACTGGAGGGTGTTTATGCGGTGTTTCATTCACTTATGTTGTACCACACATGCTTGAGGGTGCCATCGTGTGGAGTGATTAAGATAAGCCTTACCCACAAAAACAAAAAAAAATCATTATTTTGGCTGATTATTTTCCAAATATGCCTGAACTGTTTTGACTGTAAAAGCTTTCAATAAAAAAATTAAAGGAATTTAAATAAGCCATTGCAAAGATTGATTTTTAAGAATCTTTGACAGTTAACAATATTCAAATGAACAAACCGTTTAAAATCTGATTTGCTCCACTGAATGTCCCACTGTGGAAAACACGCTTTATAGCTCCTCAGATCTGGTGCAGAAGCTTTGGGATCATAGACAGCAATTTCAAAATTCTATCATTATCACACACTTGCAGAAATTCCAAAGAATTAAGCCAACTTCAAGGAGCAATAAAGGCATGCTGTGTCATCTTCATTGCTATCTTCAAAATTATTATTACAGTTATTACCCTTCAACCATCCTGCATCAACATGAATAACTTCATTCACTAAATCTGAACTGATTCCACAACCTACAGATTCACTTCCAAGGGCTCTACAACTCATGTTCTCAATATTATTTATTTATATGTAAATGCACTATTTGTCTTTTATGGCACTTTGGTTGCTTGTCAGTCTTTATGTATAGTTTTTCATAAATTCAATTGTATTTCTTTATTTTCCTGTAAATGCCTGCAAGGAAATGAATTTCAAGGTAGTATATGGTGACATATATGTACTTTGATAATCCATTTCCTTTGACTTTGACTTTATCTCAAAATGTAGGCCAGTTGTTTCAAGGATTTTCTGCACGTACAGACAGAAAATGCTGGAACTACTCAACAGGATATGTAGTTAACCCATAGTTAAATATTTCAACAGCTTTAATTATGACAGTAAAAAGTGTCATAGGCCTTTGTATATGTCCAAGTGAATCTGCCTGATAGAAATGGTTACAGTGACATGGCATCCTATCTGAAACACAGTGCCTCTGACAATTCATTTGTTGTGTGTTACATTATTTTCTTTCTCCAGGGGTTACTTAATAAAACTCATCATTAAACAAAATCTGTTATAGGTTAAGGTTTCTGGAACAGAATGTCTGCGGAACACAGTACACTTCAAAAACGTTGCCTGTGCCCAAAGTCCAAAAAAGTAACATTTAAATGAGGTCCTATATTGAATATAGAAGACTATTAAAAATTGGACGTGAATATTTTTTAAACTCAAACATGAGTGATCTCTTTTCTCACTTTTTAAAGCAGAGGTTCCCAACCTGGTGGTCCATGGACTCCTCACTTAATGGTAAAGGTCCAGGAGATAAAAGAAGGTTGTGAATCCTGATCTTAAAGGAAGAAACTTGCTAGGATGAACCTTTGGTTTTAATCACATAAGAAAAACACTTAGTTGATTGTGAAGTGTTTCAGGATTGCCTAGTGTCGGATAAGGTGCGATGTAAGTGCAACTGGTTGCCTTTTCATCTGTCTGCCATTGTGCCCAGTTATTATTTTATCCCATGTATCCAGAACTTCCTCAGTGCCAGGGACTACCATGTGGAAAGTAGCATCTTCTCACTGGTTTTGGGCTAACATTGTTCAAAATGCCCCAAAATGACAATCATTGAAAGATGTGACTGAATTAACATAGATTCTTTATTAGTGGAGGTTGGGGTGTGGCTGTTTATGCTCTGCAAAACAAGTTTCTTAGGTATAACAGAGTATTCACTTTTCATTACTTACTGTTCTCTATTCTGACACATCCAGGCATGTACGCGTGCAAAAATGGTCGGAATAACCCTTGTTTGGTCTATGTCAGCTTCAACCACAAAATCTATGTTTACTGGAAAGTGGAGCTGGAGAGAATGGAATCTACCAATATTTTAAAGGTGCTGGAGACAGATGAGTTCAGAAAACTAATGCAAGCAACATCTATTGGTAGGTGCTTCAGTGGCTGCTTTTCTCATTGGTGAGAAGAGCTACATTTGATGGTTGTGCACACATTATTTAAGGGTTAATTCAGAATCATTAAGCATATGAAATTGCCTTTTTCCCTTCCATGTTGTATTTCACTTCCTATCACTTAATGAGTTAATGACAAGGTAGTACTGGGTGTCATCAGCATACTCTGGCTCAGTTTGCCATAATGACTGATACAAGTTTTAAAAAAAAAAAGAATTTCTATAATCTAGCCTCCTTTGCAAAGAATTACTCCAAATACACAGAAAGACCAACTCAAGAGACCAAAAGCATCACCATTGTTCAGACAGATTTTCTGAAACTGTGTCAGTGTTAAAAACAGAGGGCTCTGGGTAACCCTAGGTAATTACTAAAGTAAGTACATGTTTGACACAACATTGTGGGAGGAAGGGCCTGTATTATGCTGTAGGTTTGCTATGTTTCTATGTTACTGAAAGTTCAGCAACATAGGATTACTAAAATTCTTATCCCATCGATGTTCAAAGCTCCATGCTCCTGTTGGTCATGAAAAGGCAGTCTTGAGGTAAGAGATTTAAAGGAGATCCTAGGGGTTAAGGTTTTTTGATATACAGAGAGTAGTTGTTACCTGGAATGTATCTGCCAGAGGAGATGGTAGAATCAGATAAAATTACTGTTTACTGTACTTACAGTAACTAGGCAAAGCAAAGAAGGATATGGTCCTAAAGCAGGCACGTGCAATCAGAGTCGATGGGAAAGAGGTGGGAAGGGCGTAGTGGCTTGAAGGCTCATCACAACACTGCATGTCTCTATAGTAATTATGACTATACTGCAAGAGACTGGCTGGATGAAAATTTGCCCATTTTACCCTTCATTCCTTTATCTCTTTAGAAATGTGACTTACAATGATTCAGAAATTATTACACTTTAAACAATATATAAACCTTATCACCAGTAAAAATTAAGACCAAAGGAGTGTTCCCCAGATTCTAAGACTTTAATAATGTAGAATCTTCAGGAATTTGCTGCCAGGCTGGCAAAAACCTAACATCTACAGTAAAACAGAAGTGATGAAATACTTGTTACATCAGACAAAATATATGGAGAGAGAAACCCTTAATATTTAGGGTAGAAGACTTTTCATAAACTATCCTGAATCAG
Source organism: Mobula birostris (assembly GCF_030028105.1). NCBI lineage: Eukaryota > Metazoa > Chordata > Chondrichthyes > Myliobatiformes > Myliobatidae > Mobula > Mobula birostris. The sequence continues at coordinate 30,522,982 of NC_092378.1, read as the reverse complement.
GCATCTGGATGCCAATGCATCCACCTGCTTTGTTGCTTCATTTGGGCCCATTATCTATTCCACTACCTCTTCTTCTCCAAAGTTCTCCCCATTAACTGTGAGTACCAGTCTTAGCTTTTCCCCAGCAGCTGTCAGAACTGGCTGTGCCTGGGGGAAGAGCAAGTTCAAAATGAGATTGTGAATGAACACTGGCAAGCCACAGATTTTCATGTTCTGACAAGTAAATGAAAAAAAACCCTTCCGTACTGGATGCAGCGATTCAGATCGATGGGTTTACTATACGCTGTCAGGATAGATATATAGAGTCTCTCAAAAGCAGAGGTGGAGGAGTATGCCTCATGATCATCTCTTGGTGCACAAATATATCAGCGCTGTCCCAATTCTGCTCACCAGACCTGGAAGATCTAGCCGTTAAGTGCTGTCCATTTTACCTACAGCGGGAGACTTTCAGGGTCAGTTTAGTAGCAGTATACATTCCACCTCAGGCCATTGTCAGTCAGGCTTTATGATCTGAGCAATGGGATCAGCATGCATGAAACAGCACACCCTAACGCCTTCACCACCGTTTTGGGAAATTTTAGCCAAGCCAGTCTGAAAACATCACTAAGCAATTACCATCAACAGATCACTTGCAATACTAGAGGAAACAACACATTAGACCATTGTTACACCACCATCAAGAATGCCTACCACGCTATTCCACGCCCTCACCTCGGGAAGTCTGATCGCCTAGCTGTACTTCTACTCCCTGAGTATGGGCAGAGACTGAAGACTGCAGCACCAGTAGTGTGGACCAAGAACGTATGGACAAGGGAAGCACAGGAGTGCCTACAGGACTGCTTTGAATTGGTGGGCTGGACCGTATTCAGGGATTCATCTTTGGACCTGGATGAGTATGCTGCAGTTGTTACCGACTTCATTAAAACCTTTGTGGATGAGTGTGTGCCTGCAGAGACTAACTGTACATTCCCAAACCAAAAGCCGTGGATGAACCAGGAGATATGTCATCTGCTGAAGGCTAGATCTGTGGCATTCAAGTCTGGTGATCCAGGCCTGTACCAGAAAACCAGGTATGATTTGCAGAGGGCTATTTCAAGGGCGAAGAGATAATTTCAAACGAGGTTGGAGGGAACATCGGATGCACAGTAACTCTGGCAAGGTCTGCAAGACATTACTTCTTACAAAGTGAAACCCAGTAGCATGAATGGCAGCGATGTTTCACTACCAGATGAACTCAACGCCTTCTATGCCCACTTTGAAAAGGAGAACACAACTACAGCTGCGAAGATCCCTGCTGCACCTGAGATCCTGTGATCTCTGTCTCAGAGGCCAATGTTAGGCTGTCTTTAAAGAGAGTGAACCCTCGCAAGGTGGAAGGTCCCAGTGGAGTACCTGCTAAGGCCCTGAAAACCCTATGCCAACCAATTAGCGGGAGTATTCAAGGACATTTTCAACCTCTCACTGCTACGAGCAGAAGTTCCCACTTGCTTCAAAAAGGCAACAATTATACCAGTGCCTAAGAAGAATAATGTGTGCTGCCTTAATGACTATCGCCCAGTAGTACTCACATCGACAGTGATGAAATGCTTTGAGAGGCTGGTCATGACTAGACTGGACTCCTACCTCAGCAAGGACCTGGACCCATTGCAATTTGCCTATTGCCACAATAGGTCAACAGCGGATGCAATCTCAATGGCTCTTCACACGGTTTTAGAACACCCAGACAACATAAACTCCTATGTCAGAATGTTGTTCATTGACTATAGCTCAGCATTTAAAACCATCATTCCCACAATCCTGCTTGAGAAGTTGCAGAACCTGGGCCTCTGTACCTCCCTCTGCAACTGGATCCTCAACTTCCTGACTGGAAGACCACAACCTGTGCGGATTGGTGATAACATCTCCTCCTCAATGACGATCAACACTGGTGCACCTCAGAGGTATGTGCTTAGCCCACTGCTTAATTCTCTATATATCCATGACTGTGTGGCTAGGCATAGCTCAAATACCATCCATAAATTTACCATTGTTGGTAAAATCTCAGATGGTGATGTGAGGGCGTACAGGAGCGAGGTATGCCAACTAGTAGAGTGCTGTCGCAGCAACAACCTGGCACTCAACATCAGCAAGACGAAAGAGCTGATTGTGGACTTCAGGAAGGACAAGACGAAGGAACACATACCAATCCTCATAAAGAGATCAGAGTGGAGAGAGTGAGCAGTTTTAAGTTCCTGGATGTCAAGATCTCTGAGGATCTAACCTGGTCCCATCATGTCGATGCAATTATAAAGAAGGCAAGACAGTGACTATACTTCATTAGGATTCTGAAGAGATTTGTTATGTCAACAAATACACTCAAAAACTTCTATAGATGTACCGTGGAGAGCATTCTTACAGGCTGCATCACTGTCTGGTATGGGGGGGGGGGCACGGGGTGGGGGAGTGGAGGCTACTGTGCAAGACCGAAAGAAGCTGCAGAGGGTTGTAAATTTAGTTGGCTCCATCTTGGGTAATAACCTACAAAGTACCCAGGACATCTTCAAGGAGGGGTGTCTCAGAAAGGCAGCCTCCATTATTAAGGATCTCCAGCACCCAGGTAGGAGGTACAGAAGCCTGAAGGCACACACTCAGCGATTCAGGAACAGCTTCTTCCCCTCTGCTATCCGATTCCTAAATGGACATTGAACCCTTGGACACTACCTCACTTTCTTAATATATATTATTTCTGATTTTTGCACTTTTTAAAATCTATTCAGTATATGTATACTCTAATTGATTTCCGTATTTATTATTATTATTTTATTTTTGTTTTTTTCTCTTCTATATTGTGTATTGCATTGAACTGCTACTGCTAAGTTAATAAATTTCACGACACATGTCGGTGATAATAAACCTGATTCTGATTCTGATGCTGATACTGATACTTAAAAAGGTCAAAGAGGGCAGACATCAGAAGTGTGGCTGGCTTTCCTACTGCCTGAAACAGGATCTCCTGATTCATTACTTCTGTGACTCTTGAGGCTTTCACTTTTCCTGGCTCCTATTAATTAGAAACTGCCTCCTGCTGAGGTTTTTCAGCAGACATTTTCCTGGTGTCGAACATTCTTCCAGTGCTGTGCAACAAAATTAGATGAGGGACAGCTATGAAATTGTGGGGGTGGAGATAGAGAGTACAAGCCAAAATCTCATCTTATTTCTTTGGGTCATCAATTAGCAATTGCATGATTTTCAAAAAGCTGCTAAAGCCAAATGTTTATCAGAATGGTAATAATAAATTAGAAGTATCCAATATTATACCCTACATTATTTGCTATATTCCACAGGCCAGCAAAGTTTTGACGGTAGGCATGTCTGGGAGTGGGGTCTCCACAGTTGTCAAAGCCTTTTAGGGATGGATTTGACCATAAAGATTGGAAAAGCCATGCCCTGTGCAGAGCCTCACCAGTAAGGTAGAAACTGCTTCCCTTTAGAGGTTGGACCTCAGTACCCTATTGGAATAAACAACTTGGGGGTAGGCTAGATATAGAGCTCACAGGTCATCAAAAGATCTGGCTCCAAGAATCATAATTCTTTAGTTATATTAATTCATTTGCCTTTGGCCTTTTACATTTTAAATTTTTTTTTCGTTTCTCACACTTCTCAATTTCTTCTGTTCTCTCTTTCCTTTCAGAATACTATTCTCCCCTATTCCTTCATTCTATTTTTTCCCTATATCATTCTTTTTCCTTTCCTCTCCTCCTGTCTGTTACTGCATTTGTATATTTACCCCTTTACCCTCTCTTGAATGCCATGTCATCCTAATATTTCATTCAATGCTAATATTTAACTACCACTGTTGCTATTATTCATTTATTGATTGGATGTTTGAATTGGTACATTTTTGTACCACAGGGTACATGCTTATCTCTCCAGCAACATTATGCTTGAATCTCAGCATGCAGTTTTCTGCTTTACCAGGGCAATGTAATGGTCTTAAACAAAGTTACATGTGACATATTCCATGGATGGCCCGTTGTCCAAACTTCTCCTTGACTTTGCTGTTTCACACAGCCGATCACACTAACTTCCTTCAAATGACTTACCTTTCTTCTGCTCGGTGTGATTACAATTATGTTGTAGTCTTTCCCATCTGCATAAAGTTGCATCACGGATCTTCCCTCAGTGCCCTTCCACCACCTGCCCCACACCACCCCACAACCCAGCTTTATCTGCCTATTTTCTTGGCAAATAGGGTTACATTCGACACTCGTGCTCCTTCTCTGCAGTTTATCTGAGGTGCATACTTGGAAACACTTTTATAAGTGTCTTTCCAGTGCTAGCCACAAACTCTATGCACGTGCAAATGGTTCCAATCTCCTCTCCAACCACTGACTCTATTTGAACCAAACTGTGCAGCTTCTGGGCTGTATTCCATCACAAGTTCAGCTTCAAAACACCATAAGACCATACAACGTAGGAGCATAATTAGGCCATTTGCTCCATCAAGTCTGCTCTGCCATTCCATCATGGCAGATTTATTATCCCTCTCAACTCCATTCTCCTGCCTTCTCCACTTAACCTTTGACACCCTGATTAATCAAGAACATAGCAGTCTCTACCTTCAATATTCCCAGTCACTTGGTCTGCGCAGCTGTCTGCGGCAATAAATTCCACAAATTCACTACCCTCTGGCTGAAGAAATTCCTCCTCATATCTGTTCTAAATGTATGTCCCTCTGTTCTGTGGCTGCGCCCTCTGGTCCTAGACACCCCCACTACAGGAAACATCATCTCCATATTTACTTTATCCAGACATTTCAATATTTGATAGGTTGCAATCAGATCTCCCTCATTCTTCCAAACTTCAGTGAGTTCAGGCCCAGAGCCATCAAATGCTTCTCGTATGTTAACTCTTTCATTCCTGGAACCACCTCTGGAGCCTCTTCAATGCCAGCAGATGTTTTCTTAGATAAGGTGCCTAAAATTGTTCATAATACTCCTAGTATGGTCTGACCAATGCCTTATAAAGCCCTAGCTTTACATTCTTGAAATGAATGCTAATATTGCATCTGCCTTCCTTATCACCAACTCAACCTGCAAGTTAACCTTTAGGGAATCCGGCACAAGGATTCCCAAGTCCCTCTGCACCTCTGATTTTGAATTTTCTCCCTATTTAGAAAATAGCCCACACCTTTATTCCTTCTACAAAGTGCATGAACATGCATTTCCCTACATTATATTTCATCTGTCATGTCTTTGCCCATTCTCCCAATCTGTCTAATTCCTTGTGACCATCTACCTTCAGGCTTTTCAGCTTCCCAAGCACCTTCTCCTTAGTAATAGCAATGACACTCACTTCTGCCCCTGACAGACTCGTATCTCTGGCATACTGCTAGTGTCCTTCCCGGTGAAGACTGATACAAAATACTTACTAAGGTCTCCCACCATTTCTTTGTCCCCCATTACTACCTCACCAGCATAATTTTCCAGTGGTCCAATATTCACTCTCGTCTCTCTTTTACTCTTTATATATCTGAGAAAACTTTTTGTATCCTTTTTTGTATTATTGGCTAGTTTACATTCATATTTTCTCTCTTTATGGCTTTGTTGCTGCCTTTTGGTTTTCAAAAGCTTCACAATCCTCTACCTTCTCACTGATTTTTGCAATATTCTCTCCTTTGCCTTTATGGTGTATTTGACTTCCCTTGTCAGTCATGTTGCCTCATCCTTCCTTTAGAATAATTCTTCATCTTTGGGATGTACCTTTCCTTTGCCTTCTGTGTTTCCCCTATAGACACCAGCCATTGCCATTTTGCTGTCATCCTGCTTGTGTTCCCTTCCAATCAACTTTCTCATACCTTTCTGATTCCCTTTCCTCCACAGTAATACTGACACATTCAATTTTATCTTCTTCTCAAATGTCAGGTTGAATTCTATCATATTATGATCACTCCCTTCAAGGGTTCCTTTACCTTAAGCTTCCTAATCAAATCTGGGTCATTACACAAACACCCAGTCCAGGATTGTCATTCCCCTACTGGGCTCAACTGTAAGCTGCTCTAAAAATCCACCTCATAGGCATTCTAGAAATTCTCTCTCTTGGGATTCAGCACCAACCAGATTTTCCCAATCTACCTGCGTATTGAAAACCCCATTATTATTGCAAATATTGCCCTTTTTATGTGCCTTTTCTATCTCTGATTGTAATTTGTATCCTATATCCTGGCTACTGTTCAGAGGCCTGTACATAACTCCCATCAGGGACTTTTTACCCTTGTAAATTCTTAACTCTACCCACAAAGATCCTACATCTTCTTATCCTATGGCACCTTTATCCAAGAACTGGAAATCATTTTTCCCCAATAGAGCCACCCCACCTGCTCTGCCTTCCTGCTTGTCCTTTCGATACAGTGTGTATCCTTATGCTTGCTTTCTCCATCACATCATCTCCTTCCACATTTATGATGTTGCAAATCTTTTTATCATATTTGCTACTGAAGCCCTATTTAAGGATTTATTTATTTAGAAATACAGCACGAAACATGCCTTTCCAGCTCTGAGCCACGCCATCCTGCAACCCACCTGTTTAACCCTAGCCTAAACGCAGGACTATTTATAATGACCAATTAACCTACTAACAGGTACGTCTTTGGACTGCGGGAGGAAACCAGAGCACTTGGTGGAAACCCATGCGCACATTGGATTTCAGGCTCAATTTTTCTAAAGCTTCTCTGTGGTCCTCTTGGTGAGAGACCTTATCAATAGTGAATCTCTGTGTTATTGAATGAATTATCCCACTATTACATGCTTACCATTTATATATTTTATGAAATAGTTCCATTTACTCATTAATAATCTTTTCAAGGCTCCACAAATATTTAAATCTTATAATTAATTGCAGTGTGCAAATTTTAAGAATGTAAAAATTGTTAGGTGCACCTCTATGACAAAAATAAGGACCAATTAAAACTGTTCCCTCAAGTAGTGAATTGTTGGAGATTTCCATAAGATAATTTATCTTTTTTAATTTATCCTATTTGACTTGCTTCTTTCCACCATTTATTTGATCTATTTAATCATTCTGTTCCACCCTACTTCTCAGTCATTCCTACTTTTGTTCTTTTCTGGTGCATATCATTGATTAATGTGAATACTGTACATGCATTTATCAGGATTTGAGTTGTTCATACTTTGCAGGCTTTCACAAATTTACAGACATTACAAAAGTTTTTAACCTGAGCAGTGTAGGAGAATGATTAATTTTTAAAAATTTGCATACAAGATCATTGCTGACAAGGTTAAAAATCATGGTTTCCTAATGATCTTGCAGTTATTCCTTGGTTGTTTTGAAAAGCTTTTAGTATTGTATGAGTTAAAGTGGTTCTCAAGGACAGATTGCTGAAGAGTGCGAGATTTCCTTCCATTCTTTTTACTTAAGGAAGCAAAAAAATATACAAAGTGATTTAAAGCAAAAAATAAAGTTCGAACCCCAACAATATTTGTGAATCAGATTTATTTCAACAATCAAGCAATTTCATGGTCATCTTAATTGACATTAAAATTTCAGTATTTAAATTTCAATGTTCCAAGTACATTTATTATCAAAGTATGGATACTATATACAACCTTGAGTTTCATCTCATTACAGACAGCCATAAAAGAAAGAAACCATTAAGAAAAAAGACCGTCAAGCACTCAATGTGCAGAATAAAAACAAATTGTGCAAAAATAAAAGTAGGCAAATACCAATCAGAACTGAAGTTCATGAAAGTGAGACCACAGCCATAAAGCCAGTCATCACAGCAGCTGATCCATTAGTTTGTTAGTTGCATGCCACAGCCTCAGTTCAGCGCAGCAATGAGTAAACTTCATGGAGCAGTAAGCTGAACACCAGCCCATTCCTCTCCTCTGGCCCAACATTCTGACCTTTCCAATCTGGTGCTTAAATCAGGTTATTGCTTGCTCTTGGACCTGGGGCCTGCTGCTTTGAAACGCTCTTGGGGCTGGGCTCCGATGCTTCGGTTCAGTGAGTACCCGACCTTTCCATCCTGGCCCAGTGCTTAAATCGGCAAAACAGTGGGTCATTCCTCATTCTCGTTCTCGGTCCCAGGCCTGGGCCCCACAGCCTTGGTTCTGACTCATCGAATCGCCTTCAAGTCTGCTCCAGCAATGGCCGATCTTTGACTTGTACCCCACTCTCGGGCCCCGCATCCTTGCTTCAACCTGTACCCACCACACTTGCACCTTTTGAGACTTCAGTTCACACCGCAAAAATGCCAGGTTGTTCGGGCAATTCAAAAGTTCAGCTCCGAAAGGGAAGTTACAGGTTATTGATTGCAGTGATCGTATCCAAGAAGAAGTGAGATTAATACAGTCATTCATTGTTTTGTTTGCTGCCAGCAAGTCATCACTCTACTTCACCAGCACCATCTTAACTATTTGTTGAGTTAACTGAAGTTAAATTCTGTGTGCTGTGGTTTCATTCAATCATTTCTCTGGGTTATCAGTGCAGGTTTTTAGGATTTTAGAATATTAATCCCTGTAATGAATGACCTGCCTGTTGCAGCTAACTTTACGCCAATTACTTACTTAGTTCCAAAGTTTTTACCAGGTAATATGAGGAGAATAGTTCATTTCATAAAGTTCTTGAAGTTTGTGATTGCTTGCAAGCTATACTTTTACACATTTGCATATTCAGGACAATAAACGAAGAAAGTAATCCAGGTGTTAATTGCAAGCAGTCCTCTCTTGTCTTAATCTTGTTCTTGTGACTGTCACTGTGATACAAGTCAACATTGTGTCACTGAATGCAACTGTTACAGGGAGATTTTCCACCAAAACCATAATAGTTATTTTAAGCAGTCAGAAATTCCTGACCATCCAGGAAATTCTTTATCTTTGTGGTACGTTAATTATTTGTGTCCCTTATGTCCTTGCATAAATTTAAGTGTGTTGGAGATATTGAGTCAAAGAATTTCAGCAAAGTTATGCTTCAAGTTATTTCTGGAACATCAAGGGAAAGAATGTTCCTATGGACCACACAAGAATAACCCAGATCATCATATAGCAACCTTCATTCCTGCTGGTTGGGGTAATTCAATATATTGTGCAACCATAATCTGACAATCTGTACTATAATCCACTCTGCAGTTTAAAGCAGAGCTTCAAAATTACAGCTGTCTGTTTGTGGACATGAATAACACCCATACAGACTCTGTTTGATAGGGATATCAGAATCCAAATTGAGTCAACATTGTTTTTTCAGATGGAAAGAATCTTTGTAGTAGCGGCAGGAAAGCTTTCAGAGAAATATAAGAGTGTTATGTTCCTTTAAAAACAGATATAAACAGCAATGGGTTATGTGAAGGCCATGCAGTTTGTTTTTGCATTCTCTGGGGATATTACTAATTTTTCAGGTCGTAAAAACATGATGAATTGCTACATTATCTAAAAATATTAACTGTGGGAACAAGAGTTTTGTCTGACATTTACCCGTTGCTAATGAAAAACCAACTCTACCCATGCTTGGTTTCCCATGAGAATCTACTGAATATTGCTGTTAATGTTTGAGGGAGGAGGAAGCATATGCCTTAAAACTGGTCAAAGAGAACTACATATCTAAATTTTCATCATTCTAGTGTAGTAAATACTATGGACCATGTTTCTTGCTGGAGGTGTGGAGAGCGGTCAAGTTAAAACCACATTAAAGTGATTTAGAAAACATCATCAACCTAAAAGCCATCATAGTCTTCGCTTTCCAAAACAATAATCCAACAAGCTCTTTCCAGCAAACCAACAATCTAAGACCAGAAGTCACAGCCTCAGAATAAAGGGGCATTCTTTTAGAACAGAGATAAAGAGGAATTAGTGAATCTATGGAATTCTTTGCCACAGGCAGCTGAGGAGGCCAAGTCTTTATGTATCTTTAAGGCAGAGTTTGATAAGACTGTTGATTGGTCAGGGCATGAAGGGATACAGGGAGAAGGCAGGAGATTGGGGCTCAGGAAAATTGGATCAGCCATGATGAAATGGTGGAGCAGATTCAATGGGCCAAAAGGCCTAATTCTGCTCCTATGTTTTATTGTCTAAGCTCAGCAAACAAGCTGAATTACAGCTTTCAAGGGCAAACCATATTCCCCTCAGAGCAACAAGAAACAACAGAAAAAAACGAAGAAAGGTGGGAAGATTTGGTCTTGAATAAAAGTCAACAATCTTCCCCTTTCTAAAACATAGATTTCACCTTAAATTATTTATAGCTTTCATGAATTCTAAGCCCAATATGATCATGAATTCTTCTATTGCATTTTGTCTCAACAGTATTTTCTTTGGCCAAGGTGTCTTCAGCACAGACTGTGGGTTCTTTATCTCTTTCCCAGTATTCATGATCCACTTTTCCCTGCTCTTTTATCCTCTCTTGATCTTCTTATCACTAACTGCCAACGTGATGTTGGCAGCCTTGAATTCTCCAATCCCTGTTCACTCTAACTTATTCCTTTGAACTTGCAGATCACCTTTTGCTGAGGACCAATCCTGATTATTGTCATCAAACCCAGTGACAAGGGTGGTGCTATTTAAGAGCAACAAACAGACCTCTATCTTGCAGAGTCCAAATGTTAGCTCTCAGACATGTCCTCAAACCAACCCCTGGACCATGACTCCACAGTGAACATCAGACTATTAGCTCCCGTAAAGTAACAGTCCTAATTTCCTTAAGAGATCTTACCTCCACAGCCTCCAATTTTACACTCTTTCCCTTCCCACAGTCCACTTCTGCTTCCTACCCAAAACCTACATGTAGGATTGTTTGGGCAGGCCCACTGTTACAGCCTGCTCTTGTCCCACTAGATCTATTTTTACCTGTACTCCATCCTTTCTTTTTTCTCCTTCTTTTTCTCTCACTCCCTGATCTACCCAATTCCTCTTCACCCACCCCAGCCACCCAAGACCCTGTTTCTTTCTCCTCCACCCACTCTATCTGCCCATCATTACATTCTCCTACTTCCCCACTGGCCCCACCTGCCCACTCAACTTCCTCATTTGATTCTAAACTTCTCCTTCCTTTCTTATCAGATTCCATTACCTGCTGCCCTTTGTAGCCTCTACTTATCACTTTCCAATCTCCGTTGCTATTTCCTCTCTTCCCTTCTCCATCTGCCCATCGACCCTTGTCACCTGGATCTGCCTATATTTGTTACTCTTGCTCTACCCCTTCCCTTCAATTCTTTATACTGCTGTCTTCCCACTATCCTTCATACTAGATTAAAGGTCTCGACTCAAAATGTCAACTGCCTATTTCTCTCCCCAAATGCTGCCTGATTTGTTAGTTCCTCTAGTATCTTCTCTGATGCGCCATCTCAGCTTCTACCCAAAATACCCACTATCATGTAAACCAGTCTTCATCCAATCCAATTCTGAGAACATTAGAAAAAGCACCAGGTGACATCCCACACACAATTTGAAGATCTCCACTTAATCTCTAGTCAAACTATTCCAATGCAGCCACAACACTGACAATATGAACATTTGTCAGGGATGATCTATTCACAGTGGAAAAAGAAAACAAATTCATTTGGGCCATTTACCACCCATTAATTTCTCAGTCAGCTCAGGGATGTAATGTACACATTGTCAGCACATACCAATAACCTGCTCACTTTAGAGTTCAACATTGGCTTTGCATGGACTACTTAGATGAGACCTGAGTTCACACATGGCACAAAGAGCAGATGAGGTAAGTATTTAACCATTTGTGGCCAAATAACGTCATTGTGCCTCAAGGGGAAAACACTCCTATAGGTGTGAATATCACCAATGGCCTGTCCTGGCCCGACCATGTTGATGCCAGGGCCAAGAAAGCTCACCAACACTTGTACTTCCTCAGGAGGCTAAAGAAATTTGGCATGTCTCCATCATCACTTTTTATTGATATACCATAGAAGGCATTCTATCTGGATGCATCACAAACAGGAGAAAATCTGTAGATGCTGGAAATCCAAAGCATTTTCTGTGTGGATGCGCAATGTCCTGGAATGAAAATGATCTGCGCATGACCTTAAGAAAAAGAGAGTTAGGCAAAGTTCAGCACATCACGTGAATCAACTTTCCCTCTATGGACTTTGTCTTTATTTTTCACTGCCTCAGTAAAGCAGCCAGCATAATAATAATAATAAAAAAAACCCCCACCTCGAACATCCTCTCTTCTCCCTTCTCCCATCAGCAGGAGATACAAAAGTCTGAAAACACACACACCAGGCTCAAGGACAACATCTATCCCACTGCTATTAGACTCGAATGGACTTCTTGTAAGATGAGATGGACTCTTGGCTTCATAATCTACTTTATTATCATTTTGCACTTTATTATTTAGCTGCACCATACTGTTTTGGTAGCTTTTACAATTTCTTCTGTCCTGTTTTATCTTGTTGTGTCTCAATGCACTATGTATTGATTTGATTTATATGAACAGTATGCAAGAGAAGCTTTTCAGTGTATTTTGGTACATATCACATTTCAGTGAATCATGGCTGAAGGATTGAGAGCTGAATGTCCAAGGTTACACGTTGTGTCGGAGGGATAGGAAGGTGGGCAGAGAGGGTGATGTGGCTCTGCTGGTACAGAATGGCATCAAACCAGTAGAAAGGTGTGAAATAGGATTGGAAGATGTTGAATCCTTGTGGATAGAGTTAAGAGAGTGAGTTTGTTGAATACCTACGAGATGGCTTTTTATTATTGTTATTGAGTTTGTTATTGAGTCTACTAGGGGATCAGCTAAACTGGACTGGGTGATGTGTAATGAACCAGAGGTGATTAGGGAGCTTAAGGTAAAAGAACCCTGTGGAGACAGTGATCACAGTATGATTGAGTTCAACTTGAAATTTGATAGGGAGAAAGTAAATTTAATGTAGCAGTATTTCAGTAGAGTAAGGGAAATTATAGTGGTATGGGAGAGGAGTTGGCCAAAGTAAATTGGAAGGAGATGCTGGCAAGGATGACAGCAGAGCAGCGATGGCATGTTTCTGGGAAAATTGAGGAAGGTGCAGGATAGATGTTTTCCAAAAATAAGAAATACTCAAATGGCAGGATATTCAACCATAGCTGACAAGGGAAGTCAAAGCTAATGTAAAAGTAGAAGAGATGGCATACAACAACGCAAAAACTAGTGGGAAGACAGGATTGGGAAGCTTTTAAAAATCTACAGGGAGCAACTAAAAGAATCATTAGGAGGGAAAAGATGAAATATGAAAGCAAGCTAGCAAACAATATCAAAATGGATAGTAAATGCTTTTTCAAGTATGTGAAAAAAAAATAAGAGAGATGAGAGTAGATATAGGACTGCTAGAAAATGAGGCCAGAGAAATAATAATGGGGGACAAGGAGATGGCAGATGAACTAAATGAGCATTTTGCATCTGTCTTCACTGTGGAATACACCAGCAGTGTGCTAGATTTTGAAGGGTGTCAGGAAAGAGAAGTGAGTGCAGTTACTATTACAAGAGAGAATGTGCTCAAAAAACTGAAAGATGGTACATAAATCACCCAGACCAAATGAACTGCACCCTAGGGTTCTGAAAGAGATAGTGGTAGAGATTGTGGAGGCATTAGTAATGATCTTTCAAGAATCATTAGACTCTGGCATGGTTCCAGAGGACTGGAAAATTGCAAACGTCACTGCACTCTTTAAGAAAGGAGGAAGGCAGCGGAAAGGAAATTGTAGGCCAGTTAGCCTGACCTCAGTGGTTAGGAAGATGTTGGAGTCAATTGTTAAGGATGAATTTATGCAGTACTTGGTGACACAGGACAAGGTCAGCAAGCTTTCCTTAAAGGAAAATCTTGCCTGACAAACCTGTTGGAATTCTTTGAGGGGATTGCAGGTAGGATAGATAAAGAGGGTGCAGTGGATGTTGTATATTTGGACTTTCAGAAGGCCTTTGACAAGGTGCTACATGTTAGGCTGCTTACCATGGTATTACAGGAAAGCTACTGGCATGGTTAGACCATTGTTGATTGTTAGGAGGCAATGAGTGGGAATAAAAGAATCCTTTTCCGGTTGGCTGCCAGTGACTAGTGGTATTCCACAGGGGGTTGGTGTTGGGACCTCTTCTTATTATGCTGTATATCAATGATTTAGATGATGGAATAGATGGCTCTGTTGCCAAGTTTGCAGATGATACAAAGATTGATGAAGGGGCAAGTAGTATTAAGGGAACAGGTAGTCTGCAGAAGGATTTAGGCAGCTTAGGAGAATGGACGAGAGTGGCAAATGAAATTCAAAGTTAGAAAATGCATGCTCATGCACTGTAGTAGAAGAAATAAATGTGCAGACTATTTTCTAAATGGGGAGAAAATCCAAACATCTGAGGTGCAAAGGGACTTGGGTGTCTTTCTGCAGAACAACCTTAAGGTTAACTTGCAGGTTGAGTTGGTGGTGAGGAAGTAAATGCAATGTTAATGTTAGCAATCATTTCAAGAGGTTTAGAATATAAGAGCAGGGATGTGATGTTGAGGCTTTATAAGGCACCAGTGAGGCCACACCTTGAGTATTGTGAACAGTTTTGGGCTCCTCATCTAAGAAAAGGTGTGCTGGCATTGGAGAGGGTCCAGAGGAGGTTCACAAGGTTGATTCTGGGAGTGAAAGGGTTATCCTACAAGGAATATTTGATAGCTCTGGGTCTGTACTCACTGGAATTTAGAAGGATGAGAGGTGGATCTCATTAAAACCTTTCCAATGTTGTAAGTCCTAGACAGAGTAGATGTGGAAAGGATGTTTCCCATGGTGCCGTAGTCTAAGACAAGAGGGCACAGCCTCAGGATAGAGGAGTGTCCATTTAAAACAGAGATGTGGAGAGATTTCTTTAGCCAGAGGGTAGTGAATTTGTGTAATTTATTACCACAGGCAGATGTGGAGGCCAGGTTGTTGGATGTACTTAACGCAGAGCTTGATAGGTTCTTGATTGGACATGGCAACAAAGGTTACGGGGAGAAGGCTGGGAGTGTTGCTGAGGAGGGTCAGCCATGATTAAATGGAGGTGCAGACTCGATGGGCCGAATAGTCCGATTCTGCTCCTATGTCTTATGGTCTTATATGATAATACTAAACCAATGCCAATATACCTATCTGTCACAAAGGAAGATAGTTGATTTGGAAGTCAATCACCCCAATCACAGCATGCTATTACAGCAGTTCCTCAGGGTGATGAACTCCACCCAACCAATTCCAGCTGCTTCCTCAAAGACCTTCCCCTCAGGATAACTTCAGATGTGTACATAGTTACATGTACAACTGCACAAAAAATGAAACAATCTATTCCCATTTGCAGAATGATCTAAGTGACATTCATCATGGATTGGTAGGTGGCAGATAACAATAATGCCAGACAACAACCATCTTCAAAGAAAGGGTCTAACTATCAACCCTTGATATACCATTGCATGCCCCTTGCCATTAACATCCCAGGAATCATAGTTGACCAGAAACTCAACTGTACCCACCCTATACTTATAGTGCTCACAAGAACAGGTCAGAATTTGAGTATCTGAGGATTCACTATTAGTACCTCATAGCTTTTCTACTATCTACAAGGCATCAGTCAGGAGTATCATGAAATTCTTGCCTCTTGTGTGGATGAGCACAGTTCCAAACAGCTGTCAAAAATCTCTATCACCAAGAAGAATAGTGTTACAAGCTGTCCAGCTTCCTGAGTCGGAAGAATACCAACAGTCCTTCATTTTTGCGGGGTCTAAATCCTCGACTGTCCTTCCCAACAGCACTGGAATGAATGCAGTTGGAAAGAAGTATCTCACCATTTTCTCAAGGGTCATTAGGGATACGCTATTATATATGTTAGTCTTGCCAGCATTGCCCAGATCCTGAAAACTGATTAAGTGGAAAAAGTAAATAAAGATGGTTAGAGAGGGATATCACAGTTTTGGAGGAAATTTTTAGTAAAGCTTCAGAGAGCATTTTAAAGATAACTAAGAAAATAACAAACAGAAACCAAGTAAGATTTATGGCAGTTTGAAATTTTCTGATCATTCTGTAATCAATCTGCCCAATCAATCTGAATTATGAAAACATTGTTGATTTTGAGCCATAAATTTACTTGTATTGGACCGAAGTTTCCATCATGCCCTGGAGTAGAGAATTACAAAAGTTCACAATATTCTCCTGATAATCTCAGTCTTAAATAGCTGGACTGCTGTCCTGGGTTACTGTCCATGGTTCCTTCTGGGTAAATAGTTCTGGAAAGTATAGATTGATCCTTAATCTTTTATCAAATGGCAAGCTTTGCATCTCAGAAATCAATCTTGTGAAGTTTTTTACATGATTTTGAAGTTAAGTACAGTACATTCTTCCTGAAGTATAGCGAGCAAAACTGATTATCTCAAACCATGAACAGTTCTCTCTGAGACTGAAAGACCATGGAATTATGTAGTAGGCATAAATGAATAAAGGGAACCTTATTGTTGATGGAAGTAATGGAGCACCTCATCATTTTGATGAAGTGGATGTAGCTGAACAAAATGTTCCCTAAAAGATTGCTTCTTTGTCTTCAATAACTCTTTGAAAGCACAATAAGCTTAAATCCAGTTCCCGGTAATGGCAACAGTATTTACCATGTTAGATGAGACCTGTTATTTCTTCATAGGCTAAGGTAGATCAGTCAGTTAGAGAATTTCCAGTAAGGTCAGTGTCCGGGCTGCAGTTGGTTTTGAATCCAGGAAAAACAAGCCCAATTGCATATCAGATATGGAACAAGCCACCTGTCTTAGAGATGAGAGCTGAGACAGTACAAGAAAAACTTAATAAATAAAGATATTTGTGGAAAAAATGTTCTGAGACCACATATTATGGCAAAGTCCCACAAGCTGTGATATGATTTATTGAAAAAAATACTGGCACACTGCCCGTAATCTTCCATCTATTCATGTACATAAGAAATGCCAAAAAGCTGCCGGATGCGTGACAGACAAGCTTAGAAAATCTTTGTAATTTATATATTTAACAGATAAATGAAAATAGCACGACACAGGAATTAATCACGAGTGACTAAGTAAAAGTGTACACAGATGCAGAATGTGTAATGTATTATATATTTAAATGTTCCATGCTGTTAGTGTTTCATATCCATTAAACCTGCAGGTTGTATTGCAAACACATGTCATAAAGATTACATGGTAGGACTATTTAAGTAGAGAGAGGAAAGACGCTTTTGGAAACTCAAAGGTAACAACTTTTTTTAAAAATAAGCTCTCCTAGATTGTTTAACTAGAAAAGAATTTGAAATACAAATACTGGAACAAGCAGTAAATTTGCTGTGATTGTAGCCAACAGGAAAAGAATTGGCACTCTAAAAGCAACACTAAAACAATAAAGTACTAACTGTTTGGGAAAAACAAAACAAACTGAATAATGCTAAGTCTGGGTTTCCAAAAGCAAATGTGAAATCATTGGATGTACAGTGGTGAGAGAGGTTATTGAGCAAGCAAGTTCCACCAGATTGAATGTTAATTTCCCAAATTCTATTTTTAGATTCTCAGAGTGGGATAGGTTTTATGGCAATTTTGTATTTTAATTCTTACAGACCAGTTTATAAATGATTTGCAAATTACTTTGGTTAATTGGAGATTAAAACCATAGATTTTTGGAAATGGCTGACACCTTCAGAGAGTATGATAAGCAAATTAAAGAAAATATAAATGAACTAATTCATATTTTGTTCCCTTGCATTGCAGATGCAAGTAACAACAGTGCTGTCCAGGCTATGCTACACCAGACGCTCTACTTTCCTGATCAGCTTGACGACGTAGCCTTAAGGAGGATAAGCAGCACAAAAAATGATGAGCTGGAACTGTGTACTGAACCATAAACTGTGTTTGAGGAAAAAAAAATAAAAGAAATTATTTTTAATAATAACAAAGTTTATGAGCCAGCAAAATAGCTTCTACATCTTCACACCACAATTAAACAGTTATAAACACCTCTGAACAGAGGAGAAAGTATTTGACTATTTATTGAGTCAACAATGCTCATTCCCTTATGTTTGTTCGTGTTGTATGATTTAAGTGATCATGGTCTTTCCATGACCATAATTGTTCTTGGCAAATTTTTGTACAGAACTGGTTTGGGCAGTGTCTTTGCAAGATGGGTGACCCTGACCATTATCAATACTCTTCAGAGACTGTCTGGCGTCAGTGATCGCTTAACTAGGACTTGTGTTACGCACCAGCTGCTCATACAATGTTCCACCACCTACTCCCATGGCTTCACATGACCCTGATTTGGGGGGGCTGACCAGGTGCTACATATTGCCCACGGGTGACCTACAGGCTGACAGAGGGAGGAAGCGCCTTACACCTCCTTTGGTGGAGACGTATCTCCACCCCGCCACCCATATGTAATCAACATATAATGATAAAGCTAATATAAAAGAATGTTTTAACATATTGTTGGAAAATAAAATTTTATCCAGTATTTTACGTGAGATTATCTTTATTAGTCATCTGTATCTACACTTGCGGACAAATACCAAAAAAAAATGTTTCCATTGTGTAGAATTGTAAAACTGAAGAAAAATTTTGCTTTAGTTCACCATCTCCCGATTTAGGACAGTCTGTACTGTGTATGAAGTATGGCATAGCAAAAATTACTTGAGTAAAGAAGAACTAGGAAAGAAGGCAATTGAGATTGTTGAACAAGGTACTTATTGGGAGATGTAAAGAATTTAGAGAGCTAATTTGACTTGCAAACACAGCAAGCTGAAACTCAAAAGGTCTTGTTCGTGTCAAAGCATGTAAGATGCTGTTGGGTCCATGATATTGATCCAGAGGTTCTTCAGAAGACTGGAATGAGGCATGATTATTTTAATTATAGTCATTTTATTTGATATTAATAATAATTTAAAAAACGGTACCCAATTTACTCTACCGTAAGGGGAGAGAGAAAGTGAAGGAGGAGAACAAAGGTAAAGACAAGAGCAAGGAAGTCGTGCTTGTCTTATACTAAAAACAAGCTCACTAGGGAAATGAAGCAAATTTATCTAATCTATCAAATGAATCATGACAAAGGATTTTGGCCCAAAATGTCAACTGTTTATTCATTTCTGTGCCTGACCTGCTGAGTTCCTCCAGCACTTGGTGTGTGTTACTTTGGATTTCCAGCATCAGCAGACTTTCTCATGTTTATGATAAACCACATTTAAGTGATAGGTTAACTATGAAATAGCCAGATTTACTGATGCAACTTCCAGAAAATTACGGAATCAGCTTTACTACAATTAATTCACTGAACAATTACACACTGGTGATTACATAAAATTTTTTAGCAAACATAGGAAAGTTAAGCTACGAGCTAAATAATAGTTTTACACTAATCCAACAATGCCAAAATCTTCTGGAGTAGTAATATACAAAGCAAGTACAATGTTTCATTCTATTGTTAGATGTGATTGTAATAAAATGTGTTTAATATGCAATTCTCGGATAAAATTTCACATTGAATACTTTGCACACAGTTTTGTTTACCAAAACATAATGGATGCATTAAAATCATGAAAATGGGCTTCAAATGGGAATGTTTTCACCTAGTGTGAGAAGATTGAAATCTACTGACAGATGAGACAAATCAATGCCATTTAGCCTTGAAAGAAGGTCGCTGAGTAGAACTTACCGTAGAGAACAAAATGATCTGACCAAAGGGAAAACATTACAAAATGTATTAGGATAATAGAAGAAAGTAGCTTGTTCAAATGAGTGCAGTAAAGATTTCTCGCAGATAATGACACATTAAGCAAATCAATGCTATTTGGTAACAAATGGAGAGTATTGAATAGAAATTTAATAGAAAAACAATTTACTTGGCTAAAGCAAGAATAATACAATTTATGTATAATAACAATTGAACAAAGTAGCTTACGTTAAAATGATTGAAGCAACATTTTCAGGTAGGTAATGTAAAAATAATTCCATGCACAAAGAAAATTTCAGTAAAGCAGCAAAGAGGAAAGCACTTTGTTCATTGAAGGAATGAGTGTGTGGAGGGCAGAGCATTCTTCTGTTCTTGTAAATGAACTGAGTAGGTCTCTCTCACCTACAGCTAATCTGACAGAAGGTACAAATATGTGACGGTTGATACACATCTACTGAAATAAATGCAAATAATTCTTAGCCACTCTACTGAAGTGTGCATGTGAGTTGTTGAAGAGAGATAATGAGTATCTGCAGGAAAGATATGTGAAGATCTGTGGGCCAGTGCATATCTTATGAGGTGTGAAGACAAAGCAAGATGGAATGAGTGAAGAAGGCCTTGATGGAGGACCACTTCCTAAAATTGAGCTGACACAGATGCAAGTTATACCAGTACAATTTAGAATAAATATGCCTACTACTGTTTTAAATAGTCTAAAAGATATCTTTTCAAAAATAAGTTAAAGTGTGGAACCAAAAGGAGCAGGAGTATTCGGAGTTATTTTTTGTAATGTTCTTAATACCCTAGTTCTTAAGGTGATTAGGTTCTTGTACAGATTGTGACCTGTACCATATTGCATAGTAAAGAGAATATCTCATCACCAAACCTCACCCTTTGCATAGGAATTCTCACATGAAGGAGAAAATGATCCCAACATTTTTTCAGAGAAGACTGCATAAATTAACTTGATAATCTGCAAATCTAGGGAAGATTGACATATAGATGGATTTAAAACAGAAAATGCTGAAATAGAAACCATGCAGGAGAACAGGCAGCATTGGTCAGAACTGGTAAAGAAAGAAAACAAATTAGTTTTGAGTTGCAGAGAGAATGGGAGAAGGATGGATGTAACAAGTTATAGACATAGAAAAGTACGGCACAGAAACAGGCCTTTCAGCCCATCTAGATCATGCCAAACCATTTAAACTTCTTACTCCCATCAACCAACACCAAGACCATAGCCATCCATACCACTACCATCCATGTACCTATCCAAACTTCTCTTAAATGTTGAAATCAAGCTCCCATGCACCACTTGTGCTGGTAGCTTGTTCCACACTCTCACTACCCTCCGAGTGAAGAAGTTTTCCCTCATGTTTCCCTTAAACCTTTTACCTTTCACACATAACAAATGACCTTTGGTTCTGGTCCCATCCAACCTCAGTAGAAAAGGCCAGCTTGCACTTACCCTATCTATACCCCTCATAATTTTGTACAACTCTATCAAATCTCCTCTTAATCTTCTATATTCCAAGAAATAAAATCCTAACCTATTGTTACATACTTCATGGATATCTTGTGACTGTCTTATGAGGATAATGTAATGGTCTTGCGGAGGTCACATGATGTAATTTTCCTGCCAATGTGAGGTCATGTGATGACCTGTTCTCACCAGGTATATGACTGTAGACCCCTGGTGACGCAGTTAGTTTTCAGTTAGATCGTCAGTCAGATACTCCGCTACGCTGCTTATTAATCTCATGACGCAGTTTAATTTTAAAACGGAGTTTTACTGTCTATTGTAAGGTACAGAAGTGTTGGGCCATCAGTTTCACCAATAGCTGCCAGGTTTGTTGATGTATCTTTTCAGTAATATTGGAGAGTGAAGGCGAGAACCTGAAGGAGTCGTTCACTGGTTTTGGAGAGGATCGACCATTATTGAATTTGTTCAAGAAAGAGTGATCTGCATGAGATAACCTCTGCTAAAAGAAGCAGAAAAGGTTGTGCAGTATCTAGTCTATTCTACAGAGGAAAAAGGTCAGTGCCTTTAAACCGTTTTATTTCCGTTGTCATGAATCCTGCGGACAAGGCAGGGATCGGCAGTAACGTCATGTCTTCGAGGAATTCTTCACTTCAGGAAAGTCTCTCCTAATTGACTGTATAAATCTCTTGGACTTTCAAATTTACCATTCGAAGAACTGTGTTTGAATTTACCACTTTAAAACTGTTTTCGCATTTACCGCTTTCAGAACTGGTACTGAGTTTAGCGGTTTCTTAAATGGCCGCGTAGCAGTTTACTTCCGGTTAAGGTTTTCGTTTGTTATTTTTTTAAATATTGAGCAGAGTTTAATAAATGTTCGTTTGTTTATAAAACCTGACTCATTTCTATATTCATTGTTGCTGGTCACGTGACGCTATTCAATTTTTCCTTATTACTCCGGTCCTCCAAACTGACAACATCCTTGCAAATTTTCTCTGTACTCTTTCAACCTTATTTACATCTTTCCTGTAGGTAGGTGACCAAAACTGCACACAATATACAGAACTCCACGCAAATATCCCCTGAACATTTGCCACATTTCTTCCATACATTTCCCTCTGAACATCTGTTTCCAATTTATGCTTCTAGGATAGTCTTATATTTCCTCTTACTCCAATTAAACGCCTTCCTAACTTGTCTGTTCCTATCCCTCTCCAATGCTACAGTAAAGGAGATAAAGTTGTGATCACTATCTCCAAAATGCTCTCCCACTAAGAGACCTGACACCTGAACAGGTTCATTTCCCAATACCAGATCAGGTACAGCCTCTCCTCTTGTAGGCTTATCTACATATTGTGTCAAGAAACCTTCTTGAACACTCCTAACACCCCATCTAAACCTCTCATTCTAGGGATATGCCAATCAATATTTGGGAAATTAAAATCTCCCACCATGACAACCCTGTTATTATTACTTCATTTCTTGAATCTGTCTCCCTATCTGCTCCTCTATGTCCCTGTTACTATTGGGTGGTCTATAAACAACACCCAGTAGAGTTATTGACCCCTTCCTGTTCCTGACTTCCACCCACAGAGACTCCGTAGACAATCCCTCCATGACTTCCTCCTTTTCTGCAGCTATGACACTATCTCTGATCAACTGTGCCACGTCCCCATCCTTTCTGAAAGATCCAAAGCCTGGCACTCTAAGTAACCATTCCTGCCCCTGAGCCATCCAAGTCTCTGTAATGGCCACAACATCATAGCTCCAAGTACTGATCCACGCCCTAAGCTCATCCGCTTTGTTCATAATACTCCTTACATTAAAATAGACACATCTCAAACCATTGGCCTGAGCATATCCCTTCTCTCTCACCTACCTGTCCTCCCTCTTGCACTGTCTCCAAGCTTTCTCTATTTGTGAGCCAACCACCTCTTCCTGCGCCTCCTCAGTTTGGTTCCCACCCCCCAGCAATCCCAGTTTAAACTCTCCTCAGTAGCCTTAGCAAACCTCCCTTGGGATTCAAGTGCAACCTGTCCTTTTTGTACAGGTCACTCCTACCCCAAAAGAGATCCCAATGATTCAAAAATCTGAATCCCTGCCCCTTGCTCCAATCCCTCAGCCACACATTTATCCTCCACCTCACTCTATTCCTATACTCACTGTCGCAGGCACTATAGAGTCCCCTATCACTGCTGCTATCCTCTTCCTTTCCCTACCCTTTTGAGGCACAGGGCCAGACTCTGTGCCAGAGGCATGGCCACTGTTGCTTCCCCCAGGTAGGCCATTCCTCACCCCCCCAAAGTACTCAAACAGAAGAACTTATTGTCAAGGGGTACAGCCACAGGGGTGCTCTCTAGTCTCTGACTCCTGCCCTTCCCTGTCCTGACTGTTACCCACTTATCTATCTCCCCATGCCCCGGTATACAATATACATAGTGAAATTCTTTTTCTTCACAGACATCTACAAAAACAGCGGAGTGACCCAAAGAATGAATGACAATTAAATGTTAGAATCCCAAAGCCCCCCTAACTCTCCCCTCCCATGCATAAACAGCAGCAAAAGAAATAACCCCACCCCAACTAGCAAGAAAGCATCAGCAACCTCCACTGAGCACTCAGCAGCATCAATAAAGACACAGACTTGCAGTACCCCAAAGACTACTCATTCACCCGGTAATTTGACATATCACAGGCTCGCTCTCCCTAATAAGGGAAAAAGAGGTGTCTCAGTTTCACAGCGAGAGGGGAGACATAACCAAACGATTTGTTTATTTATGGTATTAAAAGTCTGTTGCGTCACTTTTTCCAAGCTCTGCACCCAGAGAACCGGCCCCGGAAAGGCTCAGGTCTGCAGGCACACAGCCAGCAGCTCCTGATGTTCGGTGTTCTCCTGCGACACCTCAGTCAGGGACACCAGCCTTGAATCAGCCCGTCTCCAGAGCCATGGAAATCCGGCGTCCTGAAGGCGCACTGGTCTTCCAGGCCGTATCCTTGGGATATCAAAAAGCAGCTGGTCGTGAGGCCCTGAGAGCAGGACCCATTCTCACAAAGAACCAAAGTCAGAGTGTAACTCCTGGCCAGGGTCTTCAAAAGAACCTTGAAAAGGGAAAAACAGATAACAAAGATAGAAATAGAGCTGTTTCCGAAGAGCCAAGCATTAGGCACCATCATTGTAAGCTCCGCCCTCCGACAAGGGAGAAAGTGCTCAAAAAGCTGAAAGACCTAAGAGTACTTAAGTCACCCGGACCAGATGAACTGCACCCTAGGTGGTAGCAGTAGAGATTGTGGAGGCATTTATAATGATCTTTCAAGAATCACGCTGCCGGAGGATTGGAAAATTGCATATGTCACTCCACCTTTTAAGAAAGGAGGAAGGCAGCGAAAGGAAATTATAGACCAGTTAAACTGACCTCAGTGGCTGGGAAGATGTTAGAGTCAATCGGTAAGGATGACATTATGGAGTACTTGGTGACACAGGACAAGATAGGACAAAGTCAGCATGGTTTTCTCAAGGGAAAATCTTGCCTGATGTATCTGTGGGAATTCTTTCAGGAGATTACACTTAGGATGGATAAAAGGGATGCAGTGGATGTTGTATATTTGGACTTTCAGAAGGCCTTTGACAATGTGTCACACATGAGGATGCTTATCAAGTTAAGAGCCCTTGGTATTACAGGAAAGTTACTAACATGGTTAGAGCATTTGGCTGATTGGTAGGAGGCAGCGAGTGGGAATAAAAAGATCCTTTTCTGGTTGGCTGCCAGTGAACTAGTGGTGTTCCGCAGGGGCCCATGTTGGGAACTCTTTCTTATATGCTGTATATCAATGACTTAGATGATGGAATAGTTGGCTTTGTTGCCAAGTTTGCAAATGATACAAAGATTGGTGGAGGGGCAGGTAGTGTTGAGAAAATGGGTAGGATGCAGAAGGACTTGGAGAGATTAGGAGAATGGGGAAGAAAGTGGCAAATGAAATACAATGTTGAAAAATGCATGGTCATGCACTTTGTAGCAGAAATAAATGTGTAGACTATTTTCTAAACGGGGAGAAACTCCAAAAACCTGAGATGCAAAGGGACTTGGGAGTCCTTGTGTAGAACACCCTAAAGGTTAACCTGCAGGTGGTGAGGAAGCAAATGCAATGCTAGCATTCATTTCAAGAGGTCTAGAATACAGGAACAGGGATGTCATGCTGAGGCTTTATAAGGCACTGGTGAGGCCTCACCTTGAGTATTGTGAACAGATTTGGTCTCTTCATCTAAGAAAAGATGTGCTGGCCTTGGAGAGGGGTTGGAGGAGGTTCACAAGGATGATTCCGGGAATGACAGTGTTATCATACAAGGAATGTTTGATAGCTCTGGGTCTGTACTCGCTGGAATTTAGAAGGATGAAGGTTTCATTGAAACCTTTCGAATGTTGGTGGGGGAGTCGAGGACAAGAGGACACAGCCTCAGGATAGATGGGGTGTCCATTTAACACAGAGATGTGGAAAACTTTCTTTAGCCAGAGGGTGGTAAACTTGTGGAATTTATTACCACAGGCAGCTGTGGAGACCAAGTCGTTGGATGTATTTAAGGCAGATCTTGATAGGTTCTTGATTGGACATGGCATCAAAGGTTACAGGGAGGGGGGCTGAGGAGGGGAGAAAAGGATCAGCCATGATTGAATGGCGGAGGAGACTCGATAGGCCAAATGGCCTAATTCTGCTCCTTTAAGCGTTCCCTGCACAAACTTCAATCACCTGCCCTGTCTCATTCCCAAATAGCAGATCAAGTATCCCACACTTTGTCATTGGGATTTCTATGTACTGATTAAGGAAACGTTCCTGAACACATTGACAACCTCTATCCCATCTAGTCATTTTACAGTATGTGAGTCCCAGTCAATATGTGGAAAGTCAAAATCATCTACAATAACAACCTGATGTTTCTTGCAACAGTCTGCAATGTCTCTGCAAATTTTTTTCGAAACTTCTTCCTCTAAATCCTTCAGACAGTTGGGTGGTCTGTAATATAGCCCCATTAACTTGGTCATATCTTTCTTATTTCTCAGTTCCACCCATAACGCTTCACTAGACGAGTTCTCCAGTCTGTCTGACTGAACACTGTCATGACGTTTTCCCTGACTGTTAACGACACCTCTTCACCTTGAATCCCTCCTGCTCTGTCTCGTCTAAAACAACAGAATTCAGGAATATTGAGCTGACAGTCCTGCCCCTCCTGCAACCAAGTCTCACTAAGTCAGATACAGCAAGATGAAGTTAGGTTATCATGGGCAAAATATGGACCTGAGACATTAACTGTTTCTCTTTCCACAGATGCTTCCTGATCTGTTGAGTGTTTCCAGCATTATCTGCTTTTCTTTCAGGTTTCCAGCATCTGCAGTTTGATTGGCATTTGAGTTATTTCTGTGCACTATAAACATTTGCCAACGAAAGATCCAGTCAAAAACCATAATTCCTGTCTAACTGTGGCATTAGATTCCTTACACAAATAGGGACTTACAGCCTAGAATTTGGATTATGCACTGACAATGTTTTTGGGTGCTAACTATACAAAATTCATGTTTTCCTGAAGTATATGTGCATCTGATAGTTTTCAGCTAAAATGGTAAAATAGGACTGTGAAGTTCTGTCTTAAACTCATGTTAGCACACCTGACCTTCACCATTTTCAGTTACACAGCACCCATTTTATCCATACCAAGATAAGTTGGAGTTCAGAGTTCCACCCTATGGCAGTTATGGAACAATCTTCATAGAACTGAAAGTACATTTCACTGGTTTGTTGTTTTTCTTGCTATTTAAAGGGACATCACTGACTTGCATGTACTTAACTGGGCTGTTTTGCAACTCCTGCGAGGAACTCAGACACCTTCAATGCCCACAGCAAGTGCCTACACTAGTGATGAGTACATTTTTCCAACATTTCACTGTTGGCTATTCAGGGGGAGCTGTGGACCTTTGGGTTAGGAAGGATCCATTCCTAGATGGTATGAAGATGCCAGGTCCACACCAGTCATCTCTGATCAAAGATACATTTGCAGGCTCAAGTTATCTGAGGTTGTATCACTGTTAAAGATCAAGGCTGCATTGACTCTCATCTCCTTTGCTCATGACCCTTTTCAAATGGCTTTGGAAGAGTCTAACATCTATTCAATCAACTGCAATCACTGTGTCAGAGTTGATCAACTGGGCACTGTGATAAGCAATAATTTCACCAGCCTAAATTTAGGTGACATTGTGGCCACTGAGATTTTTTTTGCTCCCTCATGCGTTAAATCAGTATTAAGAACCCAGTCCTTTTCATGAACAGGTGGAGTTTCCATTCCAAGAAGCACAGATGGCTCCACGCACCAGCTGAGTACCACACAAGTACCTGAATAACAGTGGGAAATAGCATAAACTTTTCAAGGTGAGATTTTGTTCGGCATATCAGCCTGGGGGGTAACTCTACAGCAGATGTGGGAATTTAATAATTGTGTGCTGCATGCTACACCATCTTGCGAACTAAAGATAGCAGTCTATGCTGGGAAAGGGAAAGCAGCAAGAAGACCCAGAACATAACAAACTACATATTGCAGTCAATTGTATTTCTCTACCAGTATATCCATTTTGTATAACAATCAATAGAAACACAAAATTACAATGGTTTATCACATTGTTCTGAGACAGGCTGATACGGCTTACATCTGACTGTGATCCAGGCATACCTGCCTTTGTTTCTGTGCGCAGAATTAGTCCTTGTCCTTCATCTCACAAAGAACTGGCAGAATGCTGATGGAATGCCTCATGGCACTTCATCAATTCTGATGGAAGGTTATTGACCGGAAACGTTAATTCAATATCCACCTCCATAAACGTTGCCTGACTGAGAGTATTCGCAGTATTTCAGGTTACGAGTTTCTGCAGTATTTTGCTTCTGTTCATGAAGAAGAAGGTATTAAACAGACCTAGAAATTGCACTGCATCCATTTTTGGTGTGCATAAAGCAAAATCATGGCATTTGGTGCTAATGCAAAATCAGGTTTTGATTTGTTCTGATGGAATAAAATAGCAAGATTGGCCTGGATCCAGAGGCCTGTTTATATTCAGAAATAGGTAGCAAAACACAGTTTGCTCAATTCCTGATGGGATCTCACTCAGTTTAGTGGCTCTCCCAATACTTAATTGTGCAGCAAACAGGGGAGCTGTTCAGTCATTACAGCCACATGGTATTAATATACACTCAGGGAACACTTTATTTGGTACCTTCTCTACCTAATAGAATGGCAACTGAGTGTATGTTCATAGTCTTCTACGGCTGTAGCCCATTCACTTTAAGGCTCAACTTGTGCATTCAGAGATTCTCTTCCGCACACCACTATTGTATACATCGTTACCTGTGTTACTGTTGGCTTCCTGTAAACTTGAACCATTTAGTTATTCTCCTCTGATTCCTCTCATTAACAAGGCATTTTTGCCCACAGAACCACCACTCACTGGATGCTTTTTGTTTTTCACACCATTCTCTGTAAACTGAGACTGTTACGTGCGAAATTTCTAGGAGACCAGCAGTTTTTGAGATACTCAAACTAGCCCATCTGGCACCTACAATCATTCCACAGTCAAAGTCAATTACATCACATTTCCGCCTATTCTGATATTTGGTTTGAACAACAGCTGAACCTTATAACCATGTCTACATGCTTTTATACATTGAGTTGTGCTGCATGACTGGCTGACTAGGTATTTACATTAACAAGCAGGTGTACAGGTGTATCGCCCTGGGAAAGGTTTCACTGCTAATGTAATGGTCTTTCTGTAGAAGCAGTGTTTGGGTTATGGTTAGAGATAATAGATGCTTTGGAATGTGAGCCGTCCAATGAAGGGAGTGTGTTTCTCGTGTTGTGTGCCCGACACCGGTTTGAGCTGGGTCTTTTGTTTGGCGGGAGATGAAGGGAGAAGACACCAGAGAGAAGAAGTTGTAGGACTTGACCTGGAGCGGGGCCACGATTTGACGAAGCTTGGGGAGATTGAAGGAGGATCGGCGAAGGGGAAACCGTGAGCTCCAACTTGTGCACATTAATCTGTTTCATTGAAATGGGCCCTTTTCCTTTTTTTGCTTTTTCTCTACTAACCCTTTAGTCAAACTAAGAATTATAAAGCTAAATCGTTTAATTGTATGCAGTGTACTATCTGTTTTCTCATGGTTTTTATTGGTAATGGTGACGAATCACACAGCATCCACACAAACAAGGGGTTTTTCACCTCAATCTCACATGTTTGGCGGGGCCAGAGATTATCTTCCCTAGACTTTCACAGCCGACAGAATCAGAGTGTTTTACTGAGGTCACTGAGTTTATGTTAGGGTTATCATGAAGGAGACAGCTCCTACATTCATTCAGAGACATGTAGATCCTAGTCAAGAGACAGAAGCTATCTTCGTCTTTCACCTATACCTTGCCACCTTTATTTCACGCTGAATTATCAACTGTTTTATCATTTCATCCCTTTTACCCATCCTATCGCATCACAGACTATTTTCACTCTGCCATTCTGCCTTCCTCTGTGTTTTAAGATCTATTTTATTGGTAATTTTTTCCAGTTCTGATCAAAGGTTATTGGCCTGCAAAGTTGAATTAACTATCTCCACTGATGCTGCCAGTGGACCATTGATTAAAGTGAAGAAGGTAGGGAACAAGAGCGATGGGTGTTATGTTTGTTCATTGTAAAGACAAACAGCGTGGGTAAACATGCTGTAACTATTATAGTTATAGATTTACACAGTGGCTTTTGCTTCAGCCTGAGCACATGTGATGAGCTCACCCCCGCCATTTCTGGTTCTGGGTGAACCACCTGCATTGCACACTGGGAAGTGCAGTTCTTTATTATGTACAGACATAATAGCACAATGGGGTAGATCATGAAGGTGGCGGAGGGAAAAGAAGGAGAAAGAGGGCCACCTGAATGAGTGAAAACAAAGGAGGAGGGGTGGGGGAACAGAGGGAAGTGATGATCGGAAGGAAGAGAAATCCATGTTTACGGCATCAGGTTGAAGGCTACTGAAGGCATTGTTCCTCCAACATGAGTGACAGTAGAGGAAGCCATGACAGACATGTCAATGTGTGAATGGGAAGTGAAATTGAAATGGGTGGCCTCCGGGAAATCCTACCTTTTGAGGCAGAGTGAAGATGCTCGATAAAATGGTCCCCCAATCTACGTCAGGTTTCAATAGAGAGAACCTATACAAAATGTTTATTAGATTCCCCAGAAGGATATTTTCCTCAGAGGGGCCATCTGGAACTAAGGAACATAGTTTTAGTATAAGGAATTGCCCATGTCAGGAATTTTGTCTCTCAACAGGTCATAAATTTTTGAGCTGTTGAGAGAAGAAGGGCTGCAGAGGTGGAGCCATTGATTGTTTTAAAGGCAGAGACTGAGATACGTAAATGGGTTTTTTAATACTTCATTTACAAGTTTCAGTTTTACAAAGACAAAATAAATTGAAAACGTACAAAACAATACAAAGGAAATACAGCTCCAGGTGGAGCACAGACAAAATAAATCAAGAACAAAAAAAAAACAAAAAGGCTGCCAGACAATTTACAGGATTACATAAATAAACTTTCAGATAAAGAGTTGACACAATAGTGACATCACTGAAGCAATATAAAGTAAAATGAATAAAGAAATCCGGTTAGGCACCACACCCACTCATGAGACTAGACAGGAAAAGGTCACTATGTATGTGAGGTAATATGACACTGAGCCAGTAAGGGTCCCCATGTTCTCTCAAATGTATTCTGTGTATTGGGTTTGTGCAGACACAGATTTCCATTTGTATAATAGACAACATCTCCTTGAGCCAGTGTGCGAAGGTGGGTGGAGTAGTAGACTTCCAGCTCAGAAGAGTAAGTTTCTTAGCCACCACCATTCCTAGATGCAGAGCAATCTGCATGTTGTGCGGCAACTCAAGAGTCTCTGCAGAGCATCCAAAGATGGCAAGGTCGTGACTAGGCTGAATGTCTCTAGAACAGACTTTTGAGAGCCACTCAAAAATTGCAGTCCAAAAGTTGTATAATGTAGGGCAAAACCAGAAAAGATGTGCTAGTGAGCCCTCAGCAGAGCGGCACTTATCACGTTCAGGAGACACAGATGGGAAGATGCGATTCAGTTTTGTTTTTGAATAATGCAATCTATGCATCACCTTGTACTGGATTAACTTATAGCATGAATTTATAGAACAACAGTGAACCCGGGACATTGCCTCCTCCCAAAGTTCCACTGATATCTCTGAGTTCAAGTCCCTGGCCCAGGCTTCCCTAATAAAATCTGTAGAAACCAAAGGAGTAAAGCAATTCACAAATTTTGATATTAACTGTTTGGAGTCTGGAGGGAGCAAGAGGTTTTCAAGAAAGGGATGGGTGGTGGAGGTAGGCTCGAAGTGTGGGCACTTTTCCTTAACGTAGTGTCTGACTTGGAGATAGCGAAAAAAATGTGAATTTGGAAGGTTAGATTTTAGACTGTGAAAAGACATAAGTCCTGACGAAGGGTCTCGGCCTGAAACGTCGACTGTACCTCTTCCTAGAGATGCTGCCTGACCTGCTGCGTTCACCAGCAATTTTGATGTGTGTTACATAAGATTTATGGGCTTTGTAGGTTCCCCAAAGGATCAGAAGTCCCCTTCCAAATACAGAACTCTACATCACTGAGTATACAACATAGTGTATGATTGACTAGTTTCTCGTGGTCACCAGCATGCTTTAAGAGAGTTCATGTTTTTTATTCCAGCTGTTCTTGTTGTCTCCCATACTTTATCCCCCTTCTGCTCATAGTGACAAGAAACTTCCGTTCCTTCCTTCACATCATACTGTAGTTCATTCTTCAGGAAGTGCATCTAAGGGCCATTACAATGATTACCATTAGGAGTTAGCGGGAATACCGCTGGGATCTTCAAATTGCTATTCCATTGTTTGATTGCCTTAGGACACCCTCCAGAGAGAGTGGCCTTCTTCATCATCTTCTGCATCCAACAGAGCCTTGCGAAAAGGAGGGCTCATCCATTGCCTGAGGCTCTTTAGTAGGAGAAGGCTGAGGAACAGCCATAACAAGTGGGAGAGAAGATAGACTTTGGTAAATGCCAGTGAAGGTAGTAAGGTCTGAAGGTAGATAAGTCACTTGGACCAGGTGGACTACTCTCCAAGGTTCTGAAAGAGGTATAGTAGCTGAAGAGAATGTGGAGGCATAAGTAATGATCTTACAAGAATCACTAGATTCTGGAACGATTCTGGAGGACTGGAAAACTGCAAGTGTTGCAACACTCTTTCAGAAAGGAGGGAAGCAGAAGAAAGGAAATTATAGGCCAGTTAGCCTGATCTCAGTGTTGGGAGGATGTTCAAGACTAGTATTAAGGATGAGGTTTCAGGGAGGCAATGATAAAACAGAATGGTTTCCTTCAGGGGAAATCCTGCCTGACAAATTCTTTAACAAAGTAATAAGCAGGATCTTCAAAGGTGTCAGTAGATGTTGTTTACTTGGATTTTCAGAAGGCCTTTGATGAGGTGCTGCACATGAGGCTGCTAAACAAGATAGGAGCCCATGGTATTACAGGAAAGATACTAGCATGCATTGAAGACAGACTGACTGGCAGGAGGCAAAGAGTGGAAATAAAGGAGGCCTTTTTCTGGTTGGCTGCTGGTGACTAGTGATGTTTGCAGGGGTCGGTGTTGGGACCACTTCTTCTAACGTTATATGTCAATGATTTGAATGATGGAATTGATGGCTTTGTGGCCAAGTTTGCAGATGATACAAAGATAGGTGGAGTGACAGGTAGTGCTGAGGAAGCAGGGAGTCGGCAGAAGGACTTAGACAGATTAGAAGAATGAGCAAAGAAATGGCAGATAGAATACAGTGTCGGGAAGTGTATGATCTTGAATATTGGTAGAATGAATAAAAATGTAACCTATTTTCTAAGTGGGGAGAAAATTCAAAAATCAGAGGTGCAAAGGAACTTGGGAGTCCTCGTGCAGAATCCCCTAAAGGTTAACTTGCAGGTTGAGTCAGTCGTAAGGAAGGCAAATACAATATTAGCATTCATTTCGAGAGGACTAGTATATGAAAGCAAGGGTGTGATGCTGAAGCATTGGTCAGATCACACTTAGAGTATTATGAGCAGATTTGAGTCTCTTATCTCAAAGAAAGATGTGCTGACATTGGAGAGGGTGCAGAGGAGGATCATGAGAATGATTCTGGGAATGAAGGAGTTAACATATAGGAGCATTTGATGGCACTGGGTTGTACTCACCGAAGTTTACAAGAATGAGGAGTATCATATTGAAACCTATTAAATATTGAAAGGCCTAGATGGAGTGGATGTGGAGAAGATGTTCTCTATAATGGGCGTGGGGGGAGGTCTAGGATCAGAGGGCATAGCTTCAGAATAGAGGGACATCCTTTAGAACAGAGATGAGGGGGAATTTTTTAGGCAGCAGGTAGTGAATCTGTGCAATTCATTGCCGCAGACGGCTGTGGAGGCCAACTCATTGGGTATATATAAAGCGGAGCTTGATAGATTCTTGATTAATAAGGGTGTCAAAAGTTACAGGGAGAAGGCAGGAGAATGGAGTTGAGAGGGATAATAAATCTGCCATGGTGGAATGGTGGAGCAAGTTTGATGTGCTGAATTACCTCATCCTGATCCTTTGTCTTAAGGACTTGGTCTTAAGTGAGACACTCTTAGGCCTCGGTTATTGCTACAAAGTTATCCTGATAACCCCACTTCTGTGACCATGCAGGAGAAATACCATGTCAAGAGTTGACTTCTTGGCTTTTACTCTGCACTTCACCTGCAGCACACTTAAATCGCATGCATTTTGGAAAGCCTTAACTCCTGGTAACAGTGGAATTTGTAACAAGCTGGATCAAGGGAGCTGACTGAAGCATGGAATATTTGTCAGATTGTCGAGCAACAGAGACAAAGATATGGAGACAAAGTAGCTACTTTCTTATCTACAAAATAATTTTATGCCTAAAGCAACTAGTCAGTCCAAAAGCTTCTGATTTAATGAAAGAGACTTGTAGAGATATTATTGCAGCAGTACTTATGAGGATCTGTCGTGTTCAGAGGAATCATTCAATTCAATTGAAGTGTTTTGCATTAAGAATACTTATAAAGAAGTAATAAGATTTGAATTTACCCTTTCTCTGGACTAGCTAAGCCGGCAATCATTTATGTCTGTCACTGTCTCAGGTAAACCACTTCAGACTCTGCAGCTGTGTTACCAAGCTATTTGACTACCTAACATGATGGAGCACGAACCAAGAGGACTGCCTTGGGAATCAGCAATATTTTGACATTACTAATCCTCAACTTTGCAAGTCAATGTTGGAACATCAAGGACTGTGACAGCAAGGAGAGTTCTGATTGGAGTGGTCTGAGATTCCACTGAGCCTTAAAGACTGAATCACCTGCATCTCTGCTCACTAGCAGCAGAAAGCTGGCTGGCACTGCATATATAGCATATCCAGACTGGTAAAAATGTGCTTCCTACTCCACACAACCTTCTGTGAGGGGCTGGAGAAGAATTTCCACCTGCAACTTGACATCTGTTACATTCAAGCAACTGAATGATAATACATCAAGGATTCCCATCTGAATCTGCATCAATCTTCCCATATATGCTCCACTCTTGTAGTCCTCACCCAACTCCTCACGGACTCTACTAATCTCTTCCTCCAGGAAGCTAGCATATTTGCCTTCCTAAACCACTAATATAATTGTGGGTAGCTAATGCTACGTTGTCCCTCTGTTAAGTGCATGAATTTAACTTAATCCTTTTAATCTTGCTGATCCTGGTATTTAAATTGCAACTTGATGGTGCCAGAGCAAACAATCTTCTTCCCGCTCGCTGCTTTACAGAGGGTAAATTGGTTTGGCAGTATCATATGAAGAATTGGCAGACAATGACACAAGTGCTGATTGTGAGTGCATGATGTTATTGAGAGAACGGCTAATGGCATGTAGAAATGCATAGACAGAACATTTGTTGTGTGATGGAAGGAGGCAGTAAAAGTTCTTTGAACACTTGGATGCTCTTGATACCTGTTTCATCCTCAGAAGTAGCACCATTTCTTACTGAATGAAGAGCTCTGAAATTAAAATAATCCCAGTTTATTATGTTGTGCCAGACATCTGTGGTGGACTATATTAATCAGGGAGACTCAGGTTGGTTTCAAGTACTATAATGATATTATAGGACAAAGAGCAATATAGCACTGGACAGTCCATTCTGTTGTGCCGGTCGTGATGCCAATTTATACTAAATATCCTCCTGTGTATCATCCATATCCTTCCCTTCATTTTCCTATTGTCAGGAATTGTAGAGAAGACTTGACCCAAAAGCAGAGCAGCAGAGACAATTTAGCAGCGCGAGATAAGTGTAGTGATAGACTACAAAATAACAAGCCATGAAGGGCCAGAGAACAAGAGAGAACAGATACTAAACACAACAGGCAAACAAGGTAACTGAAGGCTACGAGCAATTAGCTCAGTCCAGATGAGTGAATAAGGACTGCTGATGAGAGTTGGGGTTAAATAGGCTGCAGGTGATGAGTTAGAAATGAGTGACAGGTGACTCTTATTGGCTGAGTGGCGACTGGCAGGCGCCTGCGTGTGCAGACTTGACACCCATTTCTATTCAAAAGCCTTTTAGACCACCAAATTCTCTATTTAACCTTAAATAGATGTCCTCTGGTGTTTGACATTTCTACCTTAGGGAAAAAAGATTCTGATTATCTATCCGATCGATATTTCCTTTAATTTAAAAAGTCTGTGTCAGGTGTCGACTCAGCCTCCAGTACTGTGGGGAGAGCAACCCAAGCTCGTACAGCCATTCCTCGTAGCTCATACACGGGAAACCTCTTCTGCACTCTCTCTGCGGTTTCTACTGATGTAATGGGGTAATCAAAACTGCACACAATACTCCAAGTGCAGTCTGACTGAAGTTTTATTTATCTGCAGCGTAAGTTTCTTACTCATATTCAAAGTAAGGAAGAGATGGATGTGATGGTTGAATTGTTGTGAGCATATGCGTTTTATGTATATTCTGAATGGAACGGGGCACCAAACAATGAATAGACTAAGAAGGGAACTTGGAACATGGCTGCCATAATGAGCTGAGTGTACCCGTGTCATAAGAGAGTCACAGAATTGTACAGCATGGAAACAATCCATTCTGCCCGATTCAATCAGAGGGCACCCTTCTCCCAACACTTGGTTCATGGCCTTCTACCCCTAGATGATTCAAGTGCTCATCCACTAATTCTTTAATGCTGCCAGCAATCCATCCATATTCAACCATTCTCTCTGGCAATGCATTTCAGGTACTTACCACTGTCTGGGTGCAAAATGTCCCCTTTCACATGTCTTCTAAATGTTTCTCCCTCCCTCTCTCCCTCCCCCCCACTTACCCTAACTCTATGTCCTCCAAGGATGTGTGTGTGTTTGTGTGTGTATGTCCGGATTTCTAAGTCTGGAGAACTATTGATCCTGTTCACTGTGTCAGACCATTAAGTGTGACGTACCTGAAGTCATGGATTTTTTTTTGTGACACTGCTCCCTAGTCAGAGCAAATCATTTCTGGAGGTGATCCCTGTGGCCACTACATGCCACTTATCCATTAGTTCTGCTCTACGGTTTCCAGAGTTATGCCTCCTGTTCACCACTCCAACTAAGATATTGAAATTAAAACGCAAAACGTGTATGGGTTTGGTGGGTGTGGGGTCAATGGGTGTATACACACTCTGTTGCAGTTTCCCCTGCAGCCACGTAATACATAGAAGTATACTTCAGACGGTGCTTTACCTTAATGGAGTATCTCATGGATGAGCCATTACACGAATCAGCTCAGAACGCAGATCACTATCAAATACAGTGGCAGGCTGCAGCAGTAGGAATTAGAGAGGAATAACAAAGCAGCATAGATCTAGTGCTCTTAGTTGGGAACAATTCGACGTGCAGTCTCTTCTCCACCCCAAACAGAATGTTTCTTAGGTTACCCCAGCCTCTTGTGGCATTTCTCATTTGTCCTATCTGTGCATTTTCTGGTCTAGAATGTTATCTGTATTCATGCTTCCTCCATTACAATGTGAGGTGCATCAGGGTGTTTTGGGTAATTTCCATTTTCTCTTTGTAGACAAAATCCAGTACTTCCACCTAATGGTTGGGAAGTCCGGTTGGGAAGACTCTGCGATTAAAAGTTACATAGTATTAAGGATGTTTACTGAAATTGCACTAGCATCGGATGTCATTTATAACTGAATGGAAGAAAACACGCATCTTACAGCGTAGTAGGGAAGTAAGAAACTCATGCATTGCACACAGTCAGGGATTCCTATGCATAGAACCTTACCAAACCCAAAGCTTTATAATCACGAGTCCCTCCACAATAATCCTGTTTTCTCTTTCACACATTCCATAAGCAAAATTAATTTTGAATAAGGCAGAACCATGCCCGACATTTATATATTTCAGTTAGATTTTCTGATGAGTTTGCTATCCTGCCACCTTATATTGGATTTAACTGCCACTGATAACACATAGTCTACAACCTTTGCAAAGTCTGGAATGACAGCTTCAGCCATTACCAGGAGTTCAATCCCAGAGGCCCCCAGTGAAAGGTGTTTACCCTCTGGACTCCAGCCAGATCTGTGAATCAGTTTCTAATCATCACTTGATGCAGAATTCAGAAAATGGTGGATACAGCCCAGTCCATCGCAGGTGAAGCCCTCCCCACCATCGAGTACGTTTCCATGGAGTGCTGCCACAGGAAGACAGCATCCTTCTGGGAGCGTGAAGAGGACATGGCCTGGCTGGTGGAAGTACAGAATTATTAGGTCCCACACCAACAGGTCAGAAACAGTTACTGGCCTACAACCTTCAGGCTTCTGAACTGACCTGTATAATCTCACTCACCACTACTATGAACTGTTTTTATGATCTACAGACTCCCTTTCTAAGACTCTTTACAATTCATATTCTCAGTAATTGGTACTTGCACAGTTTGACTTCTTCTGCTCATTATTGTTCGTCTTTGTATGTATAGCTGTTCTTAAAATTCTATTGTATTTTTATCATGTAAATGTCTGGTAGAAAATGAATCTCAAGGTAGTATATGGTAATGCTTCTGTACTTTCATAATCAATTTATGTTGAACTTTGAATTTCCTTTAATATTTTTCTATTCAACTGATCGGTTTTAAAGCCAGTCACCTTATATAGCCTTTATCTGAACTGACATCGTGAATTTATTTTCAAGTGAACAAATGAGTCTCTTGGCACACCTAAATTCAAAAGCAATTACTTAAAAATGAGATTGAGAGACAGAGCCATGCAGGTTTACATTGAGTAAGAAAATATTTGTATCTATTTGTGATGAAAAATGTCAGTGTCAATTTACATTTATGCATCTGCTTCGAAGGGATTGAAGCTGTACATCTTGGACCTGATGATACCCAAGGGTGAAAGAGATGTTCTGTACACAAAATTCACTGCGATTGAGTAAA
Organism: Mobula birostris; assembly: GCF_030028105.1. Classification (NCBI taxonomy): domain Eukaryota; kingdom Metazoa; phylum Chordata; class Chondrichthyes; order Myliobatiformes; family Myliobatidae; genus Mobula; species Mobula birostris. Next base: position 30,484,299 of record NC_092378.1, on the reverse strand, counting down.
CAGCTTCCTCCCTTAGGCGATGCACATCTCAATGCTTGTTAAACTGGCATGACTGAATACATACAGAATCTGAAATTGCAACTGATTGCTTATTGCCATCTTTTTCTGAAGCAGAGCTATGATAAGTCTTTGTAGAAATCTATGGCAAATCATTTTAGACCCATTCCACATTTCCTCAGCTTTCAACTTATTATTCACAGCTCTATATTCTACACTTATTCTGTTGATACACAATAAATTTAGGAGATTTTTTTGCTGGAATTAAAATGATTGTCACTGTTGTATTTCAGTAATTACATTTGACAATTAATTTTCAACTCTATCATGGGGTGGCAAGGGAAAAGAAAATATTCAGGCACAGTCTTCAGTTGTGCTTGAAGCACTTCAGCGCTATTCCTTACAAAAAATCCCTCGTCAGTTCTCATAAATAATTCTCATCATTTTAAGAGAAAAGCCTGTAAAATTAAAATGATTCTTTATTTTCCTAAATGACAGATTTTGACAATGGGAATCCAGCTATTGCGGTAGAATTAAAGGGCTACTGCAGCTAAAGCTTCATTCAGTGGACAGATGGACCAATTTCTAGACCTGGTCAGTATCATTAATCTGTTACACTCTTGTCAGTGCTAAAAGCAATGCTCGTGCCTTCATTCCAATTTACATATGCCATTGAATATAACCATTGTTTAGAAACTGGTGTCCAGCATCTTCAGCAGAATCCTGGATGTTTAATGTTCTTTTAAGATTTAGCTCAATAAAACAACTACAAGGCTGATCTGTTCTTGAGGGTTGAGGAAAAGGGCTATTGTTTTTAAAACAATAATTTCAAATGATCTTTTATGTTCTTCAATGTGATCTTTTACTATTTAATTGTCTTCTTTCCATCCTGAATACACATGTTCATTCTGGATCCTAATTCTAGCTTTTTTTCCCGTATTTGACTGATTGTCTGCATTTGTGTCTGGATATTGAATAGCAGTAGGCCATTAAACCTGAAGAGTATGGTAGAGGAACTCAATCATGTCTTCAATGTGTTATCAAATATGTACTTCATTGCAAAGGTGGCAATTGTAATCAGGAGTGATAATGTTTACATTCCAGCCCAGGGATATTGAAACCAACTATACAGTTTGCAGCTAAAATCAACCAACAGAATTAAGATTGAAAATTGAACCTTTGTAGAATGAGTCATTGGAGAGTAGAAGCAAGAAAGTATTTTTTTAATTTCAAAATATACTTTATTCAAAAATAAATATATACAATAAACCATTCAATAACTTTTCCTCCTTTACATACATTTCCATTATACTCAGTAAAATATCCGTATTAATAGCCACCCACGTGGCACTCCAGTAGTTCAGCTTAGCATATCCTTGTTGAGATGTATACTCCCCGCCCACCGACCCCTCCCACTCCCACGGGTGGAGAAACCTATACTGTGGTCCTTCCCCACCGGGCCCTTGCAGTGGCTGCACCAAGTTTCAGTGCGTCCCTCAGCACGTACTCCTACAGCCGAGAGTGTGCCAGTCGGCAGCATTCTCCCACGGACATCTCCATGTGCTGGTAGATCATCAAGTTTCGGGCTGACCAAAGAGCGTCTTTCACCGAGTTGATGATCTGCCAGCGGCACCAGATGTTGGTCTCCGTGTGCGTCCCCGGGAACAGCCCGTAGATCAGAGAGTCCTCTGTTACGCAGCTGCTGGGGATAAAACGTGACACTAGCCCGTCCATCCTCCTCCACACCCTCTTTGCGAACTGGCAGTGTGCAAAGAGGTGGGTCACAGACTCCTCCTCACTGCAGTCCTCCCGTGGGCAGTGGGGTGCAGGGACGACATTCCGGGCGTACAGGAGGGCTCTGACTGGGAGGGCCCCTCTCACCGCCAGCCAGGCGAGGTCTTGGTGCTTGTTGGTGAGATCTGGCGATGAGGCATTTTGCCAGATGAACTGGACAGTCTGCTCAGGGAACCACCCCACTGTGTCCATCACGTCCTTCTCCTGCAGTGCCTGCAGGACACTTCGTGCCGACCACTGCCTGATGGCCCTGTGGTCAAAGGTGTTCTCCTGGAAGAACTTTGCTACTGTTCAGCTCAACAAGACCATGCTGGTTTTTATAGAGTAATCCAGGCACTTATTTTTCCTCACAATCATTTCAAACTTTTCACTTTCAGGTAGTTATCGAATTCCTTTTTGAAAGCAAATTTTGGCTCAGAATTCACGATCCTTTCCTAAATTTTAACTATTTGCATTGTAAAGAAATATTTCTAGACATTACCTCTGATCTTTCACCAATTAGCTTAGAAACTATTTTTGAACCATTTATCTCCTACCTATGTTTATTCACCCAGACTGCATAAATCTGTCAAATTTATTGCAATCTCTATCAAATGTCCCCTCAGCCACTCAGTCTCCAGGAAAACAATTTCAGATATTGTAGTCCATCTACATAACATAAATCCCATGTCCAATGCAATTTTCTAATAAGTATTTTCAGTAAGCTCTCCAGGCCTTTCACACTTCCTAAAATTTAATGATGATACAGAAGAATGATTAGTTTAATAGGTAGTTTATAATAAGGTCTTCATATGGGAACAAAGTTGTCTGTTGGACTGTGAATTGTATTGACTGGTGCTGCTGCACTTACAGAAACAAGCCATGCATGAAGAGAAGTGACTTTACTTTATATTCTTATAAACATGAGAATGCTGGAAATTCAAAGCAACACACACAATATGCTGGAGGGACTCAGCAGGTCAGTCAGCATCAATGGAGAGGAATAAATAGTCTACATTTGTTGATCCTAAACTACTTATTGTCTGTCACTTTAGATATTCCTTCAATTCCCACTGTGACTTCTTTCTCTTTGGCATTCTATGTTCCTATAAAGCTCAGTGAAAGCTCAACGAACACCAGGTCAACCTTTGGCATGACATATTATGAAGAAATATTGATAACCAGAAAAGGGACAAAGCATCCAAATTTGATGATATACCTTCAACTAATGACAAAACAGAGAAAAATGGGCAATTAGAGCATCAAAGAAGTTTGAAAACATCAAGGAAAGCGAGAGATCACTGCCGGCTAATAGCGTCTCACTCACTGCCACTGAAGGAAGGTGTCTGCGTGTGACAGTCCCTCTCTGTCTGTCTCTCTCTCTCACTCTCTCGCTCTTTCTCTCTCTTCCTCACTCTCTCTCTCTCTCTTTCTCTCTCTCTCTCTCTCTCTCTCTCTCTCTCTCTCTCTCTCTCTCTCTCTCTCTCTCTCTCTCTCTCTCTCTCTCTCCCTCGCTCTCACTCTCTCAAGTTCTGGGTTTGTGGATTGGACTATAGTTCCTGATTGTTTCTTTTCCTGTTGCTATTTTGCTATTTTTCCATGATTTTGAATTGGGGCAACCTGCAGATAATCAGCACTGAGCTGTATTGAATATGGACTCTTTCAATATTGTGCTTTAGTTTCTGTGTTTTCACTCGTTCTTTCTTGTTGCTGTTTCCAAGATTTGGTTTTACGCGTGGGGGGGTGGGGGGGCGGCTTTGACATTCTTGTTGCCATTTACGTGATTTGCTTTTTGTGCATGGTTGGGGGGGTGGTTGATGTTCTTGTTGCCATTTGCACTATTTGGGTTTTGCTTTGATGGGGTCCATGGCTTTCTTTGCTTCATGGCTGTCTGTCAAGAAGATGTATCTCAGGGTTGTTTTCTGCATACAAAACCCATCAAACCTGCACACATGGGGCAAGACAGAGTCATCTGCATGCCCACTGTGCTCCAAGTGAGGAACCCTGGAGCACATCCTCAGTGGCTGTGCAAGGGCACTTGGTGAGGGACGGTACAGGTGGAGGCATGCTCAAGTCCTGAAGACCATCGCTGAAGCCGTCAGTGCAGCAGTTGAGTGGGCGAAGCGGTCCCGACCCTCCAAGCAGACCATTGCCTTTGTCAGAGCTGGGGAGCAGCCAATACCTGCCAGAAAAACATCTGCAGGCTTCCTGACCTCTGCAAGGGACTGGCAGCTGTTGGAGGACCTCGAAGGGCAGCTGAAGTTCCCCAACCATATCGCAGCCACCACCCTGAGACCAGGCATTGTCCTAGTGTCTGAGTCTACTAAGCAAGTGGTGCTGCTGGAGCTGACAGTCCCATGGGAAGATCGCTTGGAAGAGGCCTTTGAAAGGAAGCTCTCCAAGTACGCAGGACCGGTCAGCAACTGTCAGTAGGCTGGATGGAGAGCGAGGTGTCTCCCAGTGGAGGTTGGTTGTAGGAGATTCGCAGCCTATTCCTTAGTTAGAGCCTTCAGCATTTTGGACATCGAGGAAGAGAGGAAGAGGAGAGCCATCCACAGTATCACCGATGCGGCAGAGAGGGCCTCAAGATGGCTGTGGCTCAAAAGAGGGGAGCCATGGAGTCATAAGTAGCTAGCCATCTGGACACAAATGGTCTGATCAGCCCCGGATGGGTCACCTGGAGGAGGTTGTATGATGTTGAAAGACCCAAAACACCCGATGATTCCAGGAACATCACTGAAGATGTGTCCAGAACCATCAGTAGATGTATGTGCACAGATAATAAATGTACTTTGAATCCCTTGAGACATAGTTGCAAAGTGACCACAGTTAAAAGTTAAACATTCTAGAATTTTTAACTTTTAGAAAAGAAATATCACTGACCATAATAAAAGAGCATGTGATAAAGGCAATCGAGGGAAAGGACCACAGCTTGGAAAGTAAAGATGTATCATCAGTTTGAGGGTCCTAAGAAACAGAAAACATTGAAATGATTGCTTATGGCCCCCTCTCTTAAACAGTTTTGCTAAAATGGGTTAAGTATGAATAACTAGAAGGATAGGAATAATACAGTAACAATGGTGAACTTTAATCTACAAAGAAGCAGTGTGAAAGTTTAATTCATAAACTATATGAAATAATTTTCTAGATCAATATGTTGAGGAAACAATAAACTGTCATGTGTGACGCCAAGCAGAGCTACCAGACGGATGATGCTAATGAGAGAGATAACAGAAGACAATGGAGAAACATTCAAAATGCTAATGGGAGAGAAGAGAGAGATTAACGGGAAAGAAACATAATTCAGATATTGACAGACCGGTTGCTTTGAACCTGAACTGTTTGAAGTTTGATGGACAGTCGATACCCCAGCAGGGGGATAAAAGGAGCAGGTTTGCTAAGGCACGACACACCACGAGACCCTGGAAAGAGCAGTGTGCCCCCACAAGTGGGTAGGAGTTTGGAGGACCAGTTCGCGGGAACCGACCAGAGGCTCACAGGGTGTAAAGGTACGATCAGTGGGAACCTGGGGTGTGTGTCCGCCCTTGCCTGGGTGCTGGGTTCACCGCGGAAGAAGGATCATATCCGGAACGGAGGGGTCACAGTTGGTGACCACAGCAGGATTAGAAGACATCAAAAGGTTTGCCCGAAACCAGCTGCAAAGACATCAAAAGGTCTGCCTGAAACCAAATTGCATCTCTCTCTCTCTCCCTCCAACGGTACAACAACAGCGATTACTTCGAACTGCACTAAACTGAACTGAACTCTGCTTCACTTAAGACTGATCATTTTGCCCCCAGACTGCGATAGAGCTTGATTAATTCCTATTACCCTATTTCTGTGTATATGTGTGTATTATCATTGCTAACCTGTTACATTTATATCCTTACGATTAGAGTACTGTAATACTTTTTTCTTTAATAAAGCTTTATTAGTCCCTAGTAATTGCAGACTCCAACGAGCGTTCCATTTCTGCTGGTTTGGCAAGCCAGTTACGGGGTACGTAACAAAACCAACTGGCTATTTTACTTATTGTTGCAAAGGGTTAATTCATCACTAAATAGTTAAGGGTCTTCTCATGGAGATGATCATATAGTGTCTGAATATTATTGAGAGATTGAAAATGAGTTAAATTGAAAATTAGTTAAATTTGATATTGGGGTCTCAAATCTAAACAGTCTGTAATTAGGCATAGAGCACAAAAGACTGCAGGTGTTATAATATGGTGCAAAGCAAGCTGCGGGGAGAATTCAGTGGATTAGACAGCATCTGAGGAGGCAGAGGTCAAACATTTCAGGCCAATATCCTGCATTGGGACCCTTGATGAGTATGAATTGACTGTAGTAGATTGCAAACCCATATTGAAAGATACTGTATGATAGTAGACAAGGAAAGACTTAATATCTACAGAATTACTACATAGTTTATAGCATGTATAATTTCCCTTTAAGACTGGATACCCAAGAGGATAAGTGTAGGTGCAAAGAGAAGATTAGATGAAAAGACTTACTATGTTTATCAAGAAAAGGTGGGCTTGAAAATTGGAAAAAAGTACAACAGAGGACCAAGAAATGGATTAGGGAATGGGAATGTAGATTAAGAGAGTGATGCAGTAGGACATGGCAGTGCAGAGTGTGAATATCTTCTACACCTGTATATATTTATATATACACACACACATATTTTGGTCCAATTAAGCGGCTGCCCTAACTAGCTGAAGTTTCAAGGAAATAGTTAAAAAGATATAGAAAAGACAAACTACCAAACTACAGAACAAATTAGAGCACTATCAATACTACTACAGTACTATAAAACTGCATTAGTTCTGAATACTTATCAATGGAGGATACCGCTTTCTTTTGATTGATTGTAAATGAACAAAATCAGTGCAGATAATGGATGCCTTCATACAATGCTATCAACGACTGCATCCTCCAAATCTTCATTTTCATTGTAACATTCAAGACAATTGTCTCTAACTTCAAATTCTTTGTAGCCCCTGAGCTGTTGAAGTAACGAAATTATTTCATATTCACTCCCAACCTGAATGCTTTTTGAACATGAGGGCACATGACCCGCACTATTTTAAAGACTGTTTGCTCTAAGCACGTAGAGCCTAAAGGCCACACAATGCATGGGTCAGATGCCAGTTTGGCAACAGCGTCCTGCAGCAATTAAGCGGCATAGTGTTCCAAATAAACAAAGGGAATGCCGACTATTTTCTTGATTAGTTTTTGTTCTTTAGAGTTGTCCCAAGTAAGTGGCTGCCCCAATTAACCAATGGCCCAATTAACCGGCATTCACAGTATATGCATCTGTGGTCACAGAAAATCTCCCTGAAATAATGACAAAATCAAGCCAACAGTGAGTGAAGAGTTGAAAGCAATGAGCATTAGTTAAAAAAATTGAAATAAGTTAATGATCCTGGAAGATGATAAATGTAGAGGAGCTCATGAGTTCCATTCCAAGATTTTGGACACTTTGGTCAAAATGCATGTACTGTTTGCCATTCTCCAAAATGGTGAGGGTGCAGCTTCAGTAGCTGATTCCCAGAGCCAGCGTTGCAGATGTCTTCTGTTTGCTGTTTCTGTGTTCTCCCTACAACCATGTAAGTTTTCCCAAGGTGATCTGGAAGAGGTGGGGGTGGGGTGGAGTGACTGATAAAACTATGGGGAGAATAAAAATGCGATGAATAAAGATTTGTGCTTGATGATCTGAGTGGGCCAAGGGATTGTCTCCAGTCTATGTGACCGTCAGAAAATTTGATAGGTTGTAGAAGAGTTCAAACAGAGTAAACAATAGCAGAGGTAATTCTACTTTTTGAAAATGGGAAGAATAAGTTGCTACAGTACAATTATCTTGACCTATGTAGCAGGGAAAGTGCTCAAATCTGATATTGAGGAAGCATAACATGAGAAATAATGATCGGATCAGGCTGAGTCACTAAGGATTCATGAAATGGAAAATCATGTTCAATAATGTATTAAGGTATTTTGTTTCTACAACAATTCAAATAGATAAATAGAAACAGTGGATGAACTGTAGTGATTTGGATTTTAAAATGGCTTACTAGGTTATTAAGTAACATGGGGAACATTAAACTCTACAGTTATGTAATAACAGATTGAAGATTAGCTAATGGAAGAGAGCAAGTTATTTTTGAGTTGTGAAATTGTAAGTTTTTTGGTGTCATAAAGATCATGTTTGGGCCAGTCTATTCACAGTCTATGACAATGCTCTGGATGAATGGATTGTGTAATATACCCAGGTTTGCTCATGTTACAAAACTAGATGTGACTGTAGGTTTTGAGGAAGAAGCTGAAAGGCTTTGGGGATATAGGTCAGCTTAGTGAATGGGTGATGACTTGGCATATGGAATATCACTTGCAAAGATTGTAAGGTCATCCATTATGGTAGTAACAGAATATTTTGTAAATGACGGGTGTATGAAAGGTAATGGATGTTCAAAGGAACCTGCGTGCCCTTGTACACAGTTTTCTGAAAGTTAACAATCAGATTGAGCAAACAATCTGGGAGGCAAATCTTACAGGAGGAGGTAAGTACAAGAGTGAAGACATCTGCTCGAAATATATAGAGCAGAAGTGAAATTGCACCTGCAATATTAGTTCAGTTTCTCTCTTAAGGAAGGATGTTCCAGCGATTGAGGTGATGCAGTGAATATGTACTGAGTTGATTCTTGGGTTGGATGGGGTGGAGGGGTGTGGTGATCATTTGGAGATTAAGCAGACAAGACTGATTAGGAGCACAAAAGTTAATCTTGCTAAGAAAAAATCTTTCAGTTCTTTAAAGATGCACAGTTGATGTTTACTGTGATTACAAGAAGTGAAGGTCATAATACAAAGTAAGAATTTGACTATGTTAAAGAGAGACATAAGAAGAAACACAAACACCAGAAAATCTGCTGAAGCTCCAAGTCCAGATGAAGGGCATTGGCCCAAAATGTCGACTGTTTACTCTGCCTGGCCTGCTGAGTTTCTCCAGCTTGGGTCTGTGTTACCATAGCAACCATAGAAAAACTACAGCACAGAAACAGGCCTTTTGGCCCTTCTTGGCTGTGCCGAACCATTTTCTGCCTAGTCCCACTGACCTGCACACGGACCATATCCCTCCATACACCTCCCATCCATGTTTCTGTCCAATTTATTCTTAAATGTTAAAAAAGAACCCGCACTTACCACCTTGTCTGGCAGCTCGTTCCATACTCCCACCACTCTCTGTGTGAAGAAGCCCTTACTAATGTTCCCTTTAAACTTTTCCCCCCTCACCCTTAACCCATGTCCTCTGGTTTTTTTCTCCCCTTGCCTCAGTGGAAGAAGTCTGCTTGTATTCAGTCTATCTATACCCATCATAATTTTATATACCTCTATCAAATCTCCCCTCATTCTTCTATGCTCCAGGAAATAAAGTCCTAACCTATTCAACCTTTCTCTGTAACTGAGTTTCTCAAGTCCCGGCAACATCCTTGTAAACCTTCTCTGCACTCTTTCAACCTTATTTATATCCTTTCTGTAATTTGGTGACCAAAACTGAACACAATACTCCAGATTTGGCCTCACCAATGCCTTATACAACCTCATCATAACATTCCAGCTCTTATACTCAATACTTTGATTAATTGAGGCCAATGTACCAAAAGCTCTCTTTACGACCCTATCTACCTGTGACACCACTCTTAGGGAATTTTGTATCTGTATTCCCAGATCCTTCTGTTCTACTGCACTCCTCAGTGCCTTACCATTAACCCTATATGTTCTACCTTGGTTTGTCCTTCCAACGTGCAATACCTCACACTTGTCTGTATTAAACTCCATCTGCCATTTTTCAGCCCATTTTTCCAGCTGGTCCCTCTGCAGGCTCTGAAATCCTTCCTCACTGTCTACTACACCTCCAATCTTTGTATCATCAGCAAATTTGCTGATCCAATTTACCACATTATCATCCAGATCATTGATATAGATGACAAATAACAATGGACCCAGCACTGATCCCTGTGGCACACTACTAGTCACAGGCCCCCACTCGGGGAAGCAATTCTCTACTACCACTCTTTCGCTTCTTCCATTGAGCCAATGTCTAATCCAATTTACCACCTCTCCATGTATACCTAGTGACTGAATTTTCCTAACTAACCTCCCACGCGGGACCTTGTCAAAGGCCTTACTGAAGTCCATGTAGACAATATCCACTGCCTTCCCTTCATCCACTTTCCTGGTAACCTCCTCAAAAAACTCCAATAGATTGGTCAAACGCACAAAGCCATGTTGACTCTCCCTAATAAGTCCCTGCCTATCCAAATGCTTGTAGATTCTGTCTCTTAGTACTCCCTCCAATAACTTACCTACTACCGACGTTAAACTTACCGGCCTATAATTTCCCGGATTACTTTTCAATCCTTTTTTAAACAACGGAACAACATGAGCCACTCTCCAATCCTCCGGCACCTCACCCGTAGACAGTGACATTTTAAATATTTCTGCCAGGACCCCTGCAATTTCAACACTAGTCTCTTTCAAGGTCCGAGGGAACACCCTGTCAGGTCCCGGGGATTTATCCACTTTAATTTTCCTCAGGATGGCAAGTACCTTCTCCTTCTCAATCTGTACAGTTTCCATGATCTCACTACTTGTTTCCCTTAATTCCATAGACTTCACGCCAGTTTCCTTAGTAAATACAGGTGCAAAAAACCAATTTAAGATCTCCCCCATTTCCTTTGGTTCCGCACATAGCCAACCACTCTGATCTTCAAGAGGACCAATTTTATCCCTTACAATCCTTTTGCTCTTAATATACCTGTAAAAGCTCTTTGGATTATCCTTGACTTTGACTGCAAAGGCAACCTCATGTCTTCTTTTAGCCCTCCTGATTTCTTTCTTAAGTATTTTCTTGCACTTCTTATACTCCTCAAGCACCTTATTTACTCCCTGTTTCCTATACATGTCATACAACTCCCTCTTCTTCTTTATCAGAGTTGTAATATCCCTTGAGAACCAAGGTTCCTTATTCCTATTCACTTTGCCTTTAATCCTGACAGGAACATACAAACTCTGCACTCTCAAAATTTCTCCTTTGAAGGCTTCCCACCTACCGATCACATCTTTGCCAGAGAACAACCTTCCCAATCCATGCTTTTTGGATCCTTTCTCATTTCTTCAAATTTGGCCTTCTTCCAGTTCAGAACCTCAACCCTAGGACCAGATCTATCCTTGTCCATGATCAAGTTGAAACTAATGGCGTTATGATCACTGGAACCAAAGTGCTCCCCTACACAGACTTCCGTCACTTGTCCTAACTCGTTTCCTAACAGGAGATCCAATATTGCATCCCCTCTAGTTGGTCCCTCTATATATTGATTTAGAAAACTTTCCCGAACACATTTTACAAGCTCTAAACCATCTAGACCCCTAACAGTATGGGAGTCCCAATCAATATATGGAAAATTAAAATCCCCTACCACCACAACTATGTTTCCTGCAGTTGCCTGCTATCTCTCTGCAGATTTGCTCTTCCAATTCTCGTTGACTATTGGGTGGTCTGTAATACAATCCCACTAATGTGGCCATACCTTTCCTGTTTCTCAGCTCCACTCATAAGGACTCAGTAGACAAGCCCACTAATCTGTCCTGCCTGAGCACTGCTGTAACATTTTCCCTAACAAGCAATGCTACTCCCCCACCTTTCATTCCTCTGCCTTGATCACATCTGAAACATCAGAACCCTGGAATATTAAGCTGCCAGTCCTGCCCCTCCTGTAGCCAAGTTTCACTAATTGCTATAACGTCATAATTCCACGTGTCAATCCACGCCCTCAACTCATCTGCCTTCCCCGCAATACTCCTAGCATTGAAATATGTACACCTCAGAAGATTTTTACCACCACTCACAACCTTTCTGTTAGCGGATTTGCTTGAACTTTTAACATCATTTACTTTCACCCCAGCCACACTGTCTCTCTGGCACTCTTGTTCCCATCGCCCTGCAAATCTAGTTTAAAGCCTCCCCAAGAGCACTAACAAACCTCCCTGAAAGGATATTGGTCGCCCTGTAGTTCAAGTGTAACCCGTCTCTCTTGTACAGGTCCCACCTGCCCCAGAAGAGGTCCCAATGATCCTGAAATCTGAAACCCTGCCTCCTACACCAGTTCCTCAGCCACTTGTTCATCCTCCAGAGCATCCTATTCTTACCCTCACGGGCATGTAGCACAGGTAGCAATCCTGAGATTACCACCCTTGAGGTCCTGCTTTTCAACGTCCTACCAAGCTCTCTATACTCACTCTCCAGGACCTCCTCACTCTTCCTTGCTATGTGTTGCTTCAGATGAGAAGCAATTTCTTTATGTAGAGAGTAGTGAATCCTTAGGATTTTGTGATTTCTATCCTGAATATACTTATCAATTGTGGATCCTCATTTGACATGTATATTCCAGAGAGCCGCTGCAGGTTTTTAAATATTCAGGGAATCCTTGGAAATGAGCTAGTGTAGTAAAGTCTCACTGAGGCAAAATATCCATCATGATCTTATTAAATGGCAGAGCTGGTCAGAGGGATATTGCCTCCTCTTTCACCTATTTACTACAAACTTCAGCTCCAGACATTTCAGTCTTTTATTTTGTATTCCCAACACTCAGTTTTTTTCCTTTTCTCCTCTTTTCAGCTTTCATTTATGTTCTTCTATTTACACCTCCTGTGGGTGTACCTGCACCTCAGGGACTGCAACGGTTCAAGAAGGCAGCTCATTCTCCAGGGCATCTAGGGATGGGCAATAAATGCTGGCTTAGCTGGTGAAGCCCACGTCCCATAAGTGAATAAAGAAAAACTTCCTCCAGATAGTACATATCAGGTGGCATCACCACCACTTGGATCATTCAATCTTTCCTTTCCTTATCTCTAACCTCTTGTAGGTCTTCTTCTCATAGTTACCTGCCTTTTCTTTCTCTCCCCCTCTCTCTCTCACATACATGCACACAGACACACATATTAACTTGTTTTTTTCTAACTTTCCGAGGACTAATGAAAAATTATTAATCAGAAATGTTAATTCTGTTTCTCTACCAGCCTGATGAATTTTTCTGGCCTTTTGTGTTTTTAGACTTTGCTGTAGGACCCTTGCTCATTTTGGAATTCTGTTGTCCTAAAAGGGTTTTGAATGTTAATTCAGTGCTGTTATGCTAGGATTTTTCTCGTTGGTCTTTAGTATTTACCCTGCTTACATTTTTAACAACTTGTTTTCCTCCTCTTCATATTGACTTGATAACACCCATGTTCCTTTGTGACTGACTGACTTCCCTGCATAAAATCAGCATACACCTTATCAATATATTGAAAGGTGTTACTGCTGTAGTCTAAAATGTTGATTAATTAAACAGACGGATTAACAGTTTCTTTCTGTATATGTTCACCCTCAGCTTGGTTTCCTGTATTCCCTTCCACAATTGATCCAATAAGTACAAGCATAGGAAACAACCTCACCAAAAGGGGACCAAGTAAAAATGCATAGAGTGCCCTTATATGTGTGTCTGTGCCTGTAATTTACTCCATACCGAGCTCTCATTCTGTTAAGCAAAAGCATAGACAGTCAGTCTGGGTGTCTCTCCTGAGCAGCTGGTTGCTAAGGAGCATTGGCAGAGAACCAGCAAAAACTTGTAGAAAAGAAAAAAAAAACACAATTTTAGATGTAACGAATATGAAAAGTATAACTTGAAATTTAATTGGATGGTAATGTGCAACTTCTGTAGTGAATTTGGGTAAAAGTGGCAAAGGAATTGCAACTTTATGAGCAACATCGGGCTCTCATCAGAATGCAGCAAAGTTTGCTTGCTGATGCCTGAGAGGATATCCAACTGGGCTGGTCCTTCTGTCGTGAATTGCTGCTTGCTCGTTGATTTTGCATATTACTGGCTGTGAGACAGTATTACTCTTAGCTTTTGCATTTCATTTTACATAGGTGTCCTGAGAGCTATTGAATTTTTTTTTACAGACTCTCTCTATTGTGCTTCAGCATTTGCAGTAGCACTGACACCAAAAATCACCCACATTGCTGCTTGCCTTTTGAATTAATACAAAAGAAGAAATTACTTTTTCCAGTATGACATCAGACTTTGCTGTAAATTGATCCGATTGGTTTAACAATTGCTGCAGAGATAATGCTGAAAATTTTTGAATACAATTTTGAAAAGCCACCACCTTCATATGTATATCTTATCTTTCTGATACATCTGATCTTCCACTGTGGTGCTGAAATTACCATTGAACTCAGCGGTGGAATAATGACATACTGAGAGAAGAGGGGGTGGATGCCCTTTACATCAAAGCTCTCAGCTTTATGTCTGGCATAACAGATGTGAACAGGTCACTGAACCATCGGCCCAGTAAGCGTGTGAGAATAGGTTTACTTTCTTTAATAGTTTTCTCTGATTTTGTTCATTAGTACTCTAAAGTGCTTTTAGTTTACATTATTTTGTTTTTCATAATGCTTTAATTAATAGTTAAGCATTTAAAAAAGGACAATACTCTTTGAGGGTGGCATTGCAGGATCAAGGCCCTAGAAGAAAGCCCCCTTTACCTCACGTGATGCTCCTCGGTTGCTGAGGGTCATCTTGTCTGGTATTCTGCATCCAGAAATATTGTCTGGGCATGTGGGAATCACACATGTCTGCAGAGACTGGATCCAGTAGGGTCTGACTCAGTGTGCCCAGTGCTCGTCCATATCTATTATGAATTAATTTCTTTGTATGTTTATATGTGTATTTATTTAAAAACACAAGGCCAGTTACACTCTGCTGTTTGACAATGCCAGTTTATTTTAATAACATGGTGCACACCAGCGTAACAAGGTAACATACAATACTGGTAAGAAGACAGAGCTTGTGAAGTGTAAGTAATTGGTGTGTTTGTTGTGCTGAAATGTCCACACTGGACAAACAAAACATCCATTTGGGCATTCAGGAACAAATTACGCTGCTCTTGTACAGTACCATCGGAGCCAAAATATAAAGTAAATGTAAAGCATTGTCACCAAAGTAACCTGGCAAGAATGTGGATGTCATATGTTACAAATAATTCTGATTTTTACTACCTCAATGCTTGGTAATCGTAGAACAAATCAATTGCAAAATAGAGGAGATCTTACATTTAGTTTTCCTCCCAAGAGTTCAGAAGCATTCTTTTCATTCTAGATTTTTTATTCCACATTTCTTTTATGATATATAAATCAATGACAATAAAATTGGGAATTGCATTGATAACATATATAATTTTGAAGCAAAGTACTAGTTATTTAAATAATTTCAACAGTGAATGTCTAGTTGAGCTACTGGTGGGCTGATAATGATTACTGTGATACCTTACTGAAATTCAGAATGGACTGCATGAATTGGGAGCAAACAAAATAGAAACATATAGAAACACTGCACTATTTATTGGGGGTAAACAAAACCTTGAACATTTGCCATCTTTCTTGAATGAGATGCCTTATAAATATGTACATGAATGAATAGAATGCTTGGGCTATTAGCCCATTGCCTTTATTCCCCTCTGAATATTTAATGTTCCTCATACCATGTTTGATTGTGTTAATAATAAACTTTAAATTTCTGGTTCCTATGAACAGTAACATACAATGCCACCAAATTATCATGCTACGGGGTAACTGCAAAGTTGGTGGTGTTAAGTTACTCCTCTTTAACTTCTAAATCCATCACTGGCAGGAGAAGTCGTCAAATCCAGGCACATTATATAAAGGAATGGAGGGCAATCAACAACATAGTCTCCTTCTAGTAATTAAACTAACCATGCCAGGCTTCAATGGCATACTGCTCAGAAACAGTGGCAAAATGAATCATATTTTTTAATTAAATGGTACTCTTTCAACAATATTTCCAATATGGAAAGGGATTTTCTAGATTGCCTTTAATTTTTTTTCAAAAAAATAGCGCTCAGTGAACAGATTTCTGAATGGCCCATGAAGCAATGATCCCGACCTCACTGTTCCTCTTCTGCAAGGTTTATTTATTTTTACTGTAATTTACAGTAATTTTTGTGTCTTGCACTGCTGCCACAAAACAGCATATTTCAGAATTTGTTGGTCATAATATACCTGATTCAAAAACAACGAGGATGTGAAAAGGCCCAAAAGATTTTGAATTTTTCAATTTTTGAATAAAATGAAACACTTTGATGTACAGAGATGTGGAAAATGTTTCACCATCACGACATAGGAAAACGCCAATGGCACTTGGTAGGTATTAGATTCCTACTGGTCCTCATTTGTACCTATTACAATACTGCCCGAAGGAGAGAGAAGCTCAGGACAAATCCTGCATCATTGCAATATTTATTGAGACTACTGAAGTAGGTTAACGTGATTTTCAGAAAAACTTTGAAAGAAAAGTACCATAAGGATCTAGATTTTAGCTAAATGTAGACAAACTTTGGTTTCAGCTTTAATCAACTAATGCTCATATGTGCTGCTCTTGGGCCTGGACATTCATTATGATTGATGTACCTCTATATTATTTTTGCATTATACAGTTGTGATTTTGTTTTGCAGAAGAGGAGCTTGGTTTGGCATAATTCATGCCTTCACCCCCATGCCAGCCAAATTCAACAGAGTTAATTCATAAAAATATCTGAATTTGACTTAGAAAACATTTAACATTTCCTTATCAGATTGGTCGAAAAACTTGCCCACCTTTAAAACTACCAATGAGTAACAAACCTTGTTCTGGACTTGATAATTTTGATGATCGAAGATGCACAGGCAGGTACAAAGTCTATGCTTTGTGATGGGAAGGCGGTGAAAAGAAACTGATTTGTATTTTGATAATAGAAACTGAGGCGAGGTGGTCAGCATTGAACAAGGCATTTTAGTTGATTCAAGATGGGCTGAGGATTGTTTTGTTTCTGTACTAGAGTATGGGATGAGTCCTAAGGCACTGGAGCTCTAATAAATTGGCCTTAAGTGCAGAGAGCCCTTTCCACTGTATTACCCCCACCACAAATCCAAAACCCAGCTCCAAGTGATTACTGCTGTAAATGGCCCGTCAAGAGTGTAACATTCAGCCCACAGATGAGGCATCTGTGGCTTGGGCAGAAATAGACTTTCACATTTCCTGTGATGGTTAATTTATTGAAATTTTATGACCTACATAGATGGCTTGTCTTTAGGTCATTCACTAATATGAAGCTTCTCTTATCTTCCTTATAGTTTATTATATTTCCAAATTCTGACCATATACAAATTTGGAAATTGAGTGTCTACACCCAAGCCCATGCTATTAAGTAAAAAAGAGGTCCTATTATTGAGCTCTGGGGCACTGCACACTTCCCTCCATTCTGAAAACAATTTTTCATCACTTTATATTTCCTCTCTATGCTATCTATGCTGCTAAAGCTCTCTTTATTCCATGGCCTTCAAACTTGAAGACAAAATAGCACCTCATCAAAAACTGTTAGAAAATCCCCAAATACATATCAGTGACTTTTCTCTAATCAATTCTCTGTTACTTCATCAAAAAACTTAACATTTTAATGAAGACACATTTACCTTTAACAAATACAGGCCAACTTTATCCACCTTTATTCATGCTTGAATGTGACCCTTTATTTTTCTAGAACTTTCACTGCCACCAAGGTCAAAATGATTGGCGTTCATCTTTTTCAAACAAGTGTTTAACATTTATAATTTTCTAATTTTAACTGAAGTTTCCACAGCTTTAGTGCATTACAACATTATATGCCTTATATTTAAACCGGAAAAATTCAGCACTTATTAGGCTGCTTATCAACAGTTACATTTGTAAAATGTGAGCCTTTACCTGTTGGACCAGTTACAGCATTCTTTTATCTTAATTCACATATTTAAGTAGCAAAAGTATTATTTTTGAGAGGAAGATCCATGTATTTAAAATGACTCATAGAGGCCAAATTCAATGACTGCTGTACATAGGATTTGGAAATAAAACAGGGTAAAAATAAAATTAGCAGAAAGAAAACAACAAAGAGTATACAGTTTTAAAAAATGTGTTCTTGGCTGCAATCCAAATTGATCTGCAGTTAGAATGACAGGTAAAAAGGCTATGGATATGGATGATGTTTTTATTGAAGAAAATGGGGGAAGGTTGAGCTATTGGAATATTATACAGTATGCTTATTGGTAAGGCATTTTTACATTGGAATTCAAAGACAGAAAAAATGACTGCTGTCATGGTCCACCAGAATTTTAAACTAGAATGGAGAAAGATTCAGTTCACTGGAATAGCACACAATATTAGCAAACACAGGACATCCACTTAAAGGAATTTTGTCTGAAGTTGATTACCATTTATGAATTATTGATCAAAATAAAATCATTTTATCTCTTGGCCTCACACTAAAGAGGATATTAGTGTAACTTACAATTTTGACAGATCAGATCTATGTAAAGCTTTCTTATAACATGGTGCACTGACCACTGCTAAATTGTTTTGTCTTAAGTGGAATGATTTACAGGAATTAATTAGTATTTTTAAAATTAAACTTCTTTGATATAAATCAGTACAGGGTAAAAATATTACCGATCGTTCAAAATCTTATTCAGATTTGCTGTTGTCTATTTCTCCTGTAGGGTTCCTTCCATCAGGACCTTTCTGTTTTTGGCATCATCATCTTAAATATCCTTATAATTTTTGGCACCCAAACCAACAAAAGCAGCCACAAGAGGAAGTAATCTTTCACACTTCCCACTGCTAGGATTTAATTTTAGTTAATTATTGCAGAAATTATTTTATTAAAAGTAAATTATTTTTAATACCAGAGTGTTCAACCCTGGGAGCAGCAATAAAGATGACAAAGTGAACAGATCTTTTATTTTAATGCCAAAACAAAATTAGGGTGGAACAGGGTTTTGGTGATCTAGGAGAGCTGTGGTAAGAGAGGCAAGATGTTACATTGTTGTCCTCTCTCTCATCCATGCCAGATTACTTCTGCAGTAAGGTAAACCAAAGTTAAAGCACAGGGAAAGCAAGAGAGATGGAGAGAAACTTCATAATGTTAGTTAATTATTTGAGCTTTCTGTTTAATATACCAAAATATTGTAACTTTTCTCACTCTTTCTCTTCTTCATTTTCTTGCTCTTCTTCTGCTTCAGTTATGAATTGTAGTTGTGTTTTCGAATTTCTTAGCAACAGCGCTCGCCTCTCCAAGTCAATCACACACTGTAGGTAACAAAGAACATGTCAGTCCATTGACTCCTCTACTGCCGTGATGAGGCCACACGCAGGCTGGAGGAACAATTCCTTATATTCCGTCTGCGTAGCCCCCAATCTGATGGCATAAACTTTGATTTCTCAAACTTCCAGTACTTTAAGTCCCCCCCTTCACCATTCCCCATTCCCATTTCCCTCTCTCATCTTATCTCCTTACCTGCCCATCACCTCCCTCTAGTGCTCCTCCCCTTCCCTTTCTTCCATGGCTTCTGTCCTCTCCTATCAGATTCCCCCTTCTCCAATCAATTTCCCAGCTCTTTACTTCACCCCTCCCCCTCCTGGTTTCACCTATCACCTACCACCTTGCACTTCTTCCTCCCCTCCCCCCATCTTCCTGCTCTGACTTCTCATCTTTTTTCTCCAGTCCTGATGAAGGGTCAACTGTTTACTCTTTCCCAAAGATGCTGCAACGCCTGCTGAGTTCCTTCAGCAGTTTGTGTGTGTGTTGTAGCAAATAACATTGTTTTTTTTTGGCAGTGGTAAATGATAAGAATAGTGTAAGTGCATACATGATTTGCTGACAGTAAAATTGGGCTCATGTTTTAAAGGGTTGAGTCAAGATAAACATGAACAGCATCTTGCCTTATGTGCCTACATTGTAAAATATCCCAAGGTGTTTCACCAAATTGAAATTGGAAAATAATGAACTGTAGAAAAATGAAATACAAAAGCAGCTGTAGCTTGTTGAAAGATTAATTTTGATGAGGTTTTGAAGAACTAATAAATAGGAAGATGGAATGGTTTATAGATACTATTTCAGAACGTGCACTAAGATGACTATCAGTTCTCCAGATAATGTTGGAAAATGTTGATGAAGAGAAAAGCAAGAGTGGAGAAATGAAAGATGCATTCTGGTTGGGAAGGCTGCAGCAATGGGAAAATATAGAACCATGTCAGAACATGTAAATGAAGACAAATATTACAAACTTAAATCTTGGGGATTCATATCAATACTAGTTGGTGAGAATTATCACAAACAAGAGAAAATCTGCAGCTGGAAATCCAACGAACACACACAAACTGCTGGAGGAAGTCAGCAGGCAGGCAGCATCTATGGAAAAAAGTACAGTGGACGTTTCAGGCTGAGATCCTTCCAACCTGATGGCGTGAACACCGACCTCTCGAACCTCTGGCAACACTAGATGAACAGAATTTAGTGTAAGGTGGGCAGACGTTATAGTGTTGTACATGTTGTTTCTGTTGTCAAAGTCCGAGCTGAGTTATAGTCATATGCACACATACAAGAGGGCACAGGTGCTAGGGAAACTTACAGCATCCTTACTGTAGATTATGAATTCATTACTAGGATTTCTGAAATGTTGAAGGGGAATTAATTACAAAAAATTTCACATCATTTCCCTGTCTAACTGATCAGCAAAACATAAAAGATTCAAGGAACTGTCAAATGTAGGATCGTCATCCAGTGCTGCGTCAAATATAAGGGGGCACTGCTTTGAGGTGAAAGAGGGAAAGTTTAAAGGAGATTTACAGGGAAGATTTATTTTAACCGCAGAGTGATAGGTGCCTCGAATGCACTGCCAGGGGAGGTGGTAGAAACGGATCAATAGCAACGTTTGACAAGCATTCAGACAGGCAGATGAACAGGCAGGTAATGAGCTAGAGAACACATGTAGATGGGTGGGATTAGTTTGAAACAGCAGCAAATTCGACACATATATTCCAGGCTGAAGGGTCTGTTCCAGTGCTGAATTGTTCTGTTTCCTTATTAATACCGGAAAAACTACAGCAACTGGTCACTTTTCGTTTGCTGTTTACGTGATCTAGACTTGTGCATATTGGCAGATTTATTAATCGTAGCAACAAAAGTGATCAACTAGTACAAAAAAAATGGGTTGGAGGTTCCTAAAAATACAAGGCATAATATAAATTGTTTCAGAGACACAGGCCAGGGTACCAGCCATTTTGAGGAATGACATATCAGCAAGGGTAAAGAGGATATTAAACTGACCACCCATTATACACCACAGAATATTTTCGTTTTTCATTTCTACCATTCAGGGCCCCAGACAGTCCTTCCAGGTGAGGCAACACTTCACCTGTGAGTCAGCTGGGGTGATATACTGCGTCCGGTGCTCCTGATGCAGCCTTCTATATATTGGCGAGACCCGACGCAGGCTGGGAGACCATTTTGCTGAACACCTACGCTCTGTCCGCCAGAGAAAGCAATATCTCCCAGTGGCCACACATTTTAATTCCACGTCCCATTCCCATTCTGATATGTCTATCCACAGCCTCCTCTACTGTAAAGATGAAGCCACACTCAGGTTGGAGGAATAACACCTTGTATTCCGTCTGGGTAGCCTCCAACCTGATGGCATGAACATTGACTTCTCTAACTTCCGTTAATGCCCCACCTCCCCTTGGTACTCCAGCTGTTATTTATTTATTTATTAATTTATTATTATTACTTTTTTTCCCTCTCTCTCCTTTTTCTCCCTCTGTCCCTCTCACTCTACTCCTTGCCCATCCTCTGGGCTTCCCCCCTCCCCCTTTCCTTCTCCCTGGGCCTCCTGTCCCATGATCCTCTCATATCCCTTTTGCCAATCACCTGTCCAGCTCTTGGCTCCATTCCTCCCCCTCCTGTCTTCTTCCATCATTTTGGATCTCCCCTCCCCCTCCCACTTTCAAATCTCTTACTAGCTGTTCTTTCAGTTTGTCCTGACGAAGGGTCTCGGGCCGAAACATCGACTGTACCTCTTCCTGTAGATGCTGGCTGGCCTACTGCGTTCACCAGCAATTTTTAAAATGTACAGTTGATCATTTTACACTCTTGCTCAAAATCAAAACAACTCACAATGTTTTGGAAGTGCTTAGTCAACTTTTGACATTTTCTTGTATGGAGATATATGAGACTAATCCTCCTCTGCACAACAATCTACATTGCTCTTATCTATCGTGACCCTGACCATTATTTACAGATCAGTGCCAATCCTTATGAATTATTGGCAAGATACCAATCAGCTGAAAAGATCTTACTGATAAAACAGACAGAAATTGTGCCAGGCAGCAGTCAGGCTCATGAATTCGTGACTGGGTTTTGTAATCTTATCTTAAGCGGGCCCCATTTTGATGTGGACTGATGTTATGTTACTGGCCTAACACCTTTCTCAATCCTTCTTGTCACAGTGATCCACCCCATTTTAAAAGAGCTTCTTGCTGAAATTGAATCAATAGACAGGTGGGGAACACTTGAACCTATGCAAATTTGAACACTAGGCTCCAGTTGTTGTCAATTTGTTCACTGAAGCCCATGAGAGGGCCTTTCACAATATCTATAAAACAAAGGTTCTCCAACAACTGCCCACAACTTTACAGCACCACCCCCGATAATACAGATTCACTTTATAATAAAGGAGGCAAGTCATCCCAGATTTGTAGGGTTGCCTAAGAGGACTTACTTTGAGAGACAGAAGGGTTTGAAGGCCGAGGGATAGCTCACATATCTCGTCATCTATTAGACAAAATGGACAACAACATTACATATCTTGACAACAGCACAACATTCAGATCACTCAATGTCTTTCCAGGTTATGAATTTTCAGAGAAGCACAATATTTCACAAGTTACTCAGGCAAAGGTTTTGGGTTGAGACTGTGCATCAGACCTGTGGTATAGAGGGGAGGTTGCCAGTATACAGACGTGAGAGGGAGGTGTGTGGCAGGTGCTGGCAGGTGATAGGTGGAACCACATGAGATGACATGCAGATATGTTGCTTTTCCTTTAGATTGAGAAAACTCCCTAACTGATATCTATAGTAGTCCAAAATCCAGAATTTGTCTCCAGTATGCTTTTCAGCCTCAGCTTTCTGGAAAAAATGACAAAATAACCTGGAGAATTGAATGCAGTTTTACTCTCCTTACCCAAGAAGGATGTACTTGTCTTTGAGGGAGTAGGGATGTGGGATTTTCATATGAGGACAAATTAAATCAGAATCAGGTTTATTATCACTGGCATGTGTAGTGAAATTTATCAACTTAGCAGCAGCAGTTCAATGCAATACACGATAATATAGAAAGAAGAAAATGTAAGTAAATAAATCAGTTAAGTAAATATATATATATTGAATAGATTAAAAATGGCGCAAAACAGAAATAATATATATTTTAAAAATGTGAGGTAATGTTCATGATTGATTAGTCCTGGTGTTTAGAGGCTAATTGAAACTCACAAAATTTCTGACAAGATTATCAGATTGATTTCAGAGAAGATATTTTCCTCGTCTGATGGCCTTTGCTTCTCGACTGGGGTCAAGAATCAGAGGTCACATTCTTAAATAAGGGGTAAGACATTTAGGACTGAGGTGAGGAGGCATTTGCTCAGTCAGAGCTGTAACATGTAGAATTCCCGATCACAGGAGGTTGTGAAGGTCAAGTCACTGACTTATTATGAGATGGATAGAAACATTTCTAGACATTAAGGCAACAAGTAGAGTAGGGAGGGAGCAGGGGTACAGCAGAGATGGAGGATCAGCCATAGCTATATTGCCTGCAGTGCTGCAGAGTCCAGTCCCGCCTCCTACTCCGTATTTCTATGTTTTAGTTACAACGTTTTCCCTGAAATCCACTGTTTAAAGGATCAATAATCAACAGCACCCTGAAAGCTTGCCATTTATTCTGCACACTGCTCACAGTCATGTCTGAACCTTTCTTGCATCTTCGATTAGATTTCTGTAGAGATTTGTCTATGTCTATCAGATTTCTCAGTGGATGACATGAACCAAAAGCTTCAGAAATATCACCAAAAGCCAGCAGGGGGAAGAGAAATAGAAGGGTACCTCATCCAAGAACTTAGCAACCTTGACATTACAGGAACAAAAGACATTAATCATGCTTCCCTGATGTTAAATGCTGTCAGCTGTGAGATCTTGCAGCAGATTCCTTGAACAGGCTGAAATTGACACAACATGATATTAGAGAGAGAGAGGTCTGACCACTCTGTACTGGAAACCCTGGAACTGAAGATTGGGTATCTTTATGGGAATTCTGTTTTAATGCCACACAAAGGAGAAAAAGAATTGCTGAACTCCTAAAATGAGAACACTGATATGGGTCTTATTGTTAAAATCAACTGATAAGATTTTATAAAATCCAATTTTCCTGAGAAATACTAAGCAGCTCCACAATATACTGAAAATTCATTGTGCCTGAATTTCAAAAACGGCATAAAGATTTGATCAGGACAGAATGTTTTCATTTAATAGAATCATCTGACATCAAATTCTCATTGTAAACAATGTTGGTTTTCTTTTCAATCCACAATCTGTTACTATTCTCACCACCTCACTGCTTGCTTTAACGTGACAACAGCTCTTGTTCCAACATTCTGTTTTTTTTCCCCCATGTGGAGCTTGTAACAAAAAGAGCAATTGTGGTAGAAAGCTTTGAGAATTGAATTACATTGTTTGGAAGAAACAAGCACATTCTCAGATCCTCATAAATTTTAGGGATAAATCCTTCTGCCCAACAAAAACTGTTGGAAAGTGGGCAGACTATTATTTAGATGGGGAGAGAATTCAAAATGCAGGGATGCAAAGGGACTTGGAAGTCCTGGTGCAGGATACCCTAAAGGTTAACCTCCAGGTTGAGTCAGTGGTGAAGAAGACGAATGCAATGTTGGCAGTTATTTCTGGAGGTATAGAATATAAGAGCAGGGATGTAATGTTGAGGCTCTATAAGGCACTCATGAGACCACACTTGGAGTATTGTGTGCAGTTCTGGGCTCCTTATTTTAGAAAGGATATACAGACACTGGAGAGGGTGCAGAGAAGATTCATGAGAATGATTCCAGGAACGAAAGGGTTACCATATGAGGAACGCCTGGCAGCTCTTGGGATGTATTCCCTGAATTTCAGGAGAATGAGGGGGGATCTCATAGAAATATTCTGAATGTTAAAAGGCCTGAACAGATTAGATATGGCTAAGTTATTTCCCATGGTAGGGGAGTCTAGGACAAGAGGGCACGACTTCAGAATTGAAGGACATCCATTTAGAACAGAGATGCAGAGAAATTACTTTAGTCAGAGAGTGGTAAATCTGTGGAATTTGTTGCCAAGGGTGGTTGTGGAGGCCAAGTCATTGGGTGCATTTAAGGCAGAGATGGATAGGTTCTTGATTAATCAGGGCATCAAAGGGTATGGGGAGAAGGCAGGGGAGTGGATGACAGGAAGAATTGGATCAGCCCACGATCGAATGGTGGAGCAGACTCGATGGGCCGAATAGCCTACATCTACTCCTATATCTTATGGTCTAAAATCTGTGGCTTTCTAGATTGTGTACTTGGATGATCTGCTGACATGCAATCAAATGCTTTCTCTCTTCTGTAACAACGTAACAGTATTAAGTGAGAGCCAGAAATCTTTAGGGAGACATATTATAAGTAAAAATAGTAATTAAATTATTCAAGGACAAAGGAAAGCAGCTAGGCACAGTATATAGTATGGTTGGAGACTCAGTAGGATCACTACTAATCAAGTTGGTTGAGTTCTGAAGGATGTAGCTAACACTTTGGGTTGAGAACAAATGATGAGAGAACACACACAAATGATAAACCTACTTAATTTCTTCCTCACCTCTCTGGATCAGCCTCAGTACTAGCAGAAATGAAAGCTGCTCAGTAGCTACTGAGCTGCACCCTCAGAAGTCCCATCACGTAGGACACCTACACTTACACTATTGTGCAAAATGGGATTTATTCAGAATTGATCTGGCAGTTCAAAGCTGGACACAAATGGAACACTTGGATCATCATCAGCAGCAGCAGAACTATGTTAGAACACAGAAAAACAACAGGAATTCTGCAGATGCTGGAAATTCAAGCAACACACATCAAAGTTGCTGGTGAACGCAGCAGGCCAGGCAGCATCTGTAGGAAGAGGTGCAGTCGACGTTTCAGGCCGAGACCCTTCGTCAGGACACAGAACACTGTATTCCACCACGGACTGTAATTTACTGCCTGGCAATGTCTTACCCTTAAGTCAAATAACCAATCCTGGTTCAAAAGGCATTCAGAAAATTCAACCAGGAGGACCACCCGACATCCTTAAAAAATGATGTGCACCCTAGCAAAGCCACAAACAAGACTATATGTCAACTAAACAGTGAAAACAGTCTACAACAAACTCTGCTAATTATCTGATAATTAACAAATTAGATCAGAGATATACAGGCCTGTTATATCCAGTTGTCAATGATGGGGAATAATTAAAAACAACCAACAGATAGAAGATGATTCAGAAAGACCTCAGTTTGGCCAGCAAATAAATGCTAAAGAGAATGGCGTGGCATTTGCAATCATTTCAGATAGGGGTGCCAAGTGAATGGTCCAGCATAGTCTCCTCTTGAGACACGCATCATCAGTGAAGGCAGCCTTTAAACAGTTAAACACGCTGGCCACAGGAAAGGCCATGAGATCAAACTGTAGTGCTGGCAGGTGAGAGGTGGAACCTGACTGTAGTGTTCAAAACTGGCATTTCAGAACTAACTACCTAAACTACTCCAGTACAGTTACAACACTGGCATCTACCTGGTGTAGTAGAAACCTGTCCAACTGAGGCTGTCTGCATGGATCAGCTCAACCCCAAACTATCACTAAGATTTCTTCAGCCTATGTGGATGAATTACTTCAGATGCACCATTAGCAATCCTTCCTTCATGACAGGGTCAGAAATGTGGATATTCTCTAATGATTTTTTTTGCTTACACCTTAGTATATTGTATCATAGTGAGAGAAGGACGCTCTGTGAATTAGCCTGTATCTACAACAGTGGTACTTTAAAAAAATACTTTAAAATGCCAATATATCCAAGATACAGTGTAAAACTGTAATGGCAAAAAAAGGTCAACAACAAACAGCTCCCAGCCTTAAGGATAAAGGGCAGGGAATAATGGGATGAGGAAAATTGGAAGGTGGTTTAATTTGGAAAGCTTGGCAGAGAAACTAAAACAGTTAATGCCAGAAGGTGGATTTGGCACAGTGACTGACTTTGTCAATTTCTGCACATAATAGGATAGCACTAAACAACGTGGCTACTGAGTGGTGAAGAAAACAGTTGGTGCATCGTCCTTTATTGGTTAGGGCATTGGGTACAAGAGCCTTTGTACATGGAGTGCTATGTTACAACTGTACAGGATACTGGCGAAGCCCACTGTGTGCAGTAATGGTTGCTTAGCTATAGAAAGGATGTCATTAAACTAGAATGGGTGTGAAAAGATATGCAAGGATGTTACCAGGACTGAAGGGCTTGGGTCACAAATAGAAACTGTATATTCTGGGCTTTTTTCCCCTGTAACGTAGGTGGCTGAGGCTTGACCCAAGAAAGAGGTATATAAAAATCATGAGGGCCATAGAATTGTTTTCACAATTTGAAAATACAGGGTTCATTGAACACAGGTCTTTAAAGAACCATTTGCAATTCATGGAAAAAGTGCTGTGATGTTCTTACCTACTACCAAAGCTGGACACTCAACTTTCTCTTTCCCCAACATGATTTCTAACTTCTCCACTCGTTCCATTGTGTTTGGACTTTGGGTAGATCTGGGGAGCTCAGGGTCTTCACTCTCTGCCACAGGTAATTCCTCAAAACTAAAGAAAATAGAAAGACTTACATTTGTACATTGTCTTTCACATACTCACAAATTTTTATTGTGGTTTATACCTTATAAAGCGATTTTTGGAGTAGAAGCATTTGGAATGTAGAAATGTGCAGGATTGATAGACTGTCAGGCAGTGGCCAAATAATCTGTCCTTGTAAAGTTGAGTGAAGAAGAAATATTGACAGAACACAGGAGATGACTTTCCTGACACATTCATATAACACTTCTTACTTCTACCTGAGAGCAGAGGAAGCAACAGTTTGATATCCTGTCTGAAAATGAGCACTCGTGATAGTTTACCACACCTTCAGCATTGACCTAGATTTTCAATGGTAGGACTTGAAATCAGAACCTTGTAACAAAGAAGGTGTGCTACCAAAAGAAAATACCATTCACACAGTAGATTCCATACTGTAGTTAAGTTCATCTTACAGTTAATTTACGTTATACATAGTCATAGTCATACTTTATTGATCCCAGGGGAAATTGGTTTTCATTACAGTTGCCCCATAAACAATAAATAGTATTAAAACCATAAATAGTTAAATAGTAATATGTAAATTATGCCAGGAAATAAGTCCAGGACCAGCCTATTGGCTCAGGGTGTCTGACCCTCCAAGGGAGGAGTTGTAAAGTTTGATGGCCACAGGCAGGAATGACCTCCTATGAAAATGAATATGAAAATGAGAATTTTCATACCATGAAAATGATACCTATTGAATGAGCTGTTACTATCACGAACTATTTGCGGTTTCATATATGATATGCAAAATGCATCCTGATGAAGTTTCATGTCTTTATCTATTAGAATTTTGGGTATTGCTTTTCCATCCCTTGTATTTCTTGGCTTTCACTGAGAGTTCTGCACTATTTTTTCTTGTAAAATGAGTAAATAATGTAAAGGCTGAGATTTCAGGGACGTGTGCTAAGGGACAGGGGAGTGGAGAGCTTAAGTAATGGCCATGTGTTGCAATCTGTTTGTAGATAAGGGTACTAGGGTCGAGTTTGGTAATTCATTCTGGGGGAAATGGATGCCGATGTTAGAGTAGTGCAAGGAGGGGATAAGCAGCCTGAGGAGGTTATGAACAAACTCATGCCAGAACAACATAGCATGCATGTTATTATTTTATATTCATGTGATCAGTTGGTATGGGGCTATTGCTGTAATGGGGAAAGCATTTTAAACCGAGCACATTCATATGACATGGAAAATAACACAGTTTCTAGCTGAGATACAGTAAGATGTACTGCAGTGTCAGAACCTGCACCATCAGTTTCCTCATCTCTGCATATTGTACATTTATTATGTCATTTCCCCTAAATTAGAATGCATTTCAACGATGTTGGTATGGCTACCATTAAAAAAAGCCACATCAATAATACTTGGAAAAATCAAAACCATTTTCAGTTGAACTGCACATCTCCTTTCCCATTTGACAATCTTGTTGGTGGATCAAAACGTCCTTGTGCCACATCACAGTGTCCCTGTGTGACTACGGTCTGCCTGCCTGAAGACTGTTTTTCTTTACTCTGGGTTCTGTAGATAGCTTTGCTAACTCACAAGAACTCCAGCCCTTGCCTTAGCTTGCTGATGAGAGCAGCTTAGAGAGACTGGATCTGGGGCATGCTGTTTGCTTACAAATCGCATCATGTAGCTTAGACAGCAATCTTCCAAAGTACCATCTCTCTGCCCCATGAAGATATGCAAATACTTCCTCATGGGAAATTAATTCTCTGGGCATCTTCATTTTACACAAGACATTTTTATGTAGCCACACAGATGGTAAAGATGGTGTCTATTGTGTAATAAATCAAAGAGGTTTATAATAATCAGAATGACATGTGGCCTCTGTGGGCTGGTTTAGGACTTCATGGCTCCTCTACCTAAAAGAAAGAAGATTTTCCCCTCTGAACACGTGGGGGTCTCATCTCTTATTCCTAACCATTTTGTATTAGTTGGAGCGTTGAAACATTTCATCACCTCACCTTCGGAGGCTTCACCTCAGTTTAGTGTGGTGGGTATACAATGTAATAGCAGGGTAGGTTGTTGAATTAAAGAACATGTTTTTTAGCGTATATGTATTTGGGTAAATGTGCCTGTAAGAGAGCACTATTTTTAGTGGTGTGCAGCTCATCTTGACAGATCACAAGATGTGAAAGCTCCTTTGGCATGATTCAGTTACATGGGGAGCTTTGTTCTGGAGCAGAAATCACCAACAATGTTTAGCTAGGGTTTTTAACTGTGAAATAAAGTAGGAAATGCAATAAATACACTGCAGATTAAGGGCAATTTATGCAGAGAGGACAAGAGTTCACATTTCAGTTCATTCATGTATCATCAGTAGGTTTTTGGTTTCTATTTCAGATCTTTCCAACATCTATGGGTCTTTTTGGCTTTTTTTCCTAATCTGCTTTCGCAGATCTGTCTTACCCTTTCCCTGCTGCACAAGACCTCCCTCCGGCAAGTTTCTCATTAATTAGCATTTCAGTATCTCTCCAAGGCCTGGAGCTCTCTTCCTCTCCCCAGCACATTGACTTATGTCCTTGGCAGCTGTTAAGTGGCTGCTACCAGGGCTTTGCCTTTCAGGGTTTGTGGTGCTGCACAGCAAAATGTCAGCAGCTGTGTTCAGTAAAGCCAGGTCCCCTTTCAGCACCTGTACCTGGCTGTAAACCAATGGTATTCAAACATCTTTTTGATCAAATTCATGAATTTTTCTAGTAGATTTGATTTGGCTTTACTGCTAAATGTAATAATATCCACAACACACTAATGATAGATGGAATCTAAATTACAGAAATATCTCTGAATGAATAGAAAATGATTTATCTAATTATTTATATACTTTTTTCAATTATAGAAAACCTGCAGCACAATGCAGGCTCTTTGGCCTATGATGCTGTGCTGAACGTGTAGTTATTGTAGAAGCCCTCTATTTTACTAAGCTTCATGTACCTATCCAGGAGTCTCTTAAAAGATCCTATCGTATCCGCCTCCACCACCGTTGCTGGCAGCCCATTCCACGCACTCACCACCCTCTGCGTAAAAACCTGCCCCTGACATCTCCTCAGTACCTACTTCCAAGCACCTTAAATCTGTGCCATCTTGTATTAGCCAATTCAGCTGTAGGAAAAAGCCTCTGGCTATCCACACGATCAATGCCTCTCATAATTTTACGCACCTCTTTCAGGTCACCTCTCATCCTCCATCGCTCCAAGGAAAAAAAGACCAAGTTCACTCAACCTATTCTCATAAGGCATACTCCCCAATCTAGGCACCATCTTTGTAAATCTCCTCTGCACCCTTTCTATAGTTTCCATATCCTTTCTGTAGTGAGGTAACCAGAACTGAGCACAGTACTCCAAGTGGGGTCTGACCAAGGTCCTGTAAAGCTGTAACATTACCTCAAACTCAACCCCACGATTGATGAAGGCCAATGCTCCGTATGCTTTCTTAACCACAGAATCAACCTGTGCAGCAGCTTTGAGCGTCCTATGGACTCAGACCCCAAGATCCCTCTGATCCTCCACACTGCAAGAGTCTTACCATTAATTCTATATTCTGCCATCATATTTGACCTACCAAAATGAACGACCTCACACTTATCTAGGTTGAACTCTGTCTGCCACTTCTCAGCCCAGTTTTGCATCCTATCAATGTCCTCCTGTAACCTCTGACAGCCCTCCACACTATCCACAACACCTCCAACCTTTGTGTCATCAGCAAATTTACTAACCCATTCCTCCACTTCTTCATCCAGGCCATTTATAAAAATCACAAAGAGAAGGGGTCCCAGAACAGATCCCTGAGGCACACCACTGGTGACCGACCTCCATGTAAAATATGACCCATCTAGTACCACTCTTTGGCTTCTGTGGGCAAGCCAATTCTGGATCCACAAAGCAATGTCTCCTTGGATCCCATGCCTCCTTACTTTTTCAATAAGCCCTGCATGGGATACCTTATCAGATGCCTTGCTGAAATCCATATACATTACGTCTACTGCTCTACCTTCATCAATGTGTTTAGTCACATCCTCAAAAAATTCAATCAGGCTCGTAAGGCACGACCTGCCCTTGACAAAGCCATGCTGACTATTCCTAATCATATTATGTCTCTCCAAATGTTAATAAGTCCTACCTCTCAGGATTTTCTTCATTAACTTACCAACGACTGAAGTAAGACTCACTGGTCTATAATTTCCTGGGCTATCTCTACTCCCTTTCTTGAATAAGGGAACAACATCTGCGACCCTTGAATCCTCCAGAACCTCTCCCGTCCCCATTGATGATGCAAAGATCATCGCCAGAGGCTCAGCAATCTCGTCTCTTTCCTCCCACAGTAGCCTGGGGTACATCTCGTCCGGTCCCGGAGACTTATCCAACTTGATACTTCCCAAAAGCTCCAGCACATCCTCTTTCTTAATGTCTATATGCTCAAGCTTTTCAGTCTGCTCTAAGTCATCCCTACAATCTCCAAGGTCCTTTTCCGTAGGGAACACTGAAGCAAAGTATTCATTAAGTACCTCTGCTATCTCCTCCGGTTCCATACACACTTTTCCATTGTCACACTTGATTGGTCCTACTCTCTCACGCCTTATCCTCTTGCTCTTTACAAACTTGCAGAATGCCTTGGGGTTTTCCTTAATCCTGCTCGTCAAGGCCTTCTCATGGCCCCTTCTGGTTCTCCTAATTTCATTCTTAAGCTCCTTCCTGCTAGCCTTATAACTTTCTAGATCTCTATCATCACCTAGTTTATTAAACCTTTCGTAAGCTTTTCTTTTCTTCTTGACTAGATTTTCAACAGCCTTTGTACACCACGGTTCCTGTCCCTTACCATCCTTTCCCTGTCTCATTGGAATGTACCTATGCAGAACCCCACGCAAATATCCCCTGAACTTTTGCCGCATTTCTGCTGTTCATTTCCTTGAGAACATCTGCTCCCAATTTATGCTTCCAAGTTCCTGCCTGATAGTGTCATATTTCCCTTTACTCCAATTAAACGCTTTCCTAACTTGTCTGTTCCTATCTCTCTCCAATGTTACGGTAAAGGAGATAGAATTGTGATCACTATCTCCAAAATGCTCTCCCACTGAGAGACCTGACACCTGACCAGGTACATTTCCCAATACCAGATCAAGTACAGCCTCTCCTCTTGTAGGCTTATCTACATACTGTGTCAGGAAACCTTCCTGAACACACCTAACAAACTCCACCCCATCCAAACCCCTTGGTCTAGGGATATGCCAATCAATATTGGAGATTTTAAAATCTCCCACCATGACAACCCTGTTATTATTACACCATTCCAGAATTTGTCTCCCTATCTGCTCCTCGATGTCCCTGTTACTATTGGGAGGTTTATAAAAAAACACCGAGGAGAGTTATTGACCCCTTCCTGTTCCTAACTTCCACCCACAGAGACGCAGTAGACAATCCCTCCATGACTTCCTCCTTTTCTGCAGCCGTGACACTATCTCTGATCAGCAGTGCCACACCCCACCTCTTTTGTCTCCTTCCCTGTCCTTTCTGAAAGATCTAAAGCCTGGCACTCTAAGTAAACATTACTGCCCCTGAGCCATCCAAGTCTCTGTAATGGCCACAACATCATAGCTCCAAGTACTGATCCACGCTCTAAGCTCATCCGCTTTGTTCATGATTTTTTCGCGTTAAAATGGACACATCTCAAACCATCAGTCTGAGCGCATCGCTTTTCTATCACCTGCCTATTCTCCCTCTCACACTGCCTGTAAGTTTTCTCTACTTGTGAGCCAACCTCCTCTCCCTCCATCTCTTCAGTTTGGTTCCCACCCCCCAGCAATTCTAGTTTAAACTCTCCCCAATAGCCTTAGAAAACCAATATCCCTGCCAGGATATTGGTCCCCCTGGGATTCAAGTGCAACTTGTCCTTTTTGTACAGGTCACACCTGCCCCAAAAGAGGTCCCTATGTTCCAGAAATCTGAATCCCTGCCCCTGCTCCAATCCCTCAGCCACGCATTTATCCTCCACCTCGCTCTATTCCTATACTCACAGTCGTGTGGCACAGGCAGTAATCCCGAGATTACTACCTTTGAGGTCCTGCTTCTCAACTTTTTTCCTAACTTCCTGTAGTCAGTTTTCAGGACCTCCTCTCTTTTCCTACCAATGTCGTTGGCTTCCCCCAGGTAGGTTCCCCCTCCAAACAGTTCTCAAACAGGAGTACTTATTGTTAAGGGGGACAACTACTAGGGTACTCTCTAGTATCTGACTCTTGCCCTTCCCTCTCCAGACTGTTCCCCACTTCTCTGTCTCCTGTGGTCCGGGGGTGACTACCTGCCTATAGCTCCTCTCTATCACCTCCTCACTCTCCCTGACCAGACAAAGGTCATCAAGCTATATCTCCAGTTCCCTAACCTGGTCCCTAAAGAGCTGCAGCTCGACGCACCTGGCGCAGATATGGCCAACTGGGAGGCTGGGAGTCTCCTGCACTTCCCACATCTGACACCCAGTACAGAACATCAGCCTCACAGACATACTTCCTGTTCCTATTCTTCACAAGTAACTTACCTCACCCCGACCCACTATCGCCTAAGCCCAGTTGAGCCAAAGTCCTCCTACTCCATTTCCCTCTAATCCAAAGCCTGCTCCTCCTCCCATGCTCACTCTATAAAGCTGTCTTCTTTTAAATCCTTCCCGCCAGTCTAACTCACTGACATCCACGCACTTGTGCAGTTGTATCTCGTGCCTCATGGACTCCACTGGAACAATAGCGTGAAAAGATATAAATGCATTACATGATAGGTAATGTGTCATCTTTCCAGTAACAGGAGCAACCTAACACAATTGCAGAATTTATTTCCTTGTTTTGCCCTACTGCCCTATTTTCCTGCTTTTGCTTCCTCTATTTAATATGATCACAAAATCTATTTAAGCAAACTGAATATTTACCCACTGAACCAGTTTCCTTCTTACTTGTGCTCCAGGGCTAATTGTGTTCAAGCCTTGCTCTTCCATTACAGCTGTCCGTCACCCCGCCCCCAAACAAATAATGAATTACATGCAAGCAACTGCTCCATTTTTCTACCTCTACATTCTGTCTAATGACTTCAAATGTACTGTATACTTAGTTTGTTCCCACTTTACCCTGATTCCATCCTTCTGCTGCAGTACCAAGAGAGGTCTGATGAAAATTACTAATGACATATACGTTTTACAAGGCACTTTGTCCATACTTGTCTTCTTTGACCCAACTCTTCTCAGTCATCCAGTTGAATGTCTCCACTTTCCTGGTTACATTATTACCTATTGATCGATAATAAGTCAATGATATCCTTTTTGTCATCTTTAGTGTACTAAAGGGATTCATTCTTGTTTGTTTTCTATTTCATATCCAAAAACTGCCCTTTGGTAGTAGGTTCAAACAAGAAAACAGCTGCGAAAGGTCTGGGCTCGAAATATTGACTGTTTATTCATTCCCACAGAGTTCCTCCAGCATTCTGTGTGTGTTGATCTGTTTTGGGATGTTGATGCCATTGGCAAGGCCAGCATATATTGTTCATCTCATACGGTAAACCACGTTCTTGAGCTGCTACTGGTGAAGGGAGTTCTAGAAGGTTCAAGGGAGTTCCAGGAATAAGATCCAGTGATAGCAATGGGCTGTATTCCGATCCTTCCTTGTCTGCTGGAAAGGCTTCAGTGGTAAAGCTGGAAGGTGAATTACCCAATGCAGGATACCTAACCTATGACCAGCTCTTGTGGCCATGCTACTGAAATCTGTACCTACTAACTTGTACATACTAACTTGTACCTACTAAATCTGTACCTACTAACTTGTACATCTTTTTGTAATGTGGGAGGAAACCAGAGCACCCGGAGGAAACTCACACAGCTACGGGGAGAACATATGAACTCCTTACAGACAGTTGTGGGTATTGAACCCAGATCGCTGCCACTGTAACAGTGTTACGCTAACCACTACACTACTCTGCCACTGCGAATGCCTGTATCAAAGTATTGCCATGTAGAGCAACTTAACACAATTTTTGCTTTCTAAAAGGAAAATCATGTATTTCAAATTTGCAAGTGTTCTTCAGGAATGTAACAGGCAGAGGTGACTGAACGGAACCTGTAGATATGGTGTATTTGTATTTCCAGAAGGCATCTGGAAAGAGAGCCACATAAAACACTGCCACACAAGAGCTTGCAGTATTGGGCGAAATACGTCAACATAGGTTGACAACTGGTTATCGCATAGGAGAAAGAGCTGGAATAAGTTTGTCTTTTTCAAACTATAGAGATGTAATCAGTGGGTTGCAACAAGTACCAGGTTTTAGCCCTCACATGATGTGGAGGAGAATAATGGGTGTTTAGGTATCCAAATTTGCTTATGAAATGAAACTTGGGAGGTGGGTGGGAGATGGTGAGGTTGTCAGGGATCAGACTGTAACAGAAAACAGATTGGTTCAATGAGTGAGCAAAATTCTGGCAAATAAGGTCATGCACTTCAGTAGGAGAACTTAAAAGGACTACTGTTACTGAAATGGAGAGACACTGCAGATGAGTGAAGTATCAGAGACAAAGTTGAATTTATTATCGTATGCACAGTTACATGTATGCAAGGGTATAATGAAAAATTTACTTACAGTAGCTTCACGGGCACAGAGATTCATGGGAACATCAGCTACAAGAGGAAAAGCAGAGGAAGGCGTGAAGTTAGGGTTTCCCGGACTGCGGTCCACTGACCACTCGGTTAATGGTAGGGGTCCAGGACATCAAAAAGGTTGGGAAGCCCCCGGCACAGAGTTATCTTGATGTCCACATGCACAAAATGTAAAAAGTGACTCAAGTAGTTAAAGCAAATGGCACTTTGACTTTGTTAATGAGCTGGAGTTTAAAGAAATAATATATTTATATAGGGTGTTTGAGAGTTTTGGTAACCTTATTTGTGAAAGGATATACCAGCATTGGAGGCGGTGCAGAAGAAACTCATTGGGATGAGAAGGTTGTGTCATAAGAGATGGCTAAACTGGTTTGATCTGTATTATTTGGAGATAAAAGAAAGAAAAATGTGAGCTGTGTAGGAATTTCAGTGTGGGCATTGAATCTCCGGAATTCTGTACTCAAAGAGTTATGGAGGCTAGATCACAGGGGATACTTAAAAACAAGATAGACACACTTTGAAATTATGGAACTGGCATGAAAGAGGAGGTGAGCTCATATTGAATGGTGGTAGCCTTGAAAGGCCTGATACTGACTCTCATTCATATTTCCTTGTCTAGGTCCTGCTGCATGAAATGTGTTATTTATAGCGTTAGGAATTGAACTGAAATGGTGCAATCTTCAACGAACAACGTCATTTCCGATCTGATGCTGACATGAAGCAGCTGAATGTCTTTGAGACCAAGATGTTATTCAGGGGAACGCCTGGCCTCACTTCATCACCTCCTTTTTTGACCCTCCCACCAGTGTCTTCAAAGTACCGATGTCTGGCATACATTAACCAAAGAGGGGAAAATCATCCTTTAGTTCGCTAACCTACATTCACTTGCATCTAAGCAGCATTTTAATTTTAAAATCCTTACCTCATTTTCAAATCCCTCCAAGCTCTTCCTGCACTATATTCAAAGTTCTACAGCCCCCAACTCTCTGCACTTCGCCAATTCTGCCCTGATGAGCAATCTTGAATATAATCATGGTGATAAACTTTAGAGACCTTGCTTTTGAATGCCAAGGTCCAAATCTCTTACATTCATTCAAATTTCTTCCATTTGCAGCCTCCTAGTGTGACACAGCTTCAAATTTTAATTGTAAGTTTTTTTTTAACGACATTTTTAAATGAAAATGTTTACGTGGACTCTCTGCACGCATTCTCCTTGAGCTGCTGTTATTGACTCGAAACCATCTTTTCCTCCGGAGATTAGGCACCAGAACAAAGATGGTCTTTGTGTCAGAAGCCATTTGGAGTGGCATTTGAGGCTGATGGCCTGGATCAAAGAGCTAGGCCAAGAGCCGAACATCTAGGATCCAAAATTCATAGATTAATTATGATTAGAGATTGTAGTAAATCAATTTTGGTTGGATGAACAGCAACCTAACGACCAACTGGTTGAATTGTCTTCTGCATCCATGTAAAAGTATTCCTTCTAATTTCAATCACACCAACTCAGTCAGGCTGCAGATGCCAGGCTATTTTTGTGTAAACCTATTGAATGCTTTCTTACCCTATTCTGTTTAAGCAGCTGCTGGAGACTGTATTCTGGTGGCAGCCTGTGTTGATGGTGACTTTGATCTTTTGATCACGACACTGAGGAAACATGAGATAAGAAGTAGTCAGGAAAAGGAAGTATATATGTAGCGTCTATCTACAGGTATTATTAAAACATGAATTTCAAGCAGCAGGCCATATGTTCCCATTTTATATTAAATTATTTATAGTTTAAATGGGAATTTCCAATTTCCTGCTCCCCCATATTATCCTCCTTTCATAGAACATACAAGTTTACAACACTGTGCAAGGTCTTGCTTGACTGAACCAAGCATGTCATTAAATTTGCTTAGGATAGTCACACTTTGTAAATGGCATCAGCTTTTCAGTCTCAAACGTTCAGAGATAAGTCTGAGAGGCTGCTACACAGGACCCAGCCCTTCAGTACCTGTTAGTAGACAGTCACTATACTATGACCTTTTCAGTCACAGCAGGGGATAGGGCACACTTGTGGTCAATGCAGCAACACTGACAGTAACGTGCACCTGATGACCAAATTCATTCTCTTAATTAGGGATTGCAGATTTCTGTTTAAATTTGGCTGTGCTTCTTGCTACATGTCCATGGAAATTCAGTACATACTAGTTCATTAATCTTAGCTCATTCCTCATCCTATCAACGTTAGTCTTCTTAAAATCAAAGTTCTGCTCAGACTATTTATTACTAGACTAAACTGAACAATAATATTGTATTGTGAACAGCTTTCTGACCTAGGCAACCTCCACTATGTCTTCAGCTTTTTTAATGATATGCTCAATATTACTTGCTTTCCTTTGGTTTCCATGATCATGAGTCAGTGAACAATCTAAAATAATGCCTCAGAATATTAAGTCATATTTTTAATGTAATTTCATTTGTCTTACATTTGATAAACAAATTAAGGTTTTAAAGAAAGAAAAGCACAAATGTTTTAATAGCAAGATTGAGTTTACAAACTAAATTTTCTATTGCGATTGTTAATACATTAAAAATTTAAACCAAGGCTCAGTCTAACATCAAACACTAGTTTTCAGCTGAATACTTTTAACCAATAGTTTAAGAGATCTTCAATCCAAATCTATACATTCTGAACATGAAATTTTCAAAATATCCTCACATACTGTACAATATATTTGTATGATCCATGAGAATTTTCCAATCTGTTCATCATCAGAAGTTAATAGGAAATATGCAACCCTCAGGCCGTGAGAAAATGTATTTTAGTTTCTCTAAAGCATTTTGAAATAAAGTCAGAGCGTTAATTCTCAAGGCAATGTTTAACAGAAATATCTTAAATATAAACTGCTACATGTACCAAGGGAAGTAATGCAGACATCCCATTCTTAGTTTAAAACTTCTAAACCACATTTTAGAAAGGTATAAAGGCCTTGGAGAGAGACTGCCAGTAGAGATTTATAAGGATGGCACGGGGAAAGAGGAACTTGGGTTATATGGAAAGGTTGTTCCCTTTAGAGCTATATGGAAGATGTTGGGCTGGAGACATCTTATAGGCCTAACAAGTCCAATCTAATTTATTTTCTGAAGTGCACTTGTTGATTCACCCTGACTGAATCTTCAAGTTCAATGCAAGCTATATGTAGCAGGCAGTCATTACGAAAAAAGTATTTGACAATGGTCATTAACGCATTCCACGCATTTCAATTCTTCAGTCTTCATTATCAATATTATTTGGTCTTCTTTGAGGTGACTTACTGTAAGTAGAGGATACAACATTCTGACTTATCCACTTCCTGTAGTAGTAATGACTGCAACAATATATAGAATTACTTTGTCAAATTGTAACTCAATCAAACATACCTTACAGAAGACAGTGAGTAAAGATAAAGTATCCATATTCGCGGTGGATTTCATCTCTTCAAATGGTGACTGAGTCATAGAGCCACTGTCCTTTGGATCCCTGTGTAATTTTGTGGCGTTGCTCTCAAGTAATCGTCTTTGAACAATGTTGTGAGGTTGCTGTGTGGATGAAGAGAAAGTGACAAGACAATATGGGCA
This sequence comes from Mobula birostris, assembly GCF_030028105.1. NCBI lineage: Eukaryota > Metazoa > Chordata > Chondrichthyes > Myliobatiformes > Myliobatidae > Mobula > Mobula birostris. The sequence goes on along the minus strand of NC_092378.1, from coordinate 30,444,421 downwards.
TAAATGACTATTGGTGAACTGCCTCCATCACTGCCGTATCAAACTCAAGATTATCAGTAGGGTCACTCAGCAGAAAAATAAGGAGTTTGGAAAAGAGGGCAAACACTTTGGTTCACTTCCACGTAACAACTACAGTGTTAAACTTGGGATGTTGGTATAGAAACATACAAATTTATAGCACATAAGGAAGTCATTTGGCCTTCACCTTTATATCAGCCAAAAATGGATTTGTGTTTAATCCCACTTCCTAATTTAGTCCATACCTTTGCAGGATATTATTCTTTAAGTGGTCATCCAGAAACTATTTAAACTGTCACCCTATTAGTTAGAGAGTTCCAGACCATAATTATTGAGTGAAAGCATTTCATTTGCTACTCATCTCTAATTCTCTAGCAAATAGCTTAAATCTATGCCCACTAGTTAGTGAGTTCTTTATTTATTTAACTGTTTAAGACTCTGATAAATTTTATACACTTGTTTATTGTACACCATGTTTCGATCAAAACAACTTTCAGAGGATCTTAGAAGAAGAATTGTGGATATGCATGAAGCTGGAAAAAGCTCCAAAAAAATTTCTAAAGACCTGAGTGTTCGTCAGTCCACAGTAAGAGAAGTTGTCTACAAATGGAGGAAATTCAGTACTGTTGCTACTTTCCCTAGGAGTGGGCATCCTGCAAAGATCACACCAAGAGCAATGCTGAAGGAGGTGAAAAAGAACCCAAGGGTAACAGCAAAAGACCTGCAGAGATCTCTAGAACTTGCTGAAGACTCAGCTCCTGAGTCCACTATAAGAAATACATTGAACAAGAACGGTGTTCATGGAAGGACACCACAGAGGAAACCACTGCTCTCCAAAAAATACACTGCCGCACATCTCAGGCTTGCAAAAGACCACCTGGAACTTTACAACTCTTCTGGGACAATGTCCTGTGAGCAGATGAGGCAAAAGTTGAACTTTTTGGCAGAAATGCACATTGCTACTTGGAGGCCCTGCTCCTCAGCCTTCTTCCTAACTCTGTATGCTCAGTGCACAGGACTTCTTCCTGTTTTCTACCTATATGACCGGTGCCAATGTGCACCACGATCTCTAGCTTCTCACCCTCCCTCTTGAGAATCATCTGCAGCCGCTCTGAGACATCCTGGGCTGCAACACCATTCTGTCTCCTCTTTCGCTGCCACAGAATCTGCTGTCCGTCCCCCTAAGTGTCGAGTCTCCTGACACTGTTGCTCTGCCTAACTCTAACCTACCCTGCTGAGCCTCACAGCTGCCACAGTACCATTGCTGCTGCTGTGCCCTTATAGGTCATTCTTCCCCCCACTCCCCCAGGCAGTAATCGAAGGGGTAGACTTGTTGCAGATGGGAATGGTCACAGGGGAGCCCTTCACTGACCGCTTACTCCTCTTCTCCTGTTGGTCACCCACCTACTATCTGAAGCCTGCACTGTGGGGGTGACCACCTCAGTTAAGGTCTCATCCATGAGGTTTTCAGGTTACTCATTCTTTCCTTGTAACCGTAACCCCGGTAATACCCTTGTAAACTTCCCATGCACCCCTTCAAGTTGTACCATGTCCTTCCAGTAGTGTAACCAGATAGTTGTGGCCTATTGCATGTTGTATACTCCATGTTTGTCTATTTTATACCTACTTCATTATCTTACCTACCTGCCCACTCCTTCTGGAATCTATCAGCTGTTACGTACCCCGTAACTGGGTTGTCAAACCAGCAGAAATGGAACACTCGTTGGAGTCTGTGATTACTGGAAACTAATAAAGTTTTATTAACAAAAATAAGTAATACAGTACACTAACCGCAAGGATATAAATGTAACAGGTTAGCAATGATAGTATACACATATACACAGAAATAGGGTAATAGGAATCAACCAAGCTCTATCGCAGTCTAGGGGTAAGATGATCAGTCTTAAGGTGAAGCAGAGTTCAGTTCAGTCTAGTGTAGTTCAAAGTAATCGCTGTTGTTGTACCGTTGGAGACAGAGAGAGAGAGAAAGAGTGAGCGATACAATTGAGGTTTCAGGCAAACCTTTCGATGCCTTCTCATCACGCTATGGTCACCGACAGTGACCCCTCCATTCCAGAATTGACCGTTCTTCTGTGGTGAACCCGGCACCCAGGCAAGGGCGGACACACAACAGGTCCCCACCGGTCGTACCTTTACACCCTGTGAGCCTCTGGCTGATTACCGCGAATTGGTCCTTCAAACTCCCACCAACTTGTGGGGCAAAATGCTCTTTCCAGGGTCTCATGGTGTGTGTCTTGTGCCTTAGCAAACCCCCTGATGGGGTATCACCTGTCCATCAAACTTCACACTTCCTATTGTCTAAGCAGGATTGTTAATGAACAGTTCAGGTTCAAAGCAAACTGTCTGTGGCAGACGCCAACATACTGAATTATGTGTCTCTCTCTCTCGTTATCTCTCTCTTCTCTCTTATTAGCATTTTGAATGGCTCACCGTTGTCTCCCATTATCTCTCTCATTAACATCATCCATTCTGCAGCGCTGCTTGGCTTCACAGATGACACAGCATAAACCCCAAGATCTTTCTGTTCTGCTATACAGTGTTACGCTGTGATTTATCATTTGCCTTCCCCAAACATATTGGTTCTCGCTTCTCTTGGTTGAATTCCATTTGCTTTGTGTGCACTTTGTACTGACATATTCCCATAGCCTAAAAATTACATCTTCCCATTAACTACACTGACTATTTAGATGCCTTTGGGGAATCTGTTAATTATGACCTTCTTTATTTAAGTCTGAATCACTTGTATACACACCACAAAGAGCAGAGCTAACTACCCAGCCTTGTGGAACTCCACCTGATAAGAATACTCTTAGCACTAAAACTGCCTTTTGCTTTCTTCTGAGCCAATTTTTAATTCAATTCATAACCTTACTTTGGATTCCTTACACTTCTTTCTTGATTAATTGTGAAATGCCTTGCTTAAACTACACCAAATGTGTTGTCTTTATGTACATTCTGAAAATGGTAACCACTATGAAATTTCAATTGCTGTTCAGACATAACCCTCCTTTAACAAACCATTATCAACTGACCTTCGTTAGCCTGTACCCAGTTGCTGATTTACGCCACCCATCACTTTTTTAACACTGATTTTAGGCAGACTGTCCAGTGGTTACTTAAGTATTTTGCTTTCTGCTTTTAATCAGAACTATTCCATTCCTCTAGCAGAATACTTGCAGCCAAAAATAGTTTGAAAATTATGTTAGAAGCTGCATTATTTTCTCACATTCTTACTTAAGAGCTTGAGGTACCGGAAATTTATTTAATTTGAAAGATGCTTGATTTCCTAATTTTCTTTCAACACGTTTATCATATATAGTTTGTTACATATCGGCACTTATATCATCTCATTCACTCAGAAATGAAAACATCTGTTTCATCTCCACAATCCATCTACTGTTTTTGCTTCTAATGGGACTTCCTTCTTTGTTATCCTCTTCTTCGCATATTTTAAAACCTCAGCATTTCCCTTGTTTTTAAACCAACTAATATCCCCCATTCCTGATAAATTTTGTTTCCTTTCTATTTTTTTAAGATTTCACATTGGCATCTCCCAGTCTCCAGTCTTTTTGTTTTGGGGTGAACCCCTGCCATCTCCTCCCAGAATCTCTCCCATTGTCCCGCATTCACTTAGCTGTTTCCATTTCATATCCCAACCCTAGTAAAATATGCCGTATCTCAATTTAGAGAACTAGTACAAGACTATTTTTTCTATAATAATGCTAAATCTAACTGAAATATGACCACAGCCTCCTCATTTCCTGGGCTGACTATGTACTAATGAAGGTTCGGTTGAATGCTTTCTATAATTTTATTTTATTTTATTTAGCGATACCGCACGGATTAGCCCTTTCTGACCCTCTGAGCCATGTCGCCCCAGCAACCCCACAACCCCAATTAACCCTAACCTAATCACGGGACAAATTACAACGACTAATTAACCTACCTGGTATGTTACATCTTTGGATTGGTGGAGGAAACCGGAGCACCCACAAGGGATGAACAGACTGGCCTTACAGAATGGCTCTGGAATTGAACTCCGACCTCTGGGGCGGCCCCAGCCGTAATCGCGTTGTGCTAACCATTACGCTACCGTGCTGGTTGGTGTTCCTTCGATGAATTTTACTCTGTGGCTGTTAATGGTTGAGATCCTCTATCTCAGTAAAATACTTAATCCGACACCCTTGGGACAATGGAAGTGCCAGACAGGCAGATTTTTCAGACGCTTGATAGTTATTCCAATTAACAGTATCAAATCATATTTTTATATATTTTTACAACACAGTAGATTGCTAATTTTTTCAATGAACCAGGCAAATTTAAAAAAAGAATGTAGGCACTCCGGCTTGTGGGCCAGATGTCAAACCATCTGGATTTTCAAACAATTGCATAGAGTATGAGAATTTTATTGTACAGCCTCGTTACCTCTACACTGCACTGCCCTCTCCAGATTCGTTCTCTGAATATTTGTGAGTCAAAATATAAACACGTTAAAAATAAATCTGAATAAACTTCAGTTATAGACAAAAATATTGTATGAACAGATTGAACATCTGCTGTCATCAACCACAATAATTCACAGCCTTGATGTTAAGCGCCCTTTGGCAATTTCAGTTTGTTATCCTGCTCTATTACATTGTGCAAATGACAATATAAAATAGGACAGATATTCTGCATACAAAAGCCAGAGTGAAGGTAGGAGAGGGGAGGGTGGCGAAGGAACAGCTTATGCACGTATATCCCAGATTTGTTATATCTGGGCTCTGCCAATGCCTGTGGTTATCTCGATGTATATTATAAACTAGAACTATAAACCTACTACCCAAAAGCAACCTGTTCAATCTTCATTTCTCATAAGATAAAAATGACCCAATTCAGCTGTTTATTAGTGTATGAAACTTGTGTCACTATATAGAAACAGACAAAACCTACGCACAATACAGGCCTTTCAGCCCACAATGCTGCACCGAACATGTCCTCACTTTAGAAATTACTAGGGTTACCCATAGCCCTCTATTTTACTAAGCTCCATGTACCTATCCAGGAGTCTCCTAAAAGACCCTATCGTATCCGCCTCAACCACCGTTGCCGGCAGCCCATTCCACGTACTCACTACCCTCTAAATTAAAAACTTATCCCTGACATCTCCTCTGTACCTACCTTAAAACTGTGCCCTCTTGTGTTAGCCATTTCAGCCCTGGGAAAAAGCCTCTGACTACCCACACAATGAATGAGATCAAAAAGCCTGTGAAAATTTGTTTCTCTGTAGCCCTCATTCTTCTAAACCTGACAGTATGGATTTAGTCTGTTTAATTTTTCCTCAGATGACAAACCCACCATACCAGAAACCATTCTATTGAACCCTACAATGGGAAGGGGGGTCAAACACCCAGACTGGGAAAAACACAAAGCTGCTGCTGCCTCAACTTCAGAGATGAAAGGATAATCCGGTGCTGCCTGCGTCCAGCATGCACATCCTTCCTGCCGGCATGCTTGGACTGAGAGAATTAAATTTCTTTGTCTTATTTGCGGAAAGGTCCAATTGAGAAAATGGATTTGTTTTGGTGAACTCCAGACTTACAAATGCCAGCAATAATGCAGAGTTATAACTTTTTCATGTTGCTTCTTAGTTTGTGGCAGAAATATAGTTGCTGGCCATGATGAATAATTCATCTGTAACATCCTTATTCTATCAGAAAGCAAACAGGCCATATACTGCACCTGCTCTTGCTTTTGCCATGAATATGACTGTTGCAGTAAAATTAAAGGCCATGCTTCTTTTGTTCATGATGATGTATCACTTGGAGGTTGCCCTGAGAAAAAATATTTTACCACTGAGGCTCTTTGTTCGATTTTAATCTCAGGCACATATATACAGTCACTACCAAAGTTTTATGTCTTCTGTTGCAATACCACATCTTCTTAAACACAGGCACCATATCAGCCATCCTCCACTCTTCTGGAACTACACTCGTGGCTAAAGATGACACTGAACTGATATCTCTGCTGGCACCTTCCCTGACCTCTGTAACAAAAATTATTTTAAAATAGTTATGTGTTCTTTCTCATTCAGCTCTGAGTATTCACATATGCATTCACAAACAAAGGAACACTGCTCATGTATTCAAGGCCACAAGAAAACACTTTGAGAATTCAGTACAAATGCAAAACAGAAAGGAAAACAAGTTTACAGTAGTAGCAGTTACCAAAATCAAAACAATACTTATCATTCACTAATGTCGTCAATCTTACGCACAGCCTGTTTTCTCTCTCTCTCTCTAACTCTGATGACGTACTTGTCCCTATCTTCTTAGCATTAGCAATGGCCATGACCGAGCCCAAGACAAAACTCACCTGCTTGCACAAAAAAGTGCCCCTTTTTATACCCTTCAAAACCCCTTTCACTAGCACTTTTCAGCTGCCTCTTTCAGAACCCTGGGGTGAAGTCCATTTGGTTGGTCCAGGTGACTTATCTACCTTCAGACATTTCAGCTCCCCAAGCACCTTCTCCTTAGTAATAGCAACTACACTCACTTCTGCCCCCGATGCTCTTGAATTTCTGGCTTTTGGTATCCTCTTTTATATTATTGGCCAGCTTACCTTCATATTTCATCTTTTCTCTCCTTATGGATTTTTAGTTGCTTTCTACTGTTTTTTGAAAGCTTCCCAATCCTCTACATTCCCACTAATTTTTGCTATATTACAGTATATGTTTCTCTCTTGCTCTTCTGTTGTCTTTACTTCCCTTGTCAGCCATGGTTGCCTCATCCTCCCTTTAGAATACTTCTTCATCTCTGGGATGAATCTACCTTATGTCTTCCAAATTACCCCTAGAAACTCCAGCCATTGCTGTTGTGCCATCATCCAAGCTAGTGTCACCTTCCAATCAATTTTGACCAGCTGCTCTCTCATGCCTCTGTAATTCCCCTTACTCCACTGTAATACTGATGCATCTGACTTTATCTTCTCCCTGCCAAAATGCAGAATGAAATCTATCATATTATGATCACTGTCTCCTAAGATTTCCTTTACCTTAATCTCCCTAATCAAATCTGGTTCATTACTCAAAACCCAATCCATCATTATATTCCTCCTACTGGGCCCAACCACAAGCTGCTCTAAAATGCCATCTCATAGGCATTTTACAAATTCTCTCTCTTGGGATGCAGCAACAACCTGATTTTCTCAATCTACCTGAATATTGAAATCCCCCATGACTATTCTAACATTGGTCTTATTACATGCCTTTTCTATCTCCCATATCATTTGTATCGCACATCCTGGCTACTGTTCGGATGCCTATAGATAACTCCCATCAGGGTATTTTTACACTTGCAGTTTCTTAATTCTACCAACAAGAATTCTACATCTACATTTATATCACCTCTCCCTAAGTATTTGATTTCATTTTTAAAACATTTAATCAGGATTATATACATTTAAATTATTAACTCGGTATGTAGTCTGTCTGTAACTTACACATCTCCTGTTGAAAAAAATGGAGCCGCTGAACTTGACCCAGGTCTAACCTGGCACAAGTTCAGCAGCAGATTTTCCAGCATTAGTACTGGAAGACTGTGTAGTTGCAGCCTCTTCTGCTGCTCTCTGCAAAGTCCAAATCAGAGTACAGTAGATGTCATTGCGGCAATTATCCCTACAGAACTTTTGGGACTTGCACATTGGTTCGTGCACAGTTACAAAGACAAATGCCAGCAGCTCCGTATGCAGCACTTGCCATCATTTTCCTATTGCCTTACTGATCCTGGTGACAAATTGAGGCCTTTCATCAGAAGCCAGTAAGAAAATTACTGCATTGAAAGGTTAGCCCGTTAAAGCAGGAGTTACATGTAAAGCTGATGGCATTTGGCTTTGATCCCTGTCTGTCATTTCTCTCCATTACTTTTAATTTAATGACTATTTGACTGCATGTCTCTGTCTCTCTTTTTGCTCTCTTCAATTTTTATTTCCCCAGATTTTTGCTTGCAAATTTATTTTCAAGTTTTGGTCATCTTTACTGCTTTTTATTGTCTCCAAGTTGTCATTGTGTTTACTTCATATTTATATCAGCCTCCAGTAATTAACTGTGGATTATTTTTCCATACTGTTACATATTCACTCCAGCTGTCACTAAAAGGGCACACTATGATCTGAATATGCTGCACTACAGGTATTATTCACATGGAGAGAAAGATCTCTGTTTCTAATGGCCTAATCCAGTGTGGCAGCCAACTTCAAACTCGAGCTCAGGAAGCAACATAGAGCATAAATTATTATGGGCTCAACCCAAAACATTTGCATCACGTGGCAGTTCAGACTGTTAGTCACAGAGAATATCATCTGCGTTAGTGACAAAAAGGCCACCAAAGAGAAAGTCACATGGAGGATAACAGACAGACCAAAGGTTAGGCAGGTTATCATCAACCAGTTTTCTGTGGGCTGATTTTCAGGGCTTTCAATCTCCAGAAGACCAGAATTCCAGGTAGAAATAGGTTTCTAGCATATTCAGGATATGCAGCATTTTGGCCCAAACCAGAGCCTCTGCTGACCCAGGAATCCTCCAGGATCAGCCTAATGATCATCAAGCAGGTCAAGTCCATCTCTCTGACAAACTATTACCCAAGTCTGCAGGATATCATCAGCAATTCTGGTCCTAATACAAGCATCCTACATTTTATTTAATCAGCTAACAGAAAAATCACAGTCAGTCTGAGCTGGGCTTCGTTTGAGATGTATGATGTGATTATCTGACAAGCCCAGCTGTAATAATGCACTCTCAGTATGGAAACACAAGAGACTGCAGATGCTGGAATCTGGAGAAACACAAAAGAGACGGGAGGAACTCGATGCGCCGCGCCGCCTATGAAGGGAAATGAACCGCCGGTATTTCGGGTCCAGAAATTCCCCCTGGCCTCAGAGGCTGTCCAACTGAAGAGGATCAACCCAAAACATTGACTGCCCATTTCCCTCCATAGGTGCTGCACAGCCCACTGAGTTCCTCTAGCATTTTGTGCGATACTCAATGCGGTGTTTGGAACTGAAGGCTCTCTTACAATAACTTGGTCAGCACCCTAAAAGCTGGTCATAATGAGCATATTGAGAACCCGGAACTGCTTTGTGAATTGGTTATATATCCCGAGAGTGATTAGTAATCTCTTGTGGTAAATGTATGCTATCAGATAGGAGGCTCAATGAAAAGCCTCAAATGCCGTGTTTTCTGAAACACTGCCCATGTTACATGCTGATGAGCAGTGACAGAGAATAAAAGACAGCTTTGACCCAAGGCTCTGGTCAGAAAAATCAGGGTTTGTGGGGTGACGTGTGTGTGGAGTGTGGGGCAAGTGGGATGGGGAGTGTGTGGGGTAACGTGTGTGTGGGGCATGGGATGGGGAGTGTGTGGGGTAACGTGTGTGTGGTGTGTGGGGCAAGTGGGATGGGGAGTGTGTGGGGTGACGTGTGTGTGGTGTGTGAGGCAAGCGGGATGGAGAGTGTGTGGGGTGACGTGTGTGTGGAGTGTGGGGCAAGTGGGATGGGGAGTGTGTGGGGTGACGTGTGTGTGGTGTGTGAGGCAAGTGGGATGGAGAGTGTGTGGGGTGACATGTGTGTGGTGTGTGGGGCAAGTGGGATGGAGAGTGTGTGGGGCATGGGATGGAGAGTGTATGGGGTAATGTGTGTGTGGTGTGTAAGGCAAGTGAGATGGGGAGTGTGTGGGGTAACGTGTGTGTGGGGCGTGGGATGGAGAGTGTGTGGGGTAACGTGTGTGTGATGTGTGGGGCATGGGATGGAGAGTGTGTGGGGTAACGTGTGTGTGGGGCGTGGGATGGAGAGTGTGTGGGGTAACGTGTGTGTGGAGTGTGGGGCAAGTGGGATGGGGAGTGTGTGGGGTAACGTGTGTGTGGAGTGTGGGGCAAGTGGGATGGGAGTGTGTGGGGTGACGTGTGTGTGGTGTGTGAGGCAAGCAGGATGGAGAGTGTGTGGGGTGACATGTGTGTGGTGTGTGGGGCAAGTGGGATGGAGAGTGTGTGGGGCATGGGATGGAGAGTGTATGGGGTAACGTGTGTGTGGTGTGTGGGGCAAGTGAGATGGGGAGTGTGTGGGGTGACGTGTGTGTGGTTATGGCAAGCGAGATGGAGAGTGTGTGGGGTAACGTGTGTGTGGGGCGTGGGATGGAGAGTGTGTGGGGTAACGTGTGTGTGATGTGTGGGGCATGGGATGGAGAGTGTGTGGGGTAACGTGTGTGTGGGGCATGGGATGGAGAGTGTGTGGGTGACGTGTGTGTGGTTATGGCAAGCAAGATGGAGAGTGTGTGGGGTAACATGTGTGTGGTGTGTGGGGCATGGGAAGGAGAGTGTGTGGGGTAACGTGTGTGTGGAGTGTGGGGCAAGTGGGATGGGGAGTGTGTGGGGTGACGTGTGTGTGGTGTGTGAGGCAAGCAGGATGGAGAGTGTGTGGGGTGACATGTGTGTGGTGTGTGGGGCAAGTGGGATGGAGAGTGTGTGGGGTAATGTGTGTGTGGTGTGTGGGGCAAGTGAGATGGAGAGTGTGTGGGGTGACGTGTGTGTGGTGTGTGGGGCAAGTGAGATGGAGAGTGTGTGGGGTAACATGTGTGTGGTGTGTGGGGCAAGCGAGATGGAGAGTGTGTGGGGTGATGTGTGTGTGGGGCGTGGGATGGAGAGTGTGTGGGGTGTGGGATGGAGAGTGTGTGGGGTGACGTGTGCGTGGTGTGTGGGGCAAGTAGGATGGAGAGTGTGTGGGGTAACGTGTGTGTGGGGTAACATTTGTGTGGTGTGTGGGGCGTGGGATGGAGAGTGCGTGGGGTGACGTGTGTGTGGTTATGGCAAGCAGGATGGGGAGTGTGTGGGGTAACGTGTGTGTGGTGTGTGGGGCAAGCGAGAAGGAGAGTGTGGGGGGTAACGTGTGTGTGGGGCGTGGGATGGAGGGTGTGTGGGGTAATGTGTGTGTGGGGCGTGGGATGGGGAGTGTGTGGGGTAATGTGTGTGTGGTGTGTGGGGCAAGCGGGAAGAAGAGTGTGTGGGGTAACGTGTGTGTGGTGTGTGGGGCAAGTGGGATGGAGAGTGTGTGGGGTAACATGTGTGTGGTGTGTGGGGCAAGTGGGATGGAGAGTGTGTGGGGTAACGTGTGTGTGGTGTGTGGGGCAGGCGGGATGGAGAGTGTGTGGGGTAACGTGTGTGTGGTGTGTGGGGCAAGCGGGATGGAGAGTGTGTGGGGTGACGTTTACATTAAATACCGGGTGACTGCACCCATACAGACTCAAGAAAATTCTACTGAAAAATAAATGGGAGAGATAAGTAATATGTTAGAACAAATAAAAAACATAAAAGCAATTCAAGCTGAACTTGTTTTAAAATAGGTTTGATAAATAAAGTTTTGTTTTGTATGGAATGATTGATTAGACCTTACCAGCATTGCAGAAATAAGATGGAATGATTCAATCAATGGCAGAGTTACTTAGCAGATGCGATATCTGGAAATAAAAATATTGTGCAGCAGTATATTTAAACTCTTGCACTGAGGGTCAATGAGGGAGGGTGTGGAACAGGTATGAATAATTAGTATTGCTTCAAATGGTGGTGGCAGACAGACTATGTTTCAGGGCACATGCTTGAAACACACATTGATCTGGAATTGTGGACTGAAATGGTAAAGTGCCTTGAGAATTCATGTTATCAGGAATTGTCTGGGATAGCATCCTGGAAAACCAATCAAACCTGGAACATAGGTGAGCACTGGGTACAATGCAGGGAAAAAGTTAAAAAGTTACCTATTGCCATTCATTGTCTTGGACCCTGTTCATGATAGTTCTGAAATATGACACCAAACAGTACAGCCCACTCCTCTGAATCCAGGCAGTAGGATGCTTTATCAGTCAATAAATAAAGGAGAAAGAAAAAGAAAATGTCTCAGTTGCCTGAAACTGAGTAGTTTATTCTTTATTTATATAGATTTGATATGAACTTAGGATGCCAACAAAACACTGGGGTGTGCTCTTCCGTCTGTAATGAAGACCTGCAACCTACCTGAAATTTTGGACATTTAAAACGTAAATGAGCACCCATTGAATGAGGCAAATGGTGAACCAAAAGATGAGATTCCTGAAAATCAGGCGTAGTATTGACCTGCTGGCTGCGAGTAGTAAGACATCAAGATATTACTTCATTGAATTGGATTTTCATGATTGGCTGTTACAGAAGTGTGGTGCAACGTGAAAGATATATCTGTTCACTCTGAATGAATGAATCTTCCTAAACCATTTCACATCTTAACGTCATCTAATTTCACCCTAATTTCCACATGAAGTACCATATAACAGGGGCACCCTTCATGGCTAATCCACAAGGAGAGATAGCCAGTATATAAAAAGAGGGGGGTGGGTTGGGGAAGATGGAGCAAGAGCTAGCAAGCCATAGGTGGATGAGGTGAGGCAAGGTGATAGGCAAGCCCTTCTTACAATACAGGTTGTATAATAGAGATGGAAAGACAAAGAGAGTCTAAGGGTAGATCCTTCAATCTTGTGAGTTGTGGCTTTTAGCTGGATTGAGAAAGGAGATAAAGAAACCCTAGAGTAAATGCTTCAGAAGGACCTCTATATTTGTCCCTCTCATCTTGCTACCTCTGATTTTACAGTTATTGGTGTTTATTACCAGTAACAGAAAATTCAAAGCACCATGAATGAGGTTTAAATCTCTGATCAGTCCGGCTTCCCATCAAAACCTCAGCCTCTCAACATGCATTCTTGTATCTGCAAGAAAATTCTCATTGTCATTGTTTCATTCTGGAATTATAAAAACAGGATGTTGCAATAACACCTATGCAGCATGACAATAATATGCACGGGCAAGATCAGGTAATGAAAGGAAAAAGTGACTAATCCGAGGCTAATTTGTGGCAAAATGTTGTATGGGCACCATAAATCATTAAAAATGGAAAATATTGACAGTGGGCCATCAACCAAAGCACTAGTTTCTCAACTTTAAATTTATCTCCTTGTGGTAACCTTACGCGATCAGGTGCTACTCTTCAGCCATCATTTTACTCACAGAAGAAATGGTGCGAGATGTTAGAAACAAATCTTGTGGAACAAACCCGACCCTCCAGGCTTGACAAGCACCAGAATACATCCGAACCTCTAAACGGATGCCGGTCATCGGGGAATGGCAGGTTTCAGGGTACAGTATGTGGTGCTCCTCATTCTGGGAGTTAGCGAGGCACTACAGTACTCTATTTCCGCACTTTAATTACCTATTTAACTGCCTGGAATCATATCAGTTAAAACAGCAGGTGAGAATGTTTCTGGTTTGTGGCATACATCCTAATTTACCAAGTTTGGATTAAGGAAACTGGATTAAAATTAAAATTAAGACTTTTCCCTCTGTCTCCACGCTCAGCTTCAGGCATTGGCCATTTTTTTCTTTTTCTGACAAATTCTCCTCTTTTCCCCACGTTTATTTCTTCTCTCTTGCCCATTCCTCCCTACATCCAAACCTCATTCACTTTATGTTCTAACTCTATACTTTGCTCAAGTGTTTTCTCTACAAATCGGCAGTGAAATCCGTGCAGCAAGTTGTAATGATTCGGAGAAAGACCAATAATATCTGACCAAGAACAGAAGACTTGCTGAAAGGGAAAACGGTTGGTGATGGTGACGGGGAATCAACACCAACTGGCGAGTTGTGTGCCAAGTGCCATCTGTACGTGCTTCACACACATTTGTCTCTTGTTCTATAGAATTATCTCGCCCCCTTCCGAGTTTCTTCCAGCGAATGTGTCTTTCTCTGTGATCCCGCATTCTATCTTAATTTTTCGTCACTTCCTACCCGCACCCCCTCTCCGCTGTGACATGTTCTGCACTCGCTGTAATGCCACAAAGTCAGAGTCTGTTTAATAACTGTAAAGCCGCAAACTGTCCTTAAATACAATCCTATACGCACACATATCACGTACTAACTCTATATGACATGCAAAATGTATAGAACGTGCTAATTACGGAAAATAAAAGGATACATTTATAGCAACTTGTAAGTAAGTGAATTAGGACGAGTCTCTATCGATCTGCTTCTTCGCATCCCCGCTTATAAACGCGACTATACAGTGGAGGGCATCAGTAAATGCGAGCCGCAGGTCGGCTCAGGAGAACATATTCCAGGCAGGCTCCGCTGCCCACGTACACGCTGTCATCTGGAAGACGACTTACCAGGTCTTTTGATGTTCCCATCCTTTTCAGTCCGTCCAAAGGAAGCAAGTCCGCAGAATCTTTATGGATGAACTGTGTAGCCTGCTTTAGACGCCTCTTCTGGTGCAGGATAGCCTTATCCCTGATTTCCATTTCATTTTTCTTGAGCTCGGACATTGCTGCTGCATTTGCTTTCCTTCTGGCTTGCGGTGAGTGCCGGGTAGTGCTGCTCTTTCCCAATCCTCCTCGCCTGCACTTCGCTCCTCTGCGGCTCGCTAGCTGGGGATGTTTTTTCAGAGAGAGAGAGAGCCCGCAACGTACGTCACGACCAGCATATTTCCATATATAACAAAGGCTAAAAAAAATCATAAGAAATGCGCAAGAAAGGATAGAAAAAGTTAAAAAAAACGAAAATTGAAAGGGAGAGAAGGGGAAAGCGACTGTAGATGAACAGATTTTGCAGAGTCGGGAATGTTTTTGTCCATGAATGGTGGTAATAATAAACTGTACCCGCAAATTACCGTTTTAGGGCAGAATCATTTATAAACCTGTTGAAAATGAACCTGGGGTGATAATCATAAAGAATTACAAACTGGGATAGAAGCGACCGTTTCTCATTTTAAACTATAGCTTGCTTCGAATTTATTTTGGATTAATAATTTCCTTCGCAGATTTGCTTGAAAAAAAAGTTGGAAATTTCCTGTTAAGTTTCATAAAATAACGGCACGTTATTTCGGCGTTTATTTCAGTAAGTTTGTAGCCTTTAGACTTCATGCTACATTGTTATTGTTTTACCTCGATCACTGTGTGATGATTTTGATCTGTATGAACAGTGTGCAACATAAGTTTTTAACTGCGTGACAGTAATAAACCAATAGCATTTTCTCTAGTATTGATAATTAGTCTTTTGTAGCATTTTCTCTAGTATTGATAGTTAGTCTTTTGCTGTGCAATCTGCTAGCAATTCCGGTATCTATCTGATATGATTTGTGAAAGTGTGATATTGTAACCTATTCGAAGATGACGCAGTCATGAACATTCATTATATTCTGTTCAATCCGGCAAAACGAATTTACATGTCACTGAGGTGTTGTTTAAAGCCTTCCTCACCCGCCTGATCTTCCAGCCTGATACTTCAAATGTTTTCCTTTAATGAACCGTGTGAGTAAACAATCCTTGTGCTGACACACCCTTGTGCAATCTCTCGCAGCGTCAGGAGTAATGTCTCTGAAGTTAGCACTAACGTCCTTTCAAAAAGTTATGCCATTTTCCAGAAAGGTACTGGAAACCGCATTCAGTCGGCTCGCACAGCCTCGGAAACGCAACCTGTCCGCTTCCCGATGGGACCACTGTCAATTCAGTGCCGTTGTTTACACCTTACTGAGCACCATCACCGGACATCAGCCCTTAAAGGCACACTCCTCATGGCAAACAAAAAATCAGCAATACCTGCGATAGCTGCTAGTGAGGGGAAAGAGTGTGCAGGGAAAAGGGGGAGTGCTCCATAATTTACTGAGGATGGACAAGTCCTTGCCAATGAGATCTATACCAGGATGGATGAGACGACAGGAGACCAACCTGGCACACTGCTGTAAGAGCCTGTCTGCAAGTGGTGTCAGTCCTCACCTTCAGCAGTATTTTGGAGCAAAGCCAGAGGAGATACTGAATCAAAGTGATCATGAGATCAGCAATACACACACAGCTAATCTTATTCCATCCAAAATGACACCTTCTCTCCGGCTCCCTCTTGTTGCTGAGTGCCGTTGAGTCACCATCAACTCATGGCGACCCTACGGATAATGTAGTTGTCCATGGAGTTTTCATGGTGAGCAACACACACACACACACACACACACACACACACACACACACAATGCAGGCCAGGCAGCATCTGTGGAAAAGAGTACAGTCAGCGTTTTGGGTTGAGACCCTTCATCAGGGGTGGAGAAAAAAAGATGAGACCCTTCATCAGAGTTCGAAAGTGGCGGGAGGGAAGGAAGAAACACAAGGTTAGAGGTGAAACTGGGCGTGGGGGGGAGAGTTGAAGTAAACAGCTGGGAAGCTGATTGGTGAAAGGCTGGAGAAGGGGGAGCACAGAAGACAATAGAAGAAAGACCAGAGGGAGGTGGAAGACAATGGAAGGAACACCAGAGGGAGTTGATCGGCAGGTAAGGAGGTAATGTGAGGGAGGGAAATGGGAATGGAGAATGGGGGGGGGGGCACTACCGGAAGTTTAAAGAATCGATGTTCATGCCATCAGGTTGGAGGCTACCCAGACAAAATATAAGGTGCTGCTCCTCCAAACTGAGTGTGGCCTCATCGCAACAGTAGAGGAGGCCATGGACTGCCATGCCAGAATGGGACTGGGAAGTGCAATTAAAATGGTGGCCACTGGGAGATCCCGCTTTTTCTGGGGGACGGATAGTAGGTGCTTGTGAAGCGGTCTGCCAATTTATGTTGGGTCTCACCGAAATACAGGAGGCCACATTGGGAGTATTGGATACAGTAGATGATTCCAACAGACTCACAGGTGAAGGGTAGTGAGGGAGGAGGTGTAGGGGCAGGTGAAGCAATTGTTCCGCTTGCAAGGATAAGTGCCAGGAGGGAGATCAGTGGGGAGGGACGAATGGACAAGGGAGTCACATAAGGAGCAATCCGTGCGGAGAGCAGAAAGTGGGGAGGAGGGAAAGATGTGCTTGGTGGTGGGATCTTGCTGGAAATGGAGGAAGTTATGGAGAATTATTTGCTAGATGTGGAGGCTGGTGGGGTGGTAGGCAAGGACGAGGAACTCTGTCTCTAGTAGGGTAGCAGGAGGATGGGCTGAGGGCAGGTGTAAGCAAAATGGAAGAGATGTGGCTGAGGGCAGCGTTGATGGTGGAGGAATGGAGGACCCTTTCTTTGAAGAAGGAGGACATCCCCTTCGTGCTGGAATGAAAAACCTCATCCTGAGAGCAGATGTGGCAGAGACGGAGGAATTGAGAAAAGGGGATGGCATTTTTACAGGTAACAGAGTGGGAAGTGATATAGCTGTGAGAGTCAGTGGGTTACAAGTGCTACACCTGCCCCTACACCTCCTCCCTCACTATCATTCAGGGCCCTAAACAGTCCTTCCAGGTGAGGCGACATGTGAGTCTGTTGGGGTCACCTACTGTATCTGGTACTCCTGGTGTGGTTTCATTCCCATTTCCCTCTCTCACCTTATTTTCTTACCTGCCCATCACAGCTCCTCCCCTTTTCTTTCTTCCATGGACTTCTGTCCTCTCTTATCAGATTCCCCTTTCTCCAGCCCTTTATCTCTTTCACCAATCAACTTCCCAGATCTTTACTTCACCCCTCCCCCTCCTCCCGGTTTCACCTATCACCTCCCCCACCTTCTAACACTGACTTTTCATCTCTTCTCCTCTAGTCTTGATGAAGGATCTCGGCCCAAATTGTTCCTATACTCTTTTCCATAGATGCTGCCTGGCCTGCTGAGTTCCTCCAGCATTTTGTGTGCTTGCTTGGATCTCCAGCATCTGCAGATTTTCCCTCATGAAGCAGATTACAAGGCCTTTCTTCCTCGGAGATAGTGCTGCTGTCCAGGTTGGGACCCGGCCTGATTTGGACTCAGGACCATCCACCATGGAGTCCACCACTAGCTGCCCCTGTCCTCTCAGTCATCCTAGTTTAGATCTCACTGGCAAGGATTCCTACATCCTTCAACAATGTACCTGCTCCACTATCCACTCAGAGGTCAATCCTCTAAAGGGCCAATCATGAAAACTGGGAAAAATATCCTTCATCTGCTCTGTTTAGATCAGGGGTTCCCAACCTTTTTCATTCCATGGACCCCATAAGCCATTAACCAAGGGGTCTGTGGACCCCAGGTTGGGAACTCCTGGTTTAGACAAAAGCAGTGAGGAACTGGGGGTGAGGAGGGCTTCCACATGAGGGTGGGCTAGGGGGGGACAGAGTGGACAATGAGTGGACAAGTTCAGAAGGCGCAGTACGACCAAGAACATTGGTGTATCACAAAAAAAACTGTAGGTGCTGGAAATATGAAATAAAAGAGGGAAAAGACTTGTAATACTCAGCAGCAGGACTCTGCTTACATACACACAGAGCACAGCTTTTTACAGGGACCATCAATCGCTTGTGCATTTGCTTGCGGTTCGCTTGGAGAACAGTCGGTTGTGGGGAATTGCTGAGCGGCCTTTGGAGAAGTTGTCAAATTTGCAAAACTCTTCAGGAGTTGTTCTGACTGAAGTTAAATTACACACTCACCTCTAAAGTTTAGCCAAACCTTACTTCTACCTGTCTAAATATCCTAATGGCTCTTCCTTAAGGTGCTGCTTGAGAGAGAAGATGATTCCTGGGCTTGGTTACCCGTAAGAAAAGTAAGCTGGAGGAGCCCCTACCTGTACGGGCCACAGAGAACAACGATGTATCATAAAAATTTGCTGGTCCATTCACAGCTGTCACACACTACAGACACAGCAGCAGAGGACCGATAGAGCTGTGCTGCCTGTGATAGTGAAGGTGAAAAAGGCCAAAGATGTCCATACCTCTGAGATCTCCTGGGCTTTGCCAGAGACATCAGCTATATTTCACATTATTGTAAAAAAAAATGTCATGAAGGCTTAATAGTCTGACAGCAAAATTAATCACTTTCTCTCTCTCTTGAGGGCCCAGGCAGAAGGCGGGCATGCACTTAAAAGAATTGTGTACGTCCCAATGCAGAGGGTGGATACATGTTACCTTGACAATACGAGAATGTTCAGGAACCACAGTGTTTTGCCAGTGGGTTTATGACCAGATTGTGCTGGTCATCGCTGTTGGAAGAGCAGAGAGGAATCTAGCACCCTGCTTCAGTTTACCATGCCTTCAGTCCATAAGCCCCCATGCCAGACCGTAGGTACCGACCAGAAGACAAGCGGCTGGGTTGGAGGAGCAACACCTCATATACCGTCTGAGCAGTCTCCAGCCCCTTGACATGAATATTGAATTCTCCAACTTCTGGTAATTCCCTCCCCCTCCCTTCCCCTATCCGAGTTTCACTCTGCCCCCTCCCCCAGCTGCCTATCACTTCCCTCATGGTTCCACCTCCTTCTACTACCCATCGTGCTTTCCCCTATTCTTTCTTCACCTTTCCTGCCTATCCTCTCCCTGCTTCCCCTCCCCCACCCCTTGATCTTTCCCCTTACTGATTTTTCACCTGGAACCTACCAGCCTTCTCCTTCCCACCCTCCCCCCACCTTCTTTATAGGGCCCCTGTGCCCTCCCCCTTCAGTCCTGACGAAGGGTTCCGGCCCAAAATGTCGACTGATCATCTCCACGGATGCTGCCCGACCTGCTGAGTTCCTCCAGCGTGTTGTGAGTGTTGCTTTGACCCTGGCATCTGCAGAGTATTTTGTGTAAGCGACTGGGTACAATTGCAATTCAAAGCCCACACACTACTCAGAGGAGAGGAAGGGGCTGGAAATCTGAGTGGGCTGAATGGCCGAATTCTGCTGCTCTATCTATGGAATTGAAGCGGACAATGGAGACTTGGAATATCAGGGGGTTATTTTGTTCTAATCAGATTGTTATTCCATGAGCAGCATCCCAGTTTTCTATTTTATTGGAAGTCCAAATCCAATCCCTCTATTGCTGATTATCTCATCATCCACCTGATCTCAATTACCACAAATAGAGGACCACACCAAATCAACACAAAAGCAACATATAGGCATCTGAACCATGGCAGAAAGCACGGAAGCCACTAAAGCACCCTGATGTGTCCCATCAGGGCCTCCCTTCAATGTGCCTTTGTCTGTCTTGGTGCTCCTTGGCAGAACGTCCCACTTGGCTGGTTGAATGGTGTAGACTGTGGCCCAGGGGGCTACAGAATGACCGAAAATTGTCCTGGGCCCACGAGGCCTGGTGATATACTGTAACTCTTCACCGTGAGCAGCAACAGTTAGGTCTAGCTCACTGGCAGGCAATAGGAGCTGCAGGGGTGTAGCCAGAGGCTGACAGCGTGTGTGGAAGGGAAAAGAGGTTGCGGGGGCTCGCAGCAGTGGTCAGGTTTCTGGCATCATGACTGGCTCTGAATCTCAGAGGGAAAGCCTTCAGTCAGACCACAGGTACTGAGAGAAGACTCAACAGTGAGATTCTGTGGCTGCAGGAAAGATGCCAGGTTGGTTTGTTGCCTCCCAGATACTGGGGTCGAGGATATCTTCAAGCAGCTGCAGAAAGTTTTAGAGCAGGAGGATGGATAGCTAGAGGTCGTTTTACATGTTGGTACAAATCGAATTACCAATCTAATATTGAAAGGCCTAGATGGAGTGGATAGGGAGAGAATGTTTCCCGTAGTGGGGTTGGAGGACATAGCCTCAGAACAGAGGGACAGCCGTTTAGAACAGAGATGAGAAGGAATTGCTTTAGCCAGATGATGGTGAATCTGTGGTATTCATTGTCACAGACAGCTGAGTAGGCCAAGTCATTGGATATATTGAAAGTGGAGGCTGATAGGTTCTTGATTAGCCAGGGTGTCAGAGGTTACGGGAAAAGGCAGGAGAATGGGGTTGAGCCATGATGGAATTGCGCTGCAGACTCAATGTGCTGAGTGGCCTAATCCTGCTCCTGTGTCTTATGGTCTACAAATGACATGGGTAGAAAACGATGAGCTGCTGCAGAATAGTAAAGGAGTTCAGTAAGAGATTATGAAGAAGGTGCTCAAGGATAGAGATCTACAGGTTACTCCCAGTGCCATGGGCAAGTGACATCATAAGTAGAAAGGAAAGCCGGGTGAGTGAGGAGATGGTGCAGGGGGCAGGGATTCAGGTTCTTGGACCATTGGCGTCTCTTCTTGGGTAGAGGCAATCTGTATAGGAGGGATAGGTGGCAATTGAACTAGATAGGGGCCAATATCCTTGCAGAGAAATTTGCTATTACTACATGGCAGAATTTAAACTAGATTGGCAGGAGTGGGACTCTGATCAGGAGCAAGTCATGGGATAAGGTAGTAGCTAACAAGAACAAGTTTAGTAATCAGTATAGCAAAAGACACGGCAAAGGCAGGGAAAGAGATATGTGTTTTCATTTCCATGTCTGAGATTTAACAGGTAAAGCAGACAAATTCAGAGGGTGGATTAGCTTTGAGGAGTGGGTTGTCACAGAAACGTGGCTGAGAAAAGGGCAGGACTGATAGCTCAATGTTCCAATATACAGATGGTACAGGTGTGATGGAGGTTCAAGTACGCTAGGGTGAGGAGGTGGTCGGCATGGAAGTTATAACAGCAGAAATTAGAGATGACATTCCAGGGGATTATCCAATGAGTCCATATGGTTAGGACTTAGAAACAAGGGGAGCGTCACTCTACGGGGTTGTATTATAGACCCACCCCAGAAATTAGTGGGAACGTGGGTTAGGTGTGTAGAGAAATTTCTCATAGTTGTAAAAACAATAGGGTTGTATTAGAGGGTGACTTAAATGTTGCCCGTATTGACTAGGCCAAACAGAGTATTAAGGACCTGAATGGGGTGAAATTCATGAAGTATGTCAGGACGTTTCCTGAGTCTATATATAGAGGGGCCTACTCTGGACGGTGGAATATTGGACCTCCTGTTATAGAATGAAGCAGGACAAATAATTGAAGAGGCAGTCAAGGAACACTTTAAACCCAGAGACCATAATTCTATTAGTTTTAAGATAGTGATGGAAAAGAATAGGTCAGGTCCACAGGCCAGTGTCCTAAATTGGAGCAGAGCTAGTTTTGGGAGGATTAGACAGGGTCATACAGAGGTCGATTGAGTGAGACTGAAGAAAAAGAGATGAATAGCAAGTGGAGGCTTTTAAGAATGTGATAGTAGGTATTCAGGAGCAGCAAGTTCCTGTTAGGGTGAAAGTTAGATCTGGCAAGTTTGGGGGATATTGGCTGACAAGAGATATTGAGGCTCTGATTAAGAAAAGGAAGGAAACATACATTGAGTTTAGGAGGTCAGGATTAAATAAATCATTTGATGACTATAAAAACATAAAGAATACTGTTAAATTGGAAATCAGGAGAACAGAGACAGTATTTATATAATTTACATATTCCTATTTAATTATTTATGGTTTTACTACTATTTAATTATTATGGTGCAACTGTGACGAAAACCAATTTCCCTCGGGATCAATAAAGTATGACTATGACTATGAGATTAATCTAACAGGTAAGGTTCAGGGATATTCAAAAAGGTTCTTCAATTATGCTAAGAGCGGAAGAGTGGCTAGCAAGAGAGTAGCTGGACTGCCTATGTCTTGAGCTGCAGGAAATGGGTGGGATTTTTAACAGATATTTCTCCTTGGTCTCCTGAGGGTGAAATTGTGGTTGCACCAGAAATAAAGGGAACAAGTGAAGACGTTCTGGAGGACATTTATATTACCTGGGAGGAGGTATTTGCAGCCTTACAGCATATTAAGGTGGAATAAATTCCCAAGGACCTTGTGGGAGGTCAGAGAGAAAATTGCAGAGACGCTTCTGGAAGAATCCTCTTCATTATTAACCAGTTATGAGGTTCCCAAAGATCGGAAGCATTAACATAGAAAATAGGTGCAGGAGTAGGCCATTCGGCCCTTCGAGCCTGCACCGCCATTCGGTGGCTAATATTGTTTCATTGTTTACAAAAGGGTAGCTGGGGGACTACAGGTTGGTCAGCCTGACATCAGTAGTGGGGAAGCTACTGGAGGGGACTCTGAAGGACAGGGTGCAGCAGCATTTGGGTAGAGCGGGTCTGATTAGGAGCCAGCATAGGTCTGTGCATAGAAGGTTGTGCTTGATGAACCTTTTAGAGATTTTCAAACAAATAACCAAAAAGATAGATAAGGGTAGGGCAGTGGACTTTAGCAAGGCCTTCAACAAAGTCCTGCATGGTAGGCTGGTCTGGAAGATTAGGTCCGATGTAATCCAGAGAGAGCTGGTTAGGTGGATTTAAAATTGACTGGGAGGGAAGAAGCAGTGGGTCGAGGGTGAAAGTTATTTCTTTGAATGGAGAGCTGTGATTAGAGGTGTGCCATGGGGCCTTCGTTATTCGTCAGCTATATAATGGTTTGTATACAAATGCGCCAAGCTTGATCAGTAAATTTGTGGATCTCAGAGAATTCAGAGGTGTTGTTGATAGTGAAGAAGGTTATCAGAAGTTACAAGGGAATCTGGATTGGTTAGGGAAGTGGGTTGAGGAGTGGCAAATGGACTTCAGTACAGTACGAGACAATGCATTTTGGAAAGCCAACCAGCAAAGAATTTATACTATAAAATAGTAGAACATTAGGGAGTGCAACAGAACAGAGGGACCTCAGAGTGCAAGTACACAGTTCACTGAAAGCAATATCACAGGTTGACAGGCTGGTGAATAAGGTCTTTAGCACACTGGCCTTCATCAGTCAGTGCATTAAATATAGGAGTTAGGACATTATGTCGCTGGTGAGATTGCACCTGGAGTACTGTATAAAATTTTGGTCACCCTATTATAGAAGGGATGTGGTTAAACTGCAGAAACGGCTGACAAGAACATTGCCAGGATTAGAGGCCAGAGGCGTGAGGCCTGAAATTTGAATCACATTGAGCTCCTGATGTGACATTCTTAACTCACCTCAGATTGCTCGTACCGTGGATGTTTTCATGGAAACAGATCATGCATATTTAACCATCAAATATGTCAGAATCCTCTCCAGGTGCTTCAAGAATTCTGAAAGCACAGAAATCATCACTCTTTATAATCAGTTTACGTGGACAGACACATCTGATTTATTGAAATTCAGTGACAAAAGAAGTTTAAAAATAAATTGGTGAACTTTAATCATCATATTTTGTAGTTATGACATTCCAAGTGTTAATTATCATGTCAAATAAAGGTTATTAATGAGCAAAGCCATATTAAAGAAGAGCTGATTACTGTTTTAATGCTTGTTCCAACGACATGATATTTTACCTCTGTGGGTACTCAGTCTACAGACTAATAAAAGGAAGAACAAATTATTGTTATGCTTGATTACTTTCAGGCTGTTTGGAGCTGATTTGCAAATTGGGATTCACAGTACAACTCATTACATTACGAGAAACGGACAAAAAGTGATGGTGCCTGGAGAGTTATAGCTTTTATTTTGCAAGTCTGATTTAAGTTAAGTTTGCCATTCCAGATTATTTCCATATGAATCATAAAATTATGGCCTGTGTTGGGAGACGTTTTTGTTATCTGGGGCTGATGCTTCACTGCAATACTGAAAGAATGGTGTGTTTTATGTTTGCAAGATATGTTATCTTCTGAATGAGATTTTATTGTAAAGTCCTGTCTACTTATTGCAGTGGCTCAGAATTAAAGACCGTTTCTCAGTTTGTCATTGTTTTAATGGAATGTGGGCAGAGCTGGGTAGACAAGCATTTATTTTTTGTTGTTTTTGTGTATCAAAATAAACTTTAATAATAATTTAAAAACAAATACAAGAATAAACAAATGTTTATGTTTTTCATAATGCCTCACATTCATAGTCAATGCTTTAAGTAGTGTTCTATTGGATTGGTTGGTTAAGTCCATCACCCCTATTGGGACATAGACAGCCAACATCAGCTTGCCAGAGTCCTCTATCCTGGACCAGTCACTCTGGTTGCGCACCCCCCCTCCCCACCCACCGGGTGTAGCTTATCTTTGAAGGTCCTTCCTCTCCCAGGGATGAGGTCTTTGGAGCTTCTATTAGCATCTCCGTACCTCTTTGCTTTCACGGGATGGGGTTGCTAGCCCCATGGCCAACCCTCCTCCTTTCAAAGATGGGCTTGGGACCGTCCATGTCAGGGTTCTATTACATTCCTCAAAACTCATAGGACTGTTACCACCCAAGCAGCTCCCTGGGATGGTACACAACTACAAACATCGAGGGGCTCCCTCACCCAGTCTGGACTCTCCTTGTCCAGTAGCAGATTTTCTTTTTAGCATTGCTCCTGAACTGAATGGCTTGTGGTTTTTTTTTAAAGAAGGTGTTCAAGAATCAACCACCTTGTTGTGGATCTGGAATCACATTTAAGTCAGGCCAGGTAAGTACGGCAGGTAGTACTTGCAATGGTTCAATAGTTTCATAATCATAAGATACGGGAGCAGAATTAAGCCATTTGGCTCATTGAGTCTGCTCCACCATTTCATCAAGGCTGATCCAATTTTCCTCTCATCTCCAATCTCCTACCTTCTTCCTGTATCCCTTCATGCCCTGACCAATCAAGAATCTATCAACCTCTGCCTTAATATACATAAAGACTTGCCCTCCACAGCTGCCTGTAGCAACAAATTCCACAGATTCACTACTCTCTGGCTAAAGAAATTCCTCTGCACCTCCATTCTATAAGGGCACCCCTCTATTCTGAGGCCATGTCCTCTAGTCTACACTCTCCCATTATAGGAAACATCCTTTCCACATCCACTCTGTCAAAGCCTTTCACCATTCAATAGATTTCAATGAGGTTGCCCCTCATTCTTCTGAGTTCTAGTGAATACAGGCCCAGAGCCATCAAACTCTCTTCATATGACAAACTTTTCAATCCTGGAATCATTTTCGTGAATGTCCTTTGAACGCTCTCCAGTTTCAGCACATCCTTTCTAAGATAAGGAGCCCAAAACTGCTCACAATACTCCAAGTGAGGCCTCACCAGTGCTTTATAAAAGCCTCAACATTACATCCTTGCATTTGTATTCTAGTCCTCTTGAAATGAATGCTAATATCGCATTTGCCTTCCTCACCGCAACTCAACCTGCAAATTAACCATTAGAGAAACCTGATTAAGGATTCCAAATCCTTTTGCACCTCAGTTTTTTTGTATTTTCTCTCCATTTAGAAAATAGTCAACCCTTTCATTTCTTCGACCAAAGTACGTGACATTGCACTTCCCGACATTGTATTTTGTCCGCCAATTCTTTGCCCATTCTCTTAATCTGTCTAAGTCCTTCTGTAGCCTACTTCCTCAAGACTATTTGCCCCTCCACCTACATTCATATTGTTTGCAAACTTTGCATCAAAGCCATCAATTCTATCACCCAAATCATTGATATGTAACGTAAAAAGAATTGGTCCCAACATAGACTCCACTGCAGAACACCACTGGTCACCAGCAGCCAACCAGAAAAGGCTCCCTTTATTCCCATTCTTTGACTCCTGCCAATCAGCCACAGCTTTATCCATGTGAGAATCTTTCCTGTAATATCATGGGTTTGTAGCTTGTTAAGCAGCCTCATGTGTGGCACCTTGTCAAAGGCCTTCTGAAAGTCAAGTACACAACATCAACTGATTCTCCTTTGTCTACCCTGCTTGTTATTTCTTCAAAAATTCCAACAGATTTGTCAGGCAAGATTTTCCCTTGAGGAAACCATGCTGACTATGGCCTATATTATCAATGGCCCCCAAATACCCTGAGCTGTCATCCTTAATAATCGACTCCAACATCTTCCCGATCACTGAGGTACTAACTGGCCTATGGTTTCCTTTCTTCTGTCTTTCAATTTTCAATTTTCCAGTCTTCTGAAACCTTTCCAGAATCTAGTGATTCTTGAAAGATCATTACTAATGCCTCCACAATCTCTTCAGCCACATCTTTCAGATCTCTGGTGTGTACACCGTCTGGTCCAAATAACTTATCTACCTTCAGTCCTTTCAGTTTCCCAAGAACCTTCACTCTAGTTATGGTAACATCACACACTTCATGACCCCTGATACCTGGAACTCCCACCATATTGCCAATGTCTTCCACGGTGAAGATTGATGCAAAATACTTATTCAGTTTGTCCCCTATTTCCTTGTCCCTCATTACTACCTCTCCTGCGTTGTTTTCCTGCAGTCTGATATGCACTCTCACTGCTCTTTTAAACCTTATGTATCTGAAGAAACTCTTGGTATCATCTTTTATATTACTGTCTAGTTTACTTTCGTATTTCATTTTTACCTTCTTAGTGATGTTTTTAGTTGCCATCTGTTGGATTTTAAAATCTTTCCAATCCTCTAACTTCCCATTAAGTTTTCCTCTATTATATGCCCTCTCTTTGGCTTTTAAGTTGGCTTTGACTCCTCTTGTTAGCAATGGCTGTGTCATCTTATTTCATTGGTAATAGTTCCAGATTTATTTTATCAACCAGATTTAAAAATCCCAATCTACCATTGTGGGATTTGAAATAATTGCTCTTGACGATTTTTTCCTGGCATCTGAAACACTGATCCAGCAGCTCTGCCACCTTGCTTCGATTCTAAAGTCATGCCAGCTCAATAAAGATTCAAGGACCTCCCTGGCAAGGCTCCTCTCTCAGCCAGCCTGAGTGAACAACATGTTGATTGGTCATTTGATCCCCGTCTCTTGAGGACATTTTAACACAAAATAGTGCCACCCTTGCCAGAATATATGCAGCCACTCCTACTGTTTACAAAAGATCCTGTTGTGAGGAACACTACGAGATGACAAGGTGGTGCTTAAGTACTTTAAAAATCTTTGTGAGGAAAGTTTCGCTAACTTGAGTACAAATAACACCTCGAGGAAACTTGATAAACAACTCTTGCCTCCATGGAAACCTGTTAAATTGCTTGCTGGTAACCTGGCAACAACTGGAAATGAGCAAGAACAACATTGTTCAACTTTATAGTCTATCGGGATTGGTGGAAGACTGTGTGAAGATGAAGCAAAGCGATTGCACAACAGTCCCTTGGGAAGTAATGCAACAAACTAGAGGAAGGGTCTCTGGAATACTTCAGTAAGTAACCTCAAAATATATTCATCCTTACCACACATCAAATGCTTTGTATTCTTAGCATTTTACACATTCAAATTACACTATTTGAATGAAAATCTTTGAAATTAAGCTATAAGAAAAAATGTTTTCAAAATGTTGTATTTCCTTTTGAACTTCTAGATCCAAACACTTAAATGAGTTGTATTTTACACAAATGCTTTTAATACAAGTGTTACTGTGGGTGCCTCTGTACAAACTGATGTATGCACTTCATATCCCTGCAGTCAAGCAGACAATGCTTACAAGGTATTCTATAATTATAACTGAACCTATACTTTTATTTCAGTAATATTTATCTTTTCCTTTATCACTTCCCAGGAGGTATTCTTCACTAGAAGCAGGTGTTGTTAGTACTTCTCATTCCGACATCCTCTTGATATCTTATTTCTTGATCATTTATATGCCATGCAGCACTTGACTCTAACTTGTGCTCAGAGTTTTGCCAGATCATTCTCCTGTACTCTCCCCCCAGTGATGTATTACTAGGCTTTAATAACTTGCTGCCAGATCTTCACTTATGCAAACATAAGTTTTTGTAAGTTATACTATTAATTTTTGTCTATGTTCATCATGATGCTAATCAGGAAATGTTATAAACCTAGTTTATCTTTTTAATTGAGCCAGGTTACATAACTAATATTGACTTATAATGAAATTCTCAGTCAGGTCTTAATGAGTGTGATACTGTAAATAAGTTAGTACATCTTGCTGGAAATCATCAGCAGATTAACAACATGTTAATAACTAAATTTGTATATAACTAAAGATTTTATATTTAAGAGGATATTAATTGCAGAAATACTCCATAATTATTTGCTGCTGCATTAAGACTGAAAACTGCAACTTTATTGGATTATCTAACGGTGTATTTGCCAATTGAAGCAATATTGTGAGTTTCCCATTGGTATTATCCTGTGTTCATTTGTAGATTTTGTCACCTTGGATGATTGAACGTCAATGAAATAATTTGCAGATGATCCCAATTGACATGCTATTAGCATGAAGCAGTTATTCCTCTATGAGTTTGGTGACTGACGCTCCAAAATACGAACAGAAGTGCTTGAGCAAGAACTGAGGCTTCCAGCAAAGGGGTTCAGCTACACAAACAATGGCTAAGATAAGGAACGGGAGTAAATCTGGAGTAAAATTGAATGACAAAAGCAGAGAAAATCACAAAGGGAAAAGAAAGCAAAAGTTTGCAGTCAGTACGGAGGGAACGTGGCTTAAAGAAATGATGCCAGTTTCAAAGCAACAACATGAAGGAACACGTCAAATGAATACTGGTAGCTTTGGTACTTCAAAATTAATTGTATCCGACTGTGAAAATCCTGAAGTTTTTGAAGGTGGTGAAAAAATGCACATTCAATCCCCACCACGTCCAGCGAAGGAGAGCAAGATTAAGAAAAGAAGAAAGCACAGAGCAAACAAAAGGGAAAGATCGCAAGTTCATAAAAAGAACCTTGGAAAGGCCAGATTTACCATTGCTGTGCTGAAGCCATTTGGCCTCCGCGTTCTCCGTTCCAGGACAAATTCATCTACAAATGTATCCATTCCGCACACTCAAAAGTGGAAAATGAAATTGAAAACCAAAAGTAAACGGCAGAGTGAAGACAGACAGAGGAGGAGGGGGATGGTGCCAACTGACAGTCATCTGGAAAATTCAAACAATAATACGATAAAGAAGTGGATTTGTCAAAAGAATGAGTTATTAAAAAAAGAAAGAGAAGCAAAGAGGAAGCAGAGAAGACTGGAGAGAGCTGCAGGTAAAAGGCAAGAACTAGATAAGCAGAAGAGGCAAAAGGAATCTGAAGAAAAGATAAAACTGTGGATGATGAAGAAAGGCATAATCAGAACACAGGACAGTAACAAGTGTACAGTTTCATTTGATGCAAATGCAGGTGGTCAGAATTCAAAGACATCGCCACCTATAATAGACCTGGTCAGAAAATCTCTCAGTCAAAGTCCAAGTAAGTCAATAAAGAGTGAAGTGCAGGTCTCTGATGAAAAGCTGGAGGTGAAACAGAAAAATAAACTCTTTCTTGGTACAGCAAAATCCAGAACAGGGATCTTGGCTTCTAAGGATCAAATGGTGAGTTTGTGCAAAATGATGTCAACATTGGATCAAGGTTCAGAGTGTGGCAATCTTGTGTCACAGAAGTCAAACAGCAAGAACAAATTAGTGCATCGAGACATCAATGAAAAATCACTTTCAACCTCAATGCCTATTAAATTAGAAAGGAAAAGCCCAGTGAGTTTGAGCAACATCTCTCAGGCCAAAGAACAGAACAATGATTGCAGCAGAATAGGGAAACATCTTGTGTACCAACTGCCATTCAATGAAAAGCTTTCAAGAAAAGCCAAGGAATTCAAGCAAGTTCAAGCAAAAATTGAGGAACAAAAGACTGAACTAGACAAAAATCTTCAAAGTGTCCCAGCATTAGCAACCAATCAAATTCAAAGTATAATGGATAATAAAAATAATGTCATCATAGCAATAGAGACAAATACATCACCTAACATCTTGTTGACATCCAAGTTTACTGATGCAATTTCAAATCCAAAATGGCTTCAGGAGGCTATGGTTACTCCAGCTGTAAAGAACTGGTTTGTGCACAGACTGGAAGAGCAAGCAATGCATGGTGCAGATAGTAATTCATTAGTACAAGATGTCCAGCTTTGCAAGGAGCACAAGCATAATATCTCTTCTTTGTATGGAAGGTCATTTAGAACAGCTGAAGAAAGATTATTAGCTTTGAAACAAAGTCACACTTTTAAAGATAAGGATGCCGGTGCTGGTGAAAGTTCAAAGATAACACTGTCTGCTCCTAATATAAACCTCTCTCAAAAACCAAGTTTATGGGGTAAGGAGAAGATAAAAGAATAAAGCAACTAACTTTCATATAGAGGGCTGGCAGCACTTTTAATCTTATTTTGTCACTCAGAGAAATTTGTACTCTTTGAGTAGCATGCATCAGATCAAATAACTGCATGAGTCATATTTGCTACCAAGTTCAAACAAACACATTTTTTACATGTTAAACTGATGGAAGTGTTGAGAACCAGAGCAGGGAGGACAAAAGGTGATTGAGAAAGCAACTAACGTTGACATTAGGAAAACTGACTTAGCCCAGTGCTTTGCTACCATTGGGAATTCACAGAATGATAGAATGGTGGGAGCACATTCAGCTATGGTTTTAGGAATTAGATAACTGCTTGAAGGTGAAAAAAATTCTTCAAAACTTTGGGTAAGAGCTAGGGAAAGCTGATATGGAAACAGTGGGCTAAATTGCCAGTCTCGCATTCTATGGAATTATTTTAAATGATTCCATGTAATAGTGTAACTAAACAATGAATTAATATTGCACGAATAAACTCTCTCTTTCACCTAATAATACTCATTGTATTTTTCTTAACCTGTGCTGAATGAAAAACCGAATAAGCTTTTGAAATTCAATTTTCTTAGGAACCAAACAATTACACCCATATTCAAAGAACTTGAAGCTACTTGTGTTTGTAATTAAAGAAAAAAGTGCATTGACATAAATGTCAGCTATTTATGGACAAGTACCACTGTATAATAATCAGAAGTTGTTTTGCTTATGTAAATAAGGATATAACTGATTATTTAATGGTGTACAAAGCCACAGATACTTCTCAGCAGTTCTTGCCCAATCTAAGGAGGAAGGAATCTGATTTGGCTAGTTCCATTGATGATCAGATGTATATTTGTACGTGACTGTTCCCAATGAGTATGTGATAAGACAGAAGTCTTCAGCAAGACGTTGGGGCTCCCCAAACCATTACATGACTGCACATCATTAGCATTCATTTGACAAACTGACTTGTCATTAGAAAGAAGAGCAAATCAAGCTTCATCCCTATGAGTTCCAGCTGGTGCTGACAAGATGAAAAGAGGAGGCAGGGAAATTATTGGAGAGCATCCCAGAAACTTGGAGAAAGTGTTAGAGCTACTGGAGGGTTCATGCTTCCCTTAACCTTGAGAAGGTCATTTTATTTTAATAGCCTGCAAAGACTTTTCCATAGAGTTGGTCTAGTTGCTCTTCACCTGACATCAATGGTCAAAGTGCTACAGGACATCAATTTTGTCTTGGGCTCACAGTGGTATAATTTTGACCTTGGTTGATGTTTGTTTTAATGAGGCTCCCATGTGTTTTCCATGAGTATTTTGGTTATTAATTTCAAAGGCACCCGCATAATGGCAGAGACACCTAGTGCAGTGTATTGTCATCATTTGACCCTGACGATAAAAATCAGTCTCTAGCACTTTCACTCTTTCATATTAGATATGGCACAGCCTCAATAGAGAGGAAAAAAAACAATTTGATTCATAATTAACTGCAACAACACCACTTCAATTTCCTAATTCTGGCATCTTTGTATTAAAGTACCCAATGTAAAAAATACAGCTGTGTCTTGGATACCCTGTTACCAGGAACCAAGTGGAGATTCTAAAAGTTCATTTCATATTAGAAAGTTTCCAATCAACAGGGAGTGGATAATTTATAATCAACCTTTACATGGGTTCATTGGTCACTTCAGAATTTGACCTTTATTTCTCAAGAGGCAGCAGGGTGTAAATTCTATCACTGAGAAGTAAAATGAACAATTAATTCTCTTTATCAATGTCCAGATGTAAGCATATTTGGGGAAGTAAGTTAGAAGTAAATAAATAGAGAAAGTTCTGGAAATACTCAGGTCAGGTAGCTTTTGTGGAAAATAATGGAAGAACATGCTGGAATTGTGGGCTTCAAACCACAGCAATTTCTGGGACCAGCAGACAAAAGAAAATAGTGGAAATACCCAACAGATCAGGCAGCATCTGTGGAGAGAGAAAACTCAGTTAAGGTGGATGCCCTTAAGTTACAACAGTTCTGATACAAACAAGAAAGGCTGTTATCTAAAATTGTAATATTTGGTATCAAGTCCTGTGATTCTAACATTTCTAAATGGAAGATGAAGTGCTGTTTCTCAAACTTACATTAGACAAGAGGCCAAATGGTTAGATCAGAGTGGCAAAGGGATAGAGAACTAAAATAAAAGACACTAGAAGAAATCTCAATCACTTCATTTATGGAAATGGTTACAGTTACAGATCCCACAACCCACCTTGGCTGTAGGGGCATTGTACGGACCAGCACTGTGCCAGTTGCCTCCATCTCTCACAGTTGAGGGAAAGTGCCTGGGTTGTGGCAAAACTCTCTCCAGTCCACTCTGCAATGTTGTGGGTGTCCATTTCTTCCTCTGTCTGCCCCTTTTTCTTCTCCCCTGCACCATTCCTGAAGATTGGTCTTTGAGAGTCCACAATCTTGTTATGTGGCCGTACCATCTCATTTCCTCTTCTTTACTGTGGACAGTAGATCTTCTTGTATCTCATGTTCTTCGTACTTCATCATTTGAGACATGGTCTGTGCAGGAGATGCCGACGAGCCTTCTGAAACATCTCATTTCTACTGCCTGGGCCTTCTTTTGTTGTTCTGCTGTCAAAGTCCATAATTTGCACGCATACAAGAAGATGGAGATCACTTCATTTTGTCATCTTTTCTAACAGCTGTGAATACTGCAACCCATTGCATCTTATTGAAATTAAGCACATGCATATATTTAAATTTTGATTAAGGGTTTTACATTAACATTCCATTTCTGTGCACTGACTTAAATGAACTTTATCTAACCTCTTATGCATTTACAATTATTGTTTTTTTAAAAAATCAGTTTTTCAGTATTTTAAATTTGTGGTTTTCACCACTTTCTTTCTACAGTTAAATCTCCAGGCTAATATCCAGATAGACGTGAAACGTTTGATAGCGATTTATCCTTGGATACTAATGCAAGTGAGTGTATTAGTACCTGAGAACACTGGGCTGCTGGTTCTTATGTTCTTCCTCTTATTCAGCCAGTGCCATGGGAATAGCTAGACCGGCGCTAACCTCCCGATTTTTTTTTGTCGTAATTTGCAAGGAGCAGCATCTGTCAAAATTGCAAAGCGTTATTAAAATTAAGTCAATATACAAGGAGAGAATGAAAGATGATTAACGCACCAATCAACAAATGCTCATTGCAAATAAACTGCTCCCCGGTACCAGCATAAACACAGTCAGGATTTAATCATAAATCCAAAGCAAGTCTATTCATTAACAGTAATATGTCGGCTTTACATCACTAAGGCTGAAGATTAGGTCTAAAGTGTTATCTTATAATCTCACATCAACACTGTAAGTATGCGAATACGGGTTGTTTTCCCTACTTTGTTACCTCCAACAATTATTCCCCAGAAAATGAGATTCATGATGAAACTAATTTCATGACATACATGTGCCGGTGATATTAACCCTGATTCTGATTCTGAAATGCCAATGTGAATTCGAAGGCCTCCCTAGAGTCTTAGAGTACCACAACACAGAAACAGGCCCTTCAGCCCATCTAGTCTGTACTGAACCATTAGTCTACTTAGTACCATTGACCTGTACCAAGACTATAGCCTTCAATACCCTTCCCATCCATGTACCTAATCAAATCTCTCTTAAATGTTGAAATTAACGCCACATCCACCACTTGCGCTGGCAGCTCGTTCCACACTCTCACCAGCCTCTGAGTGACGAAGTTCCTCCTCATGTTCCCCTTAAACATTTCACCCTTAACCTAGCTGTAGTCTCACCCAATCTCAGTGGGAAAAGCCTGCTTGCATTTACCCTATTTATACTGCCCTATTTTGTATATCTCTATCAAATCTCTCCCCAGTCTTCTAAGTTATGAGGAAAAAAGTCCTAACCTATTCAACCTTTCCCTAAAACTCAGCTCCTTGAATCCTGGCAACATCCTTGTAAATTTTCTCTGTATCTTTCAATCTTATTTACATCATTCCTACAAGAAGATAACCAAAACTGGACACAATACTCCAAATTAGGCCTCAACAACACCTTAGACAATTAAACATAATATCACAACTCCTGTACTCAATGCATTAACTTATGAAGGCCAATGTGCCAATAGCTTTATTTAAAACCTTATCTACCCATGGTGCCATTTTCAAGGAATTATGCATCTGTATTCCCAGATCCCCCTTACCACTTTCTGTGTAAGACCTACCCTGTTTGGTCCGCTCAAAGTGCAACATTTCACACTTGCCTGTATTAATTCCATCTACCATTTTTCTAGTTGGTCTAGATTCCACTGCAAGCTTTGATCTGAACTAGCTGGAAAACTGCTGTCCACTATCCACTATACTCCAAATCTTGGTGTCATCCACAAATTTACTGATCCAGTTTACCACATTATCATCCAGATCATTGGTATAGATGACAAACAATAATGGACCCAGCACCGATCCCTGAAGCACACCTCGTCACCATCCTCAAGTCAGAGAAGCAACCATCAAAAACCACTCTCCAGCTTCTTCTCAAAGCCAATGTTTAATCCAATTTACTACCTCGTCTTGAATGCCAGGCGATTGAACCTTCTTGACCAACATCCCATGCAGGACCTTGCCAAAGACCTTAATAAAGACCATGCAGCCAACATCCACTGCCTTGCCTTCATCAAATTTTCTGGTAACTTCCTCGAAAAACTCTACAAGATTGATTAGATATAACTTACCACACACAAAGCCATGTTGACTATTTCTAATCAGTTTCTGTCTATCCAAATACTTACTGTACATATCTGGTCCCTTAGAATACTTCCCAATAATTTTCACATTACTAATATAGGGCTCACTGGCCTTTAATTTCTTGGCTTATTCTTCAAGCTTTTCTCAAACAATTGAACCTCCAATCCTCCGGCACTTTACTTGTGGCTAAGGATGTTATAAATATCTTTACTAGGGGCCCTGAATTTCTGCAATAACCTCCCACAGGGTCCAAGGAAACAGATTGTCAAGCTCTGAGGATTTATTCACTCTAACTTGCCTCAAGACAGCAAGAACATCCTCCTCTGTAATCTGTATAGGATCCATGACCTTGCTGCCTCATTGCCTTACATCTACAGAATCTGTGTCCATCTCCCGAGTAAATACAGATGCAAAAAAAATCCATCTCTTTTGGCTCCATGTGTAGTTTACAATTCTGATCTTCCAGAGGACCAATTTTGTCCCTTGCAATCTTTTGCTCTTAACATA
Organism: Mobula birostris; assembly: GCF_030028105.1. Lineage (NCBI taxonomy): Eukaryota > Metazoa > Chordata > Chondrichthyes > Myliobatiformes > Myliobatidae > Mobula > Mobula birostris. Next base: position 30,408,299 of record NC_092378.1, on the reverse strand, counting down.
TCTGTAAAAGTCCTTAGGATTCTCCTTCTCTGTCTGCTGGAGCAACCTCATGTCTTTTTTTGTTGCCCTCCTGATTTTTTTCTTCAGTGTTGTCTTGAATTTCTACTCAATTGCCTGATTTGTTCCTGTCTGCCTATACCTGTTCGGCACCTCCTTCTTTTTCTTAACCAGGGCCTCAATATGTCTTGAAAACCAAGGTTCCCTAAACCTGTCATTCTTGCCTTTTATTCTGACAGGAACAAACAAACTATGAAAAATTTCACTTTTAAAGCCCTCTCACCTACCAAGTACATCTTTGCCAGAAAACAACCTGTCTCAATCCACACTTGCCAGGTCCTTTCTGATACCATCAAAATAGGCCTCTCTCCAATTCAGAATCTCAACTCACAGACCAGACCTTTCCTTTCCCATAATTACATTGAAACTAACGTAATTACGCCCACTAGATGCAAACTGTTCCTCTACACAAATTTCTTGGCCACCTGCACTGTCTCATACACTAGGGGTAACCTTTATAGTAATTTTTTTGATATTTTGACTTTTCATTTCATTATTTTTGAAAACATTTTGCTTTATAGACAAAAGCAAATCTGCTGCAGATGCTGGAAGACACACACACACACAAACTCAGCAGGCCTGGTAGCATCTATGGAAAAAAAATACATACGGTTGATGTTTCAGGCCGAGACCCTTCATCACATAATACTCTTTTTTTTTTTACATGTGCCAAAGACTTTTGCTCAATACTATATGTAAAACACCAAAATTTTGCAACATGAGTCTTACTAAAGTCTTTAACCTTGTGAGACAAGACCTTAACTCCCATTCCTCTTCAAACTTGACCACTGGAAAAATCTATCTTCCCCCCTTCACCTTGCTATATGATGGCATCCAGGCCAAGATTTTTTACCAAGCGTTCAACCTCAATGTAGACAGATAACAGCAAGGCTGCCTGAACACTTTTCTCAATTTTTTTCTGAGTAACATTGCACTTCCTGCTGGACTGGAACTAATTTATAGGACAAATGGGACACTGTTCAAATCATATTACATCCACTCCAGAACCAACTTCAAATACTCAGCTACAGTACACAAATGGTTCACTGGGTCTCACATCTAATATCAACCACCAACCTGCCCCCAACTCTATTTTCAAAATTGCCCTCTGCTGATGAAAATCCAGAATACATTCCTTGATATAAATGTTGGAGTCACCTTCCATTGATCACCAACCTCTGTATGTTTGTGCAGCCATTGACCATCTGAGGAAAAGAGTGAAGATGAGAATCTCAAATGTAATGCGGAGCTGATGATTCTCCAGGCAGCAGAGAACCTTGCCTTCCCATGTAGAACATCTGATACAGCACAGGAACCGGCCCTTTTGTCCACAATGTTGTGTCAAACCAAATAAATTAGTAATCGAGTGACCAGCTAAACTAATCCATTATGCCTACTCAATGCCCATAACTCTCTACTTTCCTCACATTCATGTACCTACCTAAACACCTCTTGAAAGTCCTGGGTGTATCTACTTCTACCACCAGCCCATTCCAGGTACCCACAATTCTGTGTAAACACACTTGCCTTTCGCATCTCCTTTAAAATTACCCCCTCTCATCTTATTTGCATGTCCTCTGGTTTTAGACATTTCAACTCTGGGGAGAAAGGTACTGTCTGACCACCCAATCTATGCCTCTCATAGTCTTATAAACCTCTATCAGATCTCCACCACTCCAGAGAAAACAATCCAAATGTGTCCAACCTCTTGATATAGCACATGTCCTCTAATCCAGGCAGCATCCTGATAAACCTCTTCTGCACCCTCTCCAAAGCCTCAATATCCTTTACAATGGGGTGACCAGACTGTATGCAATCCTCCAGACGTGGCCTAACTAGAGTTTTATAAAGGTGCAACATAATCTCCTGACTTTTGAACTCAGTGCCTCATCTAATAAAGGCAAGCATGCCAAATGTCTTCTTAATCATCTTATCAACCTGTGTAGCCACTTTCAGTGAGCTATGAATTTGGACCCCAAGATCAAGATTCAGGGGAGAAGGTTTAGGACAGAGATGAGGAGAAACTGTTTATCCCAGAGAGTGGTGAATCTGTGGAATTCTCTGCCCAGGGAAGCAGTTGAGGCTTCCTCACTAAATATATTTAAGAAACAGTTAGATGGGTTTTTACATAGTAAGGGAATTAAGGGTTATGGGGAAAAGGCAGGTGGATGGAGCTGAGTTTATGGACAGATCAGCCATGATCTTATTGAATGGCAGGGCAGGCTCGATAGGCCAGGTGGATGGCCTACTGCTGCTCCCATTTCTTATATTCTTATGATCCTTCTGCTCATCAACATTGTTAAGGGTCTTGCCCTTAACAGTGCACTGTATTGTTACATTTGACCTTCCAGGTTGCAACACTTCACATTTGGCTGGGTTAAACTCCATTTGTCATTTCTCCACACAGATCTGCAACTGATCTATATCCCACTATACATTTTTGCCAGTCATCTATGCTATTCATAATACCACTAATCTTTATATCATCTGCAAATTTACTAACCCAGCCATCTACATTTTCATCCAGGTCATTTATATACATCACAACTAATGAAGGTCTGAGTAGAGATCCCTGCAGAACACTACATATCATGAGCTCCAGCTAGGAAAAAGCCCCTTTGACCACCACTCTCTCTTCTATGGTCAAGCTAGTTCTGAATCCAAGTGGCTAATTCACCTTTGATCCCATACATCTTAATCTTCTGGGTGAGTTGCCCCATAAGGGACATTGTCAAACACTTCACCAAAATCCATGTAGACAACATCTACAGCTCTACCTTCATCAATCACCCTTGTCACCTTATTAAAAAACTCAACCTGGTTACTAAGACATGAGCTGTGCCACACAAAGCAATGCTGGTTCTCCCTAATTAGGCCATGGTTTTCCAAATGCTCATAAATCCTATCCCTCAGAATTCTCTCCAGTAATTTCCCTATCACTGACATGGGACTCACTGGTCTGCAGTTCCAGGATTTTCACTGGTTCCCTTCTGGAAAACATTAGCTAATCACCAGTCCTCCAGCACATCACCTGTGTCTAGAGAGGACATGAACATATTGGTCAAGGTTCCAGCACTCTCTTCAGTTGCCTCGCTCAATAACCTGGGGTGTATCCCATCAGGCCTTGGGGACCTCCTTCTTCTTGTGTTGTTTTATGGCGGTTGGCAAACCAGCTTTAAGGTGCATTACCGCCACCTGCTAGACTGGAGTGTGGATCGTTGGATAAACAGGAGAAGGGAAAAGAAATGCATTCCCTATATTCTATATAATAAACCTGAGTCTTTCAGATACTTCATGATACAGATCTGTATTACTCTTGAATTCCCACTTAAAATGTCTTCTATACTCACATCAGTTTTTTTGTTCATCTTAAGCGCTCCTATCATCTTCACTCTTTCTTTTTGATACTTCTTACATTTTACCAATACATGTTCAACTGTTTCTGGTTGATTACAGTATTCACACAACCCAGTTGGATGTTTCCCTATTTTGTGTAATGTGTAATTAAGACTGGTGTGTCCAATTCTCAAACGACTGATGATCACTTCTGTCTTTCTATATCCACTTGACAATCTCTTGTATCTGACTTGCCTCTGTATTTTGTACAGTTGTCTCCCTGTTTCACTCTCATCCTAATGCAGTTCCCTTCATGAGTTCTTTTCTGGCTTCTTTATAATCCTCATGTGCTCTGTTTGATTCTGTTCTCCTAAGCTTTACATACTTTTCCTTTCCTTCTTGACTAAATTCATCACCTCCCTTAACATTCAAAGTTCTCTTACCATGCCATCCTTGTCCTTCCTTCTCACTGGAGCTTACCTGTCCTGTACTCTGTGCAGGTCTTTAAACACCTTCCACATGTCAAATGTGGACTTGCCCCAGAACAGTTGTGCCCAGTTAACTCTCCCTGGTTTCAGCCTAATGCTCTTGTAATTTGCCCTGCTCAAGTCCAATATTCTCCTGCAATGCCCATGCTTACCATTATCTATAGCACTCTTAAGGCTGAATGAGTTATGATCTCTGCTCCCGAACTGCTGACCCATTTCCCAACACCAGATCCGGTGCAGCACCTCCAATTGTTGGACTACCCACATATTGATTTAAGAAACCCTCCTGGATGCACCTAACGAAGTCTACCCCATTTAAACCACTTGCACTCAGAGGTTCCCAGTTTATATTAGGGAAGTTAAAGTCCCCCATAACAACAATCCTATTCTTCTTGCACTGAATATCTGTTCCTCAATGTCCCCATAGCTTTTGGGTGTTCAACCCCCATCAGAGTGATTGCACCCTTCCTATTCTTGAGTTTCACCCATATACAGTATATTCAGTGGACAAGTCCTCTCTGTACTGTCCCTGATTAGAAGTGCAACACCCCCACCCCTTTTACCTCCCTCTCAATCTTTTCTAAAACATCGAAACCCCGGAAAATTAAGCACCCATTCCTGTCCCACTCTTGACCAAGTCTCTGTAATGGCCACAACATCATAGCTCCATGTACTGATCATGCTCTAAGTTCATCACCTCTACCCATAATGCACCTAGCATTAAAATACGAGGGGTGGTTGATAAGTTCGTGGCCTAAGGTAGAAGGCGTCAATTTTAGAAAACCTAGCACATTTATTTTTCAACATAGTCCCCTCCTACACTTACATACTTAGTCCAGCTGTCGTGGAGAATATGGATCTTGGACCTCCAGACAGTGTCCACAGATGGGTGATTGATAAGTTCGTGACCTAAGGTAGAAGGAGATGAGCTATACAACACTCGTTACATGCACATGCAGGTCTACTCTTTGAGCAATTATGCAGAAAGTTTGAAGTTAATACATCATCTCCTTCCACCTCAGGCCACAAACTTATCAACCTGATGAGTTATTAACTTCAAACTTTCTGCATAATAAGACATGTCTACTGTCATATGAACTTACGGCATTGCCGCTACAGGTGTCCCCCACCTTATGAAAGTTCACTTTACGCCACTTCGCTTTTACGAAAGACCTAGATTAGTACCTGTTTTCCATAACTGAAAGAAATCCGAAGAGGATTTTCACTTTTACGAGAAAAAGCGCCCGCTTTAAACTTGTGCTTACCCTGAGAAAGACTACCATGACTGTGAAGCCTTGCGCAGGCAGGTGTGTGCGCATGCGTGTACGTGCTGATTTTTGGTATGATTTGGTAGTTATTTTTTGGGTCTGGGAATGCTCAAAAATTTTTCCCATATGAATTAATGGTAATTGCTTCTTCGCTTTACGCCATTTTGGTTTACGAAAGGTTTCATAGGAATGCTTTACTTTCGGATAGCGGGGGAACCAGGAAGTCTGCACCAAACGGGATGCAGGTAAGGATCTCAATGCGTACTCTGCAGGGTTTTCCTCTGTACGTACGTAATGCCATTGTTCGGGCTTTGAGGACATGCGGATGCATTGAACTCTATTGTGAATGTACACGTAGAAATGTTTTGATTCGTTGTAGATATAGCTGAGCACTACTTTGCTGTCTGTGTAGAACTTGGTGGCATCCAGCTCCAGGTCTAGCTCGTCCTGGATAAGATCTGCCATTTCCACAGCTAGGACAGCTGCGCACAGTTCAAACCTTGGAATTGTAGGCTCGGACAGAGGAGCTAGCTTTGCCTTACCCGTTACAAATCCTACTTTAACTTAGAACATAGAACATAGAATAGTACAGCACAGTACAGGCCTTTCAGCCCACAATGTTGTGCCAACCCCTAAACCCTGCCTCCCATATAACCCCCCACCTTAAATTCCTCCATATACCTGTCTAGTAGTCTTTTAAATTTCACTAGTGTATCTGCCTCCACCACTGACTCAGGCAGTGCATTCCACGCACCAAACACTCCCCGAGTAAAAAACCTTCCTCTAATATCTCCCTTGAACTTCCCACACCTTACCTTAAAGCCATGTCCTCTAGTATTGAGCAGTGGTGCCCTGGGGAAGAGGCGCTGGCTATCCACTCTATCTATTCCTCTTAATATCTTGTATACCTCTATCATGTCTCCTCTCATCCTCCTTCTCTCCAAAGAGTAAAGCCCTAGCTCCTTTAATCTCTGATCATAATCCATACTCTCTAAACCAGGCAGCATCCTGGTAAATCTCCTCTGTACCCTTTCCAATGCTTCCACATCCTTCCTATAGTGAGGCGACCAGAACTGGACACAGTATTCCAAGTGCGACCTAATGAGAGTCTTATAGAGCTGCATCATTACCTCGCGGCTCTTAAACTCTATCCCTCGACTTATAAAGGCTAACACCCCATAAGCTTTTTTAACTACGCTATCCACCTGTGAGGCAACTTTCAGGGATCTGTGGACATGTACCCCCAGGTTCCTCTGCTCATCCACACTACCAAGTATCCTGCCATTTACTTTGTACTCTGCCTTGGAGTTTGTTCTTCCAAAGTGTACCACCTCACACTTCTCCGGGTTGAACTCCATCTGCCACTTCTCAGCCCACTTCTGCATCCTGTCTCTCTGCAACCTTCGACAATCCTCTACACTTTCCACAAAACCACCAACCTTTGTGTCGTCTGCAAACTTGCCAACCCACCCTTCTACCCCTCCATCCAGTTGTTAATAAAAATCGCAAAAAGTAGAGGTCCCAGAACAGATCCTTGTGGGACCATCTTTCCGAACTACTTTCAGGTAAGCCACAGCACCGACGGCCTTGGTTGACGCATCCGAGAACACCACAATTCTCTGTGCGCGGCCTCGATGAGTGAGGTCACAGTGCACCTACGTGGGACATGAAGCTGTTTTAGGTCTTGAAGTGAATCTCTCCAAGCTTCCCATCTGCTGAGCTTGTCTTCGGGTAGAGGAGTGTTCCAGTTGGAGAGCTCAGAGGTCAGTTCTCTGAGGAGGGCTCTTCCCTGGATCGTAACCGGCGCCAGTAGATCCAGGGGATCGAAAGCACTGTTGACAGTGGAGAGAACTCCACGGCGGGTGAATAGTTTGTTCGTGGTCAGCACAGAGAACGTGAATGTGTCGGTCGTGATTTCCCAAAGGAAACCCAAGCTCCTTTGTGGGTGTATGCTTTCTCCACCTAGATCCAGGTCCTTGATTGCTGGAGCACAGTCATCAGGGGGGAAGGCCTCCATGGCTGCCTGACAGTTTGATGCGAACTTGTGCAAGCGGAGGTTTGACTCAGCAAGTGAGGCCTGTGTTTGTCGGAGCAGATCAATTTCTTCAGCTTCTGTCTGTACTGATATCAAGCCGTCATCGACATAGAAGTGTCTTTCCACAAACTTAACGGTGTCATCGCCATGGTCCTGTGCGCCCTCTCTGATGGGTCTTCGCAGCCCGTAGATGGCCACGGAAGGAGATGGACTATTGCCAAAAACATGGACTTTCATCCGGTACTCGATGACTTCCTTGTTGGTGTCATTGTCCTTGTGCCATAAAAAATGGAGGAAGTTGCGATGGTCTTCCTGCACTAAGAAACAATGGAACATCTGCTGGATGTCCGCTAGGATCGCAACCTTCTCTTTCTGGAAGCGCAGCAGGACCCCAAGGAGGGAGTTATTAAGGTTGGGGCCTGTGAGGAGCACATCATTGAGGGAGATGCCAGCGCACTGGGCACTGGAGTCAAAGACCACCCTGATCTGATTGGGCTTTTGCGGGTTGTAAGCCCCAAACGTTGGGAGGTACCAGCACTCCTCATCTTCTCTCAGCGGTGTCACTACCTCAGCATGCCCATTAGCGAAGATCTTCTCCATGAATTCCACGTACTGTTGCTGCATCTCAGGTTTCCTTTTCAAGGTTCGTTGTAAAGATGTGAACCAGTTGACTGCCTCCTCTTTGTTGTTTTGCAAGCGCTGGCGTGGTTCTCTGAACGGTAATGGGGCAACCCAATTATTTGCTTCGTCTCTAAAGACTCTTGTGTCCATTATTTTTAAGAAGATGGTGTCTTCCACTAAGTTTATTGCTGTGCTCAGTTTGGGCGAAGACTGACTATTACTCTACTATGCTTGTTAAAGTTTTGTTGTGTTTCCTTAATACACTTAAAGCTTGTGCAGGGCTGAAAAATTGAATGGCAGCCACTCTCTAGCACATCAGTCTTGAGCGTGTTAACTGTCGGTTTGTGTACGTTGCCAAGGCACACCTCCCCTATCATCACCCAGCCCAGATCCAGACGTTGGGCGAAGGGGGTGTTGTGTGGTCCATTGACCTACTGCCTGACCTTGTGCACCCTAAGAACGTCTCTTCCAAGTAGCAGGAGTATTTCTGCTTCTGGATCCAGTTCTGGGATGTGCTTGGCAATGTGGTGGAGATTGGGCTGGTGTAGCACTGCACTTGACAATGTGGTGGAGATGGGGCTGGTGTAGCACTGCGCTTGACGTCGGAATCTCAGATTGGTTATTCAAGAACTCGTTGCACTCTAAGAGTGGAGGGAGACAGATGACAACTTTGCCATCCAGCAACTTGAGTCGGAAGCCTTCTGCCTTCCTGCCAGATGTTTCTGTGATGCCGGAGCAAGTTCTGAGGTAGTATGGGAATGGATTACCTTTTACGATGAACAACTCGAAGAACTCTGATCTGGCTAGTGAGCAGTTGCTCTGGTCGTCCAGAATTACATAGGCTTTAATGGCCTTGTCTTTGGCTCCCTTAGGGTATACGTTAGTGAGGCAGATCTTTGAGCATGAACGGCTCGACTGACCTGGACTGCAAACTTCTGTGCAGCTTGAGCTGACAACAGCTGTATTGGAGTGATGCTCTCCCTCTCTCCAATCCTCTTGTGGGAGTGGAGGAGCCTTGGCAGTTTGTGGTGACGGGTCAGGATGCATGGCCCCATCGTGATTAGTGCTGTTGCATTCCGAGCACTTTACGGGGAACGTACACTCTTTAGCGAGGTGGGAGGTAGAGGAACAGCACTTAAGACTTAGTCCTGACGAAGGGTCTCGGCCTGAAACGTCGACTGCACCTCTTCCTAGAGATGCTGCCTGGCCTGCTGCATTCACCAGCAACTTTTATGTGTGTTGCTTAAAACATACTCTTTTTTCCTTGAGAAGGGCCTTTCTTTCATCAATGGGTTTGTTTCCAAACATTCTGCATTTTTTGAGGGGGTGGGGTTTGTTGTGCAATGGACAATTCCTGCTAGGGTCATCGTTGGTTGCGGAGACTTCGATTTTGTGCACTGAGATGGGTTTATTGGTGCTAAAATTGTTCAAGATAGATTTGATTGGTTTGGTATGAGTTGTGGTGCTACCTTGATTCATGAAGCTAGGATCGTTTCACTTCTTCGCCTCATTGCACACAAACCTACTAAAATACTCTAAAGGAGGAAATCGACCACCGTTCTCTTCTTTGTACCACGAGCCAATAGACACCCACTTTTTCTGCAGCCCAAATGGAAGTGTGTCCACAATTGGTCCGATTCCTCTTGAAGTATATAGATATGACAGGCCTGTTAAATAGTCTTCTTCTTTAGCACCTTCAATCTCCATGAGTAAATCTTCAAGTTCTCGTAATTTAGTGTGGTCCTTGGCTGACACCCTGGGAAACTTGTCCAGCCATTGAAATAACGCCCTTTCAATAATTTCAGGGGCCGCATAGCACTCCTGTAGTCTCTCCCATGCTTTGTGTAGGGCTAGCTTAGGGTTGTTGACATACAATGAGCTTATGCGTTTCACCTGTTCACTTGATTCCTTTCCCAGCCATTTAGTCATAAGGTCCAACTCTTGGGTTGCTGTGAGCTGGACTCCACTGGCTGCACTGGTGAATGAGGAGTACCACGCACGGTAATTTTCAGGCTTATTGTCAAACTGGTACAATCCTGAATTGACGAGGTCTTGTCACACTAAATACTGTGCCAAGGGTTCTGCTGCAGGTGGCGTGCTAGCTGGGGGAGTAGTTGGGGGGCTTCTTCCAACTGGTTTTGTGCGTCTCTTGTGATACTTTCTGCTTTTCTGACAGCCTTTTCCATCTTCAGTTTGGCCTCTTGGATAGCGTATGACACTCGCACCTTGGTGGCTTCTGCTTTAGCTCTTGTGAGGGCAGCCACACTTGCCGACGTCCTACTGCTGGATGCAGACGACTTGGTGCTTGATCGTGGAGCCCTCGTACCACTTTTTGAAACATCTAAAGATTTTGCCTTTTCACTGTAGTGTTCTTGTGCAGTGTGTTGAAACTCTGACTAAACACCAAGTTAAACCGGAGCCAATGAAGACAGAGCTTTTGATAAAATAATACAAAGCATATTCAGTGTCTGTTTCATTCTCGACACCACATTTGCATTGTAAATACTTGTAAATAAACCTCATCAACCGTCATTTCTTTTAACAGAATCAGCGTTAATATATTTACTTCACCATGCCTACTGTCATATGAACTTACGACATTGCCTCTATAATGTTTCTTTGTGGATAGAAATGGAGTCTTTCACAATCATGCTGTATACGTGAGCCTTGCTTCCTTTGTTTTCTACGAACCAGGAGTTACCGACAAGACGCGGCGAAACCAGAAGTGATGTCATAACATGCCATGATATACCATAGACAATAAATTTTACCTTTTGTTAAACTGTAACGTAGTTATCAACCTTTGACCTCAACTAGAAAATATATACAAATTATTTAAAGTGGGAATTTAATAAAGTTAAATAAATGCCTTAAGGGCAACACAGTCTTGTCTGCAACTTCACAGTGTGAAAGAGACAGATGATCGAAGAGTAATAAGGATCGCTCCACAAGTGGCGGGTGTGAGACTGAAAATGGAGTTGGACACAGGCTCAGCTTTAACAGTGATCTCTGTACACGGCTATAAACGACTGTTTTCGCACATACCTCTGAAACGAACGAAACTTCTACTAAAAACTTATGCAGGACAGAAAGTGCATCCCGAAGGTAAAATTAAAGTGACGGTGACCTACAGAGATAAAACACAGCAACTGAACCTCTATGTACTGAAGAATGGAGGACCACCGTTGCTGGGACATGAATGGCTCAGGAAAATTCAGTTGGATTGGCACACAATCAAGGCACTAGGTGTGTCAACAAAGGAGGACAGCTCGGCGGGGAAGATGTCTGCAGCTCTCCTCTCACCCATTGTCGACTGTTACAATAACGAGGAGATAGACAACATCGACAGGGAAACAGATATTGCTAATAAGCAGGATGATGAAGACTACCTGGAAGTAAAAGAGCAGGTGTAGCAGGAGAAATTGACATCTTTCAAAAGACAGCTACAGTAGTTACAGGAAGACACTTTGCAGGAGTATCAGAAAAGGAAGAAGAAACTAGGTCAACAATACAATGAAAGAACACGAAATGCAGAGCTTCTTCTGCAACTGGAGACAGAACAAGTGGAAAGGAATTATATTAAAGGGAAGAAAGCAGCAGTGGAGGAATTTGAAGATAAAAAGGTTGAGTTAGAAGAAAAGAAAAAGATGATTGAGAATGAGAGGCTAACAATGGAACTCACAGGAGATTCTATGGAGATAAAGCCAGTAATGACTAGGAAACTAAGGAGGAGACCTAATGACCCTGTTCCAATTACAGACAAAAGACAAAAACCTGCACCTGCGTAGTTAAATTACTTGTTAACAAATGAACAGATAATGGAAGATCTGTGGACTCTCAATAAGCTTAAATCTCTGAAAAGGCCAGCATCTCTGTCTTCTCCTGAACAATTTCCTTGGGAAAGATCGATGAAAATTGGTCATCTCTTAAAAGCTCTTGGACAAAATCAGTTCCATTCAAACAGAACAGCTTTCGCACAAGGTAAATCTTGAATCAATCATTTCCTCCAATGAGAATCTTACACTTAATCCTTTGCAGGGAAATTTCTTTTGCATGTACATATTTTGAATCCTCAGCCAATGTGTCTTGTTTTGCACAAAGAAGCTGGGAAACAGCATCAAAACAGAGGCAAGTTCTGGCAACAAACTGTAAGATTTCTATTGTTGTATTTTCACACTTGTGCTGAATGTGCATCTGAAGGAATTCTCCCTCTTGAGCCAGGTATGCAATCTTTTCTTGCACTGTTCGCAACTGGGATTTTTCATACATAGAATCCTCCAAACAATTCAGAAACAGTGCATAGATTTCAGTGTCATTTTCTTGACCAAGATTTGTGGTTTTTTTTCAACTTCAGACAGATAGCTCTGCAGGTAATCCTTAATATCAGCAAAATTGTACTTTAACAGCAGCTTAAGAACAATGGATAAATCTCCTTTTTATGCTAGGACTTCATCATTTCAATAAAACTTCTCAATTCCTTCACTTGTGCTTTCACTTCTTCAATTGGATCCTGATTCCTGTCACTGTTTAGCTTCAGATCAGTATTGTTCTGTACCGGGAAGTTTGGTCTCTGTCCTCCTGCAGAGGTGAGATTGTGATGGAATGCATGGCCCATTGATGCATGTGTGTTACTTCCAGAGGGCAAAATTGCAACTCCATGCTTTGTCAGATGATGGTAACAAAGAGATGGGTCTGGGAGCTTTCTTTATGACTTCTAGCCATTCCATTCTGTCACTGTATTCTGACTCTGTGTCACTGTCCAGGACAAAGCTCTTTTCACCAAATTTAGTCTCTCACAGGCAGGTAGATCCAGTATTGACTGTACATTCTTCAGCACCATCACAAATGACAGCATGTGCACAATATTTTTGTGTGATACTTTTGCCACACATGTTCCTTTAACTGGAATGTCTGCACCTGAATACCCAGTCACTTTTATATTTGTCTTGTTACATACCTCATGGGTATCTTGTGACTGTCTTATGACCATGATGTAATTGAGTATCTTGTGAGCATGATTAATTGTCTTGTGATGGTGGAGTGATGTAATCTTCCTGCCAGTGTGAGGTCACATGATGTAATTTTCCTGACGGTGTGAGGTCATGTGATGGCATGTTCCAAGAGGTATATAAGGGGAAACCCCTGTTGTCACAGTTAGTTCGTTAGTTAGTTTTGCTGCGTATTCGTCTCATGATGCAGTTTCGCTTTAAAGTGGAGTTTTACTTTCTATTTTAAGGTGCTAAGGTTGTTGCTGGCAGATTCGCCAATCGCTGCCAGTTTTTGTTTGTTGCACCTTTGTTTTACCTTTACAGTCTAGTATTGGAGAGTGAAGACCTTACCAAAGTACAGGAACCCGAAGGATTGAGTAAAGTTGGTGTCCTTCGGCGGTTTTATAAAGGATCGACCTTATTGAATCTTCTTTCAGGGATAGTGGCCCGCATCTGAGATAACCCCTGGAAGATCAGGAAGGTTTATGCAGTGTTCACCCTCCAGCAGAAAGGTCAGTTCCTTTAAGCCATTTTATTTCCTTTGTCGTGAATCCTTTGGACAAGGCATCTCTCAGCTGGGATCAGCAGTAATGTCATGTCTTCGAAGAAATCAGTTTTCAGGGAAGTGTCTCCCTATTGACTGTATAAATCACTTGGACTTTTGAATCTACCACTTTAAGACTGTGTTCGAATTTACCACTTTAAGAACTATTCCAGAGTTTGGCTGTTTGTTAAATTGCCGTATAGCAGTTAACTTCCGGTTAAGTTAGTTGTTTGTTTACTTTTCACTATTGTTGAGCAGAGTTTAATAAATGTTTATGTTTGTTTATAAAACCTGACTCAATTCTATATTTGTGTTAAGCGTAAAGGAGGGGAGCTTCCTGTTCTGGTTAACAACAGATGGTGCAATCCTGGTCATATTACGATCAAGGAACCTGTTTGTAGCCCGGATATTGAACTTTTTGCTGTTGGCTCCGGCCATATTCCACCAAGATGCAACACTGGGTGTCATGGGAGGTTGTTCCTGCCTGTGGCCATCGAACTTTGCAGCTCCTCCTGTGGAGGGTCAGACACCCTGAGCCAATAGGCTGGTCCTGGACTTATTTCCATCTGGCATAGCTTGCATATTGTTGTTTGATTGTTTGTGGTTTTTGTATTGCTATAATTATGCTCTATTCTTGGTTGGTGCAGCTGTAACGAAACCCAATCTTCCTTGGGATTAATAAAGTATGTCTATCTATCTATCTACCTATTCATTGTTGCTGACCACGTAAAAGTCTTATGTAACTTTGGTCTTAAACTCAGATTCTGCATGAACATTTACTTGTTCTCCAGTATCAAGCTTAAACAGAATATTGTTTTGATTCACTTGCAATGGAATAGTCCAGTCATTTTTACTTTGTTTGTTTTCACAAAGCACATCTATATAAAACTCCTCCAGTTCATTTTCAAGAACTGCATTTACTTGTTTTATTTCCTTTCTACTTCTGCAACAGCGTGAAAAATGATTATTCTTACTGCAGTCGTTGCACATTTTACGATATGCTGGACACTGTTTAGGCTGGTGCCGCCGCCCACAGCGATCACATAGCTTTTTTTTCTCAGATGACGTCTTGCTCTCTATTGGTTTTGTTGTCACTCTATTATTATTTCTAATATGTTCGCGCTTTTCCACAGAGTCTATGTGGCAGCTCAGTGAAAAGTTCTTTAGCCTGCGATGTCACTGTTCTGAAGCTTTGCAAAGCATCAAGGCTTTTTCCAAGTCTAAATCTTGTTCTCTCAGACCATTATCCCGAATGCCACAAACAATTCTGTCTTTAATAAGAGAGTCTGTCAATTCTGCAAGCTCGCGTGTTTACTCCAGTGTCTCAATTCAGTAACATATTGATCAATTGTTTCAGCAGCTCTCTGCATACATTTGAAAAATTTATACCGCTGATACGTCACATTACGCTTCGGTATACAAAATGCTTCAAATTTGTCCATTATTGACTTCAAATTTAAATTATCTCTATCTTCAAAAACTAAGTGATTATATACCTCAATTGTGTCGTCATCTATTACGTGAAATAGAAGTGCAGCTTTCGTTTTTTAAAAAACGCAAACAACAGGAATTCTGCAGATGCTGGAAATTCAAGCAACACACATCAAACTTGCTGGTGAACGCAGCAGGCCAGGCAGCATCTCTAGGAAGAGGTACAGTCGACGTTTCAGGCCGAGACCCTTCAAGACCTGACGAAGGGTCTCGGTCTGAAACGTCGACTGTACCTCTTCCTAGAGATGCTGTCTGGCCTGCTGTGCTCACCAGCAACTTTGACGTGTGTCGCTTTCGTTTTTTTCCCATTTTTTATCTGCTCCGATCACCAATAAATATATTTCAAAACGCTGCTTGAATTTTCTCCAGTTCTCAGCTACATTTCCAGTCAGCTGAAGTGTTGGCGGAGGTTGAAAACCTTCCATTTTTAAACTGTTAGCAAACACCAAAACAGTTCAAACTCTTTTTCCTTTGATTATCTTCGCTTCTCCCGTGTTAGCGAAAGTATTATTCATCCAGACCAACTTCTGACACCACGTTGTGTTCTTTATATTAGTATGTACCGTGGGTTAACAATAAAGAATCATATTCTGGAAGAATTAGAACTTTTATTTACAGCAATAAAACTGAACCACATTTTTACCATGCAGTGTTCCAGATCATTCTATCATTTCTGTGCATGCTCAGAACTCTCTCCACTCACATTCTGACACGTCATTACTCGTTATTACACGTGATATCACCACACCCCCCCCTGAGACTTGAGTTATAAATGGGTCTTAGACCAAAAGTTAAAAAAAAGGCTTGTTATAATTTGATATTATTACATTACTTTGTTATAATTTGATATTATTACTTTACTAAGTAAACAAATGGTATGTTAGGAGTAAACATATTTGCTTAGCATAGTGCCCCAGTAAAAAAAAAGTTGATACACTATTAAAATAAAAGGGGAGGAGTGTACTGTATAGCCTACATTATAATAAGGGACTACTTTATGTTGTAGTAACATGCCATTGAATGTGCTATTAGGCGCATATTGCAGACATCTCACCTCATTTCAGGGAGGTAGCACCACCACCCCTGCCCCCCGCAACCCCATATCCCCCCACCCCCAGTTGACCTCCAAGGGTGTATGTGTACAGGACATTTGATTATGAAAGAACACAACAATTTATTTGATCACATATTGAAACTATTTACACACACACACACACACACATATATATATATATATATATATATATATATATATATTTCTTGTTGGGTATTTTGTTGGCAATCTCAATGCTAATAGCTAAATGCTAATACAAGTAACTTTTCTATTTCTTTTGCAAACTTTCCTTGTACTGTGATGTGGCAAGTCTACAGGGAGTTTGGCCTCATCACGTAGGACATCAATAAAGAATCTCCTTAGCAGCTAGCCAGCTAGTTTAAATAACGTTAGCTATGCTAATGAATGAATGACACCTGTTAAACTCACCTCAACAGTCATTTAACCCACCATGGGCAATAGAAAAGTCACTGTTGCAAACAGTGCAGTGAGCAACACTGTTATTATTTTTGACCCCTATTAGGCAGGGGTACACTTTAGTGTAGTCTGGGGTGAAGTACGTTTTATATTTTCTTTTTTTGGAACACTCTGCCATGGTGCTGCAGGACACTAAACTGAACTGATGGACAATGAAAGAGAGAGAGAGGTCAACTGTAAAGCCCGCCCACAGAGAAAACTGATAGGTCTACTTAGGACAAAGAGAGACTAGTCAGGATGCTCTCTCTGTCACTCTCTCGCTACATCTGTCACTCGCTCTCTGTCTCTGTTTCTGTCTGTCTGTCTCTCTCTCTCTCCCTCTTGCTTGCTCGCTCTCAAAAAAATCGATTTCCGGAATATTGTATATAATTTGCGGGCATCAGGGAGCTGCTATCAATATGCGGGAGACTCCCAGAACTTCCAAGAGCAGTGGGATGTCTGATATTGAACATGTGCTATTAGGCACGTATTGATCTGTACATGTGTGTTCAGTTTGGTTTCAGTCAGTAAAGAACCCTGTTAACTTAGCTCCCGTCTCCAGCGTTCTTATTTATAGCTTTGTTGTGTAACCCGGCCACATACACAACACTTCATCTATGACGTATTCAGCCTCTCAGGTGGCTCTGAGTATATCTAGCTTCAGCTCCAGTTCCTTGGCTTTGTCAACCAGGAGCTGAAGTTGGGTGCACTCTCTACAGATATAGCCATCGGGAAGACTGTCAGCTACCCTGAAATCCCACTTTTTACAGGAGGAGCATTCCACCACCTTAACCATTCTGCCTATACTTGAACTAAGGACGAAGGATTTACAGACAATATAAAAAAAATCTCATCTGTTCTTACCTGTGCCTTCTCTCTGAAACCTTTGCGTTTTGCACTCACCTAAGTCACTTTCTCAGCCTTTTCTTACAGAGCTTTGGCTCCAACTTCTCAAGCCCAAGTTCCACAAAGAAAACAACTCAGCATCCTTAGTCTCCACCCATTCAGAATCAGAATCAGGTTTATTATCACCGGCGTGTGTCATGAAATTTGTTCATTTCTCGCCAAAGCCTGACCACTCTAACACTGCCCCACTCCAACAATGGCCACACTCACAATGGCAGCTTCACTTGCACTTCCCTTCTTTTTATTGACTAAAATAAAACTTACTTCTGGTGAAACTTGATCTTTTCAAATAGCCCCTGCCCGGCAACAATGCCTCTCTTCCACTTGCTAATTCAAGTAATAACTCCCTCCCGATGAGATTTGTTCTTTTCAAATGGCTCCCCCTCCCCACCCTGCAATGATGTTGGTCTCTCCCTCACTAATTCAAAGAATGATTCACTGCTGATGAGACTTGTTCTTTTCAAATGGCTCTCACCCTGTAACAATGCCTCTTTCTCACTTGCTACTTCAAAGAAATTATTGCAGGTGCCTTGAAGTTCCAAAGGGTTAAGGTAAATTCCATTCCTGTAAATTCCTCTAAGCCCGCTGGCAGGATAAGTAGACCAATATCAGCATTTGCACCCAGTACTGAAGTCACAATGACATTTGGTTCTGATGGGCGGGTCACATTGTTTGCAAGCTGAATACTAGACTCCAAAAATAGTCTCAACAGGTGGAAAATATTCAATAATGGTTTCAAAGCCAGGTCTGTGGAATTGAGGAGGACAATATCAATTGATGTGTAGAAAATATGAAAAACTGTAGATCAAATAGATCAAAGACAAGGGGGGAATTGGTAGAATTAGTTGGGAATTCAGTGGAAAAATACTAAAGAATATTGTGGTCTGGAATGGACCTCCTGAAGACAGAAAACTTTATTATATTTAAAATATATCCTTGATTTAGATCTGGGAATTAATCATGAAATCAGTCAGTTTAATTTTTTTGTATCGGCCTGGACATACCGCCAAATGGCTGAATTTCTCTATTGGGTATTGGTTGCAGTTTCAGACTCATAAATTTGACCTTGGTGCTCAATTTGAAACTAGAAAATGCATTATACTTTCTACCCAAATTGCTTTTTAATGCCAAATGTGTCATTTAGAGAGCTATTAAATGTAACATAAAAGGAGATTGGTTTGGAACATCTATTCTTTATGACTTGGGTCCATGTAGTTTCATAGAAATTTTATTTATGCAATTTTATTTCTATAGATTTTAAAAGATTTTATTCTAAAGTTAATTTCCTCACAACTTTGTAGAAGATCAAGAAGTCTGAACTTAATGCCTTGCTTTATTACAATCCCAAATTACCCTGACTCATCGAAGCAGCCCCAACAGTCTCTTGGTGCCTGACTGTGGTTTGGTTAAATCCTTTTTCATATCAAAGTAATCAAAATTATCCTTTTATGGATCAATGACAATGGTTACTTTAATAGAAAAATCTGAGAATTAACTAATGTGTCCAGGAGCATGATATAAAAATGTTTTGTATAGACAGTGTAAATTTAATTTCACAATTCTAGAAATATTCTTAGTTCCTACTGTGAATACTTCTTGAATACAAGTCCAGATGGAGAAATTTTGTTTCTTAAATAATTTACCAGCTGCACTGAGAAGCCAAGCGTCAGTTTATTTCCCTACTTTCCTTATCTCCTTCTCTGAGGTGGGGTTGCACAGGAAAACTGTTTCTAAGGAAGCTTTTTGCTACTTGATATTGCAGATTTTATCTTGGTTTCCTTTTCTTTGGGAATATTACGGCAAGGTAGTAAATGTGGAATCCTGGAAAGATGCCTGTAAGAAAGAAACAACATTTTAAGGGAAGTTTTTCTTAGTAACTTATTCAGCATCTTCAGTAACTTCTGGCCATGGTAAGAATTTGAGACTGTGTTCTAGCTCTGCAAAGCTAACCATCTCAGAGTGCAACAAGGAGCAAAGAAGATCTTCTTGAGCTACTTTCCACCGCTCCTCCGTGTTTATTAAAGGTATCTGGTATCATAATATTACAAAGTACACATCTAGCAGATGTCAATAAAAGGCAAAGTTCGTAAGTATTTATATCTAAACCTCATGAACTAAATTAACCAGGAACACACACTGCACTAGAGTATTAATCCCTCAAGATTATGGAAATCAAAGCACATCAGTGAATTAAATTTGAGCAGATTTCATTATGGATTATTTACTCTTATGTAATTAATGAACAGTTTTGTCAGAATGCTAGGTTACCTGGTTCCATCAGGATCACTGTGTGTTCTTGTGGTTTGATAAAGTGTGTTCACAACAGTTCAATGCAAAGAAAGGCTACTTCAATGGAAAATAACTAGCATTAATTAATATGTCTTGGAAGCCTGAGATTTTTTTCCTCTCTCAGTCATGACCAGAAGTATTCTTCTTTACAAGGAGCACAAATACCACCAAATGGTGTATATTTCTGTAACCGCAGAAATGCGCAATTTCAAACGTACAAAAATTGTACATAAAAATAACTTTTATTGGTATTTCACAGCCACAAAATATTCTGTTAACGAAATACATTTGATAGGCAAAATAACAAAATATTCTTTAAACGATAAAATAATAATAGTTGGTGTAGAGCTAGACTCCGGTAGGTTGAATCATAAAACGCAAGCATTTCAGAAGGCAAGTGTTTAACTTCAAGAGGGTTAGATTACATGTCAAATGCTCTTATAACTCACTCTGTGAACATGCACATAGCCCTAGATTTTGTGCATGCATATTCCAAGTATGAGTTTCAACAAAATCCAGTGTTGCTTTGGAGACATTGGATCATAGACTTGCAAGTTTGTCTTGTGAGATGTTGGGGTTGCCTTATGAAGAGAGATTCAGTAAGACCGGACCATAGACACAGGACTTAGAATGAAAGGAAATCTCATTGGAACTTCTTGTGTACACCATCAGTCATGGATTTTTTTCATTGGCGGCTATAATATACTGGTTACTTGGTGATACAAGGACTTCCAGTCAGCAAGATTACTAGGGCCACAATTTAGACATTTCTACTCTTCCTTTGCCTCAGGGATGGAGAGAATTGATGCTGAGAGGGGATAAGAGACACCATTGCAGGAAGAGGGGTCAGACATTTAGAAATGAAATGAAGAGAAATTCTTTACTTGGAGTGCTGTATAATCTTTGGCTATTGTAGTCCGAGTGCTCTAGGTGGTAGTTACATAAATTTAAGACATGTAAATCTTATACACAAAGAATCCAGGGGATTAGGAAAGTGGATTTGAGGAATAGATCATATTGAATAGGAGAGTAGGCTGACGGGGCCACACAGCCTTCATCTGTGCTGTTAAATTCTGTGGTTTTTAATGTTACAGAAATATCATTGTTAAATAGACCACAGAGGAAGAAATGCTACAAGGAACAATTACTTTATAAATAATTCTGACAACTGCAATTTAACTTACCCTTTTATATTTTCTGGGGGGATTATATTTCCATGGATGTCAATTGGGGGCATTCTGTTTTCACTCTTCATCTTTAACTTCCTATAATGTTCCTGCTCTTTTTCCAACAAAGTAATTGCCTTTTTCTTCCCCTGTAAATCAATGTACAGGTTGCCACAGGAAAGAAATTGCAACCAAGTGTTCTCCCTCATTCTTGAAAGAGGTGGAATGGATATTGGATATAGTGAAGCAATCAGTTTAGGAAAACATCTTTGGTCAATATTTGCATGATGTTCAAGATTTTGGGAGACATAACATCTCCAGGTGTTACTGTTGTACTCTCTGTCAGTCCTGTCAGGGAAGATGGGAACAAAGCTTCCGATATATAGCCAACCTTGATAGCTTGGTGAGGGACAGATACGCTGCAGAGATGCATTCAACCTCCGGAAGAACTCAGCTACCACATCTTTTTGTGGAGGTGAATGCAATGCGAGTCTTTGCTCTGCCCTAGGGTAAAATCCAGTCAATTTTACATGCTTATCTGGGAACAGATATTCTCTCTCTGCACGTGTAGGCAGTTTTGCATTTGATGTCGAGTACTTGTCACGTGGCTTCCAGGAAGGCAGGATCTGTAACATTTGGAAAGAACTCTGGTCAGAGTGGGATAAAGGAATAAAGTGACATTTGGCTGGGAGCTCAAGTCGTGCCTTGTCTCTTCCATTTCTCTGCTCAGTCTGCCTTGTCCTGAAGGTATCTTCAACTCACAGCCTAGCAGAGTAAAAGGGATTTTGACCAAAGGAAAATGAAAAAGCTGACTAGGTGAAGTTAACTATCAGCAACCTTAGGGGGAAAAAAACCTTTGGCATAGTAGTAAATGGAAATTGTATTGGTGCACGTTTAACACTACACATTGTCCATTTCGTCTAGGGCAGATAGACCATCATACTCAAGCTAGTTTACTCTAGGCACATACACCACCATACACTGTCCACTGTTTACACCAGGTCACATATGCCACCAGTCACTATCACTGTTAACAGTGGTGCACGTTGTCTGGTTAATTATTAAGACCTATTCTCTTAACCTACATTTTACTCTTGGGGGGATAATGATTTTAATTAAGCATGGTCAGTGCCCATTACTGAAGGTTATATAGTGACTCTGTTCAGTTGTTCAGTCTTTCTGCAAGGTAATACAGTTGAAAAAAAATTACCCTGTAATTTGGAAGGCATTTATAAAGCTTCTCTTTTGCTTTTCGCCCCTCCCTCTCTCTTATTCCAGCATAGATGGCTTTCATTTCCTCTCAGCACCATGCTTCCTTGTAACTTTCATCAGGTTCTGTTTCCCGAGTGCTAAAAATGGCAGCAGAGTGTTGCTTAGTGACCTGGAGATGTGTGATGTCACAAAATGATGTTACTCATCACTGCTCAGAGAGTGTCAGAGGTGAGCAAACATGTACAATTCCTCTTTGATACTTCCAGAACATGAGCAGGGATGATAACTTGCTAAGTTGAATTTCATTCCTATTCCTTCACTTCTAGACAAGGCAGAGTCCTGGTGCAATTTCCTCTACCTGGTGCTATCAGAATCACATCAGAAGTAAATGGATTTTTTAAATTGTCAAGAGGCTCTTAAAAATACAAGGCAAATATGACACTGGGTTAATTTAAAACCAGCATTCTGAAGACTAGTCTTTGAAGCCAAAATGAAATGCAAAGGAGCCTAACCTAAACTTTGTACTTCCATTGGAAGCACCATTACTGCTTCCAGATTGGATCATACATTGCAGCTGTCTGGATATGATATTAAATTCTATAACTTCAGATAATTGCTTTATATCAAAACTGAGCTGTACATCTATAATAATTGATTTGGCTTTTCCATTACTTCTACAGCTCTGCATTTCCACAACTTTAATGTTCATTTGTGTTCGCATTCTTTAACTATCCTTATTTCATAGCTTTCATGTTGTTTTGTTCATGATTTTTCTCTTGCTCTAACTGACTTGATTAACTCAACAAGTCATTTACACCTTCCCACAGCATTTCTGGGCTCATCTTCGAGATGTTCCCTCTGTCCTATCCATCCCTCCCTACCCTTTTTGCAACTTAAAACAAAATTAGTATCTCCCTTTCCATGTTCTGACAATGGATCTTTAACCCAAAACATTAACTCTGTTCCTCTTCCTACAGACCTACTGAGTTGTTGTTCCTTTGTGGTGTATTGGGTAGCAACCGTTTCTTTAGCATTTTTCTATTTTACACTCGATGCTCAACCCAGCACGGATGGAAAGCGTGCAAGGAGCCAACCGTGATCACTCGCCTTGAAGTCTGGAGTGGATGCCTCTACACCAGCAGCTGGGCTACTGAGTGTTTGCCGCATTTTCTGTTTTTATTACTCATTGGTATTTTTATTTCAAGTTTCTTAATTTTAGTTCATTCTTTGGAGTGAAATTCTCCCTACAAATAGCAGAAGGTTGAAAATAGGAGCATCTTGATATTTGGAAAGAAAAGCAGAGACTCCTTGATAAAATTAAGGTAAATTACTTTATTGCCATTCCATTACTGTACAGCAGTTTATTCACCAATTACAGGATTGTTAGCACATCCAATGTCACAATGAACTGCTTATACTTCTATAAGAAGCCCAGGGCACAGACTGTTTTCTTTCTATTAAGGTGCATTGACTGAGCCTGGAGTATATACAAGCAATATAATATGAAATATTTACAAAGACTGCGTTGGAAAACACTGTATAGTTCATAATTTACAACTATTGTTGCTGTTGCATGATCTGTTGACTCAGTTGTGAGAATGTTTGGCCAAAGTTATTGATATTGCATATTCTGGTCTGCACTTACAGAAAGAGAGGAGTTAACAGTAGTTCACTGATATTTTGGGATGCAAAGCGGGAACAGATTACAATTATTTTTAAAAAGCGTGCGCGCGCGCGCGCACACACACACACACACACACACACATGCATCTACTGTTCAATGTGATCCTTAAATAAATGGACACTTTCAATTAGTTAACCACTGATATCGGTGCACATACCTTGATCACATACATAGGTACTCAAAGGAAAAATGTAACCAATAGTGTTGCTGACTGGTTGATACAAACAATTAACACAATCTTAAAATGGTTTTGATCCTGATATCACTGTCTTGATCAACTACAAAAGCAAAACCTAACTATCCCGTGTTATGAACTCTCTCAGCACGTGGAAAGAAAAAAAAAATGCAGATGTGAAAAACTTTCCCCTCAAAAAATTATTTCTAAAAGGGTATTTTTAAATGCAATATATTCCTTTTCAATCAGGTGTCCCATTAAATTTAAAAACTCTAGATAAATACAACATGCTGATTGTTTGCAATGCACGTACTTTGCACTGCTACAATGAAACCTTTGTATATATGTCTAATTTTGGAAAAAGATTTTATGGTGCACAATACTGGGAAATGTACAAGATCTGCAAACAGTGAACATGCAGAAAAGAAATTCAGTTTAGTTATGAGATTTGCAGGGCTCTCTCTTTCTCTATAATATATACAGAGAAGAAATAGGCAATGTCAAGAAGCAGGTGCTTAGCTTAACATTTAAACCAAAGAATGGAATACCACATGAAGAAGTGCAAGGCAGGGCAATGCCAGGGGGTGAAGAAGATCAGTGCTTTAATTTTACTCAAGAAGTAGCAAGGGAGGCCGGGAGACAGGTGGTATTAAAATATAACGTAATCCATAAATGGATACATAATCAATATATGGATGGCAGTTTGGTGGGTTTGGACTGCATGTTGTCAAAAGCATTAAGCATGAAAAAGGTTGCTGTCTTGAAAGTACAGACTGTCACACTGTGGTAGTAATAATAGGTACCAGGATCTAAGGGAGACGTTGCTGGCCATATTTAATAATGGTGAGAAAGAAGGAAGATTATGAATGAAGTGGGTACATTGATCAAAGTAAATAGGTTGAGATTTGAAAAGTGATGACCAATAAAATTTTCTAATAAGCAGATAAACAGTGAAAGATTGGTTTGAAAGGTGGTTCCTTGAATCAGCATGGCTGATGTAATACGTTAAAATTTTGCATCATTCTTCACTAAGCAGGATGTTGTCAATTATCATTGTCAATTGACCAAAAAAAACTTGAAATTGAATACAAATATTCAAAATGCAATTTCTTAAAAGGGTGGAAGATACAAAATTTTACCTGGTCCAAATAGGGGCAAATCCTAGTTTGCTGAGGAAAATAGGGAGGTGTAAATAGCAGATACTCTGACCACATCATCCAATCCTCCTTGGATATGGGAATAGTGCTTGTGGATGAGAGGATGCAAATGTTAAAAAAGGGATAAATCTACAAGACAGATAGTCTGGAGAACATAATCTAATTTATTTGGGAAAACAGATTAATTACTGACAGCCAACATATATAATGAAAAGCAAGTCACATCTGATAAACGTGATTGGAATCATTCAATCAATTAGCAGAGTCATTGTTGAGGGTGAGAGTCCCTCTCGAAGACTTGCATTCATGCACGCAAATGTCAACCACTGAACTGCTTTATAAAATGATTTAGAAAAATCACAAGGCAGTTCCTCATACTAAACCCATGTTAGAGGCCACAAGAACAATCCAGGATGAGAAAATACTTGAATACTTCAGCCAAGATAAAGTACGTTCCATTTGGCAAGTGGGAGAGTAATGAGCAGTTGATTTCAAAAGGAGGCTGCAGGTCAAGTCTCATAGAGAACCTTGACCTCAAATCCCTTGTACAACAATGCCACCTGTCTTCAGGGATACCTCGAGCTGCTCTTGTACAGTGCTCCATGAATTAATCTAAATTATTGACTGTTAAAATGTTTAATAGCAAAATATTGTTTACATTTCACCAGTTTAATCTGAACCACATCACACATTTAAAACAGAATTCCAATGATGCGTACTCAAGCCATAGTTTAAACGTTTATACAAGATCATTTATAAGCCAGGCACACGCAATTCTCTTCTCCAATCAAGAAGGGATGATCTTGGTATTGTGAGCAGATACTGAATAATCTGAAATGAGAATCTCACACACTTATTAAATTTTGCTTTCCTCCTAGAAAGAAACTGTAAATTCAGTCTAAAATAATGGAAAATCTGAAACCCACCCTGATCACCAATCTAAGCCCAGAACATTAACATCAGATACTGATAGATGTCAAGGCTCTTTTGTTAATACTGTAAAAACAACTGGAACTGAACGTAATCAGCTATTAACATCAGTCTCTGAGATACAGATAACTCACACAAACACTGATCAACTATAACTTGTCAGCATTATCTCAAATCTTACAAATCAGACATTAACCCTCAACTCAGAACTTCACCGAAACCAAGGAGGTCATTGCTCATCCCGCCTGAACCCTTTTTATTAAAAGGCTTCCATTTCCCTTATACATTTTCATTATATTTTAATAGTGTATTTACAAACACTATATACAAAAGTTTGACATCCCCTGAGAGGCATCTAATATCAAGAAAGACAGCAGTATCAGAAAGTATGGTGGACAGCCACAGAACGCAATGCTAGAAAAGTCACAAGGCCATTTGAAAGTGGCCCATGGTCCTGGTGTCTATAAAGGCAAAGCAGCATTAAACATATCACAATCATACATCAAAAATATTACTTTATGTGAACTGCTCTATGGACATGTGCAAAAGATAGTACACAGGTAACAATGAACAGTGATTAATCAAGTTACAGTAAGCACAGCCCAGATAGGAAAAGAACCAAGTATTTACAGATCAGGGCACTGGAAATCAAAGCTGGAAATCAAATCAATGAACCAATATTTTGCTAGTAGAGTCTACTACTAGCATTTAGAGTCTAGTAGAGGCAGATTTTTCTAAATTTTAAGTTGTTAATCGAACCAGCTTGAAGTTAAAATGGTTCCAATTATGAAGAAGCTATTTAAACAGCAAGATCCTCTGTCCATCACAAACCTAGTTATCTCAAATCTGGGATTAGTGTTGACAAACTCATGTTTCCGAGTTCATAGTCCTCCTCCTCTAGGCCTGTGAAGCTGATGTCCAGCAATATTTTACTGAGGCTGTCATTGAGGGTGTCTAAGACCAATCCTTCAGTCAGAGATCTGTTTATTGAGGTGTTACCGTTTGCATTTACTTGAAGCCTTCGGGAACATTTGTCCTCCAGAAGGGGGGAGGAACTTGCCTCTGGCACAAGGTCCTTAAGTGGAGAGTTTAATAGCTCACGCGGTGATTCAAAGAGACCAAATTCCTTATACGGTGTACTGCTGAGACTCAGGTAGCCTGTGTTATTCTGTAGTGGTGTAAGGTAGGAACGAAGAGGTGTCCTCACAGGACTGAACTCAAATAAACTGTCATCTTTTTTCAAAGGGGTCAATGCAATCTTCCAACTATTGGCCACAGTGACTGGAGAGCTTCTACTGGCGCTTTTACTGGGCGTGGAGGAGGCTGGCAGATCATGGGCCTTCTCCTTAATAGGCGTTTTGAAGTTATAATCCATGGCGTTGCTGGAAACATTTGGGCATTGGTCCAGGTTTTGAGATTCATGGAATGCTGACATATCTGATACAAGTCCTGAATCCAATCCAGTCTCTGCTACAGGTTCACTGACTTCTGGGAACAAGAGAACAGGCTCCTCCACAGGCTGAAGGATGTGCTTCTGTTTCCGCCTGGAGCCACTCTCCTTGGACACTTCGCAGAGTTTGGCTGCTGCAGAACTTTCATGTTCTTCACTCACAGGTGGAGTTGCCTGAACCAGGAGTGGATTCTCAGAGTGCTTTAGTGAAGTCGAAGGTTGATTACAGCTCACCATATCATTTGTTACCTAAACATAATACAAATTAAGTCAATTACTTCAGAAGCATTCATGCTGAAGGATAGCACTGGAACAATATCTTTAATGCAGAAATACACTCACCAACACTTCATAGATGTGCAATCAGTCAAAAGTGAAGAGGTTTAAATAGATAACCATCAGCTTGATTTTGTGGAAAGAAGAAAGCAGAGGGATGAGAGAGAATTTTGTTGGGCAGGGCTTGGGTGTGTGATGGTGCTTTAGTTCAGTTCAGCAAGAAGCCAAGCTACAGGCTAGATAAAGAGTCTAGCAGCACAGAGGCAGTAAAGTGGGATTATTGAGAAGTAAATTTGAATTTTGTCATGCATATGTCACATACATGTATTGTCAGACAACTGCCCCACCAATGTGTGTGGTTAATGTCACCAGGAGGCAGCGTGCAACAACTGAAGATCTTTAATTCAAGAATGAGAGAACAGTGGCCAGAGAAGCCACTGCTGACTACATAGCCAAATCTAATTGATGCTCAAGCTAAGGAGCCAACTATTTGCTTTATTCTTTTACATTATATTGACAACATCAGAAACAAGCCAGAGTTTATGCTTCACATGAGTGTCTCTCACTAACAACCTCAAACACATACTTTAGATAGGCTGTAATTACTCACCTTGATCACATTATCTTTGAAAGCCACTGTCCCACTTCTAATCTCCAGTCACTGCGAGTATTTTAATCTCCCATCTTAGATGGAACTTGATATCCTCCAGCTAGATTTCTTCATCTACTGTAGCACCAAAACTGCCATGATCAACATTGGCATCCAATGTGATTGTGAAAATGATAATCTATTTCCCCTTGCCTCTAATACATTTGTAACCTTTAACTTGATTGACTACTTCATCCTCCTCCCATGGATCTGACTGGGAGCATAATTGCGTGGTTCCATGCACACCTTATCCACATAAACAGCAATTGCTTCCTTTTGTGAACTTGCAAAGTTAAGTCTGCTGTCCCCCAGGACCTATCCATGGCATTTTCAATTTCTCAGCAGCAGTCTTCTCCAAAAATATCCAAAACCACAATAGTTTCCATAGACATACTGAGCACAGACAGATCAACCTCACTAAAAACTCTCTCGACCACTCTATAATCTTCCTACTTATGTACCAGTACGACATGAGCCCAAAGTTTCCTTCTATTAAATACAGGAGCATGGAAGCATCGTCTTGAACAGCCACACAAACTTAACTGACTCCTTAATAGTTCCTGTTATTGTTTTATATTGAACCAGACTATTCACAACCTGGATATCATATTTGACCCAGAGAGGAGATGCAAACTATAGACCATTTTGTCACCAAGATCAGCTATCTCAGCCTTCAAAAACCTCTTCCAAGTCTACTTCTGCATTAGCTCATGTGTTATTCATCCTTTGCCTCTAGACTATTCCTGTGCAATTCTGATTGGTTTCCCTTGCTGCCTCCACAAACAAGGTCAAATTATTCTGCCTATGATCCAATTAATACAAAGTCAAATTCATCAAATTACTTTAATCTTGTATCTCCTGGATAAGTAATACGTTAATTTAAAATTATTATTGTCTTTGATCCTTTCATGACAGTGACTTGTCTATTTCTGTTTCTCCTTCAGCATTAAAAACCCTCTATTATATCTACTTGCCTCTGATTGTAGAAAGACCTTGGATTCTAATTCCCTCCCTGAAGCTCTCCACTTCTCTTCCCTTTTTTAAGATGCTTCTTAATCCTCTCTCTTGGTTCAAGGTTGTAATAATTTGCCTAACTAGCACCTGTCTGGCTCTGCTAGTCAATTTTTATTTAATGATGACCCCGCAAAGTGCCTTGGGATGCTTAGCTATATTAAAGAACAACATATTCCTTGATCTAGCTTTGACATATGATAGCAATATAAAAAGGTAATTAGTGGTAAGTTTTGAAGCAGTTTATCTTTGTCTTTTAATAGATAAAAATAGCAGTCCAGATTTTCAACTTGAATGTTGGCTGATCCTCAAAGAAATGTTGGCTTTTTTTCTACATGTCTGATAGGAGCTGCTGCACTCCTACTGGGACTATAGCTGAGGAGTACAAACTTATAACGTAGAACAGGGACAGGGTCTTCAGTCCACAATGTTGTGCCGAACTACAAACGTAATTAAGTTAGTAACTAAACTAATCTCTTCTGCCTACACAATGTCCCCATCTTTCCTTTTTCCTCACATTCATGTGGCTACCTAGATGTCCCTGATGTATCTGCCTCTACCACCACCCCAGGCAGAGCTTTCCAGGCACCCACAACTCACCGTGTAAAAATCTTGCCCCTCACATCTCCTTTAAAATTACCCCTTCACTTTAAATGCATGCCGTCCAGTATCAGACATTTCAACCCTTGTTAAAAGATATTGTCTGTCTACTCTGTATATGGCTACGGCTCTCAAATCTAATACACCTTTATCAGATCTCCACTCAGCCTCCGCTGTTCCAGAGAAAATAATCCAAGTTTATCCAACGTCTTGATATAACACATGCCCTGTAATCTGGGGAACATCCTGGTAAACCTTTTCTGCACCCTCCTCAAAGCCTCTATATCCTTCTTACAATGGGGGGGGGGGGGCAATCAGAATGGTATATAATACTCCCGATGAGGCTTAGAGTTTTATAAAGCTGCAGCGTAACTTGCTGACTTTTGAACTCAATGCCTCAACTAATAAAGGCAAGCATGTCATATATCTTCTTAACCACCCCACCAACCTGTGTAGCCACTTTCAAGGAGCTATGAACTTGGACCCCAAAATCCCTCTGCTCACCACCACTTAAGGATCTTGCCCTTAACAGTGTAATGTCTCTATACATTTGACCTGCCAAGGTGCAACTCTTCACATTTGGCTGAACTAAACCCAATTTGCCTTTTCTCTGCCCAAATCTGCAATTGATGTATATCCTGTTGTATTTTTTAACCATTCTTCTACACTACCCTTAACACCACCGATCTTTATATAATCTGCGAAATTACCAACCCACCCATCTATATTTTCATTCAGGTCATTTACATACATCACAAACAGCAGAGGTCCCATTACAGGTCCCAGTGCAACACCACTAATCACTGACTCCAGCTAAAACAAGTCCCTCAATCACTACCCTCTGCCTCCTACGGGCAAGCCAGTTCTAAATCCAAATGGCAATTCACCATTGATCCCATGCATCTTAACCTTCTTGATGAGCCTCCCATGAGGAACCTTGTCTGGCACCTTACTAACATCCATGTAGACAATATCCATAGCTCTTCCTTCATCAAACATCTTTGCCAAGATACATCTTAGCCTGCACCAACGCAAGCTGATTCTCTTTAATTAGGCCATGGTTTTCCAAATTCTCATGAATCCTCTCTCTAATAATTCTCTCCAGTAACTTCCTTACCACTGACATGAGACTCACCAGTCTGTAGTTTACAGGACTATCCCTGGTTCCCTTCTTGAATGATGAAACAATATTGGCCAGTCCTCTGGGACCTTGCCTGTGGCTAGAGAGGACATGAAAATATTGATCAAGGCCCCAAACTATTACAGGGCAAGATCTGTGCCCAGGTCTATATTATCGTACCAAAAAATAACTGCCTTTCGCTTTTTCTCCCCCTTATGGTAACAGTGGTTAAATGGTCGATAACCAGAGATTATAAACTAGCATACCTCAAGTCTATCCAAAAGCAGCTTTTGGCTAATTTGCAGAGAACAATTGATTTAAGTTACCCTGAATGTACTTGCACTCTATAGTCAAAATTAACAAATAACTAGTTCGCCTGAAGTGTGCCCTCTGCTGAGTACCAAGATTCACTTTCCTTTTCATTTTTAAAATCAGGAAGAAATACAACACCTCCTGCTTGCTCTGTCTCATAGAATTTGAATAAATGAAGGAGAATTGCTGATTGAAACGATTCAATTGAGGTGATATAATATGGAAGTTTTAGCAATGTATAAATCCAAAACACTGTTTCAAGATAAAGAAGAGAACAGGGGCAAGGTCACAAAGAACCATTTTGCACAAACATGCAGCAAACAATTCAGGGTTCTCCTTCGTAGTTTGGGGTGTATGTTCTAAAAAATTATTTGAGAAGCAGATGAAATAATGGTTGGTTATGACGGCCGGGGGAGGCGGGGGGAGGGGTTGGGAAAGAGATTGAACGTTATCTGTATGGTCCAAATTTCCTTACTTTCCTGCTCAATTATAACTACCTTATGGTTACAGTGAAAAGGATGGAAACGCTCGCTTTCAAGGACAATGGTGAGTTGAATGGTTGGTGTCAGAAGTTGAGGATATGTTACATAATCCAGCTAAAATCAAAAGACAAGAGAAAATCTGCAGATGCTGGAAATCAAAGTAACACTCACAAAATGCTGGAGGAACTCAGCATGCCAGGCAGCATCTATGGAAAAGAGTAAACAGTCAACGTTTTGGGCTGAGGTCCTAATGAGGGGTCAACTGTTTACTCTTTTCCATAGATGCTGCCTGGCCTGCTGTGTTCCCCCAGCATTTTGTGTGTGCCCAAGAAGAATAATGTGAGCTGCCTTAATGACTGTCGCCCGGTAGCATTCATATCTACAGTGATGAAATACTGAGGCATTTAGAGGTTGGTTATGACCAGACTGAACTCCTGCCTCAGCAAGGACCTGGACCCATTGCAATTTACCTATCGCCACAACAGGCCCACGGCAGACACAATCTCAATGACTCTCCACATGGCTTTAGACCACCTGGACAATACAAACATCTATGCCAGATGCTGTTCCTCGACTACAGCTCAGAATTTAACACCATCATTCCCACAATCCTGAGTGTGAAGTTACAGAACCTGGGCCTCTGTACCTCCATCTGCAATTGGATCCTCGACTTCCTAAACGGAAGACCACAATCTGTGCAGATTGGTGATAACATCTCCTCCTTGCTGACGATCAACACTAGTGCACCTCAGGGGTGTGTGCTTAGCCTACTACTCTACTCTCTCTATACCCATGACTGTGTGACTAGGCACAGCTCAAATACCATCTATAAATTTGCTGATGATATAACCATTGTTGGCAGCATCTCAGATGATGACGAGAGGGTGTACAGGAGTGAGATATGCTAACTAGTGGAGTAGTGTCACAGCAACAACCTGGCACTCAACGTCAGTAAGACAAAAGAGCTGATTGTGAACTCCAGGAAGAGTAAGACAAAGGAACACATACCAATCCTCTCAGAGGGATCAGAAGTGGAGAAAGTGAGCAGTATCAAGTTCCTGGCTGTCAAGATCTCTGAGGACCTAACCTGGTCCCAACATATCAATGCAGTTATAAAGAAGGCAAGACAGTGACTATACTTTATTAGGAGTTTGAAGAGATTTGGTATGACAACAAATACACTCAAAAACTTCTATAGATGTACCGTAGAGAGCATTCTGACAGGCTGCATCACTGTCTGATATTGGGGTGGGGTGGTGGCTACTGCACAGGACAGAAAGAAGCTGCAGAGGGTCGTAGGTTTAGTCAGCTCCATCTTGGGTACAGCCTACAAAGTACCCAGGACATCTTCAGGGAGCGGTGTCTCAGAAAGGCAGCGTCCATTATTAAGGACCTCCAGCACCCAGGGCATGCCCTTTTCTCACTGTTACCATCAGGTAGGAGGTACAGAAGCCTGAAGGCACACACTCAGTGATTCAGGAACAGCTTCTTCCCCTCTGCCATTCGATTCCTAAAAGGACATTGAACCCTTGTACACTACCTCACTTTTTAATATACTGTATATTATTTGTTTTTTGCATGACTTTTAATCATCCATATGCATATACTGTAATTGATTTACTTATTTATTATTTTTATTTAATTTTTTTCTTCGATATTATGTATTGCATTGAACTGCTGCTGCTATATTAACAAATTTCACGACACATGCCAGTTATAAACCTAATTCTGATTCTGTATTACTAAAATCAAAAGATGCTTTCAAAACTCCAACGAGGGGGCAACATGAGTCTGACAGCTTTTTTAGAACAGAAGGATATAATGATTATTCACTAACTAAAATAGTCATTCAAGCAAGACTCTCACCCAACAATTTTGATAATATGATTAGAACTCCTGCAAGTGTCAAATCTAAATCTCACAAAGTAGGGACGTCAGAAAATTAGTTCCACTGTCACATGAGAGTACATTTTTCAATCTGTCCAAGGCCTTATGGCCAACAGTTTGACAAGGAACTATGTCAATTAGAAGTAGCAGCATACGTTCACTGCAATCAAAGCGAATACTATTCATTTGATAGTCTAACTGAAACCGATAGTACACAGAGGTGGATCTGTGTTCACATTCAATGAAGCTGTAGGCTTTCCTCTGGACACGAAACTCCTCATCAGCTTGGCACTTCACAGGAGGGTTGGGGTCCAAAGGACTATCTCTCACTAACAAGAAAGCAGTTGCTGCTGCACTTTTCCACTATGAGCTTACTAATCACACACCCTGGAAATCATGGTGGACAGGCCATTATTGTAATTTGCACACCAGGATTTAAAAGCATAAGCCACCCTCTAATATTAGTGAGCAAGGCCAGAAACCTCCAGAGATCAAGCAATGTATCAGTCAAGGTTAGCCATTCCCAGAAGAATAATGTTCAAATGCAGTTTTAGTACAGAGGGAAATCGCTGGAATGGCCGTGAAATTACTTCTATTTTTGAGAGATGTTAGTGGTCCTGTTAGCAGGATTCATAGCTGAGAATGTAGGCCTCTACAATATAGTAAACAGTAGTGAAGGAGGAGTTGTGATCCAGTTACTGTGATTTAAAGCCACAACCATACATAACTTGAAATGCTGACAGTTTATAACTCAAAGATGCTTCCAATGATCTCAGATTAGGAAGTGTATCAAAGGATCACAGAAAAGCTTGCCTTTGGCGCAATCCGGACACGTTTGCGTTTCCTGGCCATCTCACTGCTGGTGGTGGAGGAAGGATGCCCCTGCATTCCAGGCAGAGTTATCTGAGCCGATGACTGTAAGATTAAGGGAGAGGTGACTGGCAGCTGAATGGGCACCAGGTAGGAGTCCGTCCGAGGCAACAGGGGTTTCATTTTTCTCATATTCACTTCTGCGCAAAGAAAACACTTTATGAAGCAGTTTCATTACTTTAAAGCACAACGACACATTTCCTCTTGCAATCAGTAAATAACACTGAGCTACATTGTGATGACCAAATCGGTTTAGCTGAAAGACACTGTAAAATTTAAGTAAGGACTCTCTCTATTTTGATGCTATATATATGTTGGGCCCTGCTTTACTACATTCTGTCCTACCCAAAGCTACCTCCACATTAAATACCCTCTACTCTCTGGTAGAATCCAATGCCTTATGGACATAAATCTCTCCAAAGTTTTGTCAATAAACCTTGCAAATGCTGCTTTCAATACTACAATGGTTGGCTCCTTTCGACAATTGTAGAAGGCTTCAACAGTAGTCACTTGCTATTATACAAGCAAAGATGGTGTTATTGGCCTGTTGAGATGTGGTGTTAGAATAAGTAACGAGTGGCACACAGAAGTATTCCACTATGTATTTTCTTTCCTGGTATTTGTGCTTACTTCCTTGAAAATCAAACAAAGAGTGAACATGAAGAGTGGCATTCTCTTATACCTTGGGGGTGTAAGTGCACACACCAATGCGTTACACTTTGGGTGGGACTTACATGGTGAGCGGTAGGGTACTGAGAGGTGGGGTAGAACAGAAGGATCTGGGAATACAGATCAATATTTCCTGGAAAGTGACCTCACAAATAGGGTCGTAAAGAGAGCTTTTGGCACATTGGCTTTCATAAATGTAAGCATTGAGTCCAGGAGTTCGGATGTTATGTTGAAGTTGCACAAAATGTTGGTGAGGATGAATTTGGAGTATCGTGCACAGTTCTGGTTACCCACCTATAGAAATCAATAAGATTGAAAGAGTGCAGAGAACATTTCTCTGGGGTGCCACATTAGCACAACAATATTATAGCTTGGGACATCAAAGTTCAGAGTTAAATTCCAGCATCACCTGTAAGGAGTCTGTGTGTCCATCCCGTGGAATGCGTGCGTTTCTTCTAAGTGCTCTGGTTTTCTCCCACATTCCAAAAATGTACCAGTTAGTACGTTAATTGGCCATTGTAAATTGTCCTGTGATTGGGCTAGGGTTAAATCTGGGGTTGCAGGGCGGCACAGCGAAAAGAACTGGAAGAGCCTATTCTGCGCTGAATCTCAAAGTATCCAAGAATGTATGTAAAAGAAATTCGATAAGTACATGGATGGGAAGGTTGTGGATGGCTATTGACCAGGTGCAGGTTGATGAGACTATGCAGTTTAATACTTTGGCATGGACTAGATGGGCCAAGTGACCTGTTTCTGTTCTGTAACGTTCTATGACTCTATAACTTTATTCATATTCTGAAATACTTGCATTTTTACTCACCTGAGCTGACAGCTACATTACTCATTGGCATCTCTGTGCTGCTGGATCGTTTTTGTTGCTAAAAATCAAACAAATTTAGAAAGATTAAACTGGGTGCATTTTCATATTTGCATTCCATTTGTCCACACCCAAAAAGGAAGATTTAAAATTCCCAACCATACAAAATTAAATTAACAGTAGATTGCAGATTGAAAATATATTTGTACAATACAGATGGTAAAGGCATAGATCTAGATTATTTGGATCTCCTGAAGGGCAGTATGATGAGCAATCGATGGCAAAACAACTATATCAAATGTCTTGCAATTTCAGCATTGTATGCTCAGGCACCTCGTTTCTGTGTTGCTTTTCTGACCAAGATCATGTCTTTTTCTTTGTAGTTGCCGATCCAGGTAAGACAGGCAGCAAATAGGGCAGAGATTCACCGCAGGAACCTTTATGTGTAAAATGCTAATGAAATGCAGCATCAGTTGAGCATGCTGGCATCATTCTTTCAATAAGTTAAAGTTTAGAGTAGCAAGCACTTGGAAAACTGGACTTCAAAAAAGCTTCAATTATGCACTGTGAAAAGGTAGCCTTTTCCCAATCAAAAGGTCTCATTGTACAGCATCTGGTTAACTGTTGTCATTTCATAGGCATTCAAAATGTTAAATGAACGTGTAATTAGTTTTTTTGAAAAAAAGGCTTGCAACTGCAAATGCGGTACAGCCTCTCCATACAGCATTTTCCAAAACAAACGCTTCCAATAAACTGTTATTTATATAATTATGGAAGTGGCAGAGGATTGCCTTGGCTGGTTTAGAATGAGAGTGCTTTTTAATCTTAATGGAACTTTCGAGGATACTTAATTACTTGCAATGCATGGCTGAACAGGCAGTAATGATAGTGACGACTATAGCACATTTTTCCCCAGTGGTGGTTGAAGTACAATAATTTACTAATATCGCTGAAGGAAATCCCGTAAGTATTTTCTGTTACCTACAATTCTTGTGGATGTAGCCCAAAAGCTACATTGGCTTTCCTCTTTTCTCAGTTTTCTTCCTTTGAGCGGGCAATTATTCACAAGATTACATTTCCTGAATATCATTTGCTTTCCTGGACTTTTTAAACCCACTATTTATATTCTTCTTATTCAGTTTCTTATTTCTCCCTCATTTTTGTTCTCAATTCTTCCTCACCACCAGTCTCTATGGTCAAACTTTTGTACTGATTCAATCAACAGCCATTTGTGATTTCCAGAGTCAGAAGGCACAAGCATTAAAATGTTGTTATCTGCTTGTAAAGATAGTTAGGTGTAACTCACGTAACATTAGAACATTCAAAAAGTCTTTTACTTCTAGCGAACTAATTAATTGGCATGGATTTTGCCATGGAAAAAAAAATTACAACTTAAGCTTAAAAACAACTGAAATACACATATCATCAGCAACCACCTTCCATTTTGTGACCCAACCAAACCAGTCAGAAAAAAATAAAAATCAGCACAGTGAGGTGGCAGAATGCCACCAAGAGCTCTTGGGTCTTACTTGTTGAAAGACCAACACAGGCGCTGCTTGGATCCATTGAATCTTGTCAGTTGGGCTGAAATCCAGGGACTGTATGAAATATCAATCAAGAACGAGAAGTATTGAACATTAAAATGCATTAAAAATGCCAACATCAGACAAGCAATGCATCTTCTGCCCGCTACTGGATATTTCTTCTTACTTTGATTAAGTCACTCAACCAAAACTTCGATAAAGACCACAAATTAAATCACCATGTGCAGTAGAAATTTGCTGTTCCGGCTCTTCACTAACTAGCATGCTCCAGTAACTGGTATCTCAGGAGTGGCTGGAATCACCCAGGATGACATCAAGTTAACTAGCACAAGCAGTAAACAAGCACCTAGCACTTACTGGATAACTGTGCTTACAGTGCATACAGCAATTTCCAAATCCTTGAGGCATCTTTAATGCCTCTCATCCAAGAATTTCCCCATCATATATTATCTAACTGTGTAATAGTCAGCTTGCTTCCATTACAACTTTCACACAGAATTGCTCGTGTGATAGTAAATATGATATTTCTAAATTCAAGAGATAAAGAATAAGCACTGAAGGATAATTATGTACAAATTTGTTCAAAGGTATTGAATAATTAATATAAAACATTCATAAGTGTATATAGCCATCAGGCACTTACAAATATATATTCATCATGGTCTGGATTTTCAAATTCATTTACTGGTAATCACAAGTGCAATTTTATAAGAGGGAAAATATTAAACATCTTCATTATCTTCACAAATGCTGAGGAAAATGTCAATGTCATCTGATCTTACTTACAACCTACCATCATGAAAGCCCAATCTGTCAATCCCTTGACCTTAGCAGTAAATGGAAGCTGCCTGTACAGATTCATTTTTGTAATGGTCAATCAGATATCTATACAACTCATCACCGAAAAAAAAATTAAAAAGCACATTGAAAACACACCTTAACAACCTGATCCAATGTCAAAAAGCGGTTCGCTTCAGCACGAATGGTCCAGTGTGATACCTTGCCATTTTGAGACGTCTGACGTATGAACATATCATGCAAAGACAGGTTGTGGCGAATAGAGTTCTGAGGAGAAAGTGAGTGCTGGTCATCAGGACAATAGTTTTATAAATGAAGAATGCATTGTTCTCAGGAAATGACATGTCAGGATTGTATTTGCTGCAATAGTTCTTACGATTTACATAATGCCCACAAGGTAATTACATGTTCTAAAATGTTTTTACAAGAGCATTATTAAACAAGCTTTGACAATTGAGTTACAGAGGGAGAGGTAACATTTGATGACAAATGTTCGGTCCACAAGATATGACAGATTTTAAAATGAGTCAAGTTAATTGGTACTTTTTGAAAAATGCGTAATAAATTTAAATTCAATATAGTTTTAACTCTATACACTCAATTTACTTTAATATGATTATAGCCTTGATTATAGAAGGGAAATCTCAGTTTCTCGGGGTTGTAGCATAATGATTGAAAGAAGCTTGAAATTGCAAGCATCTGATACCCAGCAGCATGCAACAGGGTAGATAGACCAAAGAAGCAAAACCAGGCATCCTCAGCAAGTCAGGCTGTTACCCAAGGTAGAAACTAAGTTAATGCTTCAAGTCAATGATATTGAAATATTAATACCCTATTTCCCAATTTCTAGCATAATTTTCTTTTATACTAAATTTCAAGTAGCTGTAGAATTTTTTTGTTTTGAGATAACTTAGTTTGCATTAAATTGAGCTGGAGGTGTAATAATTGAGAAATACAAAAACCAATGGTGTCAGAAAAAAAGTATTTGGATTAGGATTGTATATATGAACTTTTCAGTACTCAAGTGCTTGTGCATCAAGTTACTTGAAAGTCCTATACGTACCAAGTAACAGAGCACCTCTAAATGCTGAGAAGCAAAGAACATTTTCACCTTGTGCATATATACCTTAAAATAATTAACAATTGGACTTTAGTCATTTAACCCAAAATTTGTGCCTTGGTCCCATTTATTTTTCAGTATGTCTGTAGACTAAACTTAATTTGCCTTAATATTTATCAATTGCAACCTTTATCAGGTTTCTGTTCCCTGCCTGCAAATCCACTTGGGCTAAGATTTCCACCAAATTTGTGGCAAGTGAAGGATAATTATGCCTCATTTTGCTCAGCCTCCCCTCAAAAGATGCTGCAGCATTTGGTTGTCCTACTTCAAACAAGGAGTCTAAAGATTTACATCATAGTTATTGAACTTGCTTCCTCCCTCCATGGGGATGTGTTACTGATACAACCTTGGTGGCTTTCTTATCCACTTACTTTCCATCCTGGTTTGGCCACATGTTTGAAGTAGGGGAAATGATCCTCAATCCAGGTATAGATTTCTTTCAGCGTCATCCTCTTGCTCAGAGTACTATTTATAGCAAATTGAATCATTGCCATGTATGAATATGGAGGCCGCTCATGAATAGACTCTGTCTACATTAGAGGAAGAAACCATCAGAGAAAATACAGCCTTGCATGCAGGTTTATGTTCTGTTAACATATCAGGCACAAATGTTAGGTCCTTTACTTTACTGAATTACATCATTATAGATTACTCATTGGCCAGCGCAGCAAATGTAGATTGGAAGAAACCCTTTCATTACATTGCACCAAATATAAAACGCAAGATACATTTCAAGTTGTTTAAATACAGGGTAAATTTTGACTCAGTCACTATTCTGAGAAAAAGTTTTTAGAACAACATGAAAATAAGTGTGATTGCTATAAAAATCCATTCAGCTGATCTCACCTCTTCAATCAGTATCTCCATTTCCACTAGAACTTTCTCATCTTCCACTTCACTCAACCCTACTCCTGCACATCCCTTCTACTAAGACCTCAGCAATTCATGCCTTCCATACTTGCAAAGCCCAATTACTTTTCACACCTCACATTCTTGGCCTGGATATTAATCGCTCCTTGGAAAATTGAGAAATATTTAAACACAGAAACTTCACTAATGTTTTGAAGACAATGCTTCAGCATCTGCCACTAACTCAAGATTTAACAAGGTTGGGAAGGGTAGTACTTACAATGGGCTCTTCTGATACAGGCTCTTTATTTTCTTTCTCTGCTTCATCTTTTACACGGCAAGCCCCAAGACCATCTGTGCTCATCTTACCCAGCCACTGAATGTTGGTCAGACTGTCATCCAGGTGGCGCTCAGGAGCTGTGGGAGCTAAGGCAAATAAATTATCAGCAGAGTTTTCACATAAGCAGTAGTAGGCTTGCATGAGGTAGGTCACTGACTGTGGTTTGTTTGGTGGTATCTTCCCTGTGCTTAACATCTGACATTGTTTTATAATGGGCTGAACTGCACTCGATACAACACATACCTTCCACTTGCTCTCCCCATGCCAAGCACATGTACAAACTCTTGCAGACACTTGATTCCTAAGATATCGACAGTGTTACTGCTCTAATTGTTCTGTGAATAGAAACTAGGTGATTGGCAGACGAAAGTCAGGTCTTACCCAAGCATTACTCTGAAATCCCCCGACAGCACCTGCTAGCAAAGACCCTTTCACTATTTCCATGATCAGAACATTTAGAAAAATTAAGAGTAAATTAAAAATCTTTAAAGTTATTAAAAAAAATGTACTTATAAACAATAAACTTCCATTAATTAATTACAAACATAAATATACAAAGAAATAAATAAACTGAAAGCTGACCTAAACTCACTTTTCAAAGGAAAGTTAATGACCATATTCAAGTAAGTGGAGCACTGGAGATGCACCAGCTTTGGTTGACATACACCAAAAGGCCTGGTTAAGTATCATGAGAATGTCTGAGAATGCCAGTGGACACAAGTGGAGTTCACAGAGAGACTGAGTATCTGACTGTTTAGATGGTTCTTAATTTCTGTACTGAATCATGCAGACTTGGCAATTAGGTATGTGCTAGTAGACACATTGCAACTAGCTGGAGGCTTTCAGCCTTCAGGTTAGTCATCTCAACAATCAGCTACAATACAAAACTATAAAACTATCATTGTGGAGTTGAACTCAAATTCTGAGGTAAGCATTAAAGTGACAGGCGAGCATTAGTAGTATTTATTGCCCATATCAAATCATCTGTAAGGTAATGATAGGCTGCTTTAAACCATTGCGTTTCTTGTGCTGACAGAGTAATTTTTACAGAGTAATGAATGGCAGGGGTGGAAGGGTGGAGATATGTCTCTATCAAAGGAGGTATGAGGCGCTCCTTCCCTCTGCTAGCCTGTAGCTCACCCTTGGGCAATGTGTAGCACCTGCTTAGCCCTCCCGATCAGGGTCATAGGCGCAGGTGGTGGATGGTCATGTGAGCAGCTGGTGTGTATCACAAGTCTTGGTTATGTCACCACAGACGCTAGGCAATCTCTGATGAGGATTGATAATGGCTGGGGTCACTCATCTTGTAAAAAACGCTGCCCAGAAGAAGGCAATCGCAAACCACTTTTTGTAAGAATAATCATGGTCATTATGGAAGACCATGATTGTCCATGTCATACGAAATGGCACATAATGATGATGATGATGAATGAATGGCAAGATAATTCCCAATCAGGATGGCATAATTGGGAAGAGGAATTTGTAGATCGTGGCATTTCCATGTGCCTTTTGCCTAAATTATGAGTTCTGTTTAAAGAATATGCTACCCAAAGTCTTGCTGATTTGCTGTGGTGCTTTACACAAGTAGTACAGAATGTAGCCACAAAGCTTTTGTGTGGAGAGAGTGAATGCTTAAGGTAGTGGGTGAAGTATGATGGGCTGCTTCGTCCTCAATGGAGTCAAGCTTCCTGAGTACTATCTGAGTTTCATTTACCTGTGCTAGTAAACAGCATTATTTCTTCCTTGCAAGCAGAGAGAGGCTTTAGGAAATCACAAGATGAGTCACTCATCATAAAGTCGACAATATCTCACTCAGAAATACTTATGTAGTTGGTTCTGTTATCTTCTGGAAATCCTCAGGATTTGAGGCACGGTGGGGAATTTGGCAAAGCCACCGGAAGTCACAGGAAAATGGAGATGTTACTATCTGGCACGGTTGTTATTTAGCAATTATAAACCAAGTATATTGTACTCTCTTCTCTACACCGAGTGCAAACTGTATTTTCCTCAGTAGTTACTAATGGAAATTATCAAAAACCCTTTTATAATAAAGGGAGGGCCACTGATTAAGCAGTTGAAAATGAATGGGGCTGAAAATAGAACCAAAGATTTTTTAACAAAAAAAAAGATAAAGTAGAAAATTCCACTATATCCAGAACTAATGGGGTATAATGATTCTTTATGGGAACACAATTATAACTAAATTAAATATAAAGAAAAATTATCCTGTCATCAAGATAGCTTTCTTACAGTTACTGTGTCAACTAAAATAGCCCTAAAAATAGCTTTCCCATAGACAAACGTATCACAGAGGACGACAGCTTAGAAACAGGCCCTTCATCTCGTCTAGTCTGTGCCAATCATTCTGCTTTGTCCCATTGAACCACACCTGGACTGTAGCCCTCATACGCCTCACATTCATGTACTTATCCAATCTTCTCTTAAATGTTGAAATCTAATCCTCATTATCTAAAGACCACAAGACATAGGAGTAGAATTAGGCCATTCAGCCCAATGAGTCTGCTCCACCATTCCATCATGGCTGATCCCGGATCTCACTCAACCCCATACACCTGCCTTCTCGCCATATCCTTCGATGCCTTGACCAATCAAGAAACGATCAAATTCTGCCTTAAATATGCTCATGGACTTGGCCTTCACCACAGTCTGTGGCAGAGCATTCCACAGATTTACTACTCTCTGGCTAAAAAAAAAATTCTTCCTTACCTCTGCTCTAAAGAGTCGTCCTTCAATTTTGAGTCTCTGCCCTCTAGTTCTGGATACTCTCACTATAGGAAACATCCTCTCCATATCCACCCAATCTAGTCCTTTCAACAATCGATAGGTTTCAATGAGATCCCCCCCCCCCCCCACCGCATCCTTCTAAGTTCCAGTAAGTACATGCCCAAAGCTGCCAAACTGTCCTCATATGTTAACCTTTTCATTCCTGGAATCATCCTTGTGAACCTCCTCTGGACTCTCTCCAATGATAACACACCCCTTCTAAGATATGGGCCCAAAACTATTGACAATACTCCAAGTGTGGCCTGGTGTCTTATAAAGGTTCAGCATTATCCCTTTGCTTTTATAGTCTACTCCCCTTGAAATAAATGCCAACATTACATTTGCCTTCTTTACCACAGACTTAACCTGTAAATTAGCCTTCTGGAGTCTTGTGCGAGGACTCCCAAGTCCCTCTGCACCTTTGATGTTTGAACCTTCTCCCCATGTAGTCCACATTATTGTTTCTTTTACCAAAATGCATTATCATACATTTCCCAACACTGTATTCCATCTGCCACTTCTTTACCCATTCTTCTAATTTGTCAAAGTCCTCAACACTACATACCCCTCCACCTACCTTCGTATCATCCACAAACTTTGTCACAAAGCCATCAAATCCATTACCTAAATCATTGACAAACAATGTGAACAGCAGCAGTCCCAAAACTCATCCCCGAGGAACTGGCAGCGAACCAGAAAAGGCCCCATTTTATTCCCACT
This sequence comes from Mobula birostris, assembly GCF_030028105.1. Lineage (NCBI taxonomy): Eukaryota > Metazoa > Chordata > Chondrichthyes > Myliobatiformes > Myliobatidae > Mobula > Mobula birostris. Next base: position 30,364,144 of record NC_092378.1, on the reverse strand, counting down.
TGCTGCCTCTTGCCTGTCAGCCATTCCCCTATCCATGCCAGTACCTTTCCTGTAACACCATAGGATTTCATCTTGTTAAGCAGCCTCATGTGTGGCACCTTATCAAATGCATCCACCACTTCCAATGGCAACTCGCTCCACACATGCTCTACTTTCCAAGCGGATAAGTTCCCCTTCATGTTTCCTTAAACATTTCACCCTACACCCTTAACCTTTGACCTCTAATTCTAGCTTCACCCACCCTCAGTGACAAAAGCCTGCTTGAATTGACTCTATCTCATAATGTTATATACCTCTATCCAGGATTCAAAGTACATTTACTATCAAAGTATGTATGCAGTATGCAACCCTGAGATTCGTCTTACTGCAGATGGCCACAAAAAAAAAGTCATGTAATCCTTTCAAAGAAAATGTCAAACACCGGACGTGCAAAAAAAAAGAACAAATCACACAAACGGCAAAATAGTGTGAATACGCACAGAATATTAAACATCAAACCAGAGTCCTTGGAACTGCCTAGGAATGTTCAGTTCAATGTAGCACTGTGTTGTTCGTTGACTGCAGAGTCAGTCCGCCCTGATCAAAATTACGCAAAATAGCAATTAAAAAAAAAAGCAGTAACCAGAAACAAAAATAACACGTGAACTGCAGAGTCCTCTTAAAGCGAGTCCCATCCATAAACCGCCACCGATCAAACCTTGCCCAACAGCCAAGACTCCACCTTCCTCTTGCAGCAGCGAGCTAGAGGGAGAGGGAAACTGGTCAGACGTGGGCAGGCTGAGCTGAACACCCGCTCCCCTTCCACTCCCGTCCTTGTTGATTTCAAACTTGCTCAAAGCTTCAATCAGTGAGTTGCTCGAGAATTGGAGCTGTTCAGAGGTTTGTGCTCTGCCGTTTGGCACACTCCATTCTCAACCTCGCCAAATTCCCTCTCAGACAGCAAAAGTGCCAGATTGCTCACTCAGTGCTTTACATTATCAAAATGTAAATTACAGGCTCCAAATGTACACAGATCAGTAGTAGAAGTACATTTAAAAGAATGAGAAGTAGTAGTAGCTTTGTGAACTTTCTGTAGACATTGCCATTAGTCGCATTGGTTGCTGTCACCATATTGCCATATCAAATCTTCCCCACTGACCTATATGCTCCGTAGAATTTATTCAACCTTTCCCTATAACTCAGATCCTCAAGTTCCAGCAGCAATCTCTATACTCTTTCAATTTTATTATATTGTATATTTCTTGTAGGTCGGTAACTAGAAACTCCAAATTTGGCCTCATCAAATTCTTATACAATTTCAACATAACATCCCAACTCTTGTACTCAATATTCTGATGTATGAAAGCCAAATGTGCCAAATCTCTCTTTACGACTCTATCTACTTGGGCACCACAAGGAACTATGGATCTGTATTCCCAGATACCCCTGTTCTACAGCACTCCTCAGTGCCCTACCATACACTGTAAGTCCTACCCTGATTTGTCCTCCCAAAGTGCGATAATTCACAATTGTCTGTATTAAATTCCAACTGCCATTTTTAGCCAATTTTTCCAGCGGGTCCAGATCCTGCTGCCAACTGTTCATGAAACCCCTAATCTTGGTGTTGTCCACAAATTTACTGATCCAATTTACCATCATTTCAGATCTCTCCTAGTTCTAGCACTTAAGTGCCATTACGAAGAAAGCACTGCAGCACCTCTACTTTCTTAGAAGTTTACAAAAACTTTGATAAACTTCTACAGAAGTGTGGTGGAGAGTATATTGATGGTTGCCTCAGCCTTGAATGGAAAAGCCTACAAAAGTACTGGATATGGCCCAGTCCATCACAGGAAAAGCCCTCCCCACCATTGAGCATGTCTACATGGAGCGCAGTCACAGGAAAGCAGCACCCATCATCAAGGACACCCAACATCCAGCCATGCTCTCTTCTCAGTACCGCCATCAGGAAGAAGTATATCAACAATCTGGATGATAAAGACAAGCAATAATGGACTCAGCACCAGTCATTGTGGCACACCAGTTAGTCACAGCGTCTGTTTAGAGAGGCAACCACTCTATGGCTTCTCTTGTGAAACCAATGTTGAATCCAATTTACTATCTCATCCTGAATGTCAAGCAACTGAACCTTGTTGACCAAGTTCTCACACAGGTCTTTGTCAGAGGCCTCGCTAAAGTCCACGTAGGCAATGTCCACTGCCTTTCCTTCAACAGGTTTCCTGGTAACCTCCTCAAAAAAAACTCTATAAAATTGGTAGACATGACTACCATGCACAAAGCCATGTTGACTACCCCTAAGCAGGCCCCGCCTATCCAAAATGCTTATGTGATGCTCTGGTTAAGATTTTTACTGCTTTGCTGTAGATATTTCATTTTAGCAGTTCTGTAAGAGCAGTCTGTTCTGCTTTCAGCTTGTTTGGGTTTGAGCTGAGGCAAAGGTTTTGTTGTTCAACTTAGGAATGTGGTGTCAGCCAATCAGGATGGCAGAATTGGGAAAATGTTCTAGAGAACACTCGATAGAGGGGTCTTTGTTGGTGGGAGCTGGGGAAGACAGGAAGGAAAACGGCTGAGGATGTCGTCCTGTTGCACACGGTGCCTTGTGCAGATAAATGGCTTCAAGGAGGAAGGACCAATATTCCTGTGGGAGAGCCCGTTTGTTCAAGATGGATTTTGAGTGATATTTGGAAGGTGCAGTATATACATCGAAAACAACAGTGTCTGGAAGATTTGAGCCTCACCGTGCACATGTGACTGTTTAAGTACAATGAGTCCTTTTTGTTTTTCTCCCCTCCTTTTTCCTTTAATAACTGATTGCTTAAGTTAACATTCTTAAATATACTTCTTTATAATTGTATGCAGCGTACAATCTGTTATTTCTTGCTGACGGCGATTGCTGGGGCAGTAACTCACACAGCATTTACACAAACCGGTGTTTGGGTGGGTGAGACATCCCAACCTCACAGATTTAGCGGGACCAAAGTTGTATACACCCAACGAAGTCCGAGAAAGATGGGTATCTCGTCACAGAGTCCAGGGGTTCATTAGTGAGGGGCGACTGAGCCACATTTCCAGAGATGCCCAGTAAAAAGGGGTTTCACATCTTGTTGGTTAGAATACCTTCCAACAATTTATCTACTACTGACTTTCGACTCACCAACATAATTTCCCAGCTTATTCTTAGAGCCTTTCTTGAACAAAAATTGCTTCCCTTCAGTCCCATGGCACTTCACCTAGTGGCCAAGGACATTTTAAGTACCTCTCAAAGTGTCTCTACATTTCTGCACTCTCCTCCATCAAGGTCCAGTAAACACCTTGCCAAATCATAGGGACTTATCCACCCTAATGTGCCTCAAGACAGCAAGCACCTCCTCTCCTGTAATGCATACATGATACACAACTTCACTACAGTTCTGCCTCAGTAATATGAATTGTGTCTGTCTCCTGAGTATATGCAGATGGAAAAATCCATTTAAGATCTGCCTCATCTCATTCCATCTCTATCCTCTTTCATTACGAGAAATGGTAACCGCAAGGATGTGTAGCTGGTTGGAAAGATACAATAAGAACATGAGGAGGGACTGGCTACCCCATGGATGGGCCTCATTTATTCATTTCTGGAATCTTGGCATTGTGGACAAGGCTACCATTTTTTGACTATCTTTAGTTACTTCTAAGAAGTTGGTGATGAGCTTCCCACTTGGTGTGGAGTGCTGTAGGAAATGGTCGTAGTGCTGTTGCACAGAAAGCTCCAGAACTGAGATCCAGCAACAAAGAAGGAATAACAATACATGTCAAAAATAAGGATTTTGTGTATCTTGGGGGGGACTCACTGATGTGCTTAAGCTGCTTCAAGGCTGTAGGAATCTGCAGGGACAGTACATTGTCTCTGGTCCTTGCCTTCTTTCAGTACACATGCACTTAGTTATCTCACAAGTCACAAGATCAAGAATTAGTAATGGTAATGTCACTGAGCATCAAATGAAGCCAAATAAAACTGTACATCTCTTTATCACACACACACACAAAAATGGTCCTTCAACTTGTGTGGCATGGAGAGATGTAGACGGTTGCCATGTAAGTTTTTCTTGGGTGCTTTGTGTTGGTGGAAATAGGAGCAGGGAAGGAAAAAAGGATACAAGATCTAGCTGACATGTGCAAACTCTTAAAGACTATGAATATTCTGTAGTGAGGATATCCCGAGCAGCCAGATGTATTGCTCCTTTCATTCCCTGCATACTTCTTACAAGGGAATCACAGTCTCAGGTTACAAGATATAATAACAGTATAGCAATGAGAATAGGAGATACTTCATCATACAAGTTTACAACTTGTATACTCATAGACATCAAGAGATACGAGGTCAGTGTGGGAATATGGCGTTTTGATAGAATGTACAGGTAGGCAGAGCAGACTCAAAGAACTGAATGGCCTAAACCTGTTACTACTTGTCATCCTGTTACTACTTGCCTTCGACCTGAAACCTCATTGTTAAACAATGCTGTACACAGCATGTTAGACCAACACCATTTTTGAGAACTTGATAGGTAAATGTTGAAAGGTGCCTCCATATCTGCCCTTGCACTGAAGTACACCTTTGGCATAACTACAATAAAGCACAGTCCTACTCCTTCCTCGCAGGTTGATCTATACCCATGACTGTGTGGCTAGGCAGAGCTCAAACGTCATATACAAATTTGCTGATTATACAATCATTGTTGGCAGGATCTTAAATGGAGATATGATGGCATACAGGAGCAAGATATACCTGCTAGTTGAGTGGTGTCGCAGCAACAACCTCGCACTCAACATCAGTAAGACCAAAGAGCTTCAGAAAGGGTAAGACGAGGGAACACGAACCAATCCTCAGAGGGATCAGAAGTGGAGAGAGTGAGCAAATTCAAATTCTTGAGTGTCAAGGTCTCTGAGGATCTAACCTGTCCCAACATATTGATACAGCTATAAAGAAGGCAAGATAGTGACTATATTTCATTAGGAGTTTGAGGGAATTTGGTCTGTCACCTAAAACACTCTAAAATCTCTACAGATGTACCATGGAGAGCATTCTGACAGGCTGCATCACTGTTTGGCATGTGGGGGGAGGTTACTGCACAAAAGCTACAGAAAGATGTAAAATTAGTCAGCTCCATCTTGAATCCAAGACACCTTCATGGAGCGGTGCCTCAGAAAGGTGGCGTCCATTATTAAGGACGCTCATCGCCCTGGACATGGCCTCTTCTCACTGTTACCATCAGGAAGAAGGTATGGAAGCCTGAAGGCACACACTCAGTGATTCAAGAACAGCTTCTTCCCCTCTGCCATCTGGCCATCAAACCCATGAACACTACTTCACTTTTTATTATTATTATTTGTTTTTGCACTATTTTTAATTTAACTATTTAATATACATATATATATTCTTACTGTAATTGTTTTTTCTATATTTATCATGGTACTGCTGCTGTTACATAAACGGATTTCGCAACAGACACCAGTGATATTAAAGCAACACACATCAAAGTTGCTGGTGAACGCAGCAGGCCAGGCAGCATCTCTAGGAAGAGGTACAGTTGACGTTTCAGGCCGAGACCCTTCGTCAGGACTGACTGAAGGAAGAGTTAGTAAGGGATTTGAAAGTTGGAGGGGGAGGGGGAGATCCAAAATGATAGGAGGAGACAGGAGGGGGAGGGATAGAGCCAAGAGCTGGACAGGTGATCGGCAAAAGGGATACGAGAGGATCATGGGACAGGAGGTCCAGGAAGAAAGACAAGGGGGGGGGAACCAGAGGATGGGCAAGAAGTATATTCAGAGGGACAGAGGGAGAAAAAGGAGAGTGAGAGAAAGAATGTGTGCATAAAAATGAGTAACAGATGGGATACGAGGGGGAGATGGAGCCTTAGCGGAAGTTAGAGAAGTCGATGTTCATGCCATCAGGTTGGAGGCTACCCAGACGGAATATAAGGTGTTGTTCCTCCAGCCTGAGTGTGGCTTCATCTTTACAGTAGAGGAGGCCGTGGATAGACATGTCAGAATGGGAATGGGATGTGGAATTAAAATGTGTGGCCACTGGGAGATCCTGCTTTCTTTGGTGGACAGAGTGTAGATGTTCAGCAAAGCGGTCTCCCAGTCTGCGTCGGGTCTCGCCAATATATAAAAGGCCACATCGGGAGCACCGGACGCAGTATATCACCCCAGTCGACTCACAGGTGAAGTGTTGCCTCACCTGGAAGGACTGTTTGGGGCCCTGAATGGTGGTAAGGGAGGAAGTGTAAGGGCATGTGTAGCACTTGTTCCGCTTACACGGATAAGTGCCAGGAGGGAGATCAGTGGGGAGGGATGGGGCCGACGAATGGACAAGGGAGTTGTGTAGGGAGCGATCCCTGCGGAATGCGGGGGAGGGGGGGAGGGAAAGATGTGCTTAGTGGTGGGATCCCGTTGGAGGTGGTGGAAGTTACGGAGAATAATATGTTGGACCCGGAGGCTGGTGGGGTGGTAGGTGAGGACCAGGGAAACTCTATTCCTAGTGGGGTGGCGAGAGGATGGAGTGAGAGCAGATGTACGTGAAATGGAGGAGATGCGTTTAAGAGCAGAGTTGATAGTGGAGGAAGGGAAGCCCCTTTCTTTAAAAAAGGAAGACATCTCCCTCGTCCTAGAATGAAAAGCCTCATCCTGAGAGCAGATGCGGCGGAGACGGAGGAATCGCGAGAAGGGGATGGCGTTTTTGCAAGAGACAGGGTGAGAAGAGGAATAGTCCAGATAGCTGTGAGGTCCAGTGATATTAAATCTGATTGTGATATTCTTGGGCTTCATCCCGCAGACATATTATCAACCCATTTTTTTTTCCAAACTAGTATCCCCATGTCTCGAGACTGTTTTTGAGATGTGAAGGGTTTGGAGGAGATTGAATTCTACCAGATCAGGATCGCGACCACACTTGCAGAGAAATCATCTTATGGCTATTGGCTAGCTTTACAATTAAGTGGCGGCCCTTGTTAGTAGGTGATCAGTAAGTGGTTTGATTAACACAAATATAGTCAATGAAACACTGAACCCAGGCAAAGCAGGCCATTCTTAAGCACCTATTCATTTTGTTTAGTCTTATTTTGATTAGTCTGATGTGCTGAAAATGGAAATTGTTCAAAGGAGGATAATGGAAATGATTCCAGGTTTAAATAGCTTGTCATATGAAGAGTGTTTGATGGCTCTGGGCCTGTATTCACTGGAATTCAGAAGAATGAGGGGTGACCTCATTGAAACCTATCAAATGATGAAAGGGCTTGATAGAGTGGGTGTGGAGAGGATGCTTCCTATGATGGGAGAGTCTAAGACCAGAGGACACAGCCTCAGAATAGAGGGGCATCCTTTTAGAACAGAGATGAGGAAGAATTTCTTTAGTCAGAGAGTAGTGAATCTGTGGAATTAATTGCCACAGGCAGCTGTGGAGGCCTTGGTCAGGGCGTGAAGGGATACGGGGAGAAAGCAGGAGATTGGGGCAGAGGGGAAAATCGATCAACCATGATGAGATGGCAGAGTAGACACAATGGGCCAAATTGCCTAATTCTGCTCCTATATCTTATAGTCTTATCAATGCAAAGCTCGAAATGGGTCTAAGACTTGGAAATGTACGAATTGGGAGAAGGCTACCCATGGCAGATGAAATTTAACACAGAAGAATGACAAATGCAAATTGTAAAAATAAAGAAAGTGAATAATTTATAAGATCATAAAAAATAGGAGAAGGATGAGGCCACATGGTCCATCGAGTCTGTTCAGCATTTCATCATGTCTGAGTTATTGTCCCTCTTAACACTATTCTCCTTGTAACCTTTGACACATTTAGTAATCAAGAAATTAACAATCTCCACTTTAAATATATCTAAAGACTTGGCTCCACAGCCACCTGTGGCAATGAATTTCAGAGATTTCTCTTGCATGGAAATTTACATTATCTATACATTATATCCTGTGAATGTAGCGAATGTGGCTTTAAATTGACCTGGTTCTACTTTTCAGAGAGCTGTTGTCAAAATATCACAAGTGCTCCTGTAATTATGTTCCACAGTATTGTGCACAGCAGTTAGTGCAGCTGTCTCAAGCTCCAGACACACAGGCTTGATCCTGACCTTAGGCACTGTCTATGTGCAGCTAACACATTCTCCTCTTCACTACATAGATTGTCAGAGATAACGGTTGGTAGATGATTGCACATAGTATTTAATCTGAGAAAGAATCTTGCTGATTAGTATTAAATTATCCGGATAATGTATTGTTAGTTAACCTCTGTCAGGTATAATAATAACACAAAGGAATGTTTTTTACCTGTATCAGCGTCTAGATCATACAAAGCTGACGGCACCAGTGTTTCAGGGATGTTGGAGCACATCTCCTCCTTTTTGATGCTGATACTGTTTGCAGCGTCCAGTAATGTCACTTTCCCATCTGAAGCAGTAGCTTTCATGTTAGATTCTTCATGGAACTCCAGAGATTTTTGTCTGCTTTCTAACAGATTAGGAAAACCATCCTGGGCAGAGGAGGAATTATTACTTCCCAAAAGCGGACTTTGGTGAGAAGTTGCATTACTACTTAAAAGTATAAATTTCTTGGGACCATCACTGCCACTTTCTTTTCCCTTTGCAGTGAGTGCTGCTATGATGCTTTGAAGATCAGCATTTCTTGGAATTAACACGACTTGAGTGTTGGGAATGGATGGATGGTTTACAATACGAATCCCTTCTGGAAATTTTTGAATGTCACTGGCTGTGTTTTTTGGTGATGTTCCCAAAACATCTTTACTTGGGCAGGCACTAGCTGCATCAAAATCTCCAGCCATAGATTCGCATTTGCTTCCAGGATTTTTTTCTTCAGCAGCATTGTCCTTTGTATCCACAGGGTTACTGAAGGTCAGGGGACGTTTCCTCCGTTTCAGAATCAAGGGCCTCCTCGGACTGGCCTTCATTCTTAGTGCAGCAGGAGCTCATTCAGTAATGTACAAGGATGTGCCTGCAACATTATGTTTAGAAATTCTCACTTAATCAAAAATAAAGGTAACAAATAATAGACCAAATACGACCCATAGTACATTAAGTATACAATTAAATATACATGCTAATGAATGAAAAGTACATGAAGTACTTAGACAAGAAAATAACAATACCAAAGGTGATCGAGATCAGATGTCCATCCGAAAGTTTTGAAGGAAATAGCTGAGACAACTGCGGATGCCATAGTCTTTAACCATGAGATTTGATTTTGGGACTACTCTTTTAAAGTGTAGAATGGGTAATCAGGGGATTGTTGCGTGAAAGTATAGTAAGATCTATTATTATGAATAGAATGACTGGAAATCTTCAGTTGATTACAGGCAACTTGGAATTCAGATTTTTATTTCGGAAAGGTGACGAAACTAGTCTAGAGGCGTTTTATTAGTCCCTATAAGTTAAGATCGCAATGCGCGATTTGTTAGGGCCAAACAAGTATTTAAAAATGAGAGGGAGGGAGGATTTTGAAATTGACAACTGAGCGAATGGAAGAAAGCAGAGTTCAGAAAACGGAAATGGGTGATTACGCTCTTTTTGACAGACATTAGAGGGAATCATGGGGTCTGCTCAGTTCCTAGTAAAATATTCTACAAGGTCCCAATCCAGTAAATGTGCCGCTATCATTAGCGACCCCAAGAAACTAAAACTACGCGTGTAGTTTTGCATGAGGTAGCATTTGAACTGAACTTGAGAGACACCAGCAAAACCTGCCGCAGGAACTGAGCACACCTGAGTAAAGGAATTGTCGACGTTTCCGGTCGAAATCCAGCATCAGGACTAATATTGATCGATCCGCTCAGTTCCTTTGACAGATTGCCTGCTGAACTGGACTTCAGTCAGGAACGTGTCCATTTCAGGTGGACTACAGATTTTATTAAAGTTTACTAACGCGGCAGCCTGCACCAGCACAACCCGTGAACACCAAGAGTGGGCTGGAAGATCGCTGCGGAAACAGCAGAGGGGAGACTCTGGAACTCTGGGCAGTTTTACACCGAGGCCTGCGGTGGGTCGAATACAGGCCAGATGTCGATATCGAGCCTGCTCTCTGCGCTCACCTGCATATTAGCGAGTCCAGCAAAGTGGGTCGACCTCGACCCTGTCTTAGTTTACGATCTGGGGCATTCCGGGGACGGCGATGGCAAAGTCCCAGCTGTGCTGTGCGGGTTCCTGCTGGGTCGATGTCCTGATCTCCGGTGCTATTTAGCTGCCCGACCTCTGCGGGTTATTGCTTCGCTTTGATCGGGCCACTCCTAAAGTCTGGGTCGCCACCCTAACCAGGTCTGCTTCTCCGCCCCAGCCTGTGCGTGGTCGCTGCTTCCAGGCCGCCGAATCGCCTCTGGGTTTCTTGTAACACTTCGTCAGCAGTTAGATATTATTTGAATTTCCAGCGTTCTATCACCGCGGACCAATGAAATGGCAATTTGGAGGTCAGGTGGGATGCAAACGGCGAATGGGGGAGCTAAAGCGTCTGGTGCTGGGGACGTTGTAACGCCCATAGGCTAATAGGAGAGGGCGGGTGAGTGCAACAGTTACCGGTCAATGCTGGGGTAGTGATGCGAGAATTTCCAGCTACTGTCATGTTGCTGAAAAGGTAGTATTGATCCGGTTATGGGCTTTCCATGTTCTTTAACAGTGATACTGTGGTTGGAATGCAGTCTAAAGGTGTGCGGGGTGGAAAGGAAAGTTACAGGTTGATTACAGAAAATGCAGCCAGGAACGGGGAGGTAGGGATTGCTGTTAAATGATTGAACATGGAGGTAGTATTAATTAATACTACTAGGAACTGAAAATGGTGTCCCGGAGAAGAGTGTTATATTCGTCAGTGTTATATGGGAGAAGAGTAGTATAATGGTGGTTGTAGAAGCTGCGTGAGTCAAAAATACTATGGTTACTGGTTAAGAAAAACAGCGGGCATATTGCGTAGGCCAGCGCAATGTAGCAAGGAATAAGAATATGAATTGTTTAATGGAAGGAATTCATTCAACCGAGGTAATTCTGTACCGTATAACTCTGTGGAACAAACTACTCCTTTTTATTATCAAATAACGATAGAAAATTGTAATAACTTGAAATACTTATTTACTTGTAATTATAAATAGCTGGAAAGCACCCAAAGAACTTTTATGAAGTAGTGTGGTCCAGAACAAAACACAATTAAATTGGAAAAAAAAAGTAGTTTAACTTTGAGGAGATGAAGTTGCATTCCTCAGCTGGAGGCATAATTTGTTGCAACACTTATGAATGTGAGGTTTGTGGAAAACAAAATAAGTTAAATTAAATGGTACATTATTGTAATAGGGTAATGTTAAATTCAAGAATTGGGATATAAGAAATAATCAACATCTCTTCACAGATTGGTGCAGCAAGATACTCGGGGAAAGAAACTGCTGTAGCAATTGATCATCACAATCATTACAAAGGCACGAATACTACATTTAAAAACAGGTGCATATTTTTAAAAATCATTAATGTAATGACTATTGGACCACAAATGAGCTATGTGTGACCTTTCCCTAAAATATTCTTTTATGATTTTATTCAAGATGAAATTCTTTATAATTGGAAAAGGGGATTTTTTTTATATAGTGTCCTTTCTCTGAAATACAAACACTGCTCTCAGATAAAGTCTTCTGAATTATTGCTCAGATGTTTTTTAAAATTTAGAGTAACTTCTTTTAAACAAAGGGTTGTATCTATGTGGAATGAGCTGCCAGTTTAAGTGGCTGAGGCTTTTTCAAAAAAAGTTAGATTAGTACATAGATTGGATAGATTTAGAGTATCGGGCAAATGCTTGGAAATGGGACTAGCTTGGATGGAGTATTTTGACAAACACGGACCTGTTCCCATGCTTTATGACTAATGTACAGAAACTATTATCGTAAGAATAACTGGTTTAATGTAGTTGGTTTATAATATTGAAATTTATACTTAAGAACTGAAAGGGGGAATATATATATTCTATTTGCAGTCTAATTATTGAAGCCTCAGGTTTAACATTGTTAGGGCCCATTATGACTAGTTTCTTGGGCTGTTGGCTTTTAAAAAATCTTCAGAAAATCTGCTTTCTTTATCTGATTCCACTAGAATGTAACTCTTCAGCTTCGCGAGTGAGGTGTGTCATTCAATTAGATGATGATTCAACTGTTGCTTTCAATTATGACTTTGTTGACAGTCTTGATTGTTAGTGAGAAGATGATGTTATTTTCAAACTGCACAGATTGTGGTATTCCGGTTAGGAAGTCCAGGATCCAGTTGCAGAGGGAGGTACAGAGGCCCAGGTTTTAGAACTTTTTGATCAGAACTATAGAAATCATGGTGGGGGGGGCATCACGTGATGATGTGGGATTGAGACGTGTAAATCCAGCTCTCCCGTAAAAAAAATTAGCAAAGTACCGTTTAAACAAAACAAAGTTAATAAATACTTTCCGAAAACTATTTATAACTTTGCAAGACTACTTTACGATATGCCTCCTAAACCGCAACAGAAGAAGTCTGTTGTTGCGAAGCCGCCGCGAGATGGGAAGAAAAAAGGGCCTACTGTAGCGATGGAGCCTCGGACTCAAGTTAGATCTCTTTTGGAGGAGATGTGTTCTATCTCCGCCGTAGAACAGGGAGCAATGGCGGCGGTAGCGGTCTCTCGGAAGAAGGTGCCGGAAATGCGCATGCGCAAAGAAGAACGCATGTGCAAATCGATACAACTCAAACTACAAGAACCGACGGCCACTGCAACTGAAAGTGACTCAGAGTCAGAATCGGATACCGCAGAGAATATAGATGAAGAAGAGGAGGAAGAACTGGAAGAGATTGGAACTAAAGGAGATGATGGAGATATAAGAGAGGCTTTATTGCAATTAACGGCTGAAGTAAGAAAAGTAAGAGCAGACCTTAGAGACATGAAGATGTGCTAAAATAAAGCTATGAAAAGACAGGATAAAATGGATAAGAAGCTTCAGGAGATGGAAAGAAAAATGGAGCATATTAATGATAGAGTGGAAAAAACAGAAAATGATCTGCTTGTCTGGAACACGGAAAGAAATCGACTCTTGGAGAAAGTGGACATGTTGGAAAATTTTAGTAGACGTAATAATATTAAAATTGTTGGTCTTAAGGAAGGTATGGAGGGAGGAAATCCAATAAAATTTTTTCAAAGATGGATCCCGGAAGTTTTGCAAATGAAAGAGGAAGACCGATTAATTGAAATTGAGCGGGCACATAGAGCTCTAAGATCAAAACCACAAGATGACCAATATCCATGAGCAATTTTAATAAAATTCTTAAGATTTCAAGACAAGGAAAGGATTCTACAGGCAGCTGCCCAAGCTGCCAAGAATAGAAAAGGGCCATTGATGATTCAAGGGAACAAAATTTTTTTCTACCCTGACATAAGTTATGAACTTTTGAAGAGACGGAAGAAATTTAATCCAGTGAAAAAAATCCTATGGGATTACGGTTATCATTTTATATTGCGTTACCCTGCAACCTTGAAGATTTTTTTGACTGGTGGAGAAAAAAGATTTTTTGATGATTACCGGAAAGCGGAGCAGTTTGTGCGAGACTCTCTGAATATTCACCAGGTACAAGAACAAAACCAGGGGAGCGAGATGGATTGAAGAAGAAGACTGGGTCAAAGAATGGATTTGTTGGATTTTTGAAGGCGGATGAATATATAAATATATTACTAATTATATGAGGGAGGGGAAGTAAGGTTAAAATTTGAGGAATACTAGTTGGGAATAGTAACATTAATTTTTTTATATAATATAATTTTTTTTGTTATGGGGGGGCTGGAAGAAGCACTGATCAATTGCTACGCTAATCATGTGTGCAAGCGTGGCTACAGCCACGACCCGCAAAATGGAGGGGGTAGTGTTGTGTATCCTTTCATTCACAACATTAGTGGGGGGGGTATTTTGTTTTTTCTTTTTTTTATATCTCATCTATCTTTTTTTTCTTTTTGCCTGGATGATTGGGAGGGGAACGCATAGCAACATGGTGAAGTTCAAAGAGATTCCCCAAGGAACTTTGAGAGTTGAGAAGCTAAGTAATGTTTTAGATTGGAGTAACTTTGTTAAAAATAATGACTAATTTATTGAATTTTTTGAGTGTTAATGTTAATGGGCATAATGGACCAGTGAAAAGAAAAAGAATCTTAACGCATATTAAGAAAATGAAGATAGATTCAGCCTTTTTACAGGAAACGCATTTAACAGAAACAGAACATTAGAAATTAAAGAGAGATTGGGTGGGTAGTGTTGTTGTAGTGGGGAGTAGCAATTTTTAAGTCAAAACAAGAATGGGAAACAGATCTGAATATTAATATTGATGAAACAAATTGGTCAAGACTGTGCGTTGACAGTATGACAAATACAATAAATGTTCGACTTAGATTAGTATAATATAACTTTTTACACCAATTATATATTACACCACAAAAAATAAATAGATTAAATTCAAACCTATCTGATAAATGCTTTCGGTGTAATCAAGAAATTGGTACTTTTTTACATTCTACTTGATCTTGTTTTAAAATTCAACCCTTTTGGATAAATTTAAGAGTCTTATTGGGGCAAATTACTGGAACTCAACTTCCACATAACCCTGTATTATTTTTACTAGGTGATATTGAAGGGATAAAGCCAAAACTTAAATGGAATAAGTATCAGAAAGAATTTATAAAAATTGCATTGGCAGTAGCTAAGAAGACAATAGTTGTTACTTGGAAATCTGATTTGTATTTAAGTATGAATCATTGGAACAATGAAATGGCTAGTTCTATTCCACTCGAAAAAATTACTTATAATTTAAGAGATAAATATGGAACATTTTTGAATATCTGGCGCTCTTATTTACAAAAGATAGGATGGCATATATAATTGCTCCGATAAAGATCTTGGTCCCTTGGGGAAACTAACAAATAAGTATATTATATTTATTTTGAATCCCATGGAGCATGTGGAAACCTTCCAATACCCAGGCGGTTCCTTGTTTTTCTTCTTTTCTTTTTAGGTAGGACTATATACGGGGAGGGGGGGGGGGAGAGGGTAGATTTAATTTCCTATGTATTCATTTTGAAAATTTAATAAAAACTATATTAAAAAAAAAAGAAATTATGGTGTTAAATGCTGAGCTTTAGTCAACAAACAGCATCCTGATATAGGTACTTGTATTGTCCAGGTGCTCCAAGGGCACATGGAGAGCCAATGAGATTGTGTCTGCTATTGACCTATTATGGCAATGGGCAAATTGCAGTGGGTCCAGGTCCTTGCTGAGACGGTTGTTGATTCTAGGCATAAATGACTTCTCAAAGCACTTCATTACCATAGATGTGTGCTACTGGATGATAGACGTTAAGGCACCTCACTCTAATCATCTTGGCCTCTGGTCAAATTGTTGCCCTTTTGAAGCAGGTGGGAACCTCCGACTACAGCGATGATGATGACATCGACTCAGACCTGACAGGCTAGCGTTGGGCACTTTCATGCCTTACAAGGTGCAGTTTGAAAGGCTGTGTGGGTCGCCACTCCTCACACAGACACTTCGTAGTATTATTTTACGGGGCCGAGTTGCAAGCTCATTATTAACCTGGCGAGGAAGGAGAGCGCACACGGGGGCGGTCTGTTACAGGATCGAACTTGGGAACCTCTGTTCTCGAGCCTGGTGCTGATCTCACTGCGCCACCAGCCGACCTATAGCAATGAGAGATTAAGATTGTCTTTGAACACCTCTACTAGTTGGTTGGCACAGGTTTTCAGAGCCTAGCCAGGTACTCTGTTGGGCCTGTCACCTTGCCAGGGTTTATCCTCCTGATGCGGCCTCCAAGACAGAGATCACAGGGTCTTTGGGTGCTGCAGGGATCCCTATAGCAGTATTTTTATTCTCCCTTTTAAAGTGAACATAAAAGGTGTTGAGCTTGTCTGAGAGTGAAGCATCACTGCCTTTTGTGATGTTGGGTTTTGCTTTGTAGGAAGTAATGGCCTGCCAACCCTGTCAGAGTTGACATGCATCCGATGTTGCCTCCAACCTTGCATGGAATTGTTCAAGCAATACACACAAAATGCTGGAGGAACTTAGTATCAATGGAAAAAATAAATAGTTGTTGTTTCGGGCCGAGAACCTCCTTAGCTCTTGAAATAGCCCTCCACAAGTTGTACTTGGTAATCTTGCCTAGACGTGGGTCGCTAGACTTTAATGCCACAGCTGTAGCCCTCAGAGACTACGAACCTCCTAGCTTTTGATTTGGGTATGTACAGCAAATTCTCGTAGTCACACACTCCTCCACACAGGTCTTAATGTCACAGTGTGAGCTGTGACGTACTCATTCAGACTTGAAGATGAATCCCTGAATACAGTCCACTGACCCAAAGCAGCCCTGTAAGCGCTCCTATACCTCCCTTGTCCGTACCTTCTTGGTCCTCATCACTGGTGCTGCAGTCTTCAGTCTCTGCCTATAGTCAGAGAGTAGAAGTGTAGCCAGGTGATCAGACTTTCCGAAGGGTGGGCTTGGAATATCATGGTGAAACTCTTGATTGTGGTGTAACAGTGGTTCAGTGTTTTGCTTCCTCTAGAACTACAAGTGATTTGCTGGTAATAATTATTTAGAGATTTTTCAAGCTGACCTGGTTAAAATACCCCAAAATGATGGGGAAAGCATCAGGATGTGCCGTTTTATGTCTGTGGATCACATCGCTCAGTCTGCCTAGAGCAGGGGTTCCTGGCCTGGGGGTCCACGGACCATGGCATAAAAAAGGTTGGGAACCCCTCGTCTAGAGTGTGCTCCACATTGGCCTGTGATGGGATGTACACTGCTATCAAAATGTTCAGTGAAATCGAGAAATCGCTGAAAGTAAGTATCGAGATCCTTGAATACTTGGGATAAACAGATCCGGTTGAGGCTCTGTTTATCCCAATGGCTGCAGAAATTTTCAGATAATTATTGTGAAGATTGGAGCACAGGTAGGGAAAGGCTTCCTCATGAACTTGATTTGTTTAGATTATTGTCTGTTGTTCTGAATTCTGCCACTAGAGGAAGCAGTTTTTCTATCAAAAGAAAAATCATGGTGAGCCCATTCTCAACTTTCAACACTCTAGAACATCCAAATAAACTTGCAGAGCTTATTTTCATAATTTAACTCTCAGCCTGTATATACCGCTGAAACTACACTGTATTCTCCCAAAAGGTGATCATTTTTTTCAACATGCATGATGCTATAAATCCAGATTGTGCTTTGTTTGGATTTTGTACATCTGAAACAGAACATAGAACAGTACAGCACAGCACAGAAACAGGCCCTCTACCCACAACGATGTGCCGAACCGATTAAATTAGTAATCTAATGACCAGCTAAATTAATTCCTTCTGCCTCCACAATGTTCATATCATTTCATTTCCCTCCCATCCATGTGCCTATCTAAGACTCCTAAAAGTCCCTAATGTACCACCATCCCAGGCAGCACATTCCAGGTACCCACCACTCTGTGTTTATATTTAAAAAGAAATAAATGCACCTCACATCTACTTTGAACCTACCCCTTCTCACCTTAAATGCATGTCTTCTGGTGTTAAACATTTCAAACCTGGGAAAAATAGACTGCCTCCCTTATGAAACTCTAATAAATCCCCTCAGACTCTGCTGCCCAGAGAAAACAACCCAAGTCTGTCCAACCTATTATTATAGAACATGCTCTTTAAACCAGGCAGCATCCTGGTAAATCTCTACTGCAGCCTCTCCAAAGCCTCAACATCCTCCCTATAATGGGGTGACCAGAACTGTGTGCATGCTCCAGATGTGGCCTAACTAGAGTTTTATAAAGCTGCAACATAACTTCCTAACTTTTGAAGTCAGTGCCTCAACTAATAAAAGTAAACATGCCACATGACTTCGTAACCACCCTGTCAACCTGGGTAGCCACTTTCAGGGAGCTATTGCATTTTGGTTTTGTCCCAACAACTTTTCAGATAATGGTCAATAATCCATTGGACTTGGTTACTTTTTCTTTTGCACCTTTTCTCTAAATTTTAATGTGTTTCTCATCTTTGTTTATAGAAACATAGAAACATAGAAAATAGGTGCAGGAGTAGGCCCTTCAAGCCTGCACCGCCATTCAGTATGATCATGGCTGATCATCCAACTCAGAACCCTGCACCAGCCTTCCCTCCATACCCCCTGATCCCTTTAGCCACAGGGCCATATCTAACTCCCTCTTAAATATAGCCAATGAACTGGCCTCAACTGTTTCCTGTGGCAGAGAATTCCACAGATTCACCACTCTCTGTGTGAAGAAGTTTTTCCTAATCTCGGTCCTAAAAGACTTCCCCTTTATCCTCAAACTGTGACCCCTCATTCTGGACCTCCCCAACATCGGGAACACTCTTCCTGCATCTAGCCTGTCCAATCCCTTTAGGATTTTATACGTTTCAATCAGATCCCCCCTCAATCTTCTAAATTCCAATGAGTATAAGCCTAGTTCATCCAGTCTTTCATCATATGAAAGTTCTGCCATCCCAGGAATCAACCTGGTGAACCTTCTTTGCACTCCCTCTATGGCAAGGATGTCTTTCCTCAGATTAGGGGACCAAAACTGCACACAATACTCCAGGTGTGGTCTCACCAAGGCCTTGTACAACTGCAGTAGTACCTCCCTGCTCCTGTACTCGAATCCTCTTGCTATAAATGCCAGCATACCATTCGCCTTTTTCACCGCCTGCTGTACCTGCATGCCCACTTTCAATGACTGGTGTATAATGACACCCAGGTCTCGTTGCACCTCCCCTTTTCCTAATCGGCCACCATTCAGATAATAATCTGTTTTCCTGTTTTTGCCACCAAAGTGGATAACTTCACATTTATCCACATTAAATTTCATCTGCCATGAATTTGCCCACTCACCTAACCTATCCAAGTCACCCTGCATCCTCTTAGCATCCTCCTCACAGCTAACGCTGCCGCCCAGCTTCGTGTCATCCGCAAACTTGGAGATGCTGCATTTAATTCCCTCATCCAAGTCATTAATATATATTGTAAACAACTGGGGTCCCAGCACTGAGCCTTGCGGTACCCCACTAGTCACTGCCTGCCATTCTGAAAAGGTCCCGTTTATTCCCACTCTTTGCTTCCTGTCTGCCAACCAATTCTCTATCCACATCAATACCTTACCCCCAATACCGTGTGCTTTAAGTTTGCACACTAATCTCCTGTGTGGGACCTTGTCAAAAGCCTTTTGAAAATCCAAATATACCACATCCACTGATTCTCCCCTATCCACTCTACTAGTTACATCCTCAAAAAATTTTGAGGTTCGTCAGACATGATTTTCCTTTCACAAATCCATGCTGACTTTGTCCGATGATTTCACTGCTTTCCAAATGTGCAGTTATCACATCTTTGATAACTGACTCTGGCATTTTCCCCACCACCGATGTCAGGCTAACCCGTCTATAATTCCCTGGTTTCTCTCTCCCTCCTTTTTTAAAAAGTGGGGTTACATTTGCCACCCTCCAATCCTCAGGAACTAGTCCAGAATCTAAAGAATTTTGAAAAATTATCACTAATGCATCCACTATTTCTTGGGCTACTTCCTTAAGCACTCTGGGATGCAGACCATCTGGCCCTGGGGATTTATCTGCCTTTAACCACTTCCCTACTAACATGTATTTCCCTCAGTTCCTCCATCTCACTGGACCCTCTGTCCCCTACTATTTCCGGAAGATTATTTATGTCCTCCTTAGTGAAGGGAGAACCAAAGTAATTATTCAATTGGTCTGCCATGTCCTTGCTCCCCATAATCAATTCACCTGTTTCTGTCTGTAGGGGACCTACATTTGTCTTAACCAATCTTTTTCTTTTCACATATCTATAAAAGCTTTTACAGTCAGTTTTTATGTTCCCTGCCAGTTTTCTCTCATAATCTTTTTTTCCCCTTCCTAATTAAGCCCTTTGTCCTCCTCTGCTGAACTCTGAATTTCTCCCAGTCCTCAGGTGAGCCATTTTTTCTGGCTAATTTGTATGCTGCTTCTTTGGAATTGATACTATCCTTAATTTCCCTTGTCAGCCATGGGTGCACTACCTTCCTTGATTTATTCTTTTGCCAAACTGGGATGCACAATTGTTGTAGTTCATCCATGCGATTTTTAAATGCTTGCCATTGCATATCCACCGTCAACCCTTTAAGTGTCATTTGCCAGTCTATCTTAGCTAATTCACGTCTCATACCTTCAAAGTTACCCTTCTTTAAGTTCAGAACCTTTGTTTCTGAATTAACTATGTCACTCTCCATCTTAATGAAGAATTCCACCATATTATGGTCACTGTTACCCAAGAGGCCTCTCACGACAAGATTGCTAATTAACCCTTCCTCATTGCTCAATACCCAGTCTAGAATAGCCTGCTCTCTAGTCCGTTCCTCGACATGTTGGTTCAAAAAACCATCCTGCATACATTCCAAGAAATCCTCTTCCTCAGCACCCTTACCAATTTGGTTCACCCAATCTACGTGTAGATTGAAGTCACCCATTATAACTGCTGTTCCTTTATTGCACACATTTCTAATTTCCTGTTTAATACCATCCCCAACCTCACTACTACTGTTAGGTGGTCTGTACACAACTCCCACCAGTGTTTTCTGCCCCTTAGTGTTATGCAGCTCTATCCATATCGATTCCACATCCTCCCGGCTAATGTCCTTCCTTTCTATTGCGTTAATCTTCTCTCTAACCGGCAACGCCACCCCACCTCCTTTTCTTTCATGTCTATCCCTCCTGAATATTGAATATCCCTGAATGTTGAGCACCCATCCTTGGTCACCCTGGAGCCATGTCTCTGTGATTCCCAACTATATCATAATCATTAATAACAATCTGCACTTTCAGTTCATCCACCTTGTTACGAATGGTCCTTGCATTGACACACAAAGCCTTCAGGCGCTCTTTTACAACTCTCTTAGTCCTTTTACAATTATGTTGAAAAGTGGCCCTTTATGATGCTTGCCCTGGATTTGTCGGTCTGCCACTTTTACTTTTCACCTTACTACTTTTTGCTTCTACCCTCATTTTACACCCCTCTATCTCTCTGCACTGGTTCCCATCCCCCTGTTGTGAACTAACCTCCTCTCGCCTAGCCTCTTTAATTTGATTCCCACTCCCCAACCATTCTAGTTTAAAGTCACCTCAGTAGCCCTCGCTAATCTCCCTGCCAGGATATTGGTCCCCCTCGGATTCAAGTGTAACCCGTCCTTTTTGTACAGGTCACGCCTGCGCTAAAAGAGGTCCCAATGATCCAAAAACTTGAATCCCTGCTCCCTGCTCCAATCCTTCAGCCACGCATTTATCCTCCACCTCATTGCATTCCTACTCTCACTGTCGTGTGGCACAGGCAGTAATCCCGAGATTACTACCTTTGCAGTCCTTTTCCTCAACTCCCTTCCTAACTCCCTGTACTCTCCTTTCAGGACCTCTTCCCTTTTCCTACCTATGTCATTGGTACCTGTATGTACCACGACCTCTGGCTCTTCACCTTCCCACTTCAGGGTATCTTGGACACGATCAGACATTCATTTCAATGAGTAGGTAAAATAACTTCTTCCAGAACTTTGGGAATGAGTGAATCAGCATGGAAGTGGGCACTTGGCCCACGATGCCTGTGCTGGCCAACAAGTATGTATCCTAATTCAATCTTTTATCATCTCTGGAATTCAGCTTTTGGGTTCATCTTTGAACCAAGACTGATGAGGTCTGGACCTGAATAATCTGGATGAAATTTGAGCTGGGCATCAGTGAGCATGTTTTGGAACGAAAATGCTTCTCAATAACCCCATTGGTGAAATTTCTTCTCTTTATTGAGAGTAGACCAGGTAAGAATGCTTGATTTAGAGAGCACAAAAATAAGCTCACTGTGTCCATGCTGACCATCAATTGCCTATCTATACTAACTCCAGTTTCCAACATTTGGGTGGTAGACTTCTGTCATTGTGCTTCAAATGCTTAGTTAAATATTTAAATATTCTTTGATGACTTGCCTCATCACCCCTTCAGATATTATATTCCAGATTCCAATTACTCACTGGAAAAAGTTCTCTCTCAAATTTTCTCAAAATCTGCATTTTTTAATAGAACTTTAATCTATAAAGTTGTCCAATTTCTTACTCAACTTCAGACATATTAAGTTTTACTGGACAATTTCTTTCAAATTCTGAAAAGTGGATGAAAAGGAAAGACCATTATAAACTCTAAATGTTTATTCCTTCTCAAATGTCACTGCAGTTACTTGCCTAAACTACTCCAACATTTTCCTGACTTGAAAATGTATCACTGTTCCATCATTGGTTCTAAATCCTGAAGCTCTCTCCACAAAAGCATTGTGGGTGTGCCTTTACCTTAAACACTACAGCAGTTCAAGGAAGTGC